>NC_135809.1:91360865-92087113 GCF_964213995.1 Mustelus asterias
GGGCAAGGTTTTAAAGGAGATGAACGAGGCATGTTTATTTGCACAGAGAGGTGATGGATGCTTGAACTCACTGCCGGGGGAGGTCGTGGAGGCAGATACGAGAGTGACCTTTAAGGGGCGTCTTTACAGATATATGACTAAAGGCATATGGTCCCTGGAATGCAGATGGGCAGCCTGGTCACTGCAGGCTTGGTCACTGCAGCAAACTACCCAGCCTTCAGGAGAACAGTGACCACGACACCATACAACTCTGCCACAGCAACCTCTGCAAGACGTGCCGGATCATCTCACGTGAGAACACCATCTACCAGGTACATGGTACCTACTGTTGCAACTTGGCCAACGTTGTCTACCTGATACGCTGCAAGAAAGGATGTCCCGAAGCATGGTACATTGGGGAAACAATGCAGACGCTACAACAACGGATGAATGAACACTGCTCGACAATCACCAGGCAAGACTGTTCTCTTCCTGTCGGGGAGCACTTCAGCAGTCACGGGCATTCAGCCTCTGATCTTCGGGTAAGCGTTCTCCAAGGTGGCCTTCACGACACACGACAGTGCAGAGTCGCTGAGCAGAAACTGATAGCCAAGTTCCGCACACATGAGGACGGCCTAAACCGGGATGTTGGATTTATGTCACATTATCAGTAACCCCCACAGCTTGCCTCCTGGACTTGCAGGCTGTCCTGTCTGGAGACATTACACATCTCTTTAACCCGCTTAATGCTCCCTCCACCCACATTGTCTGTATCTTTAAGACCTGGCTGGCTGTAGGGATTTGCATTCTAATCAGTATTCTGTAACTTGATTTTGTGTCTCTGTGCACTGTTTGAGAGCACATTTCCACTCCATCTGACGAAGGAGCAGCGCTCCGAAAGCTTATGGTACTTGCTACCAAATAAACCTGTTGGACTTTAACCTGGTGTTGTTAGAACTCTTACTGTGTTCACCCCAGTCCAACGCCGGCATCTCCACATCATTGCAAGAACAGATCCAGATGCCCTGGGGCCATTTGTGGCCCCCACTGCGATTCCTGCTCCAGGCAGCTTGGACGAATCCTTGGAGGATATGGCTGAAGGGACCTCCAAGGATGTCACTGTTTTGATGTCAGCTTCCATCTCACAACTCACCATCCAGATACACTCGCATCGGTGGGTCCAGTTACTGGTGAGGCTTCTGGGTCACTCTCTCTGGTGAGCATGACACATCTGATAATGTACATCGGGTGGAGGAGGGAACGTCCGAGGCTGCTGGCATGCGGGGGCCTGCCAGAGGTGAGGACTCAGCTGGCTTCAGGCTACGTGCTGGGCCTCTGAGATCACTTCTCCTTTAGCTGCTGGAGATGCAGCAATAGAGCCAGGGAATGCAGGTGGGGCTGACAACCACACTGGACTAACTGCAAGGCTATTGGGAGGAGTCTTAAAGCTTTCAGGCGGACCAGCCACTGCCTGTCTTGTGTGGTTCCCAGGCCAATGTTGCAAGCGTGGCGGCCGCGATGGAAAGCCTGGGGCAGGGAATCCTTACCATGAATGGCAGGCTCCAAGCGATGGTCGAGTCACAGAAGGCCACAGCTGAGGGACTCAACACGATTCTTGAGGTTCTGTGGCCCATTGCTGAGAGGCTTGAGAGCTTGCAGGAGACCCAGTGGGACAGCGCTGAAACACAGCGGGCTATGGCAGCAGCCCTTAAGAATGTGGCCCAGTCGCAGAGAGTCATGGCTGAGGGGCTTTAGAGTGTGACCCAGTCTCAGAGGCAACTTGCTGCGGCCATTGACAGGTGGCTCCCGACTCAGGTGGCCATCGCTGAGGGCTCGACCACCAAGGGTAGGACACAGGTGGTCCTCCAGGATTGGCAGGCTCAGGTAACGCCGGAGCTGACTGCAGAAGCACCACTATCTCATGGAGTGACACAGGGGCCCACAGGAACCCCATGGGAGAAGAAAAGGCTTGAGCCCATGCCGGGGTCTTCCAGCCAGGCTACACCTTCTGACTCCCCCTTTCCTGACACTGGGGCATCTCAGGGGCAGCGGGTTGAAGAGGGTGTCATGGGAACGTCCCAAACACCTGGAAGCTGGCCCAGGCCCTCAAGGTCCAGTACCTCCGGAGGATGCCCACCAAGCGCATCACAAGCAACGGAACAAGGTAGGCAGCTGGCCCCCTCCACCTCCGATGTACATTCTGGGGAAACACTGACGTAGTGGTAGGCCACGTAAGGTTAGGAATTTATAGTTGCACTGAGATGGCACGGGTGAAGGGCTGCACTAGTTAGACAGATCTTTAAGCACCTTAATGTTTTCTGTTCACACAGGTCCATGTTAGAACTTATTATTTAAACACCTTTATTGTCATAATTAAATGTTTTTTCACCACCGACCTGTGACTAATTTGTCTCGAACATGAATCCTCTTCCATTGAGGGATGCTTCATGGTGATGTCAGTTGAGGAGACGAATCAATGGTGTGTCACTAAGGAAATGAACCCACGAGCAATTCCCTCCCCAACCCACCCGCCCGGGGCCCTGTATGGGATTTCAGATCCCTTGCCCACTACACAGACGTGGGCTCAAGTGGCAGCGAGCATGGGGAGTTCAGGCAGGAGTCAGACTAGTTTGCACCAGGACATCATCATCATGGTGCTTAGCCAGTCGTAATTATCCTCCTGCCTTCCTAACACCCAGGCCCACCACTCTGGTGTGACAATGTTGCAGGAGACAGGACTTTGGGGGGGGGGTCGGCTTGCTCCTCTTCCTCCTCCTGCTGGGCGGCCTCCTCCCCAGTGACACCTGGCTGGTCAGCCTCCACGTCCTCCTCCTCCTCCAATAGGTCACCGCGCTGCTGTGCCAGGTTGTGACAGCACACCACCACAATGTGGGAAGAGATCAGAGGGCTGCATTGTAGGGCCCTGCCAGAGTGGTCCAGGCACCGGAATCGCATTTTGAGGAGCCCTATGCAACTCTCTACTATGGATCTCATTATAGTGAATCTCCACCACAGTCACAGGCATCATCAGCCATGCCCGAAGCGGGTCACCCGCGAGCATCCGCGCAGCCTGGGCTCCTCTTCAAATGCCTCCGTATGTCAGAGCTCCTGAGAATGAAGCTGTCATTCACACTGCCAGGGTGTCTCGCGCAGACGTGCATAATGTTCATATTGTGGTCACACACCAGTTGGATATTTAGGGAGTGGAACCCCTTTCTGACGAATCTTTGTGGATTCTGTTGCGAGGCCTTGAGGATGACGTGGGTGCAGTCGATGGCCCCCTGTACATTAGGCATCCCCACAATGGCCGGAAATCCTGCAGTCCAAACTTCCTGGTCCAGGTTAAATTTGATGTACTGCCCAGCCTGGGCATACAGGGCTTTTGTGATCTGGTTGACACAGGTGTGCACAGCTAACTGGGAAATGCTATATACATCTCCGCTGGGGGTCTGGAAGGAGCCAGCTGCATAAAAGTTCACAATGGCCATCAATTTGACAGCCACCGAGAATGGGTGCCCCTTCTCCCGAGGTGCCAGGTCCTGCAACAGGTGGCACAGGCGTTGCACTGTCTCCTTTTGGAGGTGAAGCCGTCGGCAGCACACGGTGTACAATATCTGTTCAAATGATACTCGTGCATGGAACTGCCGAGGTCTTCGCTCCCCGCTCTGGTTGAATGGTGGCCACCTCCTGTCTCTGGTGGTTGTCTCCCTCTACTCCTGCAAGTGGTAAGGCCTGGGCCTCCTGCGCCCGCAATTCTTCCTCCTGCTCCTGCTCTTCCTCCTCAGCTCCAGCAGCAACCAAAAGAATAGCAAGATCAATCGATTGCATTGCAAAAGCCATCTCGTCACTCTGAAGAGGGGGGGGGAGGGGAATGGGGGTTGGAGATAGAGAGCAACACATGTAGAGGTTAAAGAACATTGTTTGTCCCTATCCCAGCAACAGTCACTGTCCATACTGCCCATTCCCCCACCCACATACTACCCAGGATCACAGACCCCCCTTCCCCCATTCAACCACCCATATGCTCCCCAGAATCACAGCCCCCTCCGCCCCCCATCCCCCCACCCACATTGTCCCCAGAATCACTGCTCCTTGAAGTTCAGAGGCTGCAAGCAGTGCAATCTGCAAGGGCTTTGTGCACATCCTTCAGCCAAAAGAGTGCTGACTGTACTAAGACCCAGCAGCATCCACAAGACCCGAGGTCAGTGCTGAGACCCGGGTCCGTGCTGCAAATCGGACATGCTGCTGAGCAATATCTCCCCCCTCCCCCACCCAACCCTGCGACCCCGAGAAACAAAATTACCGCAATGAAAAGACCCCTGTTAGCAGCACAGAGCCATCGGACACTAGGGACATTTACCTCCTCACTGATGGAGCATCCGAATCGGACTTTTATGGAGCAGGTCTATTTAACGCCGATTCTGGATTGGCGAATGCAGTGGTAAAGGGGGCAGTGCTGGTAAAGTTGGGCATGCAGCCCAGTAAGTCTATTGAAATGCATGCAAATACATTTAAATGGCCGTGCCTGCAGTTTTGGGTGTGGTCCCGATTGCGCCCATTTTCGGGCCTTGGTAAAGGGGAACTGGCGCGGAGGCGAGCGCGGATCGTGCTACTCGCCTCACACCCGACTATACCAAGTTTTGTGCCCAAAAACGGGCGCAACATGATGGTAAAATTGGGTCCAAAGAGTCTGCAAATGGATATTGATGAGTTATGTGAGTGGGCAAAAGTTTTGCAGATGGAGTATCATGTGCCACTTTAGCTGGAAGAATAGAAACGCAGAATTTTAGTTAAATGAAGAGACTGCACAGTGTTGTAGAACAGAGATTGCATTGTTCTTGAACATGAATCACAAAAGATAGCATGCACGCATAGCCATCACTTAAGAAAATGAAATGTCGACCTTCATTGCGAGGAAGATGAAATATAAAAGTAGCAAAGTCTTCACTGCAAAGGGGGTGGAATGTCTTGCTACTACTGTATAGAGTATTACTGTGACCACACCTAGCAGATTAAACTTTTCACAAGCAAATTCTAGATTTATTCACAAAATGAGATATTACAAGCTGACAACCTAACCTTACAACCCACCTCCTGTGTCAATAAATGTCTCTTGATAGACTATTCTTCAGAAATCATTATCATTCAAGGGATTGCTGTCAGGCATTACTTTGAACCACATGCCAACAATCTTGACAACTGAGGAAACAATTCAACTACAATTTGTCTATTAATTCATGTTTAACTCATTAATTCTGGATGTTAGTGTATAAGAAATATAGAGTTCACATTTACTTTGTTGATGCTGGAATAGTAAAATTTCTTCCATTTTAAATTGTGGAATCTTCTAGCTTCAGTAAATAAATGGGATCTTCTATTTCTTCTTACTTAAAGTACTGTTCTCCAACAAAATCGTAACAACTTGCATTGGAAGCAGTCCCGAGATGTTCACTGGGCTAATTCCTGGAATACAGGGATGAGGAAAAGTTGTGGGCCTACAGTCATTGGAGTTTAGAAGATTGAGAGGTGATCTTATTCAAACATATAAGATTCAGAGGAGGCTTGATAGGGTATATGCTGAGAGGAGGAATCAGGAACTGGGGAGGGGTTTGCTAATCTTTGGAATTCTCTTCCCAGCAAGCAGTAGCAATTGGGTCATTGAATATATTCCAAGGCTCAGTTAGACAGATTTTTGATCAACAAGGAATTGAACGATTGTCAGGGGCAGGGAGGAAGGTCACAATCAAATCAGCTTTCATCTTACTGTATGGCGAAGGCTCGATGAGCACAGTGGCCTACTTATGATCTTATGCTTTAAAGAGATCACATGCTGAGGAATACTCAGTCACAAGGAAGACAGGAGTAGGTAAAAATTAGAGTCTTTGAGGTGGATACAATATTCAACTCATTCATTCAAATGCTGAGCCAAAGAAATGGCAGGCCTAAGAACAAAGAACAAAGAACAATGAACAATAGAGCACAGGAACAGGCTCTTCGGCCCTCCAAGCCCGCGCCGCTCCCTGGTCCAAACTAGACCATTCTTTTGTATCCCTCCATTCCCACTCCGTTCATGTGGCTATCTAGATAAGTCTTAAATGTAAGTAAGTAGCCACATGACACCATCAGGAAATCTGCCCTTGCAAGTTTTTGTGCAATGCAACACTACCCATGTATTTGAAAATTTCTTAACACTTGCACAATAGTAGCATTGGACACAAGACATTATGATCCTATGATCCTTCTGTTCAACATGTAATGGATCGAAGAAGGGCCTTAGAAACTATGTGGTCCAAAAGCATAAGCAATTCATTCATTTCCAATGCCTCAGCAATTCGTTACTTCCACTGCAGATTATCCAACGGAGAATTAAGATCTGGTCAAATTTGTACAAATAACACTTTTGTGGGACAGGAAGGTATACAGAGTTTAACTGTAATAGTGTATCAGCAAGTAGAGCAGCTGATGTGGTCTACGTGGACTTTAGAAGGCTTGTAAAAAAGGTCCCACATGGCAGCCTAATTTTTTAAAAAGTCAAAGTCCATGAGATCCCAGGGAATGTAGCAAGCTGGATACAAAATTGGCTCAGTGGCAGAAGTAAAGGGTAATTATGGATGGAGTGTGTATTGCGACTGGAAAGTTGTTTCCAGGGTTCAGTACTTGGTCCCTTGTTTTTTGTGGTATATTAATGAATTGGACGTAAATGTAGGGGGAATAATCAAGAAGTTTGCAGATGACACAAAAATTGGCAGCGTGATTGATAGCAAGGAGGACAGCTGTAGGCTGCAGAAAGGTATCAATAGACTGGTAGGTGGGCAGAAAGGTGGCAAAGGTAATGGCTAAATTGCCTCTTAGTGTCCCAAGATGTGTAGGTTAGATGAATTAGCCACGGGAAACCTGCAGAGTAACAGGGTAAGGCGGGGAAAAAGGGCCTGGGTAAGATACTCTCTCAGAAAAATGGTGCCGACTCAATGGGCCGAATGGCCTCTTCTGCACTGTAGGGATTCAATGATTCTATAGGCATCTTCCAGCCCCAATGCAATTTTCTTAGAGTCAGTTTTGAAGTTTATTTATTAGTGTCACAAGTATGCTTACATTAACATTGCGATCAAGTTACTGTGAAAATCCCCTAGTCACCATACTCCGGCACCTGTTTGGGTACACTGAGGGAGAATTTAGCATAGCCAATGAATTTAACCAGCACATCTTTCGGACTGTGGGAGGAAACGGGAGCACCAGGAGGAAACCCACACAGACATGGGGAGAACGTGCAGAATCCACACAGACAGTGACCCAAGCTGGGAGTCGAACCTGGGTCCCTGGCACTGTGAGGCAACAATGTTAACCACTGTGTCACATCAGGCCAGTTAGCTCAAGGATTCGTGGTTCATTCTCCTCAGAGGAGTCGTGAACCATACTCTGAAAGATAACTTTAAAAGGTGTTACCCATGCCTTGCACACCAACCCATGTCCATCATCCCTAATGGCCTCTCTTACTCCCCCATCCACTTTCAATGGCCCCCACGCCCTTCATGCCATCTCAAAGTACTTCCCTGCCCATTCAACCAGTATACACCCTGTACAGAAACCAATGAACCATATGGTGTTTGAGGAAATGCTCAGAAAAAAGTCACTCATAATCTGTGTTAAATAAATCTGCTGCTGCAACAACCCAATGAAACTGTCAATCAACCAAACCTTTGAAGCATCAAAAACAGAAACTTTAAGCACTCAACGTCGTTTTATCTTGTATAAATAAACACTAAACCAGTTACAAAATAGATCACAGGGAAAAAAGTTTACATCAAGTTATTGATCAAGCAATGCTTTCCCTTTTGTGTACTTTTTCTCAAGATAGGCCATCTAATTGGCAAGGGTGGTCGAGAAGATGAGTTTGTTTAACATTTTGATGGCAGATTCTTGAAGTAAAGAATTATGGAACAAATTAAGGATGAAGCTATTTTAGATCTATTATGTAATAAGGCAGGGTTAATTAATAATCTCCTCGTAAAAGTTCATTAGCTAGTGCTCATATTAAAACTGAATTCCTTGTAAAATTTGAAAGCCGCATACTCCGATCACAAACAAGAAGCTTAAAGCTAAAGACACAGGAGAAATGGTTAAGGTTAATTCAATGAGTAGGCTAAAAAGTATGACGATAAGTAAACAGTGGGAAACATTCAAAGCACCAATTCAATAGGGTGCGATTTTCCCGCACTGCTACGCTGGTCGAGTAATGTAGCGGGGCAGGAAATTTCAGCTGGAGGCCAAAATTCAGAATTGCGCCCTGCGTCCAGCAAGTCGCAATTCTCCTGGGCCTATTTTTTGACATATTCAATCTCACACCAGGGAAGGACATGAGGCTGAATTTAATATTCATAGCTTAATTTAAATGTGCTTAGCGAGCTTCAGATGTTATTGTCTGGGCTCATTTGACTTTCTGACTTCACCGGTGGAGGTCCACAACAGCAGAGATCACAGCTGGTCCCCAGCAACGAGAACCAGATGTTATGGCCTTGCCAGTGGGACCAAGGGCATTGAAGCTCCCCGGGAGGTCGGGAGAAGTGGGGGGCAGTGCCCCTTGAGCAGTGCCAGACTAGCACTGCCAAACTGTCACCCTGGCACTGTCCACAGGGCACCCTGGCATTGCCAGCCTGGCACACTGGCAGTGCTCACCGGGCCCAGACAATGCCAAGGGCCTTAGGGGTGGGGCATCATGGGGGGGGGGGGGGGGGGGGGGGGTGGGGCAAGACAGGGTGAGAGATAGGAGGGGAGGGAAGGGGGGACTCTGCATTGGAGGTGGGAGCTAGTGGTGGGGCCAGCGATCAGGGGGTGGGGCCAGTGATCAGGAGGCCAGCAATTGCGGGGGGGGCAGTCATTCCCATGGGTGGGGGAAGGCCATGTGGTTTGAGAGATTGGGCGCATGTGCAATGGCCCCCAAGCACTCTGCTGCTGGCCTTTCTGGCAGGGTTAGGTTCCACACACCCCCTTCCTGGTATAAATCGCCTGACAGCCTCTGCATTGTACAGAGTGCCGTAAATAACCAAGACTCAGCTCACTGAAAAAATGGGCGGGTAAACCTCCCGTTTTCCCACCCATTGGATACTTAAAATTATTTTGGGAAAATTCCCCCCCAATCGCTGGAATTCTACCACCTTGCCCGCCACAGAATTGGAGCGGGCGAGGGACAGACAACCAAAATGTCTGTTGACCTCGGGTGGGAATTTCCGGTCTCACTCCAGCGAGGCTGTAAAATCCTGCTCAATATGTTTCACAAAAATACATTGCATCAAAAAAACAAAAACACAGCAAGAAAGATTTTACTCAAAGTTAAGGGTCGGATTAGGTTAAAAGAAGAGCTTTATAATGTTTGTTGCAAATAAATAGTTTATGGTTCATGTGTTTTGGGATAAAATTTGTAGATTTTCTAATTAAAGTTTTAACTATAGGAAATGGGGGTCTGGTTGAGAAACTGGAAAATGCTGCCCTGAAGTAAATGCAGTTTAAACAAACTTGGAGCCTACAGATTGATTTAAAAGGTTATTGGCTAGAAAAGCAAGATCTAAGTAAAACAGCAGATGGGCTTACTTAACTGAAGAATTTGAGGCATAATGCTGCAATCCTTGAAGTAAGGGCAGTCCAGAGAGATGTTCTTGTTTTGGGATTTAGAGCTAAGTCAATTTAAAAGCATTCAGTAAACCCTGAGGGGTTGTAAAATCAATTTATTTTATCAGATCAAAGAAAGAATTTTAAAAGAGCTTCATTTAACCTAAAGGTGTGTGCGAGGACATCCCAAAGAATGACATATCATCAATGAGATGGGTGGAGTTTAGGGAGATTCAATTTATCCAGCTGTTTAAAGCTCGCTGAGTAAATTACGAAGTAAATTACAGTTAGGCCTAAACTGTAAGTAGAGAAAAAGTTAACTTTATCATTCACCACATGGAATGCAGTTGAGGCTTAATCTCAACTTGAATTCTGTGAGGGAACAAAAGTTTGAAAAATGCCTAGTTTGAAGCTAGTGGCAAAAGAAATAAATCAGCAGAATCAAGAAAGCAATCAAAATAAGTGACTGGGATATCCACAGTCAAGAGGTAGTAAATGAAAGTCTTACCTCTGAGAATAGCTGGCACACTGGAGAGAATTAAAATGAAGTTCCAGAGGACTCTGGCATATTTTTGGGTGGTCCCTACAGAAGCAAATAACTCTAGGATATCAATAAGTTAAAGGAAATCCTTGGGGGAAGTAAAACTGAGTGCATTTCATACATAGCTACAAACCATACTGTTAAGTTAAAAGTGTTTTGGCTTTATATATGTTTATTTGTGTTCATAAAAGCAAAATCTATTGACTTAATCACTGGGTGTTCAGAATTAAGTTAACAGCCCCTAACTAGATTGTGATATATTTCAAAATTAGCTACAAGTCTGACAATTTGGAATGATTTAGAAACCAGCAATGGGATCACCAAAAAGTTGATAAAAGGAGGCAAAAACAGTGTACCAGAGCAATCTAGCCAAAATATAAAAACAGATTGTGAGATCATTTATAAATATATAAAAAGGAAAAGAATAGCTAAAGTAATGTTGGTTTCCGAGAAGCAGAGACTGGAGAAACTGATTGACAGCTCAAAAAGATTCTGAAAGGATCAGCAGTCTTTGATGTAGGGTTATTAACAAAAATGTTCATTTTATAAAGGATTAAGTACTTTAGGGGATTTAAATGTATTGAATTGGCTTTCATGAATGGGGCTGAATGTTTTATAATGAAGTCTGCAACAGATATTTAGAACTTTACTTTATTTCTGCATGGCTCCTGAAGACTGACCATGTTACTCGGCACAGAGAAGGCAATGTAAAAGGGTGGTTGATAGGGGCCATGGGTTGGCACAACTTGGCACAAGGCTATAACAGGCCAAAAGTGTATGGGGACTCATGAGTTTACACTAAACTGACATACAGACTATAAGGAGCCTTGGGAGTGCATGCAGGTCATAAGTTGACACAAGTTTGCACCAGGTTGACATAGGGGCTACAAGGAGACATGGAGATGGGTGGGGGGGTTGAGTTGGCACTAAGTTAGCATAAGGGCTATAGGAGGCCTATAATCTTAGAGAACCAAGGCGGGCCTTTAAACCAGCCCACCTCAACACCTCAGCACACACCAAGTCCAAGCTGCAACTAACAAGAATGGCAAATCCGACTCCATCCCACCAAGATTCCATCAGTTGGGCACCTTTCTCCCCCAAGACGGGTGCAATAAGCCGGGAAATTTCCTGACTCAGCGCACCTGCTTCAGGAGTGAAAATCAAGGCCTCTGTGGCTGTCTTAACTTCAGAAGGCACAAAGTGCATACCACAAATAGAAGATACCTTAGGTGCTAAAAAGAGTGACAAAAGTAAGCTAATTAATATCAGCAGAGAAAAGGTACCAGAGAAACATAAGTGACTAAAATCCAACAAAACCCTAAGACCTGATAGCATACATTTCATCTCTAAAAGAGATGGCTGCAGAGATAGTGGATTTGGCTGTGAATTTCCAAAATTTCCTACATTCTACAAAGGTCCTAACAGATTAAATATAACAAATGTAACATCACTGCTCAAGAAATAAGGACAAGAGAAAACAGGGAACTACAGGCGGGTTAGCCTGACATCAATCATCAGGAAAATTCTAGAATCTATTATTGAGGAAGTCTTAATAATTAACTTAGAAAATTATGGCATGGTCAAATAAAGCCAACGTGGAAATCATGTTTGACAAATTTAGTAAAGCTTTTTGAGGATGTAACTAGTAGTGTAGATAAAGGAGAATGTAGCATATTTGCATATCCAAAAGGCATTCAATTAGATGCCACACAGAAGGTTAATAGGCTAGGTGAAGACTCATAGAGTTGGGGGATAATATATTAGCATAGATAGATGATAGGTTAATAAATAGGAAACAAAGAGTCGGCATAAAAGGGACATTTTCAAGCTGGCAGGTTGTAACTAGCGGAGTACTGTAAGGATCAGTGCTGGGGCCTCAACTATTTACAATCTATATTAATGTCTTAGATGAAGCATCAGAGAGTAATGTATCTAGGTTTGCTGACAATACAAAGCTAGGTGTAAATGTAATATAAACTGAAAATGCTGGATAAACTCAGCAGGTCAGGCAGCATTGTGGAGAGAAAAACAGAGTTTTGGTGGTCAGTCTATCACCTGAAACAGAGAGGTCAAGGAAGGGAAGTGTCAGAGATTGACCATGCGAAGGTGAGAAAGGGATGGAAATTGGAAACAAAATTCAATAACTTTTTCCAGGTCCAGGCAATAGCATTAAATGGCACTGATATAGTCATCAACATAATAGAGGAAGAGCTGTGAGAGAGGGCCTTAGCAAAACTGGAACAAGGAATGTTTCACAAACCCCACAAAACACAGGCATAACTAGGGCCCATGCAGGTACTCATAGCCACACCTTTTATTTGCAGGACGTGAGACAAGTTAAAGGAGAAACTATTTTCAATGAGGTGGAGGAGGGTGGTCATGGTTGAGGATTGTTCGGGCCTCTGCTCGGGGAAGAAGCGGAGAGTCTTGAGACCCTCGTGGGTATGGATATGTCAAGAGATTGGTCGTTCATTGTGAAGACGAGGCGGTGAGGGCCGGAAAACTGGAAATTGTTAATGTGACGGATGAATAATGAGTGTAGATGGGAAGGGACTGGACAAGGACAGTGAAAATGAAGTCAAGATAGGAAGAAATTAGTTCAGTGGGACTGGCACAGGCTAATGTGATGGGTGCACATGGACAGTCCTGTTTGTGGATTTTGAGAAGCAGGTAGAAGCAGTGGAAGCTGTGAGGAAGACATAGAAACTGCAAAGAAATACAGACAGGTTAAGTGAGTGGGCAGATGGAATATAATTTGGGAAGTGGAGGGTAATTCACTGTGATCAGAAGAACAGAAAAGGGTTTTTTTTAAAAAGCGGTGAAACTTGTAAATGCTGATGTTCAGAAAGATTTGGGTGTGCCTGTACAAGGGGCACAAAGTTAGCATGAAGTTACAGCAAGCAATTACAAAATAAAATGGCACGTTGGTCTTTACTGCAAAGGAACTGGAGTACAAATCTAGCTACCATTATAGAGGCCTTTGGTGAGATGGAATGCAGTATGCAGTGAAACAACATGGGATGCGAGATTATAGAAATGGAAAAAAAAAGAATATAAAGTCATAAAAATGGATTAATAAGATGAAAGGAAGAAATAAAATAAAGTGAATAGAAATGGAGTGGAGGTGGAGGGGAGAGTTCAAGCTCTGAAGCTGTTGTGATGTTCAGATTGGAAGGCTGTAAAATGCCTACTCGGAAGTTTACATTGGGTTTCACTAGAACACTGCAGAAGTACAAGGTCGGACATGAATCCATCAGTATCCATCACACTCAACACCTCACCCACCACCAACAGTACCTTCCCATGCAATCATAGAAGGTGCAACACCTTCCCATTCACCTCCTTGCTTCATATGCACCTCCTTTAACTTGATTTATTATATTCGCTGCTCCCAATACGATCTACTCTACATCGGAGAAACCAAACACAGACTGGGTGACCACTTTGTAGAACACCTTCGGTCCATCCGCAAACAGGACCCAGACCTTCCTGATGCTTGCCATTTCAACACACCATCCTGCTCTCCTGTCTACACGTCTGTCCCTGGCCTTTTGCAATATTCCAATGAAGCCCAATATAAACTGGAAGAACAGCACCTCATCCGAATAAGCATTTTACAGCCTTCCAGACTGAACATTGAGTTCAACAGCTTCAGAGCATGAACTCTCTCCTCCACCTCCAATCCATTTACTTTATTAATTTCTTTTTTTCATTTTATGAATCCATTTTTATTACTTTATATTCTCATTTTTATTTTTCCACTTCTATAATCTCACTTTCCATCTTGTTTCACGTACCCGCACCCCTCTCCTCCCGGATCATCAGCCACATTTCTACACTCTGCACCTTCATTCTGCCATTTACACATTCCAATCTCTTCATGGATGCCCTTGGCACTTTCCTAGCTTTTATCATCACCATTTACATTCCCTTTGTCTTTCTGTCTATGCCATACCTATCAATTACAGCCCCCCCATCCCCTCTCCTCATCTCACAGTATAAATCTTGCTCTCTTTTCCTTGTCTTCAGCTCTTGACAAAGGTCATCCTGACTTAAAACATTGGCTTTATTCCCTCTCCATAGATGCTGTCAGACCTGCTGAGATTTACCAGCATTTTCTGTTTTTGTTTCAGATTCTAGCATCTGCAGTATTTTGCCTTCATCTTAAGATTCTGAAGGGGTTTGATAAAGTAGATACAGAGGCTTTTTCCGCAGGTTGGGGAATCTAAAATAAGGGGTGATCATTTATGACTGTGATGAGGAGAAATTCCTGCCCTCAAAGGGTTATGAATCTTTGGAATTATCTACCCTTGAGGGTTGGAAATGCTCCATTTTTGAATGTATTTAAGGTTGGACAGACAGATTTATAGTCTCTTGGGGATCATGGGGTCTGGGTAGTGGGCAGGGAAAAGTGGAGTTGAAGCCTAAAATCAGCCATAATAGTTTTGGAATGCAAAGCAGGGTTCACAGGCCATCTGGTCTATTCCTGCTCCTTTCTCATACCCGTGTCAAAAACTGAAATGGATGATGGATACAATGATGTGGTGGGTAAAATCCCATCAGACTGAAGATGTGTCCTAATTCCACTAATACAGAAATTCAAGTTCAGAATATTCAGTGAGAGTAAAATGAGTGAAATAAAGTTTTTTGGTTAAAATACCAAAAGTAAAATAACATACCCATATGCAAAGTAAATTGGGATATATAATTGGGATCAACATGGAGAAAAACTGCAGCCAAGATTTGGTAATGCTGACAAGTATTCAATGAAAATGCGCAATTATTCATGACTACAGCTGTATCAATAATCTAAGTTTTTCAATTTACTAAAAGTGTATAATTAAGGTACTGCTCACGTTTCTTTTCTGACTCTTGTATGGGTCTTCAATTTGTACTAATTTTTCTGCCATTACCCAGTTTGCATCTGCAAGGAATCGATCCATTTTCAGCAATGAGAAAGTGTTGGCCTCACTCTCTCTGATACGCTGAAGCGCACTATTCATAGCCATCCTTTTAGGAGCTGGAATATCACTAAGACCTTGGAAAAAAAAAGAACCGTAAATATTGTATGGAATTATAGAATCTAACAGCACAAATCGGCTCCCCTGTCCCGGTTCTTTGAAAGAGTTGTTTAATTTAGTCCCATACCGCAAATTTTTTCCATCTCTTTAACACCACATGCTTTTTCTCTCTTCCAACTAAGCATTATGAGATACTTTATCAAATACCTTTTGAAAGTCAATTTATACAATATCCATTATATTGTCTCCATCAACCATCTCTGTTACTTCAACAAAGAACTTAATCAGAAATGATTTACCTTCAACAAATCCATCCCTATTAATCCATGCTTCTTCAAGAGAGTTTATTTTGCCTCTGACAATTTTCCCATTCCTGACATTAGACTGCAGCCATGATGTGGAGATGCCGGTGTTGGACTGGGGTGGACAAGATGAGGTCAAACGACACCAAGTTATAGTTCAACAGGTTTATCTGAAATCACAAGCTTTCAGAGTGCTGCTCCTTCAAAGGTGAAATGGAGAGGGGCATTTACACAGACTACATAGACAGAGTGATGATAGCCCAACACCCACAGATAATCAAGAGTGTCAATGGATAAGTACAGACAGTGTAATGCAGTATAGGCCAGCTGAATAACAAGTCTTTACAGGTAATCATGAGTGCTATTAATTAAGTATAATCAGTATGTGTAAAGTGTCAACAGGCTATATAACAAGTGAAGGGATGACTTAAGGAACTGATAATTTAAGGCAGAAAGATAATTACAAATAATCAAAGAGTAAGATGGTGCTAAACACAATGCAAACTAATTCAGGCAAAGAGATCATTACATGTAATCAAGATGTGCATGATGTCAAAACAGGACAGTTAGGAAGATTTTCCCCCCACAGAACAGCATGGTGGGGTCACATGTAGCGCAAAATGAACTCGAGATCCCAGTTAAGGCTGTCCTCATGAATGCAGAACTTGGCTATCAATTTCTGCTCAGCGATTCTGCGTTGTCGTGCATCTCAAAGGCTGTCTTGGAGAAAGCTTACCCGAAGATCAGAGGCCAAATGTCCTTGGCCACTGAAGTGTTCTCCAACTGGGAGGGAACATTCCGGCCTGGCGATTGTTGTGCAATGTCTGTTCATCCATCGTTGTCGTGTCTGCATGGTCTCGCCGATGTACCATGCCCTGGGGCATCCTTTCCAACGTATGAGGTAGGCTCACATTGGCCAGGTCGCACGAGTACATACTGTGTACCTGGTGGGTGGTGTTCCCCCATGTGATGGTAGTATCCATGCCGATGATCTGGCATGTCCTGGCAGAGGTTACTGTGACAGGTTTGTGTGATGTCATGGTCGCTGTTCCCCTGAAGGCTGGGTAGCTTCCTACGAACGATGGTCTGTTTGACGTTAGGTGGCTGTTTGAAAGTGAGTAGTGGGGGCACAGGGATGGTCTTGGCGAGATGTTTGTTATCACTGATGACATGCTGAAGGCTGCGAAGAACCTGGCGTAGTGTCTCCGCTCTGGGGAAGCAGTGGATGATGAAGGGTACTCTGTCGGTTGTGTCCCATGTTTGTCTCCTGAGGAGGGCATTGTGGTCTTTCGCAGTGGCACGTTGGAACTGTCGATCAATGAGTTATACAACATATCCCGTTTTTACAAGTGTGTCTTTCAGCATACATAAGTGTCCCGTCATGTTCCTCCTCGTCTGAGCAGATCTTGTGTATACACTGGGCTTGTCCATAGGGAATGGCTTCTTTAACGTGCTTGGGGTGGAAGCTGGATAAGTGGAGCATCATGAGGTTATGCATGGTGTTTGCTGTTCTGTTTAACATACTGTTCCGGCCAGAAGGCAAGGAGGAAAATATATATCTACATCAAGCTAGCTACTATATAAAATTATTATATTTATTTTAAAAATGGACAAGGCCATGACTAGCCATGACTCATACCAAAGGAATTTCTAACCTTCAGAAACCAAGAGGGGCCTGACGAATCGCCCTGCAAGAGTCAGCCTACTACCCTGTCAAAGAATATGCCATTAGACTTTTGATTCTGGACTCTGGACTCACATAGAATCATAACTCTTATTTTTATCGTGGTCTAGCGTTGTAGCTCTTTCTTTCCCTTATCCTCCTTTTATTTTATCAGTGCAATAAGGGTCGAATGTCGAAAAGCTCTTTTTGCATTTTGTGTGCAAGATAAACCAGCCCTCTTATATTATCTTATCTCATTTTTGCTGTAAAATTAATAATAGAAGATTGGATCATGCTAAACTGAAAGGTTGGGGAAAATATTTACAGAGGGGGAAATCAAAACATTTTCTGTTTACAAGTGAGTAGTGAGAGGAAAAATCAGGGCTGTTTAAATTATCCCCCCCCACCCCCACCATAACAATATGTGGGGCCCAATTCTCCCATCGCGATGCGCAAATGTTTTGGCGCATTGGGTTGGGAGATGTGCGTGGCGACCATTTTGAGGGATCCCCGCGAGCGTTTACAACTCGCGCGCATCTCTCAATTGGAAAAATTGGCGCTGTTGAGACCGCGCTGAAAACCGGCCTACCGCTGATTTGCATCACTTACCATACTTTAGCGTGCCATTATCAGATCAACACAGCAATTTCCACCCACGTTAGCATCTCCCACCTCTTTGGCGTGATGTCACTTTGGCACGAATCAGAATAGGTATACAGAGGTCTCAACCTGACATGGCAGCGTTGAAATGGCGTGAAGAGGTAAGTGTTGTGGACCTGAAGCAAGCGGACTGCGGGTATGTTGCAGGCAGGCCCTGGAGATGCTTGGTGGGCTTCCTCCTGGCTGTCTTCAGGTGCTGGCCCGTGAACCAGTGATATCTGGGGGGGGGGGGGGGGGCTTCTATTTTCTCAGAGCTCTGTGGGGGTGGGTCCCTGAAGGAGTCCTGCTCAGCCTTTCCCTTGAAGGCACTGCTGTAACTCTGTGGGGGAGGGGCCTGAAGGAGTCATGCTCAGCCTTCCTCTTGAGGGCGCTGTGCAGTGGCATTGTCTTGCTGCGGGGTGTGGTCAGGGACTGCACTGAGTGCTGGGGTTCCGGGGGGGGGAGTGCACCATGTGCTGACTGAGACCTAACCAGATGGAACAGCTGGTGCTCCAGGCCGGGATGCCAAGGTTCAGATATAGACTGCATGGAATCTGCTGTCACTGGGCACCTATCTGATGATGATTTGCAGTCTGTCCCTGCCCTGTGACACAGACCAGTAACACATGCCTGTAACAGATGCTGCAGTTGCACACATGGCAATGGCTCAAGGGTGCGCAGTGTTCACAGCTGCACACCAACCTGCATAATCTGTGCCAGCATTTGCCATGATGGGAATTTCACACAACCTAATCAGGTCACGCATGGCACCATGGATTTTGTGGTGTTGCCAGCACCCACAAGTGGGTGTACGCCCAAGTGAGGAATTGGGATGGTGCTGGATCTATGCAGCTATTGACATTAATCTGTCATTCTTTGCTTTTTCCAAACCCCGCTGTGCAAAGGAATCTTGGACTGATAGATTTGGAGCTGGCCATTGTGGTGGCAGAGGAGGAGGAGGCGGCTCAGGAGGTGGAGGGCATGGAGAGACCACCGCAGGAGCAGCCAATACCAGTCCCTCAGGAAGGAGGGCAGGGGGCTGCCGCTGAGGTCCAGGAGGTGAGTGTGTAGTCTCCCAAAAGGGCACACAGAAGGCGGAGGGTGCCGAGGGCAAGGAGGTACAGGCCCCGGAATTCATTTGAGGCCCTCTTGGAAGTGATGTACTGCCACCGGCTGCTGCTGTCCACGAGCATGGTGCGGCACCTATGTGAAGTGCTCGCACACATGGCACATCAGGAGAGGGGTGGCCACTCGCTTCCTGTGGACGTTAAGGTGACGGCTGCCCTGAACCTTTTTGCATCTGGGTCACTTCAGGCACCCAGTGGCAACCTCAGTGGGATCTCCCAGGCCTCCCAGGTGTGTGCGGCAGGTCATAGATGCCCTGTATGCCCGGGCAGGACCGTACATAAACTTTGATGTGGGCCGTACACAGCAAGAGGCCCAGGCTGTAGGCTTCGCAGCCATTGCTAGGATGCCAAATGTACAGGGAGCAGTGGACAGGACACATCGCCTTGCGGGCCCCACATGGAGCACCGCAGCCATTTGTCAACAGGAAAGGGTTCCACTCCCTGAATTGTGTGTGACCATCTCATGTGGATCATGCAGGTCAATGCATGCCATCCAGGGAGCGTCCATGACAGGGGAATATTCAGGGCTCCTAATCAATAAGCTGCTGTGTCCAGGGGGGTGCAATACTCAGGGCCTCCATTCAATAGAGGGAATGCTTGCAAGCTGGGGTTGTGCTTGGCAGCACAGCGCATGTTCTCTGCAGGGCAGCAGTGAGGTCAGTATGTTGAAGGGATGGAGGGATTGGTATCAGCGTTATCCGGATCTGTGGAGGCATGGGGTGAACGAGCAGCCATGTCTGTATGGAGGGGGAGCAAGAATATGGGGAGGGGGGCGGGGGCTGGATGTGCCCAGCGATATCTGTGTGGGGGTTGTGGGGACCAGCGATGTGCCCAGCGATGTCTGTGTGGGGGTTGTGGGGGCCAGCGATGTCTGTATGGGGGGGAGGGGGCAGCGATGTGCCCAGCGATGTCTGTATGGAGGTTGTGGGGGCCAGCGATGTGCACAGCGATGTCTGTATGGAGGTTGTGGTGGCCAGCGATGTGCACAGCGATGTCTGTGTGCAGGTTGTGGGGGACAGTGATGAGGCCAGCGATGTCTGTGGGGGTTGGAGGGCAGTGATCCCGATGCTGGGAGGTCTTTTCAGCGATCTCCCAGCCATGTGCGCATGCACGGGTTCCCGCTCATCCTGCCGATTTCAGACTCTTTGGCGTGAATAGGCCCCGCCCCTGAGCTTTTAATGATATTCATGATTGTGACCTCTACATTGCACAGAGTGCGGAGATTCGGTTCTGAAGTTGCACTGAAAAAACAATCATGAATTACACAATTTTTTCCACCAATTCAGCGAATTCTTTGGGGAGAATTGCCCAAAATCGTGATCTCTTTATGCATTTTCATTCTTTTCATAGAATCACAGAATCCCTACAGTGCAGAAGTAGTCCATTCAGCCCATCAAACCTACACTGACAACAATCCCACCCAAGCCTCATCTCCATAATCCCACAGATGTACCCTGCTAAGCCCCTTACACTTAGGGGTAATTTACCATGGCCAATCCACCTAACCCGCACATCTTTGGCGTGTGGGATGAAACCAGAGCACCTGGAGGAAACCACCGCAAACACGGGGAGAATGTGCAAGCTCCACACAGACAGTCACCCGAGACCGGAATTGAACCTGGGTCCCTGCCACTATGAGGCAACGTAGTAACCATTGCGCTACCCTTTTGGTATCTAGCTACTAGTTTTTACTCAGTTTGTAGATGGACCTCTAAATCTCTCTTTTCCTTTACCGCCCCATTTAAAACATACTCTGTTCGATCTCTTTTAGGTGGTGTGTGAAGTCAGACTTCCCAACAACGAAAATCCATATGCCAGTCTTACCCACTCACAATCTCTCAACTCTTGCTCCAATTCACAATGCAATAACATGTCAGCCTGAATAATGTGCTTATGTTTCTGGAGTGGAACTTGAGCCCACTGCCTTTTGAGTCAGAGGGCAGAACACGAACACTGGGCCAAGGTTGGCATTCTTGGAATTATTAAAGGAAAATACTTCCTGAATATATTCCTCTGCAGAATAACAGAAATACATGTACAAGGAGGCTGAATGAAAACATGAGGTAGAATTTTACTGCTTCAGTTTGCAGAGTTCCAAATTCAGCAATTCTTCCATTAAGCTTCCTCAAAATGTCATCAATACAACGCAAACAAAACTTTTTAAAAGAAAAAAAATGAAATAGCCAGCTATAAAAATAAAAACTAACATAAATAATAATAATAAAAACTAATCAAAAGTTTTGAGTATTAAAATTGTGTGAGTATTAAGAACAAAACAAAGACTAGTACAAGCATTTTTGGTTCTCACTGCAAAAACATCTTGCTATCCATGATACATAGATTAGTAAATCATAATTTAGTATACAGCATCAAATGCCTACCCAGGGTATTGACAATCCATCCCATAGTTGTACCATTGATTAGTAGTGACAGTACCACTGTTCCCGATACATGCAGCAGTATCTGAAAACAGAAATGATATGATAAATAAATGAAAAGATAATATAAAGTACAATATTGCAACATTCAATATATAAATTTGCCATCATAAGGACCAGCACAAGACTTGACAGAAAAAAATACTGCAGAAAGGAAGAGCGCACAGGAGGTCGAGCTGGAGAAGGATTACCCAGCAGAGCTTTCAGACAGCTGCTCACTACAAGACGACTCAATACACCAACAGTCACATATCCCTTATTATCATCCTTACTACTACAGTCCAATTTACCTTCCTTCAGCCCAGCCATATGCATCATTCCATCAAATCTAAACATCACATCCAGAACAATAACCAAATTTGTAAAACAACTCAATTCAGCAATTCTTCCATTAAGCTTCCTCAAAGTGTCAATACAACGCAAACAAAATTATTTAAAAGAAAAAAATTAAAATAGCAATAAAAAGTGTGTAAAAACGAATCAAAAGTTTTGAAATTGTGTGAGCATTAAACACAGAACAAAGACCAGTACTAGCATTGTGAGTGGGTGAAACTGTGGCATATGGATAATGCCACTAGGCCATCGCCTCTCTAGTGGTATTATCACTGGACTATTAATCCAGAAACTCAGCTAATATTCTGGGAACTCGGGTTCAACTCCCGCTATGGCAGGCGGTGGAATTTGAATTCAATTTTTTAAAATCTGGAATTAAGAGTCTACTGATGACCATTGTCGATTGATGGAAAAATCCATCGAGTTCACTCATGTCCTTTAGGGAATGAAATCTGCCAAAACTTACCTGGCCTACATGTGATTCCAGGGTCACAGCAATGTGGTTGACTCTCAAATGCCCTCTGAAATGGCCTAGCAAGCTACTCAGTTGTATCAATTGCTAAAAAGTCTCAAAGAAATGAAACCGGACGGACCACCTGGCATCAACCTAGGCACTCGAAAAGACAGTGGCAAAACAAACAGCCCTGTCGACACTGCAAAGTCCTCCTTACTAACATCTGGCGGCTCGTGCCAAAATTGGGAGAGCTGCCTAGTCAAGCAACAACCGGGCATAGTCATTTTTATGGAATCATACCTTACAGATAATGTCCCAGACACCACCATTACCATCCCTGGATATGTCCTGTGCCACCGGCAGGACAGACCCAGCAGAGGTGGCGGCACAGTGGTATACAGTCAAGAGGGAGTTCCCCTGGGAGTCCTTAATATCGACTCCAGACCCCATGAAGTCACATGGCTCCAAGTTAAACATGGGCAAGGAAACCTCTTACAGGTTACTGTGTACCATTCTCCTTCGGCTGATGAATCAGTACTCCTCTATGTAACACAACGCTTGGAGGAAGCACTGAGGGTGACAAGGGCACAATATTCTGGGAACTCGGTTGGGGCGGCACGGTAGCACAGTGGTTAGCACTGCTGCTTCACAGCTCCAGGGTCCCGGGTTCGATTCCCAGCTCGGGTCACTGTCTGTGTGGAGTTTGCACATTCTCCTCGTGTCTGCGTGGGTTTCCTCCGGGTGCTCCGGTTTCCTCCCACAGTCCAAAGATGTGCAGGTTAGGTTGATTGGCCAGGTTACAAATTGCCCCTTAGAGTCTTGAGATGCGTAGGTTAGAGGGATTAGCGGGTAAAATATGTGGGGGTAAGGCCTGGGTGGGATTGTGGTCGGTGCAGACTCGATGGGCCGAATGGCCTCCTTCTGCACTGTAGGGATTCTATGATTCAAAATGTACTCTGGGTGGGGGATTTCAATGTCCACCACCAAGAGTGGCTCAGCAGCAGCACTACTAATCGAGCTGGTCAGATCCTAAAGGATATAACTGCTAGACTGGATCTGCAGCAGGTGGTGAAGGAACTAACAAGAGGATCAACCTGGTTCAATGGAGACTGCAGGATGGCATGGCAGGAGCAGCACCAGGCATACCTAAAAATGAGGTGTCAACCTGGTGAAGCTACCAAACAGGACTACTTGCATGCCAAACGGCATAAACAGCAAGTGGTAGACAGAGCCAAACGATCCCACAACCAAGTTCTGCAGTCCTGCCACGTCCGGTACTGAATGGTGATGGACAATTTGATTTGATTTTGATTTATTATTGTCACATATATTAACATACAGTGAAAAGTATCGTTTCTTGACGCTATACAGACAAAACATACCGTTCATAGAGAAGGAAACGAGAGAGTGCAGAATGTAGTGTTACAGTCATAGCGAGGGTGTAGAGAAAAATCAACTTAATGCAAGGTAAGTCCATTCAAAAGTCTGACATCAGCAGGAAAGAAGCTGTTCTTGAGTCGGTTGGTACATGACCTCAGACTTTTGTATCTTTTTCCCGACGGAAGACTGTGAAAGAGAGAATGTCCAGGGTGCGTGGGATCCTTAATTATGCTGGCTGCTTTGCTGAGGCAACGGGAAGCGTAGACAGAGTCAATGGATGGGAGGCTAGTTTGCGTGATGGATTGGGCTACATTCACGACCTTTTTAGTTCCTTGTAGTCTTGCGCAGAGAAGAAGCCATACCAAGCTGTGATACAACCAGAAAGAATGCTTTCTATGGTGCATCTGTAAAAGCTGGTGAGAGTCGTAGCTGATATGCCAAATTAACTTAGTCTTCTGAGAAAATAGAGGCGTTGGTGGGCTTTCTTAACTATAGTGTCAGCATGGGGGGACCAGGACAGGTTGTTGGTGATCTGGACATCTAAAAACTTGAAGCTCTCGACCCTTTCTACTTCGTCCCCATTGATGTAGACAGGGGCATGTTCTCCTTTACGCTTCCTGAAGTCGATGACAATCTCCTTCGTTTTGTTGACATTGAGGGAGAGATTATTGTTGCCACACCAGTTCACCAGATTCTCTATCTCATTCCTGTACTCTGTCTTGTCATTGTTTGAGATCCGACCCACTATGGTGGTGTCGTCAGCAAATTCGAATTGGAGGGGAATTTGGCTACACAGTCATAGGTGTATAAGGAGTATAGTAGGGGGCTGAGAACACAGCCTTGTGGGGCACCGTGGTTGAGGATGATCGTGGAGGAAGTGTTGTTGCCTATCCTTACTGATTGTGGTCTGTGAGTTAGGAAGTTCAGGATCCAGTCGCAGAGGGAGGTGCCGAAGCCCAGGCCATGGAGTTTGGAGATGAGTTTCGTGGGAATAATAGTGTTAAAGGCTGAGCTGTAGTCAATAAATAGGAGTCTGACATAGGTATCCTTGTTATCGAGGTGTTCCAGGGTTGAGTGCAGGGGCAGGGAGATGGCGTCTGCTGTGGACCTGTTGCGGCAGTAGGCAAACTGTAGTGGATCCAGGTAGTCCGAGAGGCTGGAACTGATTCGTGCCATGACTAACCTTTCGAAGCACTCCATAATGATGGATGTCAGAGCCACCGGCCAATAGTCATTAAGGCACGTTGCTTGGTTTTTCTTGGGTATCGAGATGATGGTCGTCTTGTTGAAACAGATAGGGACTTCAGATTGTTGTAAAGAGAGGTTGAAGATGTCTGTGAATACCTCCGCCAGCTGATCCTCGCAGGATCTGAGTGCACGTCTGGGTACCCCATCTGGGCCAGTTGCTTTCCGTGGGTTGGCCTTCAAGAAAGCTGCTCTGACATCTGCAATGGTGACCCTAGATACAGGTACATCCAGGGCTTCCAGGGTGGAGGGCATGCTCTCGCTGACCTCTTACTCAAAACAGTCGTAGAATACATTGAGCTCATCAGGGAGGGTGCGTTGGAGCCGGCGATTTTACATGCCTTCATCTTGTAGCCTGTTATGTCTTGCAGACCTTGCCACCTTGCCAATTAAACAACTTTCTGGAGGAGGAGGCTCCACAAATATCCCCATTCTCAATGATGGAGGAGCAAATGATAAGGCTGAAACATTCGCAGCAATCTTCAGCCAGAAGTGCAGATTGGATGATCCATCTCGCCTTCCTCCAGTGGTCCCCAGCATCTCAGATGCCAGTGTCCAGCCAATTCAATTCACTCCACATGCTATTAAGAAATGGTTGGAGGCACTGGATACTGCAAATGGGCCCTGATAGCATTCCGACAATAGTACTGAAGACTTGTGCTCCAGAACTTGCCACTCCCCGAGCGAAGCACTTCCAGTATAGTTACAACACTGGCATCTACCTGACAATGTGGAAAATTGCCCAGGTATGTCCTGTACACAAAAAACAGGACAAATCCAACCCAGCCAATTACCGGCCAATCAATCTAATCGCGATATCAGTAAAGTAATGGAAGGGGTCATCAACAGTGCTATCAGGCAGCACCTGCTCAGCAATAACCCCTGCTCAGTGACGCCCAGTTTGGGTTCGCCAGGGGTCACTCAGCTTCTGACCTCATTACAGCCTTGGTTCAAACATGGATGAAAGAGCTGAATTCCAGAGGTGAGATGAGAGTGACAACCCTTGACATCAAGGCCGCATTTGACCAAGTGTGGCATCAAGGAGCCCTAGCAAAACTGGAATCAATTGGTATCAGGGGGCAAACTCTCTGCTGGCTGGAGTCATACCTGGTATATAGGAAGATGGTTGTGGTTGTGGAGGGTCAGTCATCTCAGCTCCAGGACATCTCTGCAGAAGTCCCTCAGGATAGTGTCCTACGCACAACCATCTTCAGCTGCTTCATCAATGACCTTCCCTCCATCATAAGGTCAGAAGTGGCTATGTTCGCCAATGTTTGCACAATGTTCAGCACCATTCACGACTCCTCAGATACTGAAGCAGTCCATGTTCAAATGCAACAAGATCTGGGCAATATCCAGACTTGGGCTGACAAGTGGCAAGTAACATTCGCACCATACAAATGCCAGGCAATGACCATTACCAATAAGAGACACTCTACCCACCACCCCTTGACATTCAATGGTGTTACCATCACTGAATCCCCCACTGTCAACATTCTTGGGGTTACCATTGACCAGAAACTCAAGTCAGGAGTGTGATGGAATACTCCCCACTTGCCTGGATTGGTGCAGCTCCAACAACACTCAAGAAGCTTGATGCCATCCAGGACAAAGCAGCCCGCTTGATTGGCACCACATCTACAAACATCCACTCCCTCCACCACCAACGCTCAATAGCAGCAGTGTGTACTATCTACAAGATGCACCGCAGCAATTCACCAAAGGTCCTTAGACAGCACCATCCAAACCCATGACCACTTTCATCTAGAAGGACAAGGGCAGCAGTTCCAGGGGGACACCGCTACCTGCAAGTTCTCCTCCAAGCCACTCACCATCCTGACTTGGAAATATATCGCCATTCCTGCGCAGTTGCTGAGTCAAAATCCTGGAATTCCCTCCCTAACAGCATTGTGGGTTAATCCACAGCACATGGACTGAGCAATTCAAAAAGGCGGCTCAGCACCACCTTCTCAAGGGCAACTAGGGATGGGCAATAAATGCTGGCCAGCCAGCGACGCTTATGCCCATGAATAAAAATAAAATTTCATTATCTATCCATCAGTTCGCAGAAGCACTAAGGAATCACCTTGTTTTCATTCCACTTTCCTAGAACTCCAATCAAGTGTTTCCACTTTTGCTAAATCTTAGGAGGCTCTTGAGTTTCCATACAAGACATATCTCATGTTCATGATGGGTAACCTCAAACAATACTAGCTTGAGGGTCTGGCTGCAGACTCTAAGATCTGGTGTGGACCGCAGCAGTGTAGCCTGCTGGTCAAGTTGCAACCGCCGCAACAAGTCCACAGCAGATACCATCTCCCTGGCCCTACACTCAACCCTGGAACACGTAGACAACAAAGATACTTATATTTATATACTACAGCTCAGCCGTCAACACCATTATTCCTACAAAACTCATTTCCAAACTCTTCAGCTGCAACTCCTGGAAACCTAAGTTTCCAAGAGTTGGGGTGGCCTCTGGGGGCACTGTGCAACATCCATGAGGCAGAACATCCATTCCAGACCAATCGCCATGCAGTGGCAGTGGGACCCCCCAACCCCACAGGCCCCGCCCACAATAGGCCCTGCCCCCATGGCACTGCCAGATGCCCAATGGGCAGTGCCAAGGTGCCCCCTGGGCATGGGCACTTTGCCCCTTGGGCAGTGCCAGGGGGCGCAGGTTGGAACTGCCAGAGTGCCCATGCCCAGGGGCACCAACCCCCCACCACCCGACTCCCTGGGGGGCACCGATTGCCCCCCCCCTTCATTTTGGCGGGGTCTCCCAGTAGTTCTCTGAACGTGGAGAGCTACTCTAAACCCTGCTGGAATGAAGCACTCTTGGTGGGATACGAGATTCAAGCCCATTCCTAGTTGCCCTTGAGAAAGTGGTGGTGAGCTGCCTTCTTGAATCGCTGCAGTCCACGTGCAGTGGGTTGAGGGAATTCCAGGATTTTGACTCAGCAACTGTGAAGGAACAGTGATATATTTCCAAGTCAGGAAGGTGAGTGGCTTGGAGGGGAACTTGCAGGTGGTGGTGTTCCCATGGATCTGCTGCCCTTGTTCTTCTAGATGAAAGTGGTTGTGGGTTTGGAAGGTGCTGTCTAAGGATCTTTGGTGAATTGCTGCAGTGCATCTTGTAGATAGTACACACTGCTGCTACTGAAGGTCCGTGGTGGAGAGATTGAATGTTTGTAGATGTAGTGCCAATCATGCAGGCAGCTTTGTCCTGAATGGTGTCAAGCTTCTCGAGTGTTGTTGGAGCTGCACCCAACCAGGCAAGTGGGGAGCATTCCATCACACCCCTGACTTGTGCCTTAAGCCTCCCTTTTTTTCCTATTCAATCCTATATATCCATTGACACCCAGGGTTCTCTGGACTTGTTGGGGTCCCATCCTTCACCTTTGCGGGTACATGTTGACCCTGTACTGTCTCTATTTCCTTTTTGAATGACCCCCGCTGTTCTGATGTGGGTTTTCCTACAAGTGACTGTTCCCAGTACGCCTTGGCCAGATCCTAACTTAACATGTTAAAATCAGCCTCCCCCCAATTCAGAACCTTTATTTCCTATCCATATTTGATCTTTTCCCATAACTACCTTAAATCTTACTGAGTTATAGTCATCATTATGGTGAGTCTGCTGGTGGGTCGTGAGTCTGATGCCATCATCTCACGTGAGAACATCATCCACCACCAGGTACACGGTACATACTCTTGCAACTCGGCCAACGTTGTCTACCTGATACGCATGATGTGGAGATGCCGGCGTGAGGCTCGAAAGCTTGTGTGGCTTTTGCTACCAAATAAACCTGTTGGACTTTAACCTGGTGTTGTTAAACTTCTTACTGTGTTTACCTGATACGCTGCAGGAAAGGATGTCCCGAGGCATGGTACATTGGGGAGGCCATGCAGACGCTACGACAGCGGATGAATGAACACCACTCTACAATCACCAGGCAAGAGTGTTCTCTTCCTGTTGGGGAACACTTCAGTGGTCACGGGCATTCGGCCTCTGATCTTCAGGTAAGCGTTCTCCAAGACGGCCTTCACGACACACGACAGCACAGAGTCGCTGAGCAGAGACTGATAGCCAAGTTCCGCACACATGAGGATGGCCTCAACTGGGATCTTGGGGTCATGTCACACTATCTGTAACCTGCACGACTTGCCTGGACTTGCAAAATCTCACTAACTGTCCTGTCTGGAGACAATACACATCTCTTTAACCTGTGCTTAACGCTCTCTCCACTCACATTGTCTGTACCTTTGAGACTTGATTACCTGTAAAGACTCGCATTCCAACCCTTATTTTGTAAATTGAGTTTGTGTCTTTATATGCCCTGTTTGTGAACAGAACTCCCACTCACCTGATGAAGGAGCAGCAAACGCTCCGAAAGCTAGCGGCTTTTGCTACCAAATAAACCTGTTGGACTTTAACCTGGTGTTGTGAGACTTCTTACTGTGAGGTACAGTCAACAGAGCTCAATACAATGATGAGTCCAATGGTGCAGTACCGGAAGACTAAAGAAGATAGAGGGTAGATCCAGCAAATGAGAAAAAGCAAAGATATAGTTCTGCAGCTTTTCTGTTACTTGAAGATAACACTATACCATCCAGGCTGCAGTAAACAGAGTGGAGGACATTCTGCAGACCTGTGCTATTTTTAACAAAGACCATACTCATGGATCTCAGGTTGGTTGTGTGCTACTGTCAGCTAGGGATCAGGCTAAATCCTAGAAGAAGAGGAGCAGAAATATTTTGTGAGGAAGGCAAAATTTTGAAGAAATTTATGACAAAGATTGATGGCATATATGCTGAGTGACTGCCAATCCAATTCCCAAAAACTGTCTTATTTGTTTGTGCCATTTAATGCGTAATTTATAGTCATATGGTAGAATTGTTTTCTCTCAGAAGGCTGAGAGTCTCTGGAACTCTCTTCTTCAAAAGGCAGTGGAAGCAAAGTCCTTAAGTATTTTAAAGGCTTAGCTAGATACATTCTTGATGAACAAGAGGGTGAAAGGTTATCGAGGATAGGCAGGAATGCGGAGTTAAAGTTTCAATCAGATCAGCCTTGGTCATATTGAATAGTGGCGCAGGTTCAAGGGGCCAAGTGGACTATTCCTGCTCCTAATTTATGTTTGCATAATCAATCGCGATTTGCTTATTAATTCATGTTTAACTTATGTTGATTCTGGATTTTAAAGTATAGGTGAGTACCTAAGATAGTATTTAGCGTTTGCTTCGTTTGACTCTTGCATAGTAAAATTTATTTTGTTTCAAACCATGGAATCTTGTGGCTTTCGTCTTTCTGTAAATAAGTGGGATTTTGGTTTCCCTTTTAAAAACATAATTATTCATCTCAACTGAGATCATAAGTATCTTCAGTTAACTCTTCAAGGGTGCAAAAATAGTTTGTTCTCGACTTACAAGTTCTTTTTGCCAAAGGTTCTTTGTTCCAAAATGGAATGACATAATAATCTGAATTGAGTACACTGTATAATTACATATTATATTTTAGTATGTTACCTCGTCAACATCCTCTTCACCATAGACAAATTCCAAAATTCGTTGAAAATTCCATGTCCATATCCTGTACCAAACTAAGCCTCACTCACACCAATGCTGTTGTAACTCATGTCCGCAAGTTACCATGTTTTCCAAGACACTGAAGTCAAAATCCTAAACTTTGTTTTATCAATCCTTCCATGGCTCAACTCCACCCTAGTTCTCTAACACGAGTCCCACACCACACCCAATCTTTCTCTTATTCTGGTCTTATACGAATCCTACATTCCCTGATATTCCTGAATTGATGGAAAAACTTCTAGTCATTTTGGCGCCACCTTCTGCAACTCTTTCCCCAAGATGACCATATAAACCTCCTCTAAACCAAAGTTTGTGATTGTGCCTTCAACTAACTCTCTCCTTACTCCCCTGCTGTTTAGAGCATTTTCCTAAAATATATATCTTAAGTTATCTTAAGACACTAAAATGGTGCCTTACAGATAACTATGTTGATTGTCTCTAGATCACTAGTTTTTGAAAACTTATTCATCCTGTGTGTGGTGTGTATTACTGCTCCATATTACCACACTGCTCCAATTAAATTTATCAGCAGTCCCATCTGCAGCTGGATTCTGTTTATAACAGATACTGAATTCTAGAACAGCATTTTTTTCAGGTAATCTATGGACGAATGATAGCGTCTTACCTTGTTTCTGACATTGATTTCATCAAGTCCTTCCAACTGATAAGCCATAAGAGCCAAACTCAAAGTGAAAGCTCCTTTCGTGCCACTCCAGATGCAAACAGCGGCCCAGCGCCAATTGAAACCATAGCCCAACCGTGATAGTAGTGGTGACAAGCCTACAATAAGCACCAACCTATGGAAAAGCATAGTAAACATATTCAACAGTCATCACTCAGGGAAGACTTGGTTTAGTAAAAAATTAGACAGTTAATTTAACACAACCTGTCCACTGGGATGGTACAATAGTGGATTTACATGTTGCCCAATTTTATTTTGCATTGTCGATAATGCTGCAATTACTTCACCAGGGATCATTGTTCGGTTTATTGTTGTTCTGATTGGGGCGGCCTTTAAACACGTTCCAACCTCAATGCAGCTGGGGTTTGCCAGCATGATGAGGTCCTGTCTCCCTGTATGACGACATGATTGTTTTGGCAGTGTCACAAGATCTGGAGAGAAAACTGACCTGTTTCTTTGGAGAGAAACACGCCAGTTTTCTCCCGGAAACAACACTGCAATATTTTGGTAAGATTTCAACCACGATCTCCACATTCCAGGGAGGTGACAGGAATGTCAGATTTTGTAAACGGTTGCACTTTAAATTCTCTATTTAATTTCAATCTCGAGTAAAATTAGGGGAATAGAGGATAGCTAATTAGCGTTTCTACCACGAAACAAAGCCCATGTGATCCTAACTGCCATGGAGATAGGCTTTGAGAGGATGAGTGCATAGGAAGCCATTGTAGGACTGAGTTGCAGGTTTTCTTAAAATACCATCGAACTTATAATTTGTTATGGCAAAAGTCTTAAAACTTGTAATTTTTTCCTGTGATCTTTTCAGTCACTCACAGGATCTTCAAATTTCTCTTTAAAAGTTATCAGTTTCCACAAGGATCTTGCTGGTTGACTCTTATTTTCTCCCTCTATTTTTTCAGTCATCTTTTGCTGATCTTCTGGCCTTTTTGCAATTTTCTGGCTTACCACTATAACCTTATACACCTAAGCATTGTACACCTTTCTTTAAATCTGATACCACCCTTCATTTTCTGAGTTAACCACAGATGGTTCATTCTTCTTGTAAACTTAAACATCTCCTCAAATGTCTTGTCACTGCTAAGCTACCATTTTACTTTTTAATCTATTTTCCCACTTACTTTAGCCAATTCTATTTTCAAGGATATTGAGCGAAGGGTGTTAAACGGGCACCAGGAGAATTCCCTGCATTTGTTCCAGTGCCTTGATGGGATTTCCAATATCCAGCTGAACCAATGGAACAGGCAGAGAAAGGCCTTGGTTTCACATCTTAGCAGAAGGATGACATTTTCAGCACTGCTTCACTCTCTGTGTTCCATCAAACTAGATTATCTGCTCAAATCCTGTAGAGGGACATCAACCCACAATATTCCACAGAATACTATTTGATGCTCTCAAGATAGCACTAGAACAAGGTGCAAATAGCACTAGATCAAGATGACTGCATGTCTCAGGACATTGTATGGCTGCACTATAAAGCCAGTCAATGCCATGTCTCATTCTCATGGGACACTAATGATGTTGAGACAAATATCATTACAGGATAGAGTGGGAGTAGTGACTACTTTGTTTGTATATGAGGTTCTTACTGAACAGTAGAAGAATCAACAAATCACACTAGTCATATCCCTGACATCAAAACATCTTAAAAATCCTTTTATGATTTTCCCCAAAGCCCATACCAATCCACTGAATAGTGTGTGGAAGATGTCTGAGAATGAAGAATAGCTTGTGCTATGTCTAAAAGAAAATAAGTCATACTGAAATCAAATGCTCAAATTAATGTACTCTAAATTCAACCAGCAAACCAATTTTAGTGTATGAATGAGAAAATGTAGAAAATACAACTCTCCATGAAACTGCTGTAAAAGACAAGTTTTTAAGAATAGCTGAGACACTTCTAAGCATTCACAAATTCATTGAGCCTTGCCCTTTAATTCACATAAAGCCATAGTTATTAGCTATTTAAAACACCAAATAGTGATACTAAAAGAAAACTTACCGAATAGTATTTAGTCCAAAGTAAAGCACAATGATGAAAAATCCATCACTGATAGACATATATTCCAATGACCTTTGTGATATCACAACTCCAACTATCATGAAGATAAGAGTATTGCCCAGATATGTTAGCATTTCCCAGAAGCTAAAATCAGATATTTGAAATTTAAATATTTCACATTAGAACCACATTTTTGATGCAAGCGTTAATCAAGCTAGTACTTATAGGTGACACCAATTTCTTCTTATAGTTAACACAAAACAGAGCATAACATTGCAAGTATATCACTCTTTAAATAAGGAGACCAAAATTTATGTAGTACGTTAACTACAGTCTCAACAATGTCTTGTACAATTGCAACAAGAAAATTTAACAATTGAAACCCTACTTTTATATTGCACCTTTCTTGCAGTAAAGGCCAAGATCCATTTATGTTCCTAAGTACATTCACATCACACAGCTTGGAAATACTTCCGGCTATTCATCTATGACAGGCTCATCAGCCAAACAAATTACATCACACTTGCGAACATACATCCCTCTGTCTTACATGACAAGATGTTTCATAACAAAAGGGAGCAGCAAAGAGCCAATCTAAGACAGGCAAGACTACAAGGAAAGCATCTATCTCCACTTGGAGAGGTAAAGCTTGATCAGGGATTGTCAGCATGGCTTTGTCAGAGGGGGGTCATGCCGTACAAATTTGATTAAATTTTTGAGGAGGCAACCAGGTGTGTAGGTGAGGGTAGTGCAGTCGATGTGGATTATATGGATTTCAGCAAAACCTTTCACAAGGTCCCACGTGGGAGACTTGTAAAGAAGGTAAATTCACATGGGATACAGGTAATTTGACAAAGTGGATTCAAAATTGGCTCAATTGTAGGAGACAGAGGGTGATGACAGAAGGCTGCTTGAGTGACTGGAAGCCAGTGCCCAGTGGCATACCACAGGGGTCTGTTTTGGGGCCCCTATTATTCGTCATTTATATAAATGGCATTGATGACTACGTGGGGGTAAGACTAGAACCATAGAACATTACAGCACAGTAACAGGCCTTTTGGCCCTTCTTGGCTGTGCTGAACCATTTTTCTGCCTAGTCCCTCTGACCTGCACCTGGACCATATCCCTCCACACCCCTCTCATCCATGTACCTGTCCAAGTTTTTCTTAAATGTTAAAAGTGAGCCTGCATTCACCACTTCATCTGGCAGCTCATTCCACACTCCCACCACTCTCTGTGTGAAGAACCCCCCCCCCCAATATTCCCTTTAAACTTTTCCCCCTTCACCCTTAACCCATGTCCTCTAGTTTTTTTCTCCCTTAGCCTCAGTGGAAAAAGCCTGCTTGCATTCACTCTATACCCTTCATAATTTTATACATCTCTATCAAATCTCCCCTCATTCTTCTACACTCCAGGGAATAAAGTCCTAACCTATTCAACCTTTCTCTGTAACTCAGTTTCTCAAGTCCCGGCAACATCCTTGTAAACCTTCTCTGCACTCTTTCAACCTTATTAATATCCTTCCTGTAATTAGGTGACCAAAACTGCACACAATACTCTAAATTCGGCCTCACCAATGTCTTTTACAACCTCACCATAACATTCCAACTCTTATACTCAATACTTTGATTTATAAAGGCCAATGTACCAAAAGCACTCTTTACGACTCTATCTACCCGTGACACCACTTTTAGGGAATTATGTATCTGTATTCCCAGATCCCTCTGTTCTACTGCACTCTTCAGTGTCCTACCATTTACCTTGTATGTTCTACCTTGGTTCGTCCTTCCAAAGTGCAATACCTCACACTTGTCTGCATTAAACTCCATCTGCCATTTTTCAGCCCATTTTTCTAGCTGGTCCAAATCCCTCTGCAAGCTTTGAAAACCTTCCTCACTATCCACTACACCTCCAATCTTTGTATCATCAGCAAATTTGCTGATCCAATTTACCACATTATCATCCAGATCATTGATATAGATGACAAACAACAATGGACCCAGCACTGATCCCTGTGGCACACCACTAGTCACAGGCCTCCACTCAGAGAAGCAATCCTTCACTACCACTCTCTGGCTTCTTCCATTGAGCCAATGTCTAATCCAATTTACAACCTCTCCATGTATACCTAGCGACTGAACCTTCCTAACTAACCTCTCATGCGGGACCTTGTCAAAGGCCTTACTGAAGTCCATGTAGACAACATCCACTGTCTTCCCTTCATCCACTTTCCTGGTAACCTCCTCGAAAAACTCTAATAGATTGGTTAAACATGACCTACCACGCACAAAGCCATGTTGACTCTCCCTAATAAGTCCCTGTCATAGAACATAGAACAGTACAGCACAGAACAGGCCCTTCGGCCCACGATGTTGTGCCGAGCTTTATCTGAAACCAAGATCAAGCTATCCCACTCCCTATCATCCTGGTGTGCTCCATGTGCCTATCCAATAACCGCTTAAATGTTCCTAAAGTGTCTGACTCCACTATCACTGCAGGCCGTCCATTCCACACCCCAACCACTCTCTGCGTAAAGAACCTACCTCTGATATCCTTCCTATATCTCCCACCACGAACCCTATAGTTATGCCCCCTTGTAATAGCTCCATCCACCCGAGGAAATAGTCTTTCAACGTTCACTCTATCTATCCCCTTCATCATTTTATAAACCTCTATTAAGTCTCCCCTCCGCCTCCTCCGCTCCAGAGAGAACAGCCCTAGCTCCCTCAACCTTTCCTCATAAGACCTACCCTCCAAACCAGGCAGCATCCTGGTAAATCTCCTCTGCACTCTTTCCAGCGCTTCCACATCCTTCTTATAGTGAGGTGACCAGAACTGCACACAATATTCGAAATGTGGTCTCACCAAGGTCCTGTACAGTTGCAGCATAACCCCACGGCTCTTAAACTCCAACCCCCTGTTAATAAAAGCTAACACACTATAGGCCTTCTTCACAGCTCTCTGTTCTCCACAGTCGTCAGAACCCTACCTTTGACCCTGTAATCCACATTTAAATTAGTCCTACCAAAATGAATCACCTCACATTTATCAGGGTTAAACTCCATTTGCCATTTTTCAGCCCAGCTTTGCATCCTATCTATGTCTCTTTGCAGCCTACAACAGCCCTCCACCTCATCCACTACTCTACCAATCTTGGTGAGTATCCAAATATTTGTAGATCCTATCTCTTAGTACTCCTTCCAATAACTTACCGACTACTGACGTCAAACTTACCGGCCTATAATTTCCCACATTACTTTTTGAGCCTTTTTTAAACAACGGAACAACATGAGCTATCCTCCAATCATCCGGCACCTCACCCGTGGATACCGACATTTTAAATATATCTGCCAGGGGCCCTGCAACTTCAACACTAGTCTCCTTCAAGGTCCGAGGGAATACCCTGTCCGGTCCTGGGGATTTATCTACTCTGATTTGCCTCAAGACAGCAAGCACCTCCTCCCCTTTAATCTGTATAGGTTCCATGACCTCCCTACTTGTTTGCCTTATTTCCATAGACTCCATGCCAGTTTCCTTAGTAAATACGGATGCAAAAAACCCATTTAATATCTCCCCCATTTCTTTTGGTTCCATACATAGCTGACCACTCTGATCTTCAAGAGGACCAATTTTATCCCTTACTATCCTTTTGCTCTTAATATACCTGGAGAAGCTCTTAGGATTATCCTTCACCTTGTCTGCCAAAGCAACCTCATGTCTTCTTTTAGCCCTCCTGATTTCTTTCTTAAGTAGTTTCTTGCACTTTTTATACTCCTCAAGCATCTTATTTGCTCCCTGTTGCCTATACATGTCATACATCTCTCTCTTCTTTTTTATCAGAGTTCCAATATCCCTCGAGAACCAAGGTTCCTTATTCTTATTCACTTTGCCTTTAATCCTGACAGGAACATACAAACTCTGCACTCTCAAAATTTCTCCTTTGAAGGCCTCCCACTTACCAATCACATCCTTGCCAGAGAACAGCCTGTTCCAATCCACATTTTTTAGATCCTTTCTCATTTCCTCAAATTTGGCCTTTTTCCAGTTTAGAACCTCAAACCGAGGACCAAATCTATCTTTATCCATGATCAAATAAGTTTGCGGATGACACAAAGATTGGACGGATGGTTAACGGTGAGGTGGAGTGTCTTGGGTTACAAGAAGACGGAATGGTCAAATGGGCAGATAAGTGACAGATGGAATTTAACCATGAAAAGTGTGAGGTGATACACTTTGGAAGGAGTAATTTCACAAAAACGTACTCAATGAATGGTAGAACACTTTGAAGTTCTGTGAAACAAAGGGACTTTGGCATGATTGTCCACAGATCTCTGAAAGCAGAAGGGTATGCTAGTCGGGTGGTGAAAAAGACATTTGGGATGCTTGCCTTTATCAGTTGAGGCATAGATTACAAGAGCAGGGAAGTCATGTTGGAGTTGTATAGAACTTTGGTGAGGCCACAGCTTAAGTGCTATGTGCAGTTCTGGTCACCACATTATAGGAAGGATGTGATTGCACAGGAGGGGGTGCAGAGGAGATTCACCAGGATGCTGCCTGGAATAGAACATTTATGTTATGAAGAGAGATTGTGTAGGCTTGGATTGTTTTCGTTGCAGCAGAGAAGACTGAGGGGCGACCTGATCGAGGTGTACAAGGTTATGAGAGAGATGGACAGAGTGGATAAGGAGCAGTTGTTCATTGTAGCCACATGCGTATGCAACTATAAGTTTGTTAATTATGAATTCTATTAAATATGTGAGTGCTCCTTGTGCTCGATAACTGGAAATATTGCATCAAATTTGGTACTTTGCATTCATAGCCCAGTAATGAGATTAGTACTTCTACTTGTTGAGTGTTGAGTCATTTCAATTTAAGATTATGATACCCAGAGTTGGGGTAAATTATGAATTAAAAGTGGGTGTTATAAAGATGATAATAAGGGGATGCGGAATGGAATGCTGAAACTGTTTAGAGAAGTGTTTTTTGCAATGCCTAAGGATGAATCGGGGAAAAGACATGGGGGCAGGGGAATCTTACCAGCTCATCCTGCCAGTCGATTGGCGTGACAAGCCAGTAAGATTGTGAGAGAGGCGTAAAACCAGGTTCGGGCTTGGTTTCTTGCCTCTTGTGATCTTACCGGCCCTGGATTGCTGGTGTGATCAGTCTCACGTTCTTGAGGCTGATTTTAAATATTCATAACTTGATTTCAATGTGATTAGTGAATCCCGGACGCAATTGTCCGGGTTCACTTGCCTTAACGGCCTCGATGTTGGAGGTCCTCACAGGCGAGGATTATGTATGGTCCCAATCGATGGGGAACTGACATGATGGCTCGCCGGTGGGACCGAAGACAATTGAGGTTCCTGGGGGTGGTAGGGCTCCTTGAGCACTGGCACTGCCAGCCTGGGACCATGGCAGTGCCAGCCTGGCACCCTGGCACAGCCAGCTTGGCACTGTCCACTGGGCACCCTGGCATTGCCCACCAGGCACCCTGGCATTGCCCACTAGGCACCGGGTAGTATCAAGGGGAAGAGCTTAAGGGGAGAGGCCATGATGGGGGAGGGGCCTAAGGGAAGTTCACAGAATCACAGAATCCTACAGTGCAGAGGAAGCCCTTCGGCCTATTGAGTCTGCACCGACGCAAGAAAGGCCCTGACCTACCTACCTAATTCCACTTGCCAGCACTTGGCCCACAGCCTTGAATGTTATGGCGTGCCAAGTACTCATTCAGGTACTTTTTAAACGATGTAAGGCATCCCCCGCCTCCACCACACTCCCAGGCAGTGCATTCCAGACTGTCACCACCCTCTGAGTAAAAAAGCTTTTCCTCAAATCCCCCCTAAACTTCCCACTCTCACTTTGTGTCCCCTCATAACTGACCCTTCAACTAACGGGAACAGCTGCTCCCTATCCACCCTGTCTACGCCCCTCATAATCTTGAACACCTCAATCAGGTCGCCCCTCAGTCTTCTCTGCTCCAGAGAAAACAACCCAAGCCTATCCAACCTCACTTTATAACTTAAATGTTCCATACCAGCCACATCCTGTGAATCTCCTCTGCACCCCATTCAGTGCATTCACGTCCTTCCTATAATATGGTGACCAGAACTATACACAGTACTCCAGCTGTGGCTCACCGAAGTTCTCGACAATTCCATCATGACTTCTCTGCTTTTGCAATCCACACCCTGATTGATAAAGGCGAGTGTGTCATAGGCCTTTTGCACCACCCTATTAACCTGTCTTTCCACCTTCAGAGATCTATGGACAAAAACGCCAAGGTTACTTTGTTCTTCAGAACTTCCCAGTGTCAGACCTTTCATAGTATACTTCCTTGTCAAATTACTCCTTCCAAAGTGCATCACCTCACACTTTTCAGGGTTAAATTCCATCTGCTACTTACCCGCCCATTTGACCATCTCGTCCATATCTTCCTCTAACCCAAGACACTCAACTTCACTGTTAACCCACCAGCCAATCATTGTGCCATCAGCAAACTTACTGATCCTACCCCCCACATAGTCATCTATGTCATTCATATAAATGACGAACAATAGGGGCCCAACATGGATCCCTGTGGTGTGCCACTGGCCTCCAGTCACAAAAGCAGCCATCTGTCACCACCCTGTCTCCTACTGCTAAAAATTGTGCAAGCTGCAATCAGGGGTCCGCCATGGGTGAGGCAAATAGGCTGGGGAGGCCAGTCATCAGGGGGGCAATATCCGGGGGGGGTTGAGTGGCAGTTCTCTCAGTGTTACAGAGATTTGTACATGCTCGATAGCGATCCTTAGCTATGAGTAGCCAGCCTTTCAGCGAGCATACACTTCATCCACTCCCCCTACTGGCATGAATCACACTTTGCCTCTTTCTTTGCACCAAGTGATATAAGATTGTGTCTTAAAGCTCGCTGATAATATAGGCATGACTCTCTCCCATTTTCACTCTCATTCAATACTTAGACTTTTTTTGGTAAGATCACCCCCATGGACTCTTGACTGGATTTTGAGTGTTTCCTTCCTCCTACGTAACCAAGAAGGTAGATGAGGGCAGTGCAGTTGATGTTGTCTACATGGACTTTAGCAAGGTCTTTGACAAGGTACCGCATGGTAGGTTGTTGCATAAAGTTAAATCTCACGGGATCCAGGGTAGGTATCTAAATGGATACAAAATTGGCTTCAGAGGGTAGTTGTAGAGAATTGTTTTTCAAACTGGAGACCTGCGACCAGCAGCGTGCCTCAGGGATCAGTGCTGGTCCCACTGTTATTTGTCATTTATATTAATGATTTGGATGAGAATATAGGGGGCATGGTTAGTAAGTTTGCAGATGACACCAAGATTGGTGGCATAGTGGACAGTGAAGAAAGTTATCTCCAATTGCAACGAGATCTTGATCAATTGGGCCAGTGGGCTGATGAATGGCAGATGGAGTTTTATTTGGACAAATGCGAGGTGTTGCATTTTGGTAGATTGAACCAGGGCAGGACTTACTCAGTTAATGGTAGGGCGCTGGGGAGAGTTACAGAACAAAGAGATCTAGGGGTACATGTTCAGAGCTCCTTGAAAGTGGAGTCACAGGTGGACAGAGTGGTGAAGAAGGCATTCGGCATGCTTGGTTTCATCGGTCAGAACATTGAATACAGGAGTTGGGACGTCTTGTTGAAGTTGTACAAGACATTGGTAAGGCCACACTTGGAATACTGTGTGCGATTCTGGTCACCCTATTATAGAAAGGATATTATTAAACTAGAAAGAGTGCAGAAAAGATTTAGTGGGATGCTACCAGGACTTGATGGATTGAGTTATAAGGAGAGGCTGAATAGTCTGAGACATTTTTCTCTGGAGCATAGGAGGCTGAGGGGTGACCTTATAGAGGTCTATAAAATAATGAGGGGCATAGACAAGGTAGAGATAGTCAATATCTTTTCCCAAAGGTAGGGGAGTCTAAAACTAGAGGGCATAAGTTTAAGGTGAGAGGGGAGAGATACAAAAGTGTCCAGAGGGGAAATTTTTCCACACGGAGGGTGGTGAGTGTCTGGAACAAGCTGCCAGAGGTAGTAGAAGAGGCAGGTACAATTTTATCTTTTAAAAAGCATTTAGTTACATGGGTATGATGGGTATAGAGGGATATGGGCCAAATGCGGGCAATTGGGATTAGCTTTGGGGTTTTTAAAAAAAAGGGCGGCATGGACAAGTTGAGGCGAAAGGCCCGTTTCCATGCTGTAAACCTGTATGACTCTATGACGTAAACCTGTATGACTCTATGACGTTGTTACACCTTTCCCATACACCAGGGAAAACTGTGCAGAAGCTTATAAACTGTGGGAGCATGTTAGATGCCATTATTAAAGTTGTTATATCAGGGCACTTGGAAAAAATCAAAACAATCATGCAGAGTCAACATTGTCTTGTGAAAGGGAAATCATGTTTAACCAATTTATTGAAGTTCTTTGAAGGAGTCACATGTGCTGTGGATAAAGGGTGGATGTACTGTACTCAGATTTCCAGAAGGTATTTGATAAGGTACCACACCAAAGGTTACCGCAGAAAATAAAAGCTCATGGTGGAGGTGGTAACTTATCTACATGATTTGATGATTGGCAGGCTAACAGGAGGAAACAGAGAGTTAGCATATATGGGTATTTTTCTGGTTGGCAGGATGTGACAAGTGATGTGCCACAGGGATTAGTGTTGGGGCCTCAACGTTTTACAATTTATATAAATGACTTGGATGAAGGGACTAAAGGTGTGGTTGCTAAATTTGCTGACAACACAAAGATAGATAGGAAATTAAATTACGAAGATGACGTAAGGAGGCTATAAAGGGGCATAGATAGCTTAAGTTAGTGGGCAAAAATCTTGCAAATGGAATATAATATGGACAAATGTTAATTTGTCTACTTTGCCAGAAAGAATAAAAAAGCTTATCTAAATGGCGAGAGATTGCAGAGCTCTGAGGTGCAGAGGGATCTGGGTGTCCTCATGCATGCATCACAAAGGCGAGTATACAGGTACAGCAAGTAATTAGGAAAGTTAATAGAATGTTATCCTTTATTGGAAGGGGACAATTGATTACAAAAGTAGGGAGCTTATGCTTCAGTTGTACAGGGCATTGGTGAGACCACATCTTAAGTACTGTGTATAGAATTGGTCTTCTAATTAAAGGCAAGATGTTAATGCATTTGAAGCAATTCAGAGGAGGTTTACGAGACTAATACCAGAAATGGGCGGGTTGCCTTATGAGGAAAAGTTGGACAGGTTAGGTTTGTGTCCACTGGAGATGAGAAGATTAAGAGGCAACTTGATTGAAGCTTTTAACATCGTGAGGGGTACTGACAAGGCGGACATGGAGATGATGTTTCCTCTTCTTGGAGGATCTAGAACTAGGGGTCACTGCTTCAGAATAAGGGGTCACTAAGGAGATTAGGAGAATTTTTTTATCTCAGAGGATCATGAGCCTCTTCCTCAAAAGACAGTGGAAGCAGAATCTTTGAATATATTTAATGCTCAGTAAGAAGTCTCACAACACCAGGTTAAAGTCCAACAGGTTTATTTGGAATCACGAGCTTTCAGAGCGCTGCTCCTTCATCAGGTAGTGAACGTGCCGGATCATCGACATGGATACCACCATCACACATGAGAACACCACCCCACCAGGTATGTGGTACATATTCATGCGACTTGGTCAATGTTGTCTACCTCATACGTTGCAGGAAAAGATGTCCCGAGGCGTGGTACATCGGCGAGACCATGCAGACACTACGACAACGAATGAATGGACACCACACAACAATCGCCAGGCAGGAGTGTTCCCTTCCAATCGGGGAGCACTTCAGCAGTCAAGGGCATTCAGCCTCCGATCTTTGGGTGAGCATTCTCCAAGGGGGCCTCCAAGACACATGACAATGCAGAATCACCGAGCAGAAACTGATAGCCAAGTTCCGCACGCATGAGGACAGCCTCAACTGAGATCTTAGGTTCATGTCAAACTATTGTAACCCCCACCATACTGCCTGGGTTTGCAAAATCATATTATCTGTCCTGGCTTGAGACAATTCACACCTCTTTAACCTGTGATTATCCCTCTCTCCACGCACACTGTTTGTACCTGTAAAGACTTGATTACCTGTAAAGACTCGCATTCCAACAATTCTTCATATTCCAATCTGTAATTATCTTGCAATTGTTTCTCTGCCTATATATGCCGTGTTTGTGAACCTACCTCCACTCACCTAATGAAGGAGCAGTGCTCCGAAAGCTTGTGATTCCAAATAAACATGTTGGACTTTAACCTGTGGTGTTGTGAACCTTCTTACTGTGCCCACCCCAGTCTAACTCCGGCACCTCCACCTCATATTTAATGCAGTGCTAGATAGATTCTTGACTAACAAGGGAGTGAAAGGTTATCGGGGGTTGAGGTTACAATCAGAACAGCCATGATCTTATTCAATGGTTGAAAATGCTCGAGCGGTTGAGTAGCCTACTCCTGCTCCAAATTCATATGCTCGCATGTTCATAAGCTCCACCCTCTAACGCTTTTTGTAAAGAATATTGAAAGTTTTGTTTAAAGTTTATTTATTAATCACAAGTAAGACTTACATTAACACTGCAATGAAGTTACTGCAAACTTCCCCTAGTCGCCACAGTCCGGCACCTGTTCAGGTCAATGCACCTAACCAGCATGTCTTTCAGAATGTGAGAAGAAACCGGAACAGCCGGAGGAAACCGACACAGACACGGAGAGAACGTGTAGACTCGACACAGACAGTGACCCAAGCCTGGAATCGAACCCAGGTCCCTGGCGCTGTGAAGCAACAGTGCTAATTACTGTGCTACCGTGCTGCCCTCTTGCAAAAGTTAACCTTTTCTTCAGTTATATTCAGTGTTATTACAGGAATCTGAAAGCTACCTAAAGAAAAATACCATGCTCAGATTTTTGTAAACCTGTGTGCATGTTCCTGTGTCCTTGGGTGTGGCGCTGCCTTATTTTTCAAGCTGTGTTGTGCTTAATTTTAAAATATTGATTTGAATAAGTTGAAATTATTAAGGCTGACTAACCTATTTAATGGCAAAAAAACAGACTTATTATAAACAATTAAATTCTGGACGTTGTAAATTGAAAGTTTTTAGTCCCAGATGTTGTAAGATGTTGTAAGAGGGAACATTAAAGGGTTTGACAACTCCGAAAGCAGTTGAATCGCCAGCCCCCTCAGGATTTTAAAAGAAGCAAAGGAGGAAATTGTAGAGGCTCTATTGTATATTTAACCACCTCCCCATGACCACAGGAATTGTACCAGAGGTTTGGAGGACTGGCAACATTGTAGTGTTGTTTTAAAAAAGGAAAAGAAAATCCAAAAGATCACCTAAAAGCAAAGGGTAACGATGTTTTGTGCAATTGGATGGCTGTTACCACTGAGGTGCCGCAGTGCTCAATATTCAGTTCCGAGCTTTGTTTATAGTTATTATACATGAACTAATTAGATTTAAACATAGGGGCATGATAAAGAAATTGGCAGATGATAATAAAATTGACCATAGGCTTAACAGGAGGATCTTTTTAGAGTACAGGAAGATATAGATGGTCTGGCCAATTGGCCAGAAAAGTAGGAAATGGAATTCAATCCAGAGAAGTGTAAGGCAATGCATTTTGAGAGCTGCAACAAGGCAAGGAAATACACAATGAATGGGAGTATGCGAGTAGTGCGGAGGAGCAGAGGGATCTTGAAGATTTATGAGGATGTTACCAAAACTGGAAATGTTTAAGTTCGGAGAAAATACTGGATAGGTTGGGGCTGTTTTCTTTAGAATAGAGGAGATTGAGGGGTGATTTAATTGAGTTTTATGAAATAATGAGAGGCCTATTTATAACCCATTTTCTTTAGCAGAGGGATCAGAAATCAGGGGACAGAGATTTAAAGTAATCACGCCTAAGGGCGGTAGGATCCTGGAACTCTGCCTGAAAGGGTGGTGGAGACAGAAACTCTCAACCCATTTAAAAATGTACTTGGAAGTCTACTCAAAGAGCCAGAACATAGTATAGAATTGCAAACATTGCATAGTTTGTCAAAAATGGGGGAAGGACTTCCAGAAATGGGCCGCACCTGCTATTTTGGAAGGTCATCAGACCTTCCAATCCCAGCAACTCCACATTTTGGAAGGTCACCAGAGTCTGCATGACGTCAAAAAAATCCAGACCATAGTTTCAAAGTCTAACAAGGTTAGTCATACTGCATGAAATTTGACATCACCCTTGTACAGTTTTCTGTTAACTATCACTTAAATATGACCGGTAATTTAAAGGAAAACATTGGTCAACCACTGCAAATGCAAAACTATGGCTGTCGATTTCAATTTTGCATATGCAATCTATATTTGCAATCAATCTCCCTTAAAGGACTTCAACTTATAATGTTCAGAAAAAAGTAGAAGTACAAATTAAATCCATGCGTACATTTTATGCATCCAGCATAAAAATCAGTACCAAACCTCATTAAATATAAAGTTGTTAAATATTGAAATAATTTGCAAGTATTATTGTTATGCATCTTCTTCCAGGCATACTTGAGGCGTATATTATGAGCTCCAGGGCAGTACAACTGTAGGGGTACTCCAGAGCTGGGCTGTGGAATTCCCTTGGATTCTCCAAGGAAAGATGTCATGACCCCCCCTACAGGATGCTCCCCCCTTCCCCAGCCCTTCCCAGGCCAGGCCGCACAACACCCCACCCCCACAATGCTCAACGCCATTCACCAGCACACGCGGGCAACACACACCTTATTTATCAATAATTCTCTTTTCTTCACTTTCATTTCTCTAATTCTTTGGGGTTTTTTCCCCACATAAATTATTTCCATTGTGCACCATGACTGTCTAATAGTGTATTGTGGTCAGCTTCTAAAGCTATTTCCATCACACCAGAATTTAGAGATTCTTGATTAATTTAGGAAAATGAGCTTCACATTTCTTCTCATCCGTTTCCACAGCTCTTAGGCTGAATTTCCATCTGCCAGTGAATTCCATCTCTGACCTAGTCCCATTTTCTATGGTTAAATGCTCACACCTTGGGAAGGAAACTCAGGCAGCTTTTCATAGCATAAATGGGTCGACACTCCAGCCAATCCGTTGCAAGTAATTCACCCAATCAGTTGCATTTGACTGTAGTAGAGAAACTGATCCTGCAGAAATTCTACTTCTGTCTACTCAAATTATGACATTGTTACACAGTACCTTGTCTCAAATCTGGCTGTCCAAAAATCTGTCCAAATAAACATAACAATAAGAGTCAATATTTAAAGTGCTATCATACTCACCGCAATAGAAATACCTCAATCTCTGGGCTAAAACTCACTGTATCCATAAACAGCCCCATAAAGGTCACCGCTATGACACCTGATGTTCCAACCCATTCACCTGAAAATAAAATAATTGAAGTGTTGCAATTTCATTTTTAGCTTTAAGCCATTATTTTTCAATACTTGATTCATGTTAACTTAAGAAAACTGAGAAAAACATGAAGCACATCTGTTCCTCTTATGTCTTTGATATCCTATAATTTGCATGCTGACTTTAAATTTACATAGCATAAATGTGAGGGGAGTAAATAGTAATAAAAATCAACCAAAAATCACTTGTTCAACTACTTCAGCTTCATCAAGTTCCCTGAAATAAGTCCTCAGATGCTGGAAACGTAACTCCAGAATTTGAATGTATTATGACATTTTAATAACTTGCTGTTATCAACTAAGTTCAACCTTAAATATTCAATGCGTGCTTCCTCTGAGTGGAACTGGCTGCAGATATAAGCAGCCACCAACTCAATGATGCAGATGCAATGACAGGTGGCAGAGATTCGGCAGTCACTCAGCAAACTAGAGCAAATGATGAAAGAGTCCATCCATATGCTGTCTGCCATCATGGCTCCGACATGCGAGCACCTCAAGGTCAGCATGGGAAGTTTGGTGGCCGCCACAGAGACCTCAGTCCAGCAGGTCTTGTCAATTTATGCTTGTCCTTGCATTCCATGACCTCACACACTGGTGGGCACCATTAAGATGAAAGTAACATGGGAACAAGGCATCTTGAATTCCTTCCAGATGCACCATCTCCTGCAAGAGACAGGCTGGGGCTTCCAGAGAAAAGATGAGTGAAGGGGCTGCCCACGCGCGGCGTGGGGGACAGAGGGCCCACTGTTCACGGTGTGGGGCAGCGAGGGGCCCGCCAGCACGCAGTGCAGGGGAGAGATGAGGGGGCCTGTATGCCGTACAGGGAAGAGGGGGATCCACCTGCGTGCAGGGGGAGGGGGGGGGGGGGGGAGGCACCTGCAAGCAGTGTGAGGGGGGGGGGGCACTTGTGGTGGGAGAGGAGGAGAAAGAGATTGCACAGGGAAGAGAGGGGGGTGGGGGGTGCAGTGGAGAGAGATGGCGCAGGGAGGGCATGCAACACAGGAGAGAGAATGGGGCGCAAGGGAGAGGGTGCTCAGAGAAGGAGAGGGGGGGATGCGGGGAGGGGGGATGGGGAGTGCATGGGGAGGGGGAGGGGCCGCAGGAGGAGAGGGGGTGTGGGAGAGACAGAGGACACAGGAGAGGGGGGTGGTGCAGGATAGAGAAGAGGCATGGGAGAGAGGGGGGCACAAGGAAGAGAGGAGATGCAGGGAAGAGAGAGTGGATGCAGGGAAGAGAGGGGGCCTGGCGAAGAGAGATGATTTGTGGGGTGGAGAGCACATGTGCAGGGATTGGGTGGAAAGTGCGTACGGGGAGGAGAGCATGCGTGGGGTGGGAGCAAGAGATTGAGCACACACGTATGCGAGGGAGAGCACACACACACGTGCTTGAGGGAGATAGTATATGCATGGAGAGGAGTGATCGAATGGGCACCCTGAGATATTGGGCATGAGCTGGACACACACACTTACCGTCTCACATGCTAATGGTTATCTTTATTTATTACTCTTTTTAAAAAAATGATCAATCAACCTTATCTTTCTAAAATTTGCTCATCAACCCCTTGAATAAGAAAAAGAATGTGGAAATGTGGCTCCCCATGCAATGATAGGTATGTAAAACAACACCACCTTCACACTTCCCTCCAAGTCACACAGCATCCTGACTTGGATATATGTCAGTGTTACTTCACTGTCGCTGGATCAAAATCCTTAAACTCTGTACCTAACAGCATGGTGGAGTTATCTACACAACAGGAATAGCAGTGCTTTAAGAAGGCAGCTCACCACCACCTTCTTAAGGACAATAAATGTTGGCCTTGCCTGTGACGCCCATATTCCACAAATTACTTTCTAAAAATGGGAAGTAGTGACAATGCTGTCACACATTTTATGAAAAATTATGCTGTATACTAAACTGTGGAAATTCAATCATTGATACCTGCTGTCTTTCCAGTAAATGTTCCAATCAGCAATTAGCACCCCCCACCCCTCCCTCACTCCCCTCATGAAAGTTAAGCAGGATCAACAAAAGCAAGATGATATTGCTTTTAACAAAAGTTCTCAAACTGAGACAACTCTCTTTAGCAGACTCAGTAATCTAATTTATGGGCCACCCACATTATAGTAATCCAGGATGACTGACCAGACAGTCTAGTTAATGAATGAGTTTTGGAGACATTGACATATAACCAGAAGCTAAGACTCTTCTCACTCAGCTGCAGATAATACTGAAAATCAATGCCTAAATCAATAATTTGGCCCTGCCTAGAGAAGCTCAAATATTGTGTCATTGTGGACTGCACAATTTAATCCAATCAAGCCCCAATGATGAAACAACTCCAACACACTCCTAAATGTTTTTTTTATATCAGTACTTAAACTCTCTGAAGTTAGATACATAGGGTGTGTCTTTAGCGGGATTGACAGAGTCTACATGTGGGCAAAGAACTCTACCTCTGTGGATTCTCAATTTGGATTCCTTAATCATTGTAATGAGTCTGTGCATGCATCAGATATCCAAGTAATCAGACAAAAATATATCTATAAACATTAGTCCCAGTTCTCTGGCTGCATAAAATATAGAAACAATAGATCATAGAATATGAAATATAAATATGGTCATTATCCCACCAAACTTGGTAAGAAAATTACTATACTTACCGACATAGAATGTGATGTAAGTGATTGCTAAACTCATTGTTATCTCCGTTAAACCATCATTAAAAATATAGGACAGGCAAAACATGGTGATTTTGGCCATTGCATATCCAAATAGTGGACTACCAATCACCTTCAGTATCAGTTTTACAGCAAGTTCAGTCGCTATACAGAAAAAGAAAACATTGGTTTAAAATCTGGGTTGCATGCAAAATTGAACAATAAAAAAATAGAAAATCCTGAAAATATAGAGTTTTGAAAACATCCAAAAATTATGATTTGAAAAAGCTTTAAATGATTATGTTGCTAGACATGACCAATATACAACAATACCACAAAACAACAGCATTTCTAAATACTCTAGCAAAAGACAGGGAAGTAAAAATATAAGATTATCAAACAGATATTGCTATATCATTCCTCAAAAGTTCAAACCTCATTTACAAATCAAATTTTCTCATATTATTTATCATTTTATCGTGGGCGGTTCAATGGCTAGCACTGCTGCCTCTCAGCGCCAGGGATCCGGGTTTGAATCCAGCCTTGGGTGACAGTCTGTGTGGAGTTTGTACATTCTCCCCATGTCTTCGTGGGTTTCCTCCCACAGTCCAAAGATGGCAGCAAGGTGGCACCGTGGTTAGCACTACTGCCTCACAGCATCAGGGACCCGGGTTCGATTCCCAGCTTGGGGTCACTGTGTGCAGTCTGTGCGTTCGCGCAGTCTGTGCGTTCGCTCAGTGTCTGCGTGGGTTTCCTTCAGGTGCTCCAGCTTCCTCCCACAGTCCAAAAGACGTGCTGGTTAGGTGCATTGCTAAATTCTCCCTCAGTGTATCAGAACAGGGGGTTTTCAGTAACTTCATTGCAGTGTTAATGTAAGCCTACTTGTGACTAATAAATAAACTTTAATTTTAAAATATGCAGGTTAGGTGGATTGGCCAGGAGCAATGTGCGGGGTTACAGGGATAGGATGTGGGATTGGGCCTCGATAGGGTGCTCTTTCAGAGAGTTGGTGCAGGCTCAATGGGTCAAATGGCACTGTAGGAATTCAATGATATTAATTCAAACTCTATATCAACATCCAATTAGGGTATTACTTTCATCTCAAGAGAAAGGTTGCGTGCAAAATATGAAATATCGGCACTGTGTTTTTAGAAAACCTATGTCCTAAGTAGTCAGATGTTTGTCTTCACTCTTGGATCTGAGCTCTCATTCTGCGGGTGGTTAAGTTTGATTTCTAAAACTGGGAGACATGTAGAGTAGAGGAATGATCGCTATCACCCGTTTTACATTCCTACATATGGCCAAAGTTATCCCATAGCTTTAGTTCTACTTCTCCTTTAATTGATAATAGTGCTAAGTGTCTCTCACATCAAAATAACATTACTTTCATTAATCAATAGTTATCTTTTTTGTTGAAATACATTTCTACTCAATACATCCACAGGTATCATAGGAGAACTCTTTCAAAGTTTTAATAGTTTCTTGACTTTAATTTGCAGTTTGTAATTTTTCACACCTTATTTTCAATGCTAGAATATTACAGTTTATATATTAAATTTGATCCACATTTCAAATAAACCTACAAACTAGAACTAATTTCGATCTATTCAAGCTCCATCAATGTTTAACATTGCTTTTTATTTCGCACTCTACTTCCATACAGAAACATTCCTCCACTCCCAAGTCAGTTAAGAATCCAATACAGGCAGAAAAGAAGAAGCACTGTCACTTGATCAAACATTTGCAACCACCAGCTCAGACACCTGCACAAAGCTAGTTTGGAGTAACTAGTGAGTGACCAGGCATGGGTTACCCAAGGATAGATAGGTGGGATAGGCCAGCTCGTATGCAAACTCCCTGGAGGGCAAAATTACACAACAATTCTGCTACAGAAGATTCAGATGATACTTATTTGGTCAGCAAAATGCTGATGGAGATGCACACCAAGAAGTTTGGCAAGCCTGTCCAAAGCCTCCAATCACTCGATGGAGCATGGGGAAGTCTGTTGGGGCCCAATCTTTCCACTGTGAAAGTGCTGGACAATGTCAGAATGAATCATGATGTACAGACGGTGGCCTATTCGTACTCAGTGAAAGGCTAGGAAATCCTGGCTGCTGGAATGCAGCCTCAGACTGCTGTCATCCAGACACAGAACAGCAGGATTATTGTGGATCTCAATGCTCAACTGGGAATGCAGGCATTCACAGGACACCATTCGACGTTCCAGCATATTACAAAGATTACTGAGGTGTCACTCAGTAACCTTAATATCTTCAAATAGGGTTACAGCAATTGTGTTTTCACCGGTGTCACTCCAACTTGCTATTTGTTGCCTCTCAACCAGCCAGCCGAGACTGTTGCTACACACGCTGAGATGGCACAGTCTGAACCTGAGCCCTCAAGGGCCACAGATACTTAAGGGTGTCCTCCAAACATCTGCAGTCTCCACCAGTGAAAGTCAACAGCCTTCCACCAGCCATGCTGCAGCCACTGGGATAGCATGGCATAGGAATAGGAAGGACAGGCAAGGGCATTCTCAATTCAGGTTTAATGAGGGAATGCACAAGGATGATTAGCTCTGTTTTTAATTGATATGTGCATGGATACAGTTGTTGTCTGAAGGTTTTGCTGGTGATATTTAGTGAGTGTTTTAGGCCATGAGGACTTTGTCATGGGCATTAGAAATGAGTGTACCCTTAGGGAAAGGTGGGTCCATGTTGAGGATGGTAAAGTTCCTCAGAACTAATGGCAAGCCTCACATCCAGCCCCTCGTGGTCCATCCAGTTCTCCCAGATGCAAGTGGTTTCCTCCCTTCCTCCTCCTCTGGAAGTAACCTCTGGATCCCAAGAGCTAGTGACTGGACTTGGTGATTGCGAGGTTCAGAAGGGCACAACACATAGCATAAACATAGACAAACCTTCTGTAGCGACTTCCTCAAGTACTCAATGAAACAACATTTCTGCTTTAGGATGCTGTTTGTTTGTTCCACAGTGCTGTGAGTGGCTTCACAGTTTTTAACTAAAGAATTTCTGACCTGGTTGCGGACAGGATAACAGGAGAGAGACACAATAGTCAAACAATAACTGCACATTGACAGAAGCAGTATCACTTCCCATCCAGGTAGGATGTCCACAGAGCCATGTGTGTGTAGCCTGCTATCCTGGCAAACCCACCAAACCCATATTGTTTCACCACAGTATTCATTGCTTAGGGAAGTCTCCACTCCTCTCCTCTTGAGAGCATTTGTCAACTCCCAGATGCTTCTGTGGCCTGCAAATTGTGACACATTGTTGAGGCCACTAGGTGCCACTTCAAAGGATCCCCAGAGTAAAAACAAAGGATGGAAGTCCTGGCAAATCGTATAACTAGGGTCGTTGATAGGGCTTTAAACTATTCAATGGGGGGGGGAGGGTGCAGGGGTATGGGGAATTACAAAATTGAAGGTAAAGAAGAGAGTACAAGTGTAGGTTAATGTTGAGGACATTCAACTAGTTAAAGGAGTAGAGGGCTCGGGAGATGTTAGTAGCGTTTCAAGAAACCGGGTCCAGATAAAGGCTGGCATAAAGACACTTTGCCTGAATGCACAAAGCATTCGAAACAAAGTAAATGAGTTGATGGCACAAATCCATACAAATGAGTATGATCTAGTGGCCATCACAGAAACATGGTTGCAGGGTGACCGGGACTGGGAACTGAATATCCAGGGGTATAAGACATTTAGGAAGGATAGACAGGTAGAAAAAGGAGGTGGGGTAGCTCTGTTAATAAAGGATAGTATCAGGACAGTAGTGAGAGACGACATAGGCTCTAAGGAGCATAACGTGGAATCGTTGTGGATGGAGATAAGGAATAGTAAGGGGAAAAAGACACTGGTAGGCGTGGTCTATAGGCCCCCAAATAATAACTTAGAGGTGGGGAGGGCTATAAACAAGCAAATAATGGATGCGTGCAAAAACGGAACGGCAATAATCATGGGAGATTTTAACCTGCATATTGATTGGTCGACTCAAATTGGACGTGGAGGGCTTGGGGAAGAGTTCTTAGAATGCTGTCGGGATAGTTTCATTGAACAGTATGTTACAGAACCTACGAGAGAGCGAGTTATCTTATATCTGGTACTGTGTAATGAGACAGGTAGAATTAAGGGTCTTCTTGTGAGGGATCCTCTTGGGTTGAATGATCATAATATGGTTGAATTTCTGATACAGATGGAGGGTGAGAAAGTAGGGTCCCAAACCAGTGTCCTCTGCTTGAATAGAGGGGAGTACGATAGGATGAGGGCGGAATTGGCTAATGTAGACTGGGTGAGCAGACTGGTAGGTAGGACAGCTGAGGAACAGTGGAGGATTTTTAAGGAGATTTTTTAAAGTACTCAGCAAAAATATATTCCAGTGATAAAGAAGGACTGTAAGAAAAGGGATAACCAGACGTGGATAACGAAGGAAATAAAAGGAGAGTATTAAAATAAAAACAGAGGCGTACAGAGTGGCCAAAAATAGTGGAGAATTAGTGGATTGGGAAAGCTTTAAAAAACAACAAAGAACGACCAAGAAAGCGATTAAGAAAGGAAAGATAGATTATGAAACTAAACGAGCTCAAAATATAAAAAATGATAATAAAAGTTTTTACAAATATATAAAAAGGAATAGAGTGGCTAGAGTGAATGTTGCACCCTTGGAGGACGAGAGGGGGGATTTAATAGTGGAAAACGAGGAAATGGCTGAGACTTTAAATAAGTTCTTTCTGTCGGTCTTCACAGTGGAAGACACAAATAGTTTACCGAATATTAGAGATTGAGAGTTGGTGGGAGGGGAGGTCCTTAATACAATTCCTGTTACTAAAGAGGTAGTGCTTGGTAGACTGCAGGGCAGTCTAGGCAGTGCTTGTTAGGGCTGCAGGACAGGCATGTGCCTGTAAAAAAGGATAGGAAGGGTAGGATTCGAGAACCGTGGATAACCAGGGAAATTGAGGGACTGGTCAAAAAGAAAAGAGAGGCATATGTTAGGTCCAGGCAGCTAAAAATGGAGGGAGCTCTGGAGGACTACAAAGAAAGTAGGAAAGAACTCAAACGGGGAATTAGAAGGGCAAAAAGGGGTCACGAAATGTCCTTGGCAGACAGGATTAAGGAGAATCCCAAGGCATTTTATTCATACGTTAGGAACAAAAGGGTTGTCAGGGAAAAAATCGGACCTCTCAGGGACAAAAGTGGGGAATTATGCTTAGAGCCCAAAGAAGTAGGGGAGATCCTAAATGAATACTTTGCGTCGGTATTCACAAAGGAGAGGGATGTGTTGACTGGGAGTGTCTCGGAGGGGAGTTTTGAACCGTTGGAGAAAATCTCCATTACAAGGGAGGAAGTGTTAGGTTTGTTAGAGAATATAAAGACTGACAAATCCCCAGGGCCTGATGGAATCTATCCAAGGCTGCTCAGGGAGACGAGAGATGAAATCGCTGGGCCTCTGACGCAAATCTTTGTCTCGTCACTGGACACAGGTGAGGTCCCAGAGGATTGGAGGATAGCTAATGTGGTCCCGTTATTTAACAAGGGTAGGAAGGATAACCCGGGTAATTATAGGTCGGTGAGCTTGACGTCCGTGGTGGGGAAGTTGTTGGAGAAGATTCTTAGAGATAGGATGTATGCGCATTTAGAAAGGAATAAACACATTAACGATAGTCAGCATGGTTTTGTGAGAGGGAGGTCATGCCTCACTAACCTGGTGGAGTTTTTTGAAGAAGTGACTAGAATGGTTGACGAGGGAAGGGCCGTGGATGTCGTCTATATGGACTTTAGTAAAGCGTTTGACAAAGTCCCTCATGGTAGGCTGGTGCAAAAGGTTGGATCTCATGGGATAAAGGGGGAGGTGGCTAGATGGGTGGAGGACTGGCTTGGTCACAGAAGACAGAGGGTGGTAGTGGAAGGGTCTTTTTCCGGCTGAAGGCCTGTGACTAGTGGTGTTCTGCAGGGCTCTGTATTGGGACCTCTGCTGTTTGTGATTTATATAAACGATCTGGAAGAAGGTGTAACTGGGGTGATCAGTAAGTTTGCGGAAGACACAAAATTGGCAGGACTTGCAGATAGTGAGGAGCATTGTCAGAGGCTACAGAAGGATATAGATAGGCTGGAAATTTGGGCAAAGAAATGGCAGATGGAGTTCAATCCTGATAAATGCGAAGTGATGCATTTTGGTAGAACTAATGTAGGGAGGAGTTATACGATAAATGGCGGAACCATAAAGGGTGTAGATACGCAGAGGGACCTGGGTGTGCAAGTCCACAGATCCTTGAAGGTGACGTCACAGGTGGAGAAGGTGGTGAAGAAGGCATATGGCATGCTTGCCTTTATAGGACGGGGCATAGAGTATAAAAGTTGGGGTCTGATGTTGCAGATGTATAGAACGTTGGTTCGGCCGCATTTGGAATACTGCGTCCAGTTCTGGTCGCCACACTACCAGAAGGACGTGGAGGCTTTGGAGAGAGTACAGAGGAGGTTTACCAGGATGTTGCCTGGTATGGAGGGGCTTAGTTATGAGGAGAGATTGGGTAAACTGGGGTTGTTCTCCCTGGAAAGACGGAGGATGAGGGGAGACTTAATAGAGGTGTATAAAATTATGAAAGGCATAGATAGGGTGAATGGTGGGAAGCTTTTCCCCAGGTCGTTCACGAGGGGTCATAGGTTCAAGGTGAAGGGGGGGGAGGTTTAACACAGATATCAGAAGGACATATTTTACACAGAGGGTGGTGGGGGCCTGGAATGCGCTGCCAGGCAAGGTGGTGGAGGCGGACACACTGGGAACGTTTAAGACTTATCTAGATAGCCACATGAACGGAGTGGGAATGGAGGGATACAAAAGAATGGTCTAGTTTGGACCAGGGAGCGGCACGGGCTTGGAGGGCCGAAGGGCCTGTTCCTGTGCTGTATTGTTCTTTCTTTGTTTTGTTTGTTAATGGGACTGAAGGCAGACAAGTCCCCGGGCCCAGGTGGAATGCATCCCAGGCTACTGAAAGAAATGGCTGAGGTAATAGCAGATGCGTTAGTAGTTATTTATCAAAATTCGCTGGACTCTGGGGTAGTGCCGGCTGATTGGAAAACAGCTACTGTTACGCCGCTGTTTAAAAAAGGAAGTAGACAAAAGGCGGGTAACTACAGGCCGGTGAGCTTAACGTCCGTAGTTGGGAAGTTGCTGGAGTCCATCATTAAAGAGGAAATAGCAGAGCTCCTGGATAAGAATGGTTCGATCAAGCAGACGCAGCATGGATTCATGAAGGGAAAGTCGTGTTTGACGAATTTACTGGATTTTTATGAAGATGTGACTAGTGCGGTTGACAGAGGGGAACCGGTGGATGTGGTGATTTTAGATTTCCAGAAGGCATTCGATAAGGTGCCTCACAAAAGGTTGCTGCAGAAGATTGGGGTACACGGAGTTGGGGGTAAGGTGTTGGCATGGATTGGGGATTGGCTATCTAACAGGAAGCAGAGAGTTGGAATAAATGGGTGCTTTTCTGGTTGGCAGTTGGTGACCAGTGGCGTGCCGCAGGGATCGGTACTGGGGCCTCAACTGTTTACCATTTACATAGATGATCTGGAGGAGGGGACTGAGTGTAGGGTATCAAAGTTTGCTGATGACACGAAGATGAGTGGGAAAGCGAATTGCGTGGAGGACGCGGAAAGTCGGCAGAGAGATTTGGATAGGCTGAGCAAGTGGGTGAGGATCTGGCAGATGGAATACAACATTGGCAAATGTGAGGTTATCCACTTTGGAAGAAATAATAGTAAATTGGAATATTATTTAAATGGAGAAAAATTACATCATGCTACTGTGCAGAGGGACCTGGGGGTCCTTGTGCATGAATTGCAAAAACACAGTCTGCAGGTGCAGCAGGCGATCAAGAAAGCGAATGGAATGTTGGCCTTTATCGCGAGGGGGATAGAATATAAAAGCAGGGTGGTCTTGCTGCAACTATACAAGGCACTGGTGAGGCCGCAACTGGAGTACTGTGTGCAGTTTTGGTCCCCTTATTTGCAAAAGGATATATTGGCCTTGGAGGGAGTGCAGAGAAGGTTCACCAGGTTGATACCGGAGATGTGGGGTATAACTTATGAGGAGAGATTGAACAGATTGGGTCTGTACTCGTTGGAGTTTAGAAGGCTGAGGGGTGATCTTATAGAGACATATAAGATAATGAAGGGGCTGGATAGGGTAGAGGTAGAGAGATTCTTTCCACTTAGAAGGGAAAACAGAACTAGAGGGCACAGCCTCAAAATAAGTGGGGGCCAGTTCAGAACAGAGTTGAGGGGGAACTTCTTCTCTCAGAGGGTAGTGAATCTCTGGAATTCTCTGCCCATTGAAGTGGTGGAGGCTACCTCATTGAATATGTTTAAATCACGGGTAGATAGATTTCTGATCGATAAGGGAATTAAGAGATATGGGGAGCAGGCAGGTCAGTGGAACTGATTCGCTTCAGATCAGCCATGATCTTGTTGAATGGCGGGGCAGGCTCGAGGGGCTAGATGGCCTACTCCTGCTCCTATTTCTTATGTTCTTATGTTCTTAAGTGATTTTCACAGTCACCTGGAGGGCTCTCCTCACCGTGGTTTGAGGCTCTAGCTCTTCATCAAAAGGTGACACAACTCCGTCACCTCCTCCTCAGTGAGATGAAGCGTCCTTAAACATTGTTCCATAGTAGGAATGGTGTTCTTGGAAGACCCTGCAGGATAATGGCTTCCAAGGAAAGCCTTCATTCTCCGTTCCCCTTTCAGAGGTTCTCCTCTCTGCCACCTTCCCCTCTATATGTCCTGTTTATGTTGCAGAGACTGCCCCATACCTATGCGTGGCAATGTTATTTTCTGTCTTTCTGTGGTCAGGAGAAACCCCCAAATTACTCTAACAACTTACCACAATGCTTCCACAACAGAAGGAAATCAAAAGCATCTCAACTGCAGCTTAATTAACGGCCCATTTTGCTCACAAACACTTATTGTTTCAGAAGTGAAAAAGGAAGGCATTAATTTGCCAATTTTAGTATTCTTTCATTGCATCAGGTCATTATGTTCAATAATGCCACAATTAGCGACTTTGGGCACGTGTGGTACACACTTGCATACACCACTCCAATTAACCCGTGCCATCAAGGTTGCATGGGAACAGCTAGTGGAGCTGGTGAAGATAGATTTGGAATACATAGGCCTAGATAGGCCTAAGTGGTGCCACTAGATCTGCCATCATGTGAATGAATGGGTCTGAAACGAAGATTGAAGCAGCAATCAAAAAGCTTAAACAACATTTCGTTACTGTCCCTTGAGGAACTAAAATAAAGGACTTCAAAAATGCTGAGCAGAAAATAAAACTAATAAATAATGAAACAATTCTCTGGTGTGCATTACAACAGGTGAAACATACTGGGGCGAATTTTACTGTTCCATCCGCCACAGGAAGCGGTACGGGTGCGGGGTGGACCATGGAAAGGTCTGTTGACCTCGGGCGGGATTTTATAGTTTTGAGACATGCGGGGCCAAAAAATCCCGCCCACTACATCTGATGGGAGAAAAATAAGTTAAAGCCTACTTGCGAACAGAAAACAAAGCCACCCCCAATCAGTACCATATCATTGTGGCACAGGTTGTTCCTATCCTAATGTGATAGCCCCAATTATTTCTATGGGGAATCACTAATCGATCTCCCTGTGGGGTTCATTGAATATGAGTTCCCTTGGTAACAGGCAATGGCCTGCCCAGGTGGAACTCCTCACCCGAGCCCTTTATAAGGCAGATACTGGGAAGGTGTTTAATAATAAATAACATTCTTTTCCAGTAAGACTTCCTGTATTATTACACTGGCGACAATGAACAGGATAAGTTTTGGATAACCTTGCCTTTGAACGAACCTGGTCAGACAGTACACAGGGAGATAGTGAAAATGCCACTGTTCAGGAAATTAGAATATGATGCGAGTGTGAAGGATTGACCCCGTATAGCGAATGAAGGAGATACTTCTACCGGAAAAACGGGATAGAAGGGGATGCCTAGCAAAAAGTCATCCTGCTAACCACTTGTGGGGTTCCAACTTTCAACATCACAAAGAGTTTAACCTACCCAGCAGTCCCAGATTCAAAATCTTCCAACGAATTGATAGTTATTATAGCAAACCACAATGACCCCAAACTGTCTGTTATATTGCAGGTTTAAAGGAGCAAATAGACTTTATGAGGAACCAGTTTCCCAATTCCTGATGAGACGGTGGAAATTAGTGGAACACAGAATACAGGCCGGCACATCCAAAAATTTTAAGGGACCACTTAGTTGGAATAAATAGCATAACCACCCCAAGGAAGCCATTGACTGAGCTGAATCTGGACCTTAAGAAAGTAATAGAACTCGCCCTTTCTCATGAAAACACGGAAAAGGAGCCCAGGAGTTCAGAGTTCCCTAGATGGTACTGTCCTCAGCCTTTTGCGAACCACATACTACAAAACCAAGTCCCCAGCAGTTAACACTCAGGTCTCCCATTTCTTGCCGAGGAAGGGCGTCTGGATGAGGAGGCCACGGGATTCCAAAACTGGACTGGAAGTTTCTCCACAATATAGTGAGGAGCAAGCACATCCATGCTGCACTTGTCATCATAGGGTCTGCCCCAGACAAGGTTACCGAAACAGGCAAAATTCATATCACCCAGGCTGAAGGGTGAAGCCACCTCAAGAGTGGGCTTTGCAAATAAATCAGTTCGAAGATGAGAAATTGATGCAACTAAATTACATCACTACACACACAGCTTGCGAAGGGGCACGGTGGCACAGTGGTTAGCACTGCTGCCTCACAGCGCCAGGGACCCAGGTTCAATTCCAGCCTCGGGTAACTGTCTGTGCAGAGTTTGCACATTCTCCCCGTATCTGTGTGGGTTTCCTCCGGGTGCTCCGGTTTCCTCCCACAGTCCAAAGATGTGCAGGTTAGGTTGATTGGCCATGCTAAATTGATCTTAGTGTCAGGGGATTAGCAGGGTAAATATGTGGGGTTACGGGAATAGGGCCTGGGTGGGATTGTGGTCAGTGTAGACTTGATGGGCTGAATGGCCTCATTCTGCACTGTAGGGATTCTATGGGACACCAAGGCGAGATTGGCCACGTTCACCAGGAGCCCTTGCATATTATTGGGACCACTGTAACTCCAGTTACACATGGGAAACAGACCATCCAACTCCCCCTAATAGTGGTGCAAAGGACCAGAGCCCAACCTTTTGGGAAGGGACTCACTACAGAAAATCTGCCTGGAATTACAACAGACCTTCAAAATGGGTACTGGCCATCTATATGAAGTCATTGGGAAGTATCCTGAAATGTTCCAAGAAGGCCTCAGGAAGATTAAAGGTGCTAGGGCCAAGATCTACGTAGACCCAGAGGCCCAATCTAAATTTTTAAAGGAATGACCAGTCCCATTGCTCTGCTTGCCGAAGTAGAGATTGAATTGGAACATCTCGAGGAACTTGGCATTATACGCCCAGTTCAATTTGCCGGATGGACTGTACGAGTAGTTCCAGTTTTAAAACTCAACATCTCAGTCGGCTCTGTGGAGATTATAAGTTGATGGTCAACAGAGCTTCTCGCTTAGCCAGATACCCTGTGCCATGCATAGAAGACTTGAATGCAAAATTGGCTGGGAGGTCACATATTTTGCAAATTGGACATGAGCCATGCCGACCTCCAACTGGAGCTTGAAGTGTCATCCAGGAAGTATGTCACTATAAGTACTCACAAAGGACTGTATGAGTACACTCACTTGCCTTTTGTGGTGTCTTCACCTTGTGCCATTTTTCAAATGCCACCATAACATTATCTATTTGCTGTGCCTCAGTGGGTAGCACCCTTGCTTCCAAATCAGAAAGTTATTGTTTCAAGTCCCACTCCAGGACTTAAGCACAAAAATCAAGCTGACACTCCAGTGCAGTACTGAGGAAATGTTGCACTCTGAGATTTTGGATGAGACATCAAATGAAAGCCCCATCTGCCCTCTCAGGTGGATATAAGAATCTAATAACACTATGTCAAAGAAAAGCAGAAGTATTACCCCTAATATACTGGCCTAATTTATCCCACAATCAAAATCATAACAACGGATTATCTGGTTATTATCATATTGCTGTTTTTTGGAACTTGTACTCAAATTGGCTGCCATGATCCTACTTTACAATGGCGACCACACTTCAAAAGCACTTCAGTGGCTGTTGAGACATCCAGTGACCGTGAAATGTGCAAGCAAATCAAGACTTTCGTTTTATTCCTCATTTCTGTTCATTATAATATATGATGCTCTAAGATAGACTGCTTCTGTGATTTATCAAAGATTGAAAACTGTTAAAAAGGTCTTACCATCAACATTATGTGGATCCATAGAAAGATCGCGAAAGACTTCAAACACAACAATAGAAGTGCCATCATTCAGCAACGATTCCCCTTCAATTATTAGAGTAAGAGCTTTAGACGCACCTATATGTAATATAAAATATCTACTGGTAAAATTTCACTTCTACTTTCATATCACTATTTTACTAATTTAAGCTATGTTTGCATCTGTTGCGTGAATGAATTAATACAGTGAAATCTGAGTTCAAAGTGACTATTTAAAGAGCAAGAAAAAATTTAGTGCATTTATTCTTCAAATTGCATGGTATTTTATAGAAGAAGAAAATAATGAAATTATCTTATGTTTATATAGCTTTTGTTTGAAAATATTACCTTTCCTGCTGGCTTTGTGAAGCTGAGTAGGTTTGCCTACCAGTGATGTCAATTATGGGGCAACCCAGAGTGTACTATTCCAAATATCTGCTTATGATATCAAACCAGCCTGAAAACCTGCTTTGGAGGCTTCTGAATCTGAATGGGAACAAATATTTCACTGCCCCATTTTTGCAATAGCTTCACTCTTAAGGCTCAGAGGTTCCTTGTCCAATTAAGATTGGTAGATGGGATGTTAAAGTTAGGGAACCAATCAGAACTAACCCCTACAGTGTTAAGTAAGAGGGCCTTTTCAACTACTTTTCAAAACCTTTATTAAAAAGTAAAAACAGTCAGGCCACCAGGAGGGATGGGGTGTCCTCTACAGGATATCACAGTTGGCATCCTTTACCTAACTTTAACAATGCTCTCAAGGAACCCAATTACCTACCTGTATGCCTCACAGAGGTGGCTAGCCTTCTTCAGTCCCAAACCCATGTCAGCCAAAATAGCCCATGTCGGGAACAGTAACAGGTAGCCTAGACAATATGCAGCTACCTAATTATCCCCCAACCATCATCCACCACCACCTCCCCCCACTCCCACCCCCGCCAAAAAATTCCATTCCTAACCAAGGATGAGGGTGGGAGCTGTCACTCAATCCAGAAAGTATGCCCCTAGACTTTGCTTCCTCTTGTAAGTATTGTGCAACTTGGGCAGAGCCTTAGACAGTGCCATGGGGGCAGCACAGTGGTTAGCACTGCTGCCTCACGGTGCCGGGGACCCAGTTCAATTCCCCTGGGCCACTGTCTGTGTGGAGTCTGCACATCCCTCCGGGTGCTCTGGTTTCCTCCCACAGTCCGAAAGACAAAAAACAAAGAACAAAGAAAATTACAGCACAGGAACAGGCCTTTCAGCCCTCCAATCCTGCACCGACCATGCTGTCAGACTGAACTAAAACCCCCTACCCTTCCGGGGACTATATCCCTCTATTCCCATCCTATTCATGTATTTGTCAAGACGTCCTTTAAAAGTCACTACTGTACCTGCTTCCACTACCTCCCCAGGCAAAAAGTTCCAGGCACCTACCACCCTCTGTGTAAAAAATCTGCCTCGTACATCTCCTTTAAACCTTGCCCCTCGCATCTTAAACCTGTGCCTCCTAGTAATTGACTCTTCCAACCTGGGAAAAAGCTTCTGATTATCCACTCTGTCCATGCCCCTCATAATCTTATAGACTTCTATCAGCTCAACCTCCGTCGTTCCAGTGAGAACAAACCAAGTTTCTCCAACCTCTCCTCATAGCTAATGCCCTCCATACCAGGCAACATCCTGGTAAATCTTTTCTGTACCCTCTCCAAAACCTCCACATCCATCTAGTAGTGTGGCGACCGGAATTGAACACTATATTCCAAGTGCGGCCTAACTAAGGTTCTATAAAGCTGCAACATGACTTGCCAATTTTTAAACTCAATGCCCCGGCCGATGAAGGCAAGCATGCCGTATGCCTTCTTGACTACCTTCTCTACCTGTGTTGCCACTTTCAGTGACCCGTGTACCTGTTCACCCAGATCCTTTTGCCTATCAATACTCCTAAGGGTTCTGCCATTTACTGTATATTTCCTATCTGCATTAGACCTTCCAAAATGCATTACTTCACATTTGTCCAGATTAAACTCCATCTGCCATCTCTCCGCCCAAGTCTCCAACCGATCTATATTCTGCTGTATCCTCTGATAGTCCTCATTACTATCCGCAAATCCACCAACCTTTGTGTCATCCGCAAACATTTTCCTCCAAATCATTTATATATATTACAAACAGCAAAGGTCCTAGCACTGATCCCTGAGGAATGCCACTTGTCACAGCCATCCATTCAGAAACGCACCGTTCCACTGCTATCCTCTGTCTTCTTTGACTAAGCCAGTTTTGTATCCTCCTTGCCAGCTCACCTCTGATCCCATGCGACTTCACCTTCTGCACCAGTCTGTCATGAGGGACCTTGTCAAAGACCTTACTGAAGTCCATGTAGACAACATCCACTGCCCTACCCTCATCAATCATCTTCGTCACTTCCTCGAAAAACTCGATCAAGTTCGTGGGACACGACCCCCCCTTTACAAAATCATGTTGCCTTTCACTAATACGTCCACTTATTTCCAAGTGGGAATAAATCCTGCCTCAAAGATAGAACATCGAACATAGAACATTACAGCGCAGTACAGGCCCTTTGGCCCTCGATGTTGCGCCGACCTGTGAAACCAATATAAAGCCCATCTAACCTACACTATTCCAATATCATCCATATGTTTATCCAATGACCATTTAAATACCCTTAATGTTGGCGAGTCCACTACTGCTGCAGGCAGGGCATTCCACGCCCTTACTACTCTCTGAGTGAAGAACCTACCTCTGACATCTGTCTTATATCGATCACCCCTCAATTTAAAGCTATATCCCCTCGTGCTAGCCATCACCATCCGAGGAAAAAGGCTCTCACTATCCACCTATCTAATCCTCTGATCATCTTGTATGCCTCTATTAAGTCATCTCTTAACCTTCGTCTCTCTAACGAAAACAACCTCAAGTCCCTCAGCCTTTCCTCATAAGACCTTCCCACCATACCAGGCAACATCCTGGTAAATCTCCTCTGCACCCTTTCCAATGCTTCCACATCCTTCCTATAATGCGGTGACCAGAACTGTACGCAATACTCCAAGTGCGGCCGCACCAGAGTTTTGTACAGCTGCAACATGACCTCATGGTTCCGAAACTCAATCCCTCTACCAATAAAAGCTAACACACCGTACGCCTTCTTAACAACCCTATCAACCTGGGTGCCAACTTTCAGGGAACTATGTACATGGACACCGAGATCTCTCTGCTCATCCACACTACCAAGTATCTTACCATTAGCCCAGTACTCTGTAATCCTGTTACTCCTTCCAAAGTGAATCACCTCACACTTTTCCGCATTAAACTCCATTTGCCACCTCTCAGTCCAGCTCTGTAGCTTATCTATGTCCCTCTGTAACCTGCAACAACCTTCCGCACTGTCCACAACTCCACCGACTTTAGTGTCATCTGCAAATTTACTAACCCATCCTTCTATGCCCTCATCCAGGTCATTTATAACCTGGATAAATGATTAGCAGTGGCCCCAAAACAGATCCTTGCGGTACACCACTAGTAACTGAACTCCAGGATGAACATTTCCCATCAATCACCACCCTCTGTCTTCTTACAGCTAGCCAATTCCTGATCCAAACCGCTAAATCACCCTCAATCCCATGCGTCCGTATTTTCTGCAATAGCTTACCATGGGGAACCTTATCAAACGCTTTACTGAAATCCATATACACCACATCAACTGCTTTACCCTCATCCACCTCTTTGGTCACCTTCTCAAAGAACTCAATAAGGTTTGTGAGGCACGACCTACCCTTCACAAAACCGTGTTGACTATCCCTAATCAAATTATTCCTTTCTAGATGATTATAAATCCTATCTCTTATAATCCTTTCCAAAACTTTGCCCACAACAGAAGTAAGGCTCACTGGTCTAGAATTACCAGGGTTGTCTCTACTCCACTTCTTGAACAAGGGGACAACATTTGCTATCCTCCAGTCTTCTGGCACTATTCCTGTAGACAATGACGACATAAAGATCCAAGCCAAAGGCTCTGCAATCTCCTCCCTCGCCTCCCAGAGAATCCTAGGATAAATCCCATCCGGCCCAGGGGACTTATCTATTTTCACACTTTCCAGAATTGCTAACACCTCCTCCTTATCAACCTCAATCCCGTCTAGTCCAATAGCCTGTATCTCAGTATTCTCCTCGACAGCATTGTCTTTTTCCTGTGTGAATACCGACGAAAAATATTCATTTAGCGCCTCTCCTATCTCTTCGGAATCTCTTCAGATGGGCTGGGTAGGTGCATTGGCCAAGCTAAATTCTCCCTCAGTGTACCTGAACAGGCACCAGAGTGTGGTGACTAGGGGATTTTCACAGTAACTTCATTGCAGTGTTAATGTAAGCCTACCTGTGATTAATAAATAAACTTTTACTTTTTTTATTGCTGAAGGGGAATAAAATTGACTCCATATCCAATGCATAATATTCATGTTAATGTAAACAGGAAGTGCTTGGCCACAATTCAAATATTAAAAGCTATACAAATGCAAATAATTGAAATATTATTCAGGAGCTCCTTAAAGTAGTATTTTTTTTAAATATATTCATTTTCTACAATCTTTCTGCACCAACAATAATTCTCTGCAGTACTGAGGGTAATTGATGGTGATTTTTTCTTAGTTTTGCTGCTTATACACAACTGGCTAGATTTTTCTCCACTATCAGGCTGCAAAATCACAGAAAATTAAGGAAAATCTAACATCATACACCCTTACCTGACCCAGATGATCTTTTCTGACCACATCACCACCCCCACCATATGTAAATAGTAAATGGAGACACAGCCCAATAAAACCACCAAATTGTTCCCCTTTTTGCAAACCTATTCCTAACACCACGGCAATGGATGAGGATAGATATTGAACAGCAGTACAAGGCCCACTGTGGAATTTATTGGAGGGAAAATGTCTAGTATGCTTCATGGACACCCTAAAAAAGATTCTGGACTTTTATGCATTGTTTTCCATCAGATGCTGCACCAGATGTCTTACTATAACACTGCATTAATTGTCCCCTTCGCCAGTGGCTTCCTCTATGGTGAAAGTTCCTTGAGAAGTCAATCCAGTATAAATAACAACTGCCAAATCAGGAATCCAAAGGTAATAGGAGAAGGCTGTATTCCAAACCCTCTTCTTGGAAGTAGGAAATTTCATTGTAAGGGTTGAAAACCATCTGCAATCAGCTTTTACAACTGCACACCATTCATGAAGTCCCATGTTTTGCCCTGAGACATCTGACTCTGTGAGAAGGATATTGCAATTCCCTTGATAATTTCTCCATGTTTACATCTTACAGGAGGAACAGAGGAGAAAAACAAGCAACTACAATTGCATTGTTTGAATTTGTTTACAATCTGCTTTTTAGTTATTACCAAGCAATAAAGGGCTGGACATTCATCAAAGGTTAAATGATGACTTTGAAGACAATTCACCTGTTATCAGAGAAGTAGGCAAAGTTCACCAGCAAGACCAGCATGCTGCTTTTCATAGAATGACAGAGCCTTCAAATTTAACTGTACAGAATCCTTGGATGAATCACCATATTTATTGATTCCATGGAGTGTTAATGTTGAATTATTGAACCTATGGGTTCCCTCCAAATCCTTTGGGTCAGCTGCTAAAGGAGCCTCAAAGTTGCCCTGGCATGGAATAATCATCTGCTTCATTTAAATCTGCACGTGCATTTCTTCATTTGTGCTCTGTGTTTTACCAAATGCTTCCCTTGAAACTGACAAACTAATCACCCTCTGCTCCCATTTCCCTCCCTCCCACAAGAGTAGTGTTAACCACAATCAGATTGGGTTATGCAAGGTGCAGGGTTTGGACTCAGTGATCTACAACACGTTTCTTGTTGGACACCTAGAGGAAGAAGATATTTTATAATGTTAATTATAATTCACAACTCGTAATAAAGCTTTACAGAAGGCAATGGTTGGCTAGTTGTGATGCAATCTATCCCTGTATTAAAGAGTGAATACGTTAGTGAATGAATGTAAGGAATATGAAAAGCAAATCCGAATACTAGTCAAGATCTCACAGTGTTCTATTATTTCCATATCCAATTACCAGATCTGTCTCTAGGTCAAATTTCACACCTTGCCGACATGTACAACTTCCAGACATAAGAGACAGATACGCTAGAAAGGAGAATGTGATAGAAAATAGTGATGCTTAAGTATTCATACCATCAGCCACCTTGATGGAAACTTTAAGGAAACTTTGTTACCCACATGGTTTTAATATTTTTCACTTACCAAGTTTTAAACTTTCTATGGTCAACATTAGGATAAGGCAACACTACACTGTGCCAAAGAATGATAATTCTTGTGCATTTTAAAAAGTGAACAATTGGAAATGTATAATGCCTTCTCCATCTGTGATGGCAAACCAGAAATCCTTACATTACCATGAAGACTACTCTTCAAATGTACAGAATTAGCAACAAAGTATTTAGTATAACCTGAACTCAAGGAAGGCAATATATAAATGCAAACTTTCTTCTTCTTTAGATCATTATTCCTTACAATCCAAAGTGTAACTGCTCATTTACATTAGCTACTTCCATATTGCTGAAAATATCTTCCTCATCCACTCCCCAAGTTCATGAGGGTGATCTTACAATCACACCCTGCCGGCCAATGGGCAGGCAAGCCGGTAAGATCGCGAGAGGGCTGAGAAATCAGGTTTGCACCCGATTTTGTGCCTCTCGCGATCTTACCAGCAGATATCCAGCGTGAGGCTGAATGAATTATTTAAATGTCATTTACATATTATTTCAATGAAATTAGCGTGTCTGGAACTCAATCGTCCGGGCTCACTTGGCTGTGTGGCTTTGCCGGGGGAGGTTCTCTCCGGCAAAAATCACAACTGGTCCCCAGTAACGGGGACCAGACGTGATGGCCTCGCTGGTAGAACCAGAGGCCATTGAGGCCCCCCTGGGAGATCGGGGGCAAGGGCGGCGATGCCCTTTGGGGCACTGACTGGCACTATCCACCAGGCACTGGGCCGTGCTAAGGGGTGGGGCCTGAGGGGGTGAGGTCACTGGGGGCGGGGTCAGGCCAATCCAAGGGAGGAGAGGGGCGACCGCTGCGCACTCTGCACAGCATTCAGTGAGGTGGAGGGGTTGAAGGTCGATCAGTCCAGCTGATCGGGGGGGTGGGCTCGGAATCATCGGTGCCACATTTAGGCCATGGAGGCCAGCTGAAAGTAGCAGAGGCTGTGACAGATCTCTCTGCTGCTCTGAGCAGAGAGATCAGCAAATGCGCATTGGTGCCCTCTGCTGCTATCAGCCAGCTTTTGGAAGATTCAAGCTCCGCCCACTCCAGGGCAGAAATCTGATTTGAGCATTTCTTCATGCACTAAGTACATAAGATATCAGATCTGGAGTCACCAACAAAAAAAAATCCAAAACTCTCCCATTTTCACACTCGTTTTGGGATTAGAATTTTTTCATAACATCGCCACCCCCCCCCCCCCCCCCCCCCCCCCCCACAGTGCTAACCACTGCTACCGTGCCGCCAAGTATTTGTTAATTTATTCATGGGATGTGAGCATCGCTGATAAGATCAGCATTCATTTCCCATCCCAAATTACAAATTGTGGGAAAACAATGAACTAAGGAAAGTGAGTGAAAATATTTAATGTTAATAAAGTTTAAGCACTGAAGAAATTAATTGATCTAAAAGTTAACAAATCATGGACCTGATGGCCAACACTTGAGGATCTTAAAATGGTGGCTGCAGTGTTCGTGGATACATTGATTTTGATCTTCCAGAATTTCCTGGATTCTGGAATGGCCCCTGATAAGCCAGTTAGATCGATATCAATGGTAGGGAAATGCTTGATTTATTAATGACACGATAACTGGTAATTTGGAAAGTCACAATATAATTAGGCACAGTCAACACAGTTTTGCATAAGGGAAATCATGTTTGACAAATCTATTTTTTGAGGGTGTAAACAGTAGGACAGATAAAGACCCGTGGATGTAGTATATCTGAATTTTCAGAAGGCATTTGATAAAGTACCGCTCAAGAAGATTAAAGCTCATGGGATTGGGAATAACATATACCAATGGAAAGAGGATTGGTTGATGGACAGAAAGCAGAGAGTAAGAACTAAAAGGTAATTTTCCAAGATAGCAGGGCATAACTAGTGGAGTGCTTCAAGGATTAGTGCTGGGCCTCAACTATTTACCATCTATACCAATGACTTAGGTGAGTGGAAGTGAAATGTTACCAAGTTTCCTGACAATACAAATCTAGATGGGAAAGTAAGCTGAAAGGCATAAAGGGGCTGCAAAGGGATACGGACCAGTTAAGTGATTGGCCAAGAAGATCTTGTCCAATGTTAGGAAGAACTGAAATATACTTAAAAAGATGAAACACTTGCAAATAATGCTGAAACGAGCAAGCTTCAAAGCTTTTAGGCTTCAGCAACTTAACTCCATTGTGGTAGTTCTGATTAAGAGTTTATGATTCTTGCAGTGAACTTATTTTAGCTATTTCATACGTTTTCATTGTTATTTTATTGTTGCTGCAGGTTTTAGCATCACATTTCTGTGACACTCATTCTTCTAACCTATTTATTCTAAATTCAGTGCTCCTCTTCTTTCCTTTAACAGTCAGCATTACTATGTTGAAATGTTTGCTGATATGGTACATTACTCACTAAAGGTTGATGACCAAAACCATAGATCTTTACCTAAAGCAAACAGGGTCCTAGATTTTATTCAAAAGTTAATTAATTATTTAAAAAGTGCATTCACTACCTTATTTAACACTCACTTAGAATACTGGTGTTGAAAGTTCTATCCCAGTTCCCCCAGGGGTAGAAAGGCCTCCAGACATCTGATAAGATGAGAGATCAATGCCAAGTGCTTAACTCACAGGACATGATGACAATACTAGAAAAAGGAACAATTCCCAGAGGACCAATGTTTCCTCTAAGTTATGTTGCCAACTCAAATATTCCCATGCACAAGTTGGTATGCACAACCACATGAAAAAGATTTGAAGTGTCATGCACTTAGACAAATTGGTCAAATTGGTCACATACAACAAAAAAATGATGCATTAGAGTACTATTCTCTTACTTCCTGTTCACACTTCCATCATCTCCAGCCCTACTAGTCACAATACTCCCCCTCCCTCATTTCCCTTGACTCTTTGCACCTCTTTCTCCTCATACTCGCATTAAACCCTCACTTCCCCACACCTTTCATCTTGCACGTTGCATACCAACTAGTCCACCCAGACCGGCACATTCTCGAACTGGGATAGAACTTTCAACACCAGTATTCTAAGTGAGTGTTAAATAAGGTAGTGAATGCACTTTTTTTTATAATTAATTAACTTTTGAATAAAATCTAGGACCCTGTTTGCTTTAGGTAAAGATCTATGGTTTTGGTCATCAACTTTTAGTGAGTAATGTACTACATCAGTAACATTATCACTGATGCACACCTTCATTCATGCAACAGAAGGTCATGCACAACTTAAGACAAGAGACAACCACTGGAGGACACCAAACCCTTCATCCATATGCTCAGTCACATATATGAAAATGTGTTGTCCATCATAGACAGGATGATGGTCAGAGTTTAGAGAACTGAAAATATGGAAATGTTATTCATGGTTTCTTCACACTTTATCATTCTTCTCTTAGTTCTATCTCACCTTACACCCAATGCATGAGAAATTGCAACTGCTTTCAGCAGCCATTCAACTATTCTTGCTCTTCCCACCTTGTCCATTTATTTTAAGCGCTAAAAATCAGGAGATACTACTGATGTTTCAGGAGGAGGCTAGGCATCAGCTTGATGATGTGCTGTCACTCAATTTGACATTCTCAAGAACAAGTTTCTAAATCATCATCATTCATATTTTACCTACAAGACTGGAAGGCGGGTCTGAATGTGGTGAATCACTAAGCATGTGTGCAAGAGTGAGAGCAGGTGGACAGGATATCACAGAAACCAGTTTGTCAAGGTGAAATTGTATACCAGCTCCACTGCAGAGGATCCAAATGCTCACTTCAAGGGTCTACTGCCAAAGGCGGCTCAGACTACATCAGGAAATGCTAGGTGCACTGTGCAATCTGTCAGCAAATTTGAGCAGAATATCAGAGAGCATGAGAAATTCAGCTCCAACTTCAGTCAAGGCTTTAAGCAAGTTTGGAGACTATTGTATTCATCTGGAATGAGCAGCCAACTCCATGGAATTAACAATGACATCCACCATGATGGAACTCTTTCAGCAGCTCTGACAACTTCAATGGCAGTTAGGACTGTGCTAATGAAGTTCAGACAGCTGCCATTTTGGCTTTGGGGCCAGTGTTGACAGGGTCCTCCTCAACAACACATCTCTTCTCTTCGAGGGCCATAGGAATGCTGAGCTTGTGTCCTGAGACACAATCCCAGGAAAGTGATTTTGGCTCTGTAAGGAAGGTACATGCTACCCACTATCAGTTTGGCATCATGCCTGCCCCCAACAGCCATTCATCCATTGCTTGTGTTAGTGTCACACAATCTATTACTCTTGTTAGTGTCACTCAATCAGTTTGGCCTGACTTCTCCAGCCCACGCTTAAGATGTTACAGTCTGCAGTAGGGTCATCAAAGGCCTAGAACTAGTAAATATCATCCACTATGGTCATCTGAAACATCCTCAATGTAAGTACAACAGCCTTCCACCTTCCAAGCTGTAACCACTGAGGACACACTACAAAGGAGCACCAGGACAGGGAAATAAATACACAAGAAAATACTAAGGGCTAGCAGAAGGATGATTTCCAACTAATTCTGTTAATTACAAGATACAGGTGAATTTGAATGATTCATTTGTTTTGTTCTGAATTTAAAGTTAGTGCTCATTTTGTAGTGGAATGAGAACAAGACACAGAAAGCTGGATGGAAGGAAAGCAATCAGGTGGTGGTAGTAAAGACAGTGATGATAAGATTTGTGGAACTGTTGGTGTATTAGAGATGGGAAGAATCAATCACAGGAAGTATTATTCACAGTTGTTTCCTGAGAGATCTGGTAGCTTTGAGCACTGGTGACTGATGTCACAACCTATTTCTCTTCCTGCTACACTTCTTGTTTCTTAAGTGGCGACAAGGTTTGGTCCACATGATAGCAAAGTTATGGAGCATACAGCAGATGACTACGAATATGGATATCTGTTCAGGACTGTGGTGCAAAGCTCCATCTGCATACTCCATGCTACATTGGGGACTGGCAAAATGAAATATGCCTGCTGCCAGAAAAGCAAGCACAGACTTACATGATGTATTGCCTATGATCTCAAACCAACTGGACTTTGAGAGACTGGAATCACTTTACATTTGTAAAGATAGCTAGCTAATGGTTAAGGATATGCAACACAATTTGAACCACCTTGAACCCTGGGGAAGCCTGCCATACGTGCAAAGCTAGTGCTCTCATCCTGCTTTGTATATCTATTGGAAAATGATGTAGCCATTGCTCCTGGTGAAGGGCCTCAGTAACCTTCCTGAAACAACTATGGACTGCAAACAGGTAGATGTTGCTCTTGTAATCTGCTATGGTCTGCAAAAAAGCCTGTGGCAATTTCTAAACTATTACATCTTGAGGTCTTCACTTCTCACATGATGAACCACTACCATGGAATCAAACCGAACCAGTTTCTGTACTGGCTGAATACTATAGACTGAATTCAGGATAGGCTCACCCTAAATTATTTCAGATCCCTTGAGCATATACTGAAAATTGCTTTTTCCTGAACTATGTCCAATGGGAGGTGTTTTTAATCAATTACATCTCCCCTAGTTGAAATTTCTATCATAACTTTAAAGTTTCATTCACCTTGGCAGTAAAAATCTTTCACAGGTTTAACCAAAACCATTTTTTGTTTCTATACAGAAGGGTCACAAACTAATTCACATGCAATTCCCCATTGCCATCTATGCACCTTAAATTTTCTCCGGTTGTCAAAGAACTAACACCAAACAACGATATACATAATGTTGCTAGAAATATGAGAGTCAATCGATAATGCATTTTGGCACATTATGGAGGAACAATAAAGGAGCTAGGTTTGTTCTTAGAGCAGAGAAGATTAAGGAAAGATTTATGAAAGTGTTCAAAATTATGAAATGTTTCAATAAAGTAGATAAGGAGCATTTCCACTGACTGGAGAATCAGTAACCAGAAGACACAGCAAAGGATAATTGGCAAACGAGCCAGAAAGAACTTGAGATTTGTTTTATGCATTGCAATATGATCTAGAATTCATTGCCTGCAAGGGTGCTGGAAACAGATTCAATGGCAGATGGCAAAAGGGAATTCAATATAAACTGAAACCAAAAAATGGCAGCACTACTGGAACTGAATAGGGGAATGGGACTAATTTTATAGTTCTTTCGAGAGAGCCAGGATAATCATCTATAATGTTGCTCTATAAAGTTGAACTTTTATTAGATTCAATATTAAAGGGGTCATAAATTTTTATCCTCTTTAAAGAGTCAAATCTTCTGCCTCAATACTGTGATTTAATAATAAATTTGCCAGGCTATTGAGAAAGAGTAGTGGAGTGGGACTAATTAGACAGCTCTTTCTAAAGAGCTGGCACATGCATTATGGGTCAAATGGCATCCATCTGTGCTGTATGACTCTATAGTTATTGTTCCCTTTACAAAAGCCCCTTGCATACAAGCCCAATATCTCACTTGTCAAGATCCTGAATTCTGGAATAATAAAGTTTGGCAGCAGTCTGTACATGCCAGATTTTGTGGAAAATTTAAAGTTAAAAGATGATTGCATGTGGTTCTCATTTCAAACAAATCTAAAACTGATGTGAAGAATTCTTACTATACCTAGATTCCTAAGCAGGGCGACGGCTGTAATGGGATCAGTGCAGCCAAGAATTGACCCAAACATCATGCCAACGTACCAATCCCAGTTGAATGTGTAAACTTTAACAGCCATAAGAGCAATCATTGCACTACTCAGGATCAAACCGGGACCAGCCAAAATCACCACCTGTTAAATTCAGCCAGTGGGAGATTAAATATTAGAGACTGTTTTCAGTACATGCATTATTTTTTCTATCTTAAAATATATTTTGTGATATTCTTACTTTAAATGTAATATATAAAACTTCCTGACGGCTCAGTGCGTTTATCTGGTGAATAGATGAATGATATATACCAATAAAATCACAGGTTTAATCCCAGAATTATGCTGTTAGTCAGTCTCAACCTATACATGGAGGTTGCTAAAACTTGTTTCAAAATTCTAGTTTGCTTGGCTCATTTTGAAACAGCCTTTGTTAGTAATAACATGTGTTGCCATCAGATAGGAATAAAATTGGGCTTGGCATGATGTATTCTTCTGTCCATCTCTCCTCAAATGTCAAGTTTGCTAAAACTCTCTCACATGCGTAACAAACAGTTGAGCCAGCCACCAGAGTATAATTGATACCTGTGGAGCCATACATAGCAAAAACACTCAACACCTTCATGACAAGAGGAAGACTAAATTAGCTCGATAAATATGCAAGGCTCTCCATATCTTTGCCAAAGATATGCGCCTTCAACAGCACCTTCCAAGCCTGCAAACTCTAGCATTTCGAAGGACAAGGTCAGCAGATGCATGTGAACATCACCATTATCTGCAAGTTCCCTTCCACATACCATGCTGACTCAGAAGTATATCACTGTTCTTTCATTGAGTCAAAATTCCGGAACGCCCTGCCGAATAGCACTTGTGGGTGCACCTACACCACATGGATTGTAGTGATACAAGAAGGCAACTCATCACCACCTTCTCAAGAGCAGTTAGTGATGAGCAACAAATGCTGGCCTGGACAGCAACACCCACATCCTGTAAAAGAATAAGAAAAAATTCAATCCAAAAACATTGTAGATTATCTTTGCTGCCGTTGAATAAGGAATTCTAGATTTTGACCCAGCAATAATGAGAAACAGTGGGGCAGCACAGTGGTTAGCACTGCTGTCTCACAGCTCCAGGGATCTGGGCTTGATTCCCAGCTTGGGTCACGGTCTGTGTGGAGTTTGCACATTCTCTCAGTGTCTGCGTGGGTTTCCTCCGGATGCTCCTGTTTCCTCCCACAGTCCAAAGATGTGCAGGTTAGGTTGATTGGCCATGCTAAATTGCCCCTTAGTGACCCGGGATGCATAGGTTAGAGGGATTAGCGGGGTAAATATGTGGGGTTATGGGGATAGGACCTGGGTGGAATTTTTGTCGGTGCAGACTCGATGGGCCGAATGGCCTCCTTCTGCACTGTAGGGATTCTATGATTGCATGATATTCAAGACAGGATAATGCTTGACTCTGAAGGGCCTTGGACATGATGTTATTCTCATGCACCGACTGTTTTTGTCCTAAGTACTGAATGTCACATGATTACAAAGTGCTGCAGGAAGCCTTGAAAACTTGCTGCAGTGCATCCTGTAGACTGTACACACCACAACCACAGTACAACAATAGTAGAGGGAGCAGATATTTCAGCTAGTAGATGCTTTGTCCCAAATGGTTTCAAACTTGAGGAGTGCTGTTACAGATACACCCATGTGCCACATAAATAGTTGAGTCTTTGAGGAGTCAGGGACTGAGTGACCCAATTACCAAGTTTGCAGATGGGAACAAGTTAGAAGGCAGAGTTAACTTGTGTGGCTGGGAATAGAAAGGTACCAATGAACATAGATGACTGAGTGGTATAATCAATGGCAGATGTAGTTCAATTTGGGGGAAGTTTAGGATCTTCCATTTTGGACCAGAGAACCTCAGATCAGAATATTTTCATAATAGTAATAAAAGTAAAGTTGCAGAGAAGCAAAGGGATTTAAGTGTGCATGTAAACAAATCACTAAGAGCTAGCGCAAAGGTACAAAAAATAATCAATGAAATGTTGGCTTTTATCTGAAGAGAGTGAGATTTCAAATGTTCTGAAATTATGCTTCAATTTTGCACAGCATTGTACACCAGTGCGGCATTACGTTTTTGAGCATCAAACCTCAGTAAAAAAAATGGTCATGCAAGGGGCAGAGATCAGATTAACCAGGATATCAGGGCTCACATGTATAAAATTTAGTCTGTATTCCCTTACATTTAGAAACTTGAATGGTGATTTAATCCAGTTGTTCTCAAACTAGGGTCCACAAAATAACGTGAAAGAGTAAAGGGAAGGAGGAAGCAGTGTCCTGCCACATGGGCAGCACGTAATGGGTGGCTACAATGTGGTGAGGATTAGTGGAAAGCCAGGAGATTGGGAAACCTTTAAAGACCAATAAAGGACAACTAAAAAAGAAATAAGGGGGGAGAAGATGAAATGTGAGGGTAAACCAGCCAATAATACAAAAGAAGATTGCAAGAGTTTTTTTTAGATATATAAGGGTAAGAGAGAGAGAAGAGTGGACATTGGATTGCCGGAAAGTGACACCGGAAAAGTAGTAATGAGGAACAAAGAAATGGTGGAGGAACTGAACTTTGCGTCAGTCTTCACAGTGGAAGACACCAAAAATTCAAGAGAGTTAGGGGGAAGAGGTGAGTATGGTGGCCATTACAAAGGAGAAGGTGCTAGGGAAGCTGAAATGTCTGAAAGTGGATAAATCACATGGACCGGATGGACTACACCCTAGAGTTCTGAAGGAGATAGCTGAAGAGATGGTGGAGGCATTTGTGGTGATCTTTCAGGAATCACGAGAGTCAGGGAGGCTCCCAGAGGAGTGGAAAATTGCTAATGTAACACCCCTGTTTAAGAAGGAACGGAGGCAAACGATGCAAATTACAGGTCGGTTAGTATGAGCTCGGTCAAAGAACAAGAAAATTACAGCACAGGAAAATGCCATTCAGCCCTCCAAGCCTGCACCGACCATGCTGCCCGACTGAACTAAAACCCCCTACCCTCCCGGGGATGGTATCCCTCTATTCCCATTCTATTCATGTATTTGTCAAGACGTCCCTTAAATGTCACTATCGTATCTGCTTCCACTACCTCTCCTGGCAACGAGTTCCAGGCACCCACCACCCTCTGTGTAAAAAACTTGCCTCATACATCTCCTTTAAACCTTGCTCCTCGCACCTTAAACCTATGCCCCCTAGTAATTGACTCTTCCACCCTGGGAAAATGCTTCTGACTATCCACTCTGTCCATGCCCCTCATAATCTTGTAGACTTCTATCAGCTCGCCCCTCAACCTCCGTCATTCCAGTGAGAACAAACCAAGTTTCTCCAACCTCTCCTCATAGCTAATGTCCTCCATACCAGACAACATCCTGGTAAATCTTTTCTGTACCCTCTCCAAAGCCTCCACATCCTTCTGGTAGTGTGGCGACCAGAATTGAACACTATATTCCAAGTGCGGCCTAACTAAGGTTCTATAAAGCTACAACATGATTTGCTCATTTTTAAACTCAATGCCCCGGCAGATGAAGGCAAGCATGCCGTATGCTTTCTTGACTATCTTCTCCACCTGCGTTGCCACTTTCAGTGACCTGTGTACCTGTACACATAGATCCCTCTGCCTATCAATAGTCTTAAGGGTTCTGTTATTTACTGTACATTTCCTATCTGTATTAGATCTTCCAAAATGCATTACCTCACATTTGTCCGGATTAAACTCCATCTGCCATCTCTCTGCCCAAGTCTCCAACCGATCTGTGTCCTGCTGTATCCTCTGATGGTCCTCATCGCTATCCAAAAATCCACCAACCTTTGTGTCGTCCGCAAACTTACTAATCAAACCAGTTACATTTTCCTTCAAATCATTTATATATATTACAAACAGCAAAGGTTCCAGCACTGATCCCTGAGGAACGCCACTTGTCACAGCCCTCCATTCAGAAACGCACCCTTCCACTGCTATCCTCTGTCTTTTACGCAACGCCATCCACGCTCTCAAGACCAACCGCAACATTGTCATCAAACCAGCAGACAAAGGAGGGGCCATCGTCATACTGAACAGAATGGATTACAGCAAAGAAGTGTACCAACAACTGAACAACGAGGAACACTACAGACAGTTACCCACAGATCCGACCAAAGAACACACCCGTCAACTCAACACTCTGATCAAAACCTTTGATCCGGACCTTCAAAACACTTTCCGTGCTCTCATCCCACGTACTCCACACGTTGGAGATCTCTACTGCCTCCCAAAAATACACAAGGCAAACACACCCGGCCGTCCCATCGTTTCAGGAAATGGAACCCTGTGCGAGAACCTCTCCGGCTATGTCGAGGGCATCTTGAAACCCATTGTACAAAGAACCCCCAGCTTTTGTCGCGACACTACGGACTTCCTACAGAAACTCAGCACACATGGAGCAGTTGAACCAGGAGCACTCCTCGTCACAATGGATGTCTCGGCACTCTACACCAGCATCCCCCACGATGGTGGCATTGCTACAACGGCCTCAGTACTCAATGGCGTCAACTGCCAGTTTCCAGATGCAATTTTACAACTCATCCGCTTCATCCTGGACCACAATATCTTCACCTTCAACAACCAGTTCTTCATCCAGACACACGGAACAGCCATGGGGACCAAATTCGCACCTCAATATGCCAACATCTTCATGCACAGGTTCGAACAAGACTTCTTCACCGCACAGGACCTTCAACCGATGCTATACACTAGATACATCGATGACATTTTCTTCCTTTGGAGTCATGGTGAGCAATCACTGAAACAACTATATGATGACATCAACAAGTTCCATCCCACCATCAGACTCACCATGGACTACTCTCCGGAATCGGTTGCATTCTTGGACACACGCATCTCCATTAAGGACGGTCACCTCAGCACCTCACTGTACCGCAAGCCACGGATAACCTCATGATGTTCCACTTCTCCAGCTTCCACCCTAAACACGTTAAAGAAGCCATCCCCTACGGACAAGCCCTCCGAATACACAGGATCTGCTCGGATGAGGAGGATCGCAACAGACACCTCCAGACGCTGAAAGATGCCCTCATAAGAACAGGATATGGCACCTGACTCATCGATCAACAGTTCCGACGCGCCACAGCGAAAAACCGCACCGACCTCCTCAGAAGACAAACACGGGACACAGTGGACAGAGTACCCTTCGTCGTCCAGTACTTCCCCGGAGCGGAGAAGCTGCGGCATCTCCTCCGGAGCCTTCAACATGTCATTGATGAAGACGAATATCTCGCCAAGGCCATCCCCACACCCCCACTTCTTGCCTTCAAACAACCACGCAACCTCAAACAGACCATTGTCCGCAGCAAACTACCCAGCCTTCAGGAGAACAGTGACCACGACACCACACAACCCTGCCACAGCAACCTCTGCAAGACGTGCCGGATCATCGACACGGATGCCATCATCTCACGTGAGAACACCATCTACCAGGTACACGGTACCTACTCTTGCAACTCAGCCAACGTTGTCTACCTGATACGCTGCAGGAAAGGATGTCCCGAGGCATGGTACATTGGGGAAACCATGCAGACGCTACGACAACGGATGAATGAACACCGCTCGACAATCACCAGGCAAGACTGTTCTCTTCCTGTGGGGGAGCACTTCAGCAGTCACGGGCATTCAGCCTTGGATCTTCAGGTAAGCGTTCTCCAAGGCGGCCTTCACGACACACCACAGCGCAGAGTCGCTGAGCAGAAACTGATAGCCAAGTTCCGCACACATGAGGACGGCCTAAACCGGGATGTTGGATTTATATCACATTATCAGTAACCCCCACAGCTTGCCCCTGGTCTTGCAGAATCTCACTAGCTGTTCTGAGTGGAGACAATACATATCTCTTTAACCTGTGTTGAATGCTCCCTCCACCCACATTGTCTGTACCTTTAAGACCTGGCTGGCTGTAGAGATTTGCATTCTAATTAGTATTCTGTAACTTGATTTCTGTGTCTGTGCACTGTTTGAGAGCACATTTCCACTCCATCTGACGAAGGAGCAGTGCTCCGAAAGCTTATGGTATTTGCTACCAAATAAATCTGTTGGACTTTAACCTGGTGTTGTGAGACTTCTTTCTATGATCAAGCCAGTTCTGTATCCACCCTGCCAGCTCACCTCTGATCCCAAGTGACTTCACCTTCTGCACCAGTCTGCCATAGGGACCTTGTCAAAGGCCTGACTGAAGTCCATGAAGAAAAACTCGATCAAGTTAGTGAGGCACGACTTCCCCTTCACAAAACTATGTTGCCTCTCGCAAATACAGACCTGTAATTACCTGGATTATTCTTGCTACCCTTCTTAAACAAAGAAATAACATTGGCTTTTCTCCAATCCTCTGAGACCTCCCCTGTAGCCAGTGAGGATACAAAGATTTCTCGCAAAGCCCCAGCAATTTCCTCCCTTGCATCTTTCAGTATTCTGGGGTATATTCCATCAGGCCCTGGGGACTTGTCTACCTCAATGTTTCTCAAGAAACCGAATACCTCCTCCTTTTTGATCCCAACATGACTCAAACTATCTATACACCCTTTCCTAGACTCATCATCCACTTTGGTGAATACTGACGCGAAGTACTCATTTAAAAGCTCGCCCATTTCCTCTGGCTCCCCGCATAGATTCCCTCCCCTGTCCTTGAGTGGGCCAACCCTCTCCCTGGCTACCCTCTTGCCCTTTATATATGATTTTCCTTAATCCTGCTGTTCAATGACTTTTCATGATCCCTTTTAGACCTCCTTACCGCTTGCTTAAGTTTCTTTCTACTTTCCTCGTATTCCACACTTGCTTCGTGTGTTCCCAGCCTCCTAGCTTTGACAAATGCGTCCTTCTCTTCGACTAGGCTCACAATATCTCTCGTTATCCAAGGTTCCCAAAACTTGCCATACTTATCCTTCATCCTTACAGGAATGTCCCGGTCCTGAATCCCTATCAACTTACACTTGAAAGCCTCCCACATGCCAGATGTTGATTTGCCCTCAAACATCTGCCCCCAATCTACATTCTTCAGTTCCTGCCTAATGTTGTTGGAATTAGCCTTCCCCCAGTTTAGCACCTTAACTTGAGGACTGCACTTATCTTTATCCATCAGTACCTTAAAGCGTACTGGGTTGTGGTTACTGTTCCCGAACTGCTCCCCTACTGAAACGTCGACCATTTGGCCGGGCTCATTCCCAATACCAGATCCAGTACGGCCCCTTCCCTAGTTGGACTATCTACATACTGCTTCAAGAAGCCCTCCTGGATGCTCCTTACAAACTCTGCCCCATCCACATTCCTAGCACTAAGTGAGCCTCAGTCAATATCGGGGAAGTTAAAATATCCCACCACAACAACCCTGTTATTTTTACACCTTGCCAAAATCTGCCTACATATCTGTTCCTCTATCTCCCGCTGATTGTTGGGTGGCTTATAGTAAGCCCCCAACATTGTGACTACACCCTTCCTATTCCTGAACTCTACCCATATTGCCTCGCTGTATGAGTCCTCCGAGGTGTCCTCCCACAGTACAACTGTGATATTCTCCTTAACCAGTAATGCAACTCCCCCACCTCTTTTACATCCTCCTCTATCCCGCCTGAAACATCTGTATCCTGGAATGTTAAACTGCCAATCCTGGCCTTCCCTTAACCAAGTCTTTGTAATAGCAACAACATCATAGTTCCAAGTACTAATCCAAGCTCTAAATTCATCTGCCTTACCTGTTAGACTTCTTGCATTGAAACAAATGCACTTCAATCCACCAGACCCTCTTTGATCAGCAACCACACCCTGCCTGCTCTTTCTCTGAGTCTTACTAGCCCTACTCTCTAGTTCCTCTTCTGGTAATTTACCTTTGCTTTAGTTCCCACCCCCTGCCAAACTAGTTTAAATCCTCCCATGTGACACTGGCAAACTTCCCGGCCAGAATATTTATGCCCTTCCTGTTTAGATGCAACCCATCCTTCTTGTACTGGTCCCACCTGCCTCATAAGAGATCCCAATGGTCCAGAAATCTGAAACCCTCCCTCCTACACCAGCTGTTTAGCCATGTGTTGAGCTGTACTATCTTCCTATTTCTAGCCTCACTGGCACATGGCACTGGGTGTAATCCTGAGATGACAACCCTAGAGGTCCTGCTTTTTAACTTTCTACCTAACTCTCTAAACTGCTGCTGCAGGACCTCATCACTCTTCCTATCTATGTCATTAGTACCAATATGTACCACAACCTCTGGCTGCTCACCCTCTTCCTTCATTGGTAAGATTTTAGAGTCCATTATTAATGATGAGATTTTGAAATACTTGGAAGTGCATGGTAAAATAGGATGAAGTCAGCAAGGGGAGGTCATGCCTGACAAATCTGTTAGAATTCTTTAAGGAGGTAACGAGCAGGTTAGACAAAGGAGAGCCAGTGGATGTTATCTACCTGGATTTCCAGGCCTTTGACAAGGTGCTGCACAGGAGGCTGCTGAGAAAGATAAGAGCCCATGGTGTTAAAGACAAGGTACTAGCATGGATAGAAGGTTTGCTGAGTGGAAGAAGGTAGAGAGTGGGGATAGAAGGATCCTTTTCAAGACAGCACCGATGACTTGTGAAGTTCTGCAGGGGTCAGTGTTGGGACCACAGCTTTTCACTTTATCCATCAATGATCTAGGTGAAGGAACTGAGGGCATAGTGGCTAGGTTTGCAGATGATATAAAGATATGTAGAGGTACAGGTAGTATTAAGGACGCGGGCAGGCTGCAGAAGGACTTGGACAGGTTAGGACAGTGGGCAAAGAAGTGGCAGATGGAATACAATGTGTGAAAGTGTAAGGTTATGCACTTTGGTAGGAAGATGAGGCATAAACTATTTTCTAACTCAGGAGAGAATTCAGAAATTGGAAGCGCAAAGGGAGGAGTCCCAGTTCAGGATTCTCTTAAGATTAACTTGCAGGTTGAGTTGGTAGTTAGGAAGGCAAATGCAGTGTTAGCATTCATTTCGAGAGGACTAGAATACAAAAGCTGGGATCTACTTCTGAGGCTTTATAAGGCTCTGGTCAGACCATATTTGAAGTATTGTGAGCACTTTTGGGCCCCATATCTAAGGAAGGATGTGCTGGCCCTGGAGAGGGTCCAGAGGAGGTTCACAAGAATGGTCTAAGAAGGAAAAGCTTGATGTACGAGGAGCGTTTGAGGACTCTGGGTCTGTACTCGATGGAGTTTAGAAGGATCTCATTGAAACTTACAGAATACTGAAAGGTCTGGGTAAGTTTTGATTTGATTTATTATTGTCACATGTATGAGTATAGAATGAAAAGTATTCTTGTGCACTATACAAAGTATACCTTTCATAGAGCAGGAAAGGAGAGAGTGCAGAATGTAGTGTTACAGTCATAGCTAGGGTATAGAAAAAGATCAACTTAATGCGAGATAGGTCCATTCAAAAGTCTGATGGCAGCAGGGAAGAAGTTATTCTTGAGTTGGTTGGTATGTGTCCTCAGACTTTGTATCTTTTTCCTGATGGAAGAAGGTGGAAGAGAGTATGTCCAGGTGTGTGTGGTCCTTAATTATGCTGGCTGCTTTGCGACACAGTGGGAAGTGTAGACGGTGTCAGTGGGTGGGAGGCTGATTTGAGTGATGGACTGGGCTTCGTTCACAACCCTTTGTAGTTTCTTGCGGTCTTGGATAGAGCAGGAGCCAAACCAAGCTGTGATACCTAGAAAGAATGCTTTCTATGGTGCAAAAAAAGTTGGTGAGGGTCGTAGTGAACATACCAAATTTCATTAGTCTTCTGAGAAAGTAGAGGTGTTGTTGAGCTTTCTTAACTTCGTCGTCGGTGTCGAGGGACCATGACAGGTTGTTGGTCAGCTGAACACTAGAAACTTGAAGCTCTCGACCATTTCTACTTCACCCCATTGCTGTAGACAGGGGCATGTCCTCCACAATACTTCCTGAAGTCGATGACAATCTCCTTTGTTTTGTTGACATTAAAGGAGAGTTGCACCAGTTCACCAGATTTTCTATCTCCTTCCTGTACTCCGTTTCATCATTGTCTGAGATCCGACCCACGACGGTGGTGTCATCAGCAAACTTGAAAATCGAGTTGGAAGGGAATTTGGCCACACAGTCATAGGTGTATGAGGAGTATAGTAAGGGGCTGAGGACACAGCCTTATGGGGACGAAGTCGAAATGGTCGAGAGTTTCAAGTTTGCAGGTGCCAGATCACCAACAATCTGTCCTGGTCCACCCATGCCGACACGATAGTTAAGAAAGCCCAACAACGCCTCTACTTTCTCAGAAGACTAAGGAAATTTGCTATGTCTACTGCCACTTTCACTAACTTTTACAGATGCACCATAGAAAGCATTCTTTCCAGTTGTATCAGAGCTTGGTATGGCTCCCGCTCTATCTAAGACTGCAACAAACTACAAAGGGTTGTGAACGAAGCCCAGTCCATCACTCAAACCAGCTCCCACCTACTGACACTGTCTACACTTCCCACTACCAGTGTTGAAGATGATCGTGGAGGTGGTGTTGTTGCCTATCCTTACTGATTGCGGTCTGTGGGTTAGGAAGTTCAGGATCCAGTCGCAGAGGGAGGAGCTGAGCCCCAGGCCACAGAGCTTGGAGATGAGTTTCGTAGGAATAATGGTGTTGAAGGCTGAGCTGTAGTAAATAGAAGTCTGACATAGGTGTCTTTATTATCGACGTGTTCCAGGATTGAATGCAGGGCTAGGGAGATGGCGTCAACTGTGGACCTGTTGCAGCGGTTGGTGAACTGTAGCGGATCCAGGCAATCTGGGAGGCCAGAATTGATTCGTGCCATGATTAACCTTTCAAAGTATTTCATAATGGTGGATGTCAGAGCCACAGCATGCTGCTTGGCTTTTCTTTGGCACCAGGATGACGGACGTCTTCTTGAAGCAGATAGGGACCTCACATTGTTATAAAGAGAAGTTGAAGATGTCTGCGAATGCCTCTGCGCAGGATGTGACTGCTCATCTGGGCTACTTGCTTTCTGTGGATTGACCTTTGAGAAGGCTGTTCTGATATCTGACAATAATGTCTCCCTCAATGTCAACAAAACAAAGGAGATTGTCATCGACTTCAGGATGCGTAGTGCAGGACATGCCCCTGTCTACAACAACGGGAACGAAGTGGAAGTAGTTGAGAGCTTCAGGTTTCCATGTGTCCAGATCACCAACAATCTGTCATGGTCCCTCCACGCCGATGCTATAGTTAAGAAAGCCCACCAACCATCTACTTTCTCAGAAGACTAATGAAATTTGGTATGTCCTCTCATCAACTTTTTTTGCACCATAGAAAGCATTCTTTCTGGTTGTATCGCAGCTTGGTATGGCTCCTGCCCTATCCAAGACCGCAAGAAACTACAAAGGCTTATGAATGAAGCCCAGTCCATCACTCAAATCAGCCTCCCACCCATTTACACTGTCTACACTTCCTGCTGCCTCGCAGTCTACACTGTCTACGCTTCCTGCTACCTCCCGCTGCCTGATGCCTATCAGTAAGGATAGGCTATAACACCTCCTCCATGATCATCCTCAACACCGGTGCCCCACAAGGCTGTGTTCTCAGCCCCCTACTATCCTCCTTATATACCTATGACTGTGTGGCCAAATTCCCCTCCAGTTCAATTTTCAAGTTTGCTGACGACACCACCGTAACGGGTCGGATCTCAAACAATGATGAGACAGAGTACAGGAAAGAGATAGAGAATCTGTTGAACTGGTCCCTCAATGTCAACAAAACGAAGGAGATTGTCATCGACTTCAGGAAGCATAAAGGAGAACATGTCCCTCTCTACATCAATGGGGATGAAGTAGAAAGGGTCGAGAGCTTCACGTTTTTAGGTGTCCAGATCACCAACAACCTGTCCTGGTCCCCCCATGCCGACACTATAGTTAAAAAAGCCCACCAACACCTCTACTTCCTCAGAAGACTGAAGAAATTTGGCATCTTACCAACTTTTACAGATGCACCATAGAAAGCATTCTTTCTGGTTGTATCACAGCTTGGTATGGCTCCTGCTCTGCCCAAGACCGCAAGTAACTACAAAAGGTCGTGATTGTAGCCCAATCCATCGTGCAAACCAGCCTCCCATCCATTGTCTCTGTCCTCACTTCCTGCTGCCTCGGCAAAGCAGCCAGCATAATTAAGGACCCCACGCACCCCGGACATTCTCTCTTTCACCTTCTTCCTTCGGGAAAAAGATACAAAAGTCTGAGGTCATGTACCAACCGACTCAAGAACAGCTTCTTCCCTGCTGCCGTCAGACTTTGGAATGGACTTACCTTGCATCAGGTTGATCTTTCCCTAAGCCTAGCTATGACTGTAACACTACATTCTGCACTTTCTCATTTCTTTATGAACAGTATGTTTTGTCTGTACAGCACGCAAGAAACAATACTTTTCTCTGTGTGTTAATACATGTGACAATAATAAATCAAATCAAATCAAATCAAAAGCAGCCAGCATAATTAAGGACCGCACGCACCCGGACATTCTCTCTTCCACCTTCTTCCGTCAGGAAAAAGATACAAAAGTTTGAGGTTACGTACCAACCGACTCAAGAACAGCTTTTTCCCTGCTGCCATCAGACTTCTGAATGGACCTACCTTGCACTAAGTTGATCTAAGCCAGGGAGCGGGTTTGATTCCCAGCTTGGGTCACTGTCTGTGTGGAGTTTGCACGATCTCCCTGTGTCTGCGTGGGTTTCCTCCGGGTGCTCCGGTTTCCTTCCACAGTCCAAAGATGTGTGGGTTAGGTGTACTGGCCATGCTAAATTGCCCCTTCGTGTCAGGGGACTAGCTAGGGTAAATGCATGGGGTTGTGGGGATAGGGTTTGGGTGGGGTTGTGATCGGTGCAGACTCAATGGGCCAAATGGCCTCCTTCCGCACTGTAGGATTCTATGATTCTATGACATCTTCAATGGTGACCTCAGATACAGGTTCATCCAAGGTTTCATCTGATTCCTCTACCAACATTGCACGACTTTCTTTGATGGATTCTCCTGTTTCAGTTTTTGCTTGTAAGCCGGGAGCAAGAGCACAGCCTTGTGGTCTGATTTGCCAAAGTGTGGGAGGGCAATAGAGCGGTAGGCATGTTTGATATTTGTGTAGCAGTGGTCTAGGATGTTTAGGGCTTCTAACATGTTGGTGATATTTTGGTAGGATGCTCTTGAGCTTGGCCTGATTGAAGTCCCTGGCACGATGAACAAGGCCTCAGGATGTTTCGTCGCAAGGCTAATTGCAATTTCATCCAGTGCAATCTTCACATCTGCATGTGGTGGGATGTAAACTATCAGGATAACAGAGGTGAGCTCTCGCAGAAGGTAGTAGGGGCGACATTTTAGCATCAGGTATTCTGGGTCCAGAGAGCAGAAAGTGGACATGGGAAAGATGTTTCCATTAGTAGGTGAGACTAGGATCCGAGGGCACAGCCTCAGAATAAAGGGACGACCCTTTAGAACCGAGATGAGGAGGAATTTCTTCAGCCAGAGGGTAGTGAATCTATGGAATTCATTGCCACAGAAGCCAGGTCATTGCGTATTTTTAAGACAGAGATAGATAGGTTCTTGATTGATGAGGGGATCAAAGGTTATGGGGAAAAAGTGGAGAATGGGTTGAGAAACGTATCAGCCATGATTGAATGGCGGAGCAGACTCGATGGGCCAAATGGCCTAATTCTGCTCATATATCTTCTGATCTTATGGCTGTCTCACCTCGGCGAGGGTGCAAAATGGAGAAACCGCAAAGAACAGGAATGAATGTGAACACCCGTTTTCTCAAAAGCAAGATTAAAACATTCCTTACATTTCTTTTATTCTTTCATGGGATGTGGGCATCACTGGCAAGAATAACATTTGTACCTCGAGAAGGTGGTAGTGAACACCTTTTTGGTGACCTTTTTGAACAGCTGTAGTCCATCTGGTGCAGATACATGCACAGTTATATGCAGCACTTCACTATTATTTGCATTATATATTTAGCTATCAGAGGCACATAGGTATTAATCCATTTGAAAAGAGACTTGTTCAGCAAAATATTTTGGGAACCACTCATCTAATTAATGTAGCTCCCTGAACTTGCTGTGCCATTCAATAAGGTTCCTTCAGGTTATGTGCTGCCAGAGCCGTGGGCCAAAGATCCAGAGACACAAATTTAAATCCCAAGGCTATCTAAATTCATTCAAACAAACAAATCTGGAATAAAAAGTTAATACCAGTAATGTTACCCATGAAATTACCAGATTATTGGAAAAACCCATCTTTTCAAAAAAATCTTACATCCTTACTCTGCTGGCACATAGATGACTCCTGATCCACCGCAATGTAGTTGACTCTAAACTGCTCCCTGAAATGGCCTAGCAAGCCATTCAGCTGTAAGCAAAAGGTGGTTCACCACCACATTTTCAAAGACGAAGTGCCGCTCTTGCCAGAAAGACCCATTTTCTGCAAATTATTTTTTTTAAGTGACTGATAACTACTGAAACTGTGTTCTCTGACAGGAGAATCCAAGAAAAGAGGGCACAATACTATAAGAGCTATTAAGTCATGAAATCAAGAAGTAATCAATTGAGTATTCCAGAACTCATTTCCCCAAAATGATGTGGATGCTGGGTGAAATCAAAAATGTCGCAACTCAGATCAACAAACTTGAGCTTAGGAAGCATTTTAAGGGATATGGAATATAGGTGAGTAAATGGAGTTGAGGTACATGGTCCAACTGATTGGCAGAACCCATTTCAAAGGTTAAATGCAGTCCTCCTGTTGCTACAAAAGGAATTGAGAATCAAGGAGAATTGAGGGAAGGCCTAAAAAAGAAATGTCTGCCTCCATGTAGCACGGTAGCACAGTGGTTAGCACTGCTGCTTCATAGCTCCAGGGTCCCGGGTTCGATTCCCGGCTCGGGTCACTGTCTGTGTGGAGTTTGCACATTCTCCTCGTGTCTGCGTGGGTTTCCTCCGGGTGCTCCGGTTTCCTCCCACAGTCCAAAATGTGCGGGTTAGGTTGATTGGCCAAGTTAAAAATTGTCCTTTAGAGTCCTGAGATGTGTAGATTAGTGGGTAAATATGTGTGGGTAGGGCCTGGGTGGGATTGTGGTCGGTGCAGACTCGATGGGCTGAATGGCCTCCTTCTGCACTGTAGGGTTTCTATGATTTCTATGATAAAGATCAGGCAACTAATGGCGATGCTGGTTTCTCTATGCTCCCTCAGCATTAACATGAAATATGACAAATGATGATTTCTTCTTGATTCTAACGGATTAAAAAGATCAGTTTTACCTCTCTATAACCCTAGTAAAATTTGGTGTATAATCAGGAATTTAATAATCAACTTGTTTGATTTACTGGTTTTATTCCATGGTGTCCTTGTTTGTGAGGAATATAACACAGGCTTTTAACTGGCAAAATAATCTATCAGATAATAAAATAATAAACAAGTAGCAGTATTAACATAACAGAAGTACCAATTTTCTCAGCACTAGAACCCTTGAAGTCCCTGACTGGAAGACCCCATTTAATAGAAATATGGACAGAGATCCATCACACTGGGAGTGGGATTTTCTGGCCCTACCCACTGACAGGATCTTCCAGTCCCACTGAGAGATGAATCCCTCTGATGTGTGTGTTCCCCAGCAACACAGCTGGCAAGCCATGAAAATGCCAAGATCCTGCCAGCAGCCAATGAGTCACCACTTCTGTGGTGGGGAAAGCCACCCATGGGATGGTGCTGAAAATCCTGGCCTGCTTCTTCATTTGCAGTGTTGCCTTTAAGTTTCCCGTTGCATTTTTAGCAGGCACTTGTATTGAAATCAATTACTTATAATTGTAATTTTTAGCACACTGAGGATTATTCAGCAAATGTTGTCCAAAAGCAGGATCACATCCAATGCTGAACACTGTTTTGAGTTTTGCAAGCACAGATTGAGAAGAGACATGCAGTTTGATATAATCTGCCTTTGGGATACACACCCTACATACCTAGTAAAAATTACAACCAATTTAAGATCATCAGTTAGGCTTGCAGTGTAACACATTTTCATGTACTGGAAAATACATATATTAATACACAGAGCTCTGTATTTTGCAGACAGAAAGAACATGTACACAAATCGCACCTGTTTCAGCTAACCAAAACAAATGATAGCCATTTACTGGTTCATTCCTCAGGGTAATGCCTTGACCAATCAGAGTCAAGCTGCCTGATTTATATATTCAAACTCTTGGCAGTTAACTGTCAGTAACCATTAACAAGTGCAATCTCCATGGCAATGCCTCTACCAATCAGAGTCCACTTGCCAACCAATCAGCACTCTCTTCTCATATAATATAAAGTTATTTCCCTTGACACTGGTATTCTTGCGATCATCCTCATGAGTTCAAGATGAAAAGCTTCAACAAAATGTATCTTTTTAGCAATGCTAAAGATTCCAGCATGGAAGTTCATATTCAGCATGATTTTTAAGGTAGAGTAACTTCACAATTTTTATTTATATTTTATGTTTGTTGTGAGAACATTTGATGGTATTGCATCATTAGAATTCCATTTTCAATCAGTCTTTATATATCAGGAAACTATTGGATATGAGTCAGTTGTATGAGAGCGAATTACTAATTTGAAGATTAAGTAGCTGAACAAGTATATACATCTTAACAGTCAGGTATTCATAAACCTAAATGAAAAGCAATGCCTCCAGAAGCTCTGGCTTAGGAAGAAGTTAGCAAAAGAGTTATGTCATCAGCTGGAAAAAACCTGCAGCACTATTTGTGCTAGTCGAGATCACCACTATATCCAATTTCAATGGCAACTTAGAGTCTCAGCACGCCATAGAACACTTGATGTTATGCCAGTTCATCTAATAAAGTACTGTCTAAATTTCTACAGCAAACTGACAGATAGGCTTCCCTATGAATGCCAGCCTGTACAAACAGGCGTCCTTGGCTTTTACCAATTTACCGGTTAGTCCAAGATGCAGACCATGATCAATAAGTCATATAGGTCTATGAGCTTCTAGTGAAAGCATGAAAACATTCCATGGATCAAAAGGGATATGATAATATGCACATGGATACAGTGCTCCATGATTACTTAATCTTTAAATAAGCCATCATTAATGAAGAGCAAGGATCAAAAATCTGATTGCTTGAGGACTCTGGCCACCCACTGTTATTACAGTAAATGACAAACCTGAGGAGTCCATTTAATGCAGCTGAGCAACAATATAATGAAACTCATGGGTGTATGAAAACACTATTGGCATTCTAAAGCAGAGGCTTCCAATTAATGGAACACTCTGTTAATGTTCTTAATAATCCAGGTTGGGCAGCATGGTGGCACAGTGGTTAGTACTGCTGCCTCACAGCGCCAGGAACCCAGGTTCAATTTCAGCTTCGAGTGACTTGTCTGTGTGGAATTTGCACATTCTCCCCGTGCCTGCATGTGTTGCCTCCGGGTGCTCCGGTTTCCTCCCATAATCTAAAGATGTGAGAGTTAGGATGATTAGCTATGCTAACTTGACCCAAGTGTCAGGGGGATTAGCAGGGGTTGTGGGGTTACGAGAACAGAGCTTGGGTGGGATTGAGGACAGTGCAGACTTAATGGGCCGAATGGCCTCCTTCTGCACTGTAGGGACTCTATGATTCTATGAAAGTATCCTCCTTTCAAATGCTCCTTAAAACTTGTCGCTTGGACCAAGGTTTTGGTCATCAGTGTCAAATTGTGACACTGTCAAACTGATAATACTCCTTTGAAACACTTTGGAACATTTCACTATATATAATATATATAAATATATATAAAAGCTTTTGTTATTGTAGAATCATAGTGGTATGTTGTAAGTCCTATAACATAGCAATTCATCTGACTGCAGAATCATGAGGTGGTGGAACCAATGGAGAGCAGAAGGATTTCCCAAAAGATATATAGCCCCCGAGACACCACAAGACAGTTCAGCTTCAACTGGCCACAACATTTGAAGAAATCTAATTCGAGAAAGTTTCTCTTCAACATGTAATGCAACATATAGGCCAGGATTCTCCCAGCCCACAGCGTTGCTCAAGTAGTGCAGCGGGCCAGGAGGCATCAGCGGCGGCCGTTTTGTGGGATTCATGCTGGATGCCCAGGCCTCCGCGAGTCTCCCAGGCTACGTTTTTCAGCGCAAACAGATTTCCAAGGGCTGGAAAATTGCTGGGTGGGGTGGGAGAGTTCGTTGAGTGCTGGAAGTGCTGTCGCCAGGCACAAGGTTGTTCCATTGTTCTGGGCTGGGGTGAAGGACTTTACTGAGTGCTGGGGTTTTAAGGAGGGGGGAAGGGCGCCATGTGCTGCTTAAGGGCTCATCAAGTCAGGCAGCTGGTGCTCCAAGCAGGGGAGTTCATGTTAACACGAACACTCAAACTGCATAGACTCTGCAGTGAATGAGAACCTATATTGTCATAATCCTGCCCCGTATACCTGACCTGCAATACATGCCTGGAAAGGAATGCAGTAGTAGCACCCATGACAATGGCTCAAGGGTGCACAATGGCCATGTCTGCACACCAATCTGTATGCTCCCCATGTCTGCTGTGGCCACGATGCCAAGGGTAGTAACCCTATTCAGGTGACACATGGCACCCTGGATTATGTCATGTTGCCAGCATCCACAAGTGGTGACACTGATCCCAGTGAAGGAGTGTGGGTCCTGGGATAGTAAAAAGGAAAGACATGTATCTATCTCTCTCTCTCTTTCTCTCTGTAACCCCAACTGTACAATGGATTTCAGACTCAGCGACATAGATATGGCCATCATTGTGGCAGCTGCTGAGGGAGAAGAGGCTGAGGAGGTGGAGGGAGTCATACAGCCACTGCAAGGTCAGCCAGTTTCAGAACCTGCAGGAACCAGGCAAGCCAGGGGAAGGAGTATGAGGAAACGAAGGTTGGTACAGGACAAGGAGGTCCTTTGAGAGCTTGTCTGAAGCCATGTGCTGTTGTCGGCTCCGCCTGTGCAAGGACATGGTGCAGCACCGTGTCAGGTCCTCGCAGATTTGGCATCTCGGAGGAGGGGAGGGCGCCCGCTCCCAATGGAAGTGAAGGTTACGGCGGCCCTGAATTTCTCCGCCACTGGATCGTTCCAGGCACCCAGTGGGGACATCTATGTCATATCACAGACATCTGTGCACAGGTGTGTGTGCCAGGTCATAGATGCCTTGTACACCTGGCCAGTACATCAACTTTGTTGTTGGCCAGACGCAACAGGAGGCTGCAGCCTTCACCGCCATCGCTGGCATGCCCCATATGCAGGGGGTTGTGGAAGGGACTCACATCGCCCTGCAGTCTGTCTGGCCAGTGAGACAGGACAGATCAGACTCAGAGATGGTGATGGAGAAGCCTGAGACATTGACTGTAAAGTATGATTTGGTGAGTATGGATAAGTCAGGCTGCTGCTTGACTAATCTGTACGGTAGCTCTTTTAATTTTGGCACAAGTCTGGATGTAAATGGAAAGAATTTGCAGGATTGACCACACACTGGCATGAGCCCTGATACTGCTGCAGTAATTAAGTTAACGACTTTATGTTTGAAAGCAAATAGTCCACAACTACTCTGTTAAACTATGATGTAAGTGACTTTAAAGAGAAATTCTCTTCCATTCCTTAAATGGAAATGTCTATCAACTTTACCTGCTGCCTTAAAAAGATGCAGGCAACCTTGGATTCAAAGAAAAGGTTAATAAATACTTTCAGAAACATAATCAAGATGAAATCATTGGCTGTTGAATTCACAAAGAGTTGCTAACCTAAAATCTATCTCAACAAGTAAAACAAGGATGTATAAATTTGATGCCCATTTTTCAAACATGAATGGCCTCCAATATGGCAGCAGGAAACAATTGCGCATTAAGAGCCAGACGTGCAACAGTCACCATTTGATAAAGACCCCAAAAATCAGTTAAAACGTAAAAGGAACTTAAGACCTGTTTGAGGTTCCACCGTAGGAATGGTTTGCCCTGAGGCAGCTGATACCTGTTAAGAACCACCTATTAAGCCACAATTAAAGTAAAGATGGAGGGGCCGATCCACCGCCCTGTTAGCCCCAGGTGCAAATCCTGCTGGGCTAGTGAATTTGACAAGAGGCGCAAAATAGTACTTGCACTGTCAGTGTTCCAGGCGCAGTGCCAAGGGACTGTCCAGCCAAGTCCCTGACCGCCCAGGGGTCTCCAAGCCCCCTGGTGTGGTCATCACATTTATCCAGATAATTCAACAGTGGTTGCGAGAAGGACCTTATTGAGGAACCTTTGGGCTTTAATATCTGAGCTGTGCCAGCTGCTTGTATTGGTTAAAACCAATCTCCAGTAAAGGCATGCTGTTAAAGCATAAGCATGAGAAAAACTTCCTCCTTTAAAAATGAATTCAGACAGTACACCTGCACTTTCTAGAAAGCACTTCAGAGTTAATGGACCAAAAGTTGTATTAATAAACAATCATAATCCATCCTTTGAAACAGCCAGGAGCTGCCACCCAAGGGGGGTTGTAAAAACTAATGGGTCGTGAAATGGAATGTGAACAAAGCACTTCAAAGTTTTTAAAAGCAACAGAGACGAAAGTAGTCCCTGTAATCTCATAGATCTTTGAAACTGACATGTTGAGAGATACTTCAAAGCTTTTACAAGAGAGCAGACTAGCCACTGCAACCTCACAGATCTTTGAAATTGACATGCTGATAGTTCAAAACTCTTAAAGGCAATAGAGAGAAAACTAACCATGCGACCCCCATCCCAGGAGAGCCCCCTGACCTGAAACCCCACCCCAGCCCAGCTCGAGCCCCACCAACCCCAAGCTCCTTTGAAGGCCCCTCTCTATACCCTGGCTGCAGATGCTTTGCCCTTGAGCACACTGGAGATAAGTGAAGAGCGGAACTCATCTCCTTGCTCCGCCTCGGAGTCCATGGAGCCTGTTACCACTTTTAACGATTTGTTGTTATTTGCGCCTGCTTAACTTTCTACTGGGGGAGGCAAGAGCATACCAGGAAACCGCTGCATTCAACTTTAATCTCACTAATGAGATTAACATGAATGCAAATTAATTATGATCTGGTTCTTGCCCTTTCTGGCAGAATTGGCACTGCTAAGGGCAGGGCAGAAGGGGGAGCCTTTGACAACCCATAGCAGGGTGTTGTTCACTTGGAACATCAAGATAATGATCTTAGCTCCATGGTAGAGGAAACAGCTACCCTCTCAGGTTGATTGTCTGCCCAGTCCCACATCTGTTCATGTCAGTTTCATGAAGTACATGGAGACAATTCTGTCCAACATATTGTGAGTGTACAGCTCCTTGAACAGTGGAGTGGCCACTAAAGATCAGTAAGAAGTTTAACAACACCAGGTTAAAGTCCAACAGGTTTATTTGGTAGCAAAAGCCACACAAGCTTTCGAGGCTCTGAGCCCCTTCTTCAGGTGAGTGGGAATTCTGTTCACAAACAGAACTTATAAGACACAGACTCAATTTACATGAATAATGGTTGGAATGCGAATACTTACAACTAATCCAGTCTTTAAGAAACAAAACAATGGGAGTGGAGAGAGCATCAAGACAGGCTAAAAAGATGTGTATTGTCTCCAGACAAGACAGCCAGTGAAACTCTGCAGGTCCACGCAACTGTGGGAGTTACAAATAGTGTGACATAAATTCTGATTCTGGGATCGCATGATAAAGACTCAGGAGGAAAAAAGCAGAAATATTTATGTGAAATAGTGTGACATAAACCCAATATCCCGGTTGAGGCCGTCCTTGTGTGTGCGGAACCTGGCTATCAGTTTCTGCTAAAACTGATAGCCAGGTTCTGCTAAAACTGATAGCCAGGTTCCGCACACACAAGGACGGCCTCAACCGGGATATTGGGTTTATGTCACACTATTTCACATAAATATTTCTGCTTTTTTCCTCCTGAGTCTTTATCATGCGATCCTAGAATCAGAATTTATGTCACACTATTTGTAACTCCCACAGTTGCGTGGACCTGCAGAGTTTCACTGGCTGTCTTGTCTGGAGACAATACACATCTTTTTAGCCTGTCTTGATGCTCTCTCCACTCCCATTGTTTTGTTTCTTAAAGACTGGATTAGTTGTAAGTATTCGCATTCCAACCATTATTCATGTAAATTGAGTCTGTGTCTTATAAGTTCTGTTTGTGAACAGAATTCCCACTCACCTGAAGAAGGGGCTCAGAGCCTCGAAAGCTTGTGTGGCTTTTGCTACCAAATAAACCTGTTGGACTTTAACCTGGTGTTGTTAAACTTCTTACTGTGTTTACCCCAGTCCAACGCCGGCATCTCCACATCATCACTAAAGATCAGACAGAATTTTCAAAATGTAACTGGATTTTTTGAGTAACTGAAGTAGCAGATAGAGGACCATCTTCCCTGTACCAAAGAAAAGCCGGGCAGCGTGCCTTAAAGGTATCGTCCGGTGACTCTGACATCCATCATTATGAAGTGCTTCGAAAGCTTAGCCATGACACGAATCAATTCCAGCCTCCCAGGTTGCCTGAATCCACTACAGTTCGTCTATTGCCGCAATAGGTCCACAGCAGATGCCATCTCCCTGGCCCTACACTCAAACCTGGAACACCTGCATAACAAAGACACCTATATCAGACTCCTATTTATTCACCAAAGCTCAGCCTTTAACACCATTATTCCTACAAAACTCATCTCCAAACTATGCGGCCTGGGGTTCGGCTCCTCCCTCTGCGACTGGTTCCAAGACTTCCTAACCTACAGGCTAGGCAACAACACCTCCTCCACGATTATCCTCAACACCAGTGCCCCACAAGGCTGTGTCCTCAGTCCCTTACCATATTCCTTATACACCTTTGTGTGGCCAAATTCCTCTCCAACTCAATTTTCAAGTTTGCTGATGACACCATCATAGTGGGTCAGATCTCAAGCAATGATGAGACGGAGTACAGGAAAGAGATAGAGAATCTGGTGAACTGGTGTGACAACAATAATCTCTCCCTCAACGTTAACAAAATGAAGGAGATAATCATCGACTTCAGGAAGTGTAGTGGAGGGCATGCCCCTGTCTACAGCAATGGAGACAAGGTGGAAATGGTCGACAGCTTCAAGTTTCTAGCTGTCCAGATCACCAACAACCTGTCCTAGTCCCTCCATGCCGACGCTATCGTTAAGAAAGACCACCAACACCTCTACTTTCTCAGGAGGCTAAGGAAATTTGGCATGTCCACCACAACTAACGGTGGCACACTGGTTAGCACTGCTGCCTCACAGTGCCAGGGACCCGGGTTCGATTCCTAGCTAGGGTCACTGTTTTGTGGAGTTTGCACATTCTCCCCGTGCCTGCATGGGTTTCCTCCGGGTGCTCCAGTTTCCTCCCATAATCCAAAAGACGTGCTGGTTAGGTGCATTGGCTAAATTCTCCCTCAGTGTGTCCAAATAGGCCCCAGAGTGTGGCACCTAGAGGATTTTCACAGTGACTTCATTGCAGTGTAACTGTAAACCTACTTACATGGCAAGGTGGCACGGTAGCACAGTGGTTAGCACTGCAGCTTCATAGCGCCAGAGACCCAGGTTCGATTCCCAGCTTGGGTCACTGTCTGCGTGAAGTTTGCATGTTCTCCCTGTGTCTGTGTGGGTTTCCTCTGGGTGCTCTGGTTTTCTCCCACATTCTGAAAGATGTGCTGGTTAGTTGCATTGACTCAAACAGGCACCGGACTGTGGCGACTAGGGAAGTTTCACGGTAATTTCATTGCAGTGTAAGCCTTACTTGTGACTAGTAAATAAACTTTACTTTTACTTACGACACTAATAAATAAACTTTAAACAACTCTCACCAACTTTTACAGATGCACCATAGAAAACATTCTTACTGGATATATTACAGCTTGGTAAGGCTCCTGCTCTGTCCAAAACCGCGAGAAACTACAAAGGGTCATGAACAAAGCACAGTCCATCACTTAAACCAGCCTCCCATCCATTAACCCTGTCGACACTTCCCGCTGCCTCGAAAAAGCAGCCAGCATAATCAAGAACCCCAAGCACCCCGGACGTACTTTCTTCCACCTTCTTCCATTGGGAAAAAGATACAAAAGTAAGTCTTCGGAGGCAGAAGTCCCTTCACCAAAATTCCTTTATTTACAAGATCCAACAACACTATACAGAGTGCTCTCAGTATGCAGTCTACATCTGGAGGTACTGACACTCCTGCTTAAGTACAGTGCATGGAGCTCCCGGACTGGACCATCAATTTGACCAAATCTTTTTGAGCAACCAAATAAACTAGATCAAATTAACAAGGGGACAAATTAAAATGGGCAGCTCCCAAAAGGTGGGGAACCGCCTGAAACTAAGGACAAAGTGGAAAGGAAATTTAAAACATCAAATCAAAATGTGATTGAAGGAGCCAATAATGCATCCCAGTCCCTGCGGTGCCTAGTGGGCACGGAAGACGTTAACGGTACCCTTGGACACTACATGCTCCCTCTCCAGGGACACCCGGCTGTGAATATAGCCGCGGTAGAGGGGCAGACAGTGAGGTCGGATGACACCCTCGGTCGCCCACTGCCTGGACCTGTTTATGGCAAGCTTTGCCAGGCCCAGGAGCAGGTTCACGAGGAGGTCCTCCTCCTTCCCCCCCTCCACACCGGGTGTCCATAGATCAGAAGCGTGGGACTGAAGTGCAAACAAAACATCAACAGCAGGTTTTTGAGGAAACGATAAAGGGTGTGCAGTCTATAACATTGAACATAGACATGTCCATGGACTCCACAACGTTGCAGTTTGGCCCTTAATTAGGGAGTTCATATTCAAGCAGGCCAACCTCAGTTGCCTAATTAAAGTCATTACACATACCAACTGGCTCAAAAACAGCTTCTTCCCTGCTGCCATCAGACTTTTGAATGGACCTACCTCATATTAAGCTGATCTTTCTCAACACCTTAGCTATGACTGTTACACTACATCTGCACCCTCTCCTTTCCTTCTCTATGAATGGTATGCTTTGTCTGAATAGTACGCAAGAAACAATACTTTTCACTGTATACTAATATATGAGACAATAATGAATCAAATCAAAAAATCAATTCAAATCAAAGGAATCCAGAAGGCATTCAATCAGGGTCAACATATGAGATCACTGGCTAAAATTAAAACTTATGAAATTGAACGCAAATAATTGACCTCATTAGGGGATTGGTTAAGCAGTAGAATACAGAATATTTATGGGCATTCACTCAAATTGAAAGGAAGTACCCAATAGTATCACACAAGGATCTGTGATGGGGCCTCAACCATTCGTTATATTTATCAATGACTTGGATAACACCAAAGAGCAACAAAAACAGTAACAAATGCATTTCAATGCAGTAAAGTGTGAGGTTATCTATTTTTAAATGTCAGAGGTGCGGATCAGGTGGGATCCACTGAGAATTAGGGGCACGTACAAAGATCATTAAAATGTAGTCAGCTGTAAAAATAATCAAAAAGGCTAATGGAATATTTGCCTTTATAACCAGAGGGGTAGAATATAAAGGGGAGGAGGGTTTTGTTATAGCTGTCAAAGTTCTGGTCAGTCCACATCTGGAGTACTATGGAAGCTTCTGTGCATTGTACATTTGAAAGAACAGTTGATCTTGGAAGGAGTGCAGCTTAGGTTCAATGGAAAGACTCCAAGGTATAAATTATGAAGAGCAATTACATAAGCTGGCCTTGTACTGTCTGGTTAAGGGGTGATAGATCTGAGGCTTTGAAACAAATCAATATGGTAGGTGGGAATAGTTGGTTTCTGCTGGTAAGGAAGTCTAGGAACAGGCAACATAATCTTAAAATCAGAGTCAACACATTCAAGTGAGAAGTTAGGAAACAGTTCTTCACATCAGATGATTAGAACTCTTTCCCACAAAAAAAGCAGCAGATATTGCAGCAGATATTAGTTCAATTAATAATTCTAAATCTAGGATTGAAAGATTTTTACTCCCCAAGGATAATAAGCCTAAATAGATGGATGGAGTTTGGATATAAATCAGCTGGCAGAACAGGCTTGAGGGGCTGACAAGCCTACTGTTCCATCTTGGGGCCTCAGCTCATAGCTTTGAAAGCTTCCATGGCAGCTAGTTCATGGCAGGTTCTTAGACGGCTGTCATCTAAGCTCTAGCGATCAATATTAACAGGGGCTTCCATACTCTTGCACTCTATTCTTGTGGAGAGCCATGAGTGCTGAACTATGGTCCATGGGAGAGGAAACAGCTGCCTTCTCAGGTTGACAGTCTGTCCGCTCCCACATCTGCTCTAATGAATAGCAGACAGCTCACATAAGTTGCTGTGAAGCCTGTCCTCCAGAGCTGCTTAACGTCATCCTCATGCATATTTGAATTATATTCAATGGAAATTCAGCACGTGCCAAACTAAAGCTATCAGGGTAATCTTTCGTAGGTGCAGGATAGTAAATAATTAATCAATCACGGAACACAAGAAATAGGAGTTGCACAAGGAGGATTCTTAATTATTCCTGTTAAATTTGTTAAATTTGTTAAATCTGCGTGGGTTTCCTCCGGGTGCTCCGGTTTTCTCCCACAGTCCAAAAATGTGCGGGTTAGGTTGATTGGCCATGCTAAAAATTGCCCTTAGTGTCCTGAAATGTGTAGGTTAGAGGGATTAGTGGGTAAATATGTAAAGATATGGGGGTAGGGCCTGGGTGGGATTGTGGTCAGTGCAGACTCGATGGGCCGAATGGCCTCTTTCTATACTGTAGGGTTTCTATGTTTCTAAATATTACACAGAGAATTTAATTGTTTGAGCACACATTCCATTTGCTTGAATATATTTCTGGTGGGAGTATGGCTCTTCTTGCAGGCCAGAGCTGCAGTCACTAGTGACCCTATAGTTTAGATGGATAAGGCCTGTACAGAAGCCAGGATGAATGGTGCCAAGAAACTAGACATAGTTTTGAATCAAGTTCCGAAAAGGAATCGTATTGGACTCAAAACGTTAACTCTTTCTCTCTCCACAGATGCTGCCAGACTTAGAAACATAGAAATATAGAAAAACTACAGCACAAACAGGCCCTTCGGCCCACAAGTTGTGCCGAACACTTCCCTACCTTCAAGACCTACCTATAACCCTCCATCCTATTAAGCTCCATGTACTCATCCAGGAGTACTTGCGGGTTCTTTCAGCACTTTGTTTTTATTTCAGATCGCCAGCATTTGCAGTATGTATTTTAGCTATGTAACAGTTAGCCTGCTTTATTTAATTTCCTTCAAAATTCAGTAATCTTCAATCCATCCTGCACAGCTGGCGGAAGTTAGACCTAATCACTGAGAAAAGGCCAGGAATCATTATGTGCTAGGTTTCAGCAGGAATTCTCACAGAGGGATGTTAGGTGTTGTGTCTTATCCCTACAGAGTCTTACATCGAGGGACAGGGACTCCTATTTTGGGAGTGCATGTTGTTGTTTCATAGAAGCTTCACAGATTTTTGGAGAGTGATAAGCCAATAAGAATGCAATATACTGTCCTATTCAAGGGTGCCTCTGGAGACCACTGACAGCTGAGGCTTGGGGTGCGGCATAGATATCAGAAACTTGGAAACATTTCCTCAGTTCTTTTATAAAAGACGGCTAATGGATACTGGATGTTTCTGGCTGGAGCCCTGGAACCCCTTTAAATTTGACTTTGCCATGTTTTGGAGTGTCCCAGGTAGGCCTGAGGTAAACCCCTACTTTGCAGGCATCTGAATCCCTATTTAAATGAAGTGTTCTCTCATTAATGCAACATATTCCTCTCCCTTATACTCCAACCTCCTTCCCTTCCTCTCATTTAGTCATCGCCTCCTGCCATGCCCTTAGTTGCAGGGTGTTTGATGCCATTCAGTAGGTCTTAATGAAGTCTTTGTAGTCTTAAATAGGTTAACTGTATTTATTAATTGCAAGAACTAGGTACATATATAAAGAGTTCAAGCTAGGAGCTGTCTCCATGCTTGCTTGTGCACATGGTTCTGTCCAACACTCAACTAACCCCTCAGTGCTGGTCATGTGTTTTCTTATATCAGTGTGTGGGCAGTACTTCACTCAGTCCCACATTAACTCTTTATGTGCCAGATCCTTATACAACATCCTCATCAACAGTTGTCAGCACCAGAGGTTCAGGCTCGTCTGGTGTTGGTTGCTCTTCTGTCTACCCTCCACTGCAGGCATCATGGTAATGATCTGAGTGATTGACTTGTCTGATGAACAAGGGCTCTCCAGCACCTGTAATAAAAAAACCCTGCTTTGCAAAAAAAAGACAGTTCAGAACTTAAGTCCGAGTCAAATACTCTTTCTTGTTTGAGCTCTTGGGAACTTGCAGTTCTGCATAATTTATAACTGTAATTGTCTTGACATCTTCTGCAGCTTAAAGAAGATTCAGGGCTATAAAGGCATCTCTGCTCAAGAGAGGAAAAGACTGGTTATGGATGACTTACATCAGCTCGAAGATTTGTTTGCCGCCATACCTTTGTGGTTCCAGAATCATGCCTAAGACCAGAAATCAATTCTTCCAGGCTCTTACAATGATGTGTCTACTGTTCAAAGCCAGAGGTCTCTCAAGCACCGTTTCTTGTTCGACACTGACACTGGCTCTCGTGTCCAATTTAAAGTATGTGAAATGGCCGTTAAGCAAAATTTCCACATTCGAAAACAAAAATCCAGTATCTTTGACCTCACCCAAAAAGCAACTGCATAAATCATCGCTGGGTCTTCTGTGCATTTAGATGTTTTAGCCTTGCGCAGTTTGCCAGTGTCCAATCCTGTTACTTTGAAAGTGTTGGGCTGAAATTGCAGGACACCTGTGGAGGCGCAAGGTTCCACACCACTGCCATGGTCACTCCATTGGTCAGCTAGGATGTTGCTACCCTTGGCCTGGAGCTTCCCTGTTTCTGTGTTGTTTAACTAACGGGACTGAAGGGTTTCCTCTGAAACACAGTTACTTTCTCCTCTTAAAATGGACCTGTGCTGCACTTGAGTTCAGATTGCCTGACAATCTGGATAACTTTGTTGAGGGTTAGGTCTTCTTTCACTTGCAACATGTCTGAAGAGTGCATACTCCTACTATTCTTTCCCTGATAAGTTCAGATTTTATGTCTCCATATTCACAGCCTTCAGCCATTTGTACTGCTAAGCACGCTTATTAAATTTAGTCTCGAGGATTTTGTTGCTTCTTTGCTTCATTAGACATCTAATGATTTTAGTACTTCTTCAAATTTAGTAGCTTATTCATTGATTCCTTGCATAGTAACAATGTTATCTGCTATTGGGCCTACTGTTAAAGCAATGCGTTAACTTGTTCAGCTTCTGTCTATTTATTCAACCCTGAAGCAATCATGTATCTAAGAAATCTTTTTCTCCAAAGCCCCCAGTTATGTGATTGACCTGAGTCTTGGATGTTAGGTTAAAAAAAATTTAACATGCAAGTTAAGAAGTTGCTGAAATTCAAGATGATGCTGCCATTCATTTGAATACAAAGGGCTTACCAGCACTTGCTGGTTTTGGCAGGCTCCTGCTGCAATGGCAATCATGATCAGCCTGGAAAAATGTTAAACAATGGCTGTGTAGATTGACTCGCTGCAGACTTCTCCATTTCAGCACTATGCTTTATGATCACAAAAGCGACAAATACTGGTCTGGAAATGTGATGACTTCAGCCAGGCTAATGAGGTTGGCTTGCTTGAGTATGAACTGATGAATCATAACTGATGGTTAAATCAGGGAGTCTTATATTCCTTATTTAAAGCAGGTGTGTCAGCCTCCCAGCCTGCATTCAGCAGGGAGCAACTGGAGAGCTGGCTGTGTACAGATGTATGGTGTAAATAAAGTAACTTGGTGACGGGACCTTCGCCTCCGTGGAGTTATTACAGTGGCGACGAGGAAAAAGGAGTGACGTGAAAGAACTTGCTGAATCACCACATATATTAAGGGTAAGCCACTGTTGAGAAAATATGCCGCTGTTTGGGAAGTTGGACTCTTTTGACCCCGTAGTGGAGGACTGGGCCCAATATGTGGAAAGGATGAAGTATTTCTTCAGGGTAAACGACATAACCTCAGATGAGGAGCAAAGGATTATCCTGCTGACTGCGTGTGGACCAGCAACTTTTGCAATTATGCACAGTTTAACTTTCCCAGAGGCGCCGGACACGAAACCTTTCCGAGAATTGTCAAACTTAGTTCAAGAATATTATGAGCCTAAGCTACCCCTGATCCTGCGGAAGTACCATTTTCACTCCACATTTAGAGAAGCGGGAGAGTCAATCACCAGTTTCCTAACAAGGCTGGCGGAGGCTTGCAAATTCGGGGAGACACTAAATGAGATGCGCTGAGACCGATTGGTGTGCGGAATTAACGATATGACTATACAGAAATGCCTGTTGGCGGAAGCCCAGCTGGTCTTGTCACTAGAAAAAGCGGCAAGCAGAGTGCATGAGCTCCAAGGTATCCCGATGGAGGTAGAGGCCAATACCAGGGAGACTGGGTTAGGGGACTACCACTACGGGCGGGCCACTACATAGCAGCCCTCCGGAAAGATTCAGATACAAGGGAGCCCAAGTCCGCTTATATAACCGCACCTAGACAAGGTCAAGTTAAGCCCAGAGTGACAACAGTTCCTGTAGAGCCCTGCCCAACATGACATTGCGAGGGTTGCCAGTGTCAGGATGCACAGAGGAAAAGCAAGTCTCCTAAGCCAACATGGCTGAAAAGAACACGTAGGCCGAGGGACAGAAGAATGCACAACCTGGAAGCTCCACCTACCTCTGACGAGGAACAGCTACTGTGCATAGCAATGATAAAATCAGAACCCATCAAATTGTCAGTGAGACTGAATGGACGTCCAATTTTACTGGAGGTCGACACAGGCGCAGCCATATCAGTCACTGGGGAGACAGTGTTTAACAAGATATGCACTGGACTCCAACCCTTAGCATTTATCTGGGTTGAAGTCCATCTGCCACTTCTCCGCCCAGTCTTGCAACCTATCTATGTCCCTCTGTAACTTCTGACATCCCTCCAGACTATCCACAACCCCACCAACCTTCGTGTTGTCGGCAAACTTACCAACCCATCCCTCCACTTCCTCATCCAGGTCATTTATGAAAATGACAAACAGTAAGGGTCCCAGAACAGATCCCTGGGGAACACCACTGGTGACCGACCTCCATTTAGAAAAAGACTCATCTATACACACTCTCTGCCTCCTTTGGGCAAGCCAGTTCTGGATCCACAGGGCAGCAGCCCCTTGCATCCCATGCCCTCTCACTTTTTCTCGAAGCCTTGCATGGGGGACCTTATCGAACGCCTTGCTAAAATCCATATAAACCACATCTACCGCTTTCCCTTCGTCAATGTGTTTAGTCACATTTTCGAAGAACTCCACCAGGCTCGTAAGGCACGATCTGCCTTTGACAAAGCCATGCTGAGTATTCTTGAGCATACTAAACCTCTCTAAATGCTCATAAATCTTGTCCCTCAGGATCTTCTCCATCAGCTTACCAACCACTCATCGGTCGGTAATTTCCTGGGCTATCCCTATTCCCCTTCTTGAAAATAGGAACCACATCCGCAATCCTCCAATCCTCCGGCACCTCTCCTGTCTCCATCGACGATGCAAAGATCATCGCCAGAGGCTCTGCAATCTCTTCCCTCGCCTCCCACAGTAACCTGGGTATATCCCATCCGGATCCGGCAACTTATCTATCTTGATGCCATTCAAAGATTCCAGCACAACCTCTTTCTTAAAGTCCACATAATCAATCTTTTCAGTCCACTGCAAGCCCACAGTACATCCACCCAGGTCCTTCTCCTCTGTGAAAACCGAGGCAAAATACTCATTAAGCAACACTGCCATTTCTACTGATTCCATACAGACTTTCCCGCCTTCACCTTTTATAGGCTCTATTCCTTCACGTCTCATCCTTTTACTCTTCACATATTTATAGAACGCCTTAGGGTTTTCCTTAATCCTACCTGCCAAGGCCTTCTCGTGATCCCTTCTGGCTCTCCTAATTTCCTTCTTTAGTCCCTTCCTACAAGCCGTATACTCATCTAGATCCTTATCTTCGCCAAGCTCTCTGAACCTTTTGTACGCTTTCCTTTTCTTCTCGACGAGGTCCCGCACAGCTTTCGTGCACCACGGTTCCTTTAACCTACCAACTCCTCCCTGTCTGCTCGGAACGTTGTCCTGTAGAACTCGAGACAGACATTCCTTGAAAAACTGCCACCTCTCTTCAGTGCATTTCCCCGAGAATACCTCCTTCCAATTTACTCCTCGAATTTGCTGCCTTAGAACATAGAACATAGAACAGTACAGCACAGAACAGGCCCTTCGGCCCACGATGTTGTGCCGAGCTTTATCTGAAACCAAGATCAAGCTATCCCACTCCCAATCATCCTGGTGTGCTCCATGTGCCTATCCAATAACCGCTTAAATGTTCCTAAAGTGTCTGACTCCACTATCACTGCAGGCAGTCCATTCCATACCCCAACCACTCTCTGAGTAAAGAACCTACCTCGGACATCCTTCCTATATCTCCCACCATGAACCCTATAGTTATGCCCCCTTGTAATAGCTCCATCCACCCGAGGAAATAGTCTTTGAACATTCACTCTATCTATCCCCTTCATCATTTTATAAACCTCTATTAATTCTCCCCTCAGCCTCCTCCGCTCCAGAGAGAACAGCCCCAGCTCCCTCAACCTTTCCTCATAAGACCTACCCTCCAAACCAGGCAGCATCCTGGTAAATCTCCTCTGCACCCTTTCCAGCGCTTCCACATCCTTCTTATAGTGAGGTGACCAGAACTGCACACAATATTCCAAATGTGGTCTCACCAAGGTCCTGTACAGTTACAGCATAACCCCACGGCTCTTAAACTCCAACCCCCTGTTAATAAAAGCTAATACACTATAGGCCTTCTTCACAGCTCTATCCACTTGAGTGGCAACCTTTACAGATCTGCGATATGGACCCCAAGATCTCTCTGTTCCTCCACAGTCTTCAGAACCCTACCTTTGACCCTGTAATCCACATTTAAATTTGTCCTACCAAAATGAATCACCTCACATTTATCAGGGTTAAACTCCATTTGCCATTTTTCAGCCCAGCTTTGCATCCTATCTGTGTCTCTTTGCAGCCTACAACAGCCCTCCACCTCATACACTACTCCACCAATCTTGGTGTCATCAGCAAATTTACTGATCCACCCTTCAGCCCCCTCCTCTAAGTCATTAATAAAAATCACAAAGAGCAGAGGACCAAGCACTGATCCCTGTGGCACTCCGCTAGCAACCTGCCTCCAATCCGAAAATTTTCCATCCACCACCACACTCTGTCTTCGATCAGACAGCCAGTTACCTATCCAATCGGCCAACTTTCCCTCTATCCCACACCTCCTCACTTTCATCATAAGCCGACCATGGGGGACCTTATCAAACGCCTTACTAAAATCCATGTATATGACATCAACTCCCTACCTTCATCAACACACTTAGTTACCTCCTCAAAAATTTCTATCAAATTTGTGAGGCACGACTTGCCCTTCATGAATCCGTGCTGACTATCCCGATTAATCCGCATCTTTCTAAATGGTCGTAAATCCCATCCCTAAGGACCTTTTCCATCAATTTACCAACCACCGAAGTAAGACTAACCGGTCTATAATTACCAGGGTCATTTCTATTCCCTTTCTTAAACAGAGGAACAACATTCGCCATTCTCCAGTCCTTATGTCTTCATATTTCCCCTTACTTCATATAAACGCTTTCCTAGCTTGCCTGATCCTCTCTTTTTCCAATGCAAGCACAAAGGAGATAGAGTTATGATCGCTATCCCCAAGATGCTCTCCCACTGAGAGATGTGACACCTGTCCAGGTTCATTGGCCAGTATCAGATCAAGTACAGCCTCTCCTCTTGTAGGCTTGTCCACATGCTGTGTCAGGAAACCCTCCTGAACACACCAAACGAACTCCTCCCCATCCAATCCCTTTACCCTCGGGATATTCCAATCTATGTTTGGGAAATTAAAGTCTCCCATTACAACAACTCTGCTATTATTGCAACTCTCCAGGATCTGTTTCCCTATCTGCTCCTCCACCTCCCTGTTACTATTGGGCGGCCTATAGAAAACTCCCAGCAAAGTGATCAACCCCTTCCCACTGCGCACCTCGTTCAGCAACGCACGGGATCCCAGAGGTATTAGTTTCCGATAATGGTTCAGTGTTCGCCAACCTGGAGTTCACAAAATTTATGAAATCAAATGGGATCCGGCACATCAAGACATCTCCTTACCACCCGGCGGAGAGAGCAGTCCAGACATTAAAGGCCGGGTCGAAAAAACAGCCAGCGGCCTAATTAGAGACGAACCTCTCAAGATGGTTATTTGACTATCGGACCACTCCATACGCCACCACGGGAACTGCGCCAGCAGAGTTACTGATGGGCAGACGGCCCCACACCAGACTGAGCCTGTTGTTGCCAAACCTGGGAGGAAAGGTGGAAAGACACCAGGAAGCCCAATGCAGGGGCCATAACAACACCCACCGAGAGAGGCACTTTGAAGCGGGGAGAGAGTTTGGATCAGAAATTAAGCAAATGGGCCCGCCTGGATAACCGGAACAGTCGAGTCCAGGACCGGACCGGTATCCTACTGAGTACGCATAGGTGAGGCAGTGGTAAGGAAACACCTGGACCAGGTCCCGGCCTCAAGCTCTCCACCCATTCCAGAGCCGAGTCCGCCCTGCAGCCCTAAGGACGAGCAGAGCCCCCTCAACAAGCCAGTACCACCTCTCCTATAACCTTGACGGGGACCTCAGAGTCCGAAATGGACACAGGGGACGAAGCTGCAGCAATTCCCCTACGAGGAACCAGACCTCCGGCGTTTGCTGCGGAAGAGACAGGCGCCCAACCATTACACACCGCCAACATCAGAGGCCGAGTTGGAGGATCCTGACCCAGCGCTCAAGCGGCGGAAAAGACTCCTGAGGGAAGCAAACCGAGGGGATTCCTTGGACTTTGGGGGAGGAGGAGTCTGATGACTTCAGCCCAGCTAATGAGGTTGGCTTGCTTGAGTATGAACTACCTGATGAATCTTCACCTGGTGCGGAGAGGGGCGGGTCGGGATGCCGACCTCCTCGTGAACCTGCTCCTGGGCCTGGCGAGACGCGCCATCAATAGGTCCAGGCAGCGGGCGATCGACGGGGCCGTCTATCCTGACTGTCTGCCCCTCTACCGCGGCTACATTCGCGGCCAGGTGTCCCTGGAGAGGGAGCATGCGGTGTCCACGGGCGCAGTTGATGCCTTCCGCGACCGCTGGGCACCACAGGGGCTGGGGCGTATTATCGACCCTAATAATCACCTTTTGGTTTGATGTTTTAAGTTTCCTATCGACTTTGTTTTTGGTTCGGGCTGTTCCCCCTTCCTTTTGGGGAGCTCCCCTTTTAATTTGTCCCTAAGTTAATTTGAGTTTGTTTATTTGGTTGGTACCTAAAAGAGATACCTGATGAATCTTAATTGATGGTTAAAGCAGGTGTGTCAGCCTCCCAGCCTGCATTCAGCAGGGAGCAACTGGAGAGCTGGCTGTGTACAGATGTATGGTATAAATAAAGTAACATGGTGAATTATTAGCCTCCATAGAGTCATTACAGGGAAGATGATTCTTTAGTTGCTATTCCAAATTAATTATAATTTTCCCTTTTCAGAGCCAACTCTGTTCAGGCATCAACTCGGAAATCTGGTTTTTAAATGGCAATTTCTGATCACTGAACTATTTAGAAGTTTCTCAGGACTTGCTTTCTGAAATTTAAAAATTTTAGCTCGCCCCTGCTGTGTCTGCTGACTCTGCACTCTGGGAATTGAAGCTGGACTTCCAAGAGATCCTATGGAGTCTTCTGCTGTAATGAGGAATTTTAAATCACTGCCTTCAGCTTCCAAGCTCTTCTTTGGAGTTTGTCTGGCGATTTTCCTCTACACGTCTGCTTCCCGAACTTTTCTTTAGGTCAGAATGTTTCTTCAAATCTTTCTCTAATCTTGCACAATTCTAATTTTTCTCTCCATTTTTTGTGAGGTTATGGATTTTTCCATTCGTTACCGTTATGTCTTAGGACAGTGGATACCAGTAACCAGGTCGTAATGAAGTCTTTGTACTCTTAAGTAGGCTCATTGTATGTATTTATTAACTACAAGAATTCAATTTATATACATACTAAAGGGTTCAAGCTAGGAACCATTTGCATACTTGCTTGTGCACACAGTTCTGACCAACACTAGAATGACAGCTCGGTGCATGTCATGTGTTCTCTTATACCACTGTGTGGGTGGATTTGTACTCAGTCCCAAGTTAACACTTTATGTGCCAGCCCCTTATACTACACCTCCTCCCTCCCTCTCACCAAGAATCCCCTTCTTTCCTCTTCAACAATATTTCAAATTTTTTCCATCTCTGATCAAATCCTCTGATCTACAGATGTGTATCCAACACTGTTTTCCAAGGTTTGTGAAAATCAGGCTTCTCTCACTTCACCCAACTCTTGTTAAGTGGTTTCTTGATCAGTACCTGCTGCAAATTAATCTTAAAAAAAAGTTTATTTATTCGTCACAAGTAGGCTTACATTTACACTGCAATGAAGTTACTGTGAAAATCCCCTAGTTGCCACACTCCGGCACCTGTTCGGGTACCCTGAGGGAGAAGTTAGTATGGCCAACGCACCTAACCAGCACGTCTTTCAGACTGTGGGAGGAAACCGGAGCACCCCGGAGGAAACCCATGCAGACACGGGGAGAACATGCAGTCTCCACACAGACAGTGACCCAAGCTGGGAATCAAACCCGGGTCCCTGGCACTGAGGCAGCAGTGCTAATCACTGTGCCACCATGCTTACTACAAGTGTCAGTGGTATTCCCCATACACTCACTTTTCCTTGCTTCATTCTCTCACCACTTCCACTGTGCCTGCCAAATACTGGTGGATCATCCCCTTCTTATTTCTCTCTCTGCCAAGCAACAGTCCTGTTTCCCACTTGCCATTCTTCTCTCCTTCCACAAACTCACTAGTCCCATTTTACCTCTCCTCGCTCATAACAACAACTGAGAAAATGACAATAGGGTCTTTGTTGGAGCTGGGATGGTGATCATACGGATTTTTCCCACACCATGCCAGAAGCCATGTTTTTGTTGTTTATAGATAGTACTGCATATATTGCAAATGTTGAGTACACTTAAAACATAGTTGCTCTTAATTGCTAACAAAACGAATTTCAAATGTCCAAAAATGAAAAAATATTTGCATTTTTATGCAATTAGTTCCAGGAATAAATTTTAAATAATTCAGAAAAACGCGCAACTACAAATTAGAGGGTGTGAAATATAACCACAATACTCTAGACTTACCTGTGAGAGTGACTTCAAAAATATATGAGATTCAATTTCAAAAGCACTGCTAAAAATTAACACTGGCATGAATGCATGAATAAGCAACACTGGGTCGATGTTTGCCATAATCTCACTGTACTGGCGTACCTAAAAATAATCAGATAGGAAAATCATCCAGTGATCCAAAATCTTTGAGTCAAAACAATGTGCATTGATTATTTTATACAACTGATAAATTCTTAATCGCCCAATTGGCAATAACATATACACAACAGAAACACACTTGCTTACTGGGGGATGGAGAGAGAGACAACTGATCATTGTATTGTATTGTTGGTCCGCTCCATATCACTTTTTGAAAACCAATATAATAATTTTTTAAAAGAGAAGCATAGAAAATAGAAGTAAGCTATTCTTCCCCTCACTGCCATACATTATGATCATGTCTAATCTATTCTCACTTTCCCCCACATCCTATGATCCATTTAGCCTCAAGAGCTATATCTAACTCATTCTTGAAAACATACTATGTTTTGACCTCAACTGCTTTCTGTGGTAGCAAATTCCAGGCTTACGACTCTCTGGGTGAAGAAAGTTTTCCTCATCTCAGTCCTAAATGGTTTACCCCATATCCTTAGACTGTGACCCCTAGTTCTGGACTCGCCTGCCAGCAGGAACATCAATAAGAAGTCTCACAACACCAAGTTAAAGTCCAACAAGTTTATTTGGAATCACGAGCTTTCAGAGCGCTAATCCTTCATCAGGTGAATGGGAACATCCTTCCTGCATTTACCCTCTCCTAGCCCTGTTAGAATTTTATAGCTTTCTATGAGATTCCCCCCTCATTCTTCTGAACTCCATGTAATCCTAACCGACTAATCTCTCCTCAAACGTCAGTGCCGCCATCCCAAGAATCAGTCTGGTAAACCTTCACTGCACTTGCCCTATAGCAAGAACATCCTTCCTCCAATAAGGAGACCAGAACGGCACACAATATTCCAGGTGTGGTATCACCAAGTCCCAGTATAATTGCAGCAAAACATCCCTGCTCTTGTATTCAAACCCTCTTGCTAAGAAGGCCAACATTCCATCTGCCTTTTTTATCGTCTGCTGCACCTGCATGCTTACTTTCAGTGACTGGTGTACAAGAATACCCAGGTCTTATTGCACATTCCCCTCTTTCTATCTATAGTCATTCAGGTAATAGTTTCTCTTCCTGTTTTTGCGACCAAAGTAGATAACCTCACATTTATCCACATTATACTGCAATGCCATGCATTTGCCCAATCACTCAACTTGTCCAAATCACACTAAGCATCTCGGCATCCTCCTCACAGCTCACCCTCCCACACAGCTTTGTGTCATCTGCAAATTTGGAGATATTACATTTAGTTCCCCCATCTAAATCATTAATAAATATTGTGAATATCCTAGGACTGAGCCCTGTGGTACCCCACTAGCCACTGCCTGTCATACGAAAAAAAGATCTGTTTATGCTTACTTTTTGTTTCCTGTCTGCCAACCAGTTTTCTATCCATCTCAATACACTATCCCCAATCCTATGCACTTTCATTTTACACACTAATCTCTAATGTGGGACATTGTCAAAAGCTTTCTGAAAATCTGAATAAACCACATCCACTAGCTCTATCTCATCAACTTTTTAATTGCATCCTCAAAGAATTCCAGCAGATTTGTCAAGCGTGATTTCCCTTTCATAATTTCATGATGACTGTCCAAACCTGCCACTATTTTCCAAGTTCTCTGCTGTTAAATATTTTATAATGAACTCTAGCATTTTCCCTACTGCTGATGTCAGGCCAACTGGTCTATAACTCCCTGTTTTCTCTCTCCCTCCCTTATTAAATAGTGGGGTTACATTAGCTGCAGTCCAATCTGTAGGAATTGGACCAGAGTCTACAGCATCTTGGAAGATGGCCACCAATGCATCCACTATTTCTAGAGCCACTTCCTTAAGTACTCATGGATGTAATGGCAACCTGCATGCAGCACATATGACTCAGCAATTAGTCCAATTTGTAGTTCTGGCAAAAGGTCAGTGAGATGAAATATTGAGCCAGATATTCCTTCCCAGAATGGGTAGCTAGTAATGGGAAATTTCCTGACTCGACACACCTATCACAAGGAAAAAGTGTCCCAAGTGGCACAATTTACACTTCAGGGATCTGGCGTCAGGCCCACCAGCTCTAGGTGAAAATCGCAGGGGAGGCCACAGGATCTGAGTCCTGAGACTGGCTGGATAAAAGGCCTATCTCAGTTCCCTGAGATTTGATCCCACTTGTTTTTTTAAATATTAGGCTCTCTAGCCCTGACCCCTCCACTCACTCCCCACCCGTGCCATCCTATGCTCTCCTCGCACATGCCCTAATGGCCCTTTCGAGCCTTTATGCCAACTCATGGTCCCACTTATTTACATGGCTCTGTATAGCCCCTTGCCAACTTAGTACTAACGCATGTCACCCCATGTGCCCCACCCACTGCTTCTCGCTCTTACATCCTCCATGCTAAATCACTCAGTATCTAACATAGGCAGATACCAGGAGTCATGCTGAGATGAAATAAAAAGAAATTCTATATATCTTATACAGATGTCACTATATAAAAAAACCATTCATAAAAGCCCATTCAGTACATTTAAATATCTTCACGTACATAATCCCTTATAAAATCATACATTTGTATTCTTTACCCAATATCAAAGGCAGCTAATTCTTTAATAACTTCTGTGAGCTGTCAATCAAACTGTGAACCTACAATCCACCACAGTGATAACGATAGGCTGTTGTAAAACAATCAAGCATTAATGTTATAATAATAACACTTAGGGTTATGTCAACAAACAAATATTGAAATTGCTCGAACAAAGTCTTTATATTCTCACAGACAGACAGGCAATTCTTTTTAATTTCTAAAGGGCAAATGACTTAAATAACTCAACAGCTTGACAGTTCTACATATCTTGTTCACCCTTCAAGAGCATTCACATCTCCACCATAAAACTGTGGAGCACTCACTGTGGTTGAGGCCATTCCTGGGGCAAAAATCCGGTTTGCTCATCCTGTGTTTCAGTGGTCCAGCCAATTGGTAATTTGCACCTGTGTGCATCACACCAGCCCCCTTTCCCCTAGCAGTGAAAATGGGATATGCTGGAAAAGGAGGCAGGGCTTCCAAATCTGAGTCACATCCACCATTTTCTAAAGGGCATTACAGTGTTCATTACATCACAAAACCCAGTCCCTTAACTCTATTTCACTCTCAACTGATGCTGCCTGATCTGCTGAGTATTTCCAGCATTTACTGTTTAGGAATAGACAATAAATGCTCGTCAAGCCATTGATGCCCACGCCCCATGAAAGAATTTTTAAAATCATCAATGGCTGGAACGTCAGGCAAATGAGATGAACGGTTATATAGGTTAGGCCTCTTCAACAGCAAAGCCATTAAACTCAATTGATAGCACCTGCTATGACTGGTGTAACTGTTCATCCATGTCAGGCTACTCTAGGAAATCAAAATGTGTCAACTGGTGCTTAGACTCATCAGATCCATTATCTTCTCCACCAACATCTTGAGATTGATCTGAGCTATGATTAGGGAAATTAGAGAAAGGCATGGAGGAATCTGTCCTGCCAGTGGGATTGACAAGTTGTCCAGGCTAATGTCCAACTTCCCCAAGCCTGAAACATCATTCCAGTTGTCTAGAATGGAGGATTGCGGATAACCCTCCAAATAACCCTGTTGAAGGTAACACTAACTATCTCTAAATAGATGGCCCATTTGTACAACTGTACTTTTTTTCCCTTGTGAACTGCTGGGAAACTCTGGAGTTTAGTTTAATTTAGTTTGCAAGCTTATTTATTCAAAGGATCATAGTTATGTTTACAGCCTTGGAGATGTGTATCCAATACTACTAACAAATAAATATTTTGGGTGGCAACAGCAGGCCACTGGTCCAATTGGTCGATCCTAAAAAGCCTTTCTTAATAGAAAGTCATCCAATTTTTAAAAAACCTACCATGGTCTTCTGTTCTGCATTCCTAACAAAAATCTGTTGCTTCATTTTATTACTCACAATATTACTTAAAATTTACAATTTTCTTTCGATGCCATTAATTGCAATTGTATCCCCAAATTCTATGTCAACTGATGTATTTTTTTGAATCCTTATCACTAAAGATTTTCTCCATAGGAATCAGCCATTTATTCCACTGAGCCTATCTGCCATTCACTAAGATTATGGATGATCTGCAACCTAACTCCATGTGCCTGCCTGTGCCTTAATACTCAGTGTTCACAAAAATCTATCAATCTCAGTTTTAAATTTAACAAGTGAACTAGCATCAACTGCTGTTTGCAGAAGAGAGCTCCAAACTTATAATGCCCTTGCATAAAGGAATGTTTTCTAATTTCATTCTTGAAAGGTCTAGCTCTATTTTTAGTCTATGCTCCTACACTGGATTTCCCAACTGGTAAAAATAGTTTCTTCCTAACTGGTGAGAATAGTTTCTCCCTATCTATTCCCTTCAATATCTTGAAGATTTCAATCAAAGCACACCTTAATCCATCATGTCCCTCATCTTCCTCTTGGCCAAAGAATAAATTGCTATTGTAGATGAACTTTTCTCATAACTCAGGCCTACACTGCACTCCTCCATCCTCGTACTGCCAATGATATAAGAATGGAATTTGACATATTCAGTCACCATAAATCAGTGGCCTAATAATTACATTATGCATTACAGGCCCTGTTATAAAACAGCATATTATGTAATTAACTGTAAGCTATATCACGGGACCACCAGCATTATAAAATGGTACATCTAACATGCATTCTGATTTCTCAGGAAGAGTTTAATGAAATCAAGAAATCCTCAAGGGCTGCAAAATGCCACATGGAAATACTTGCAGTCTCTTAGTTGGTCTTTTATATGATCCTTTTGTTAAAAACAATTCAAATTTGCAGTCTGAACAGGCATGTTACAATTTACATGGTATATTGTTAATGTTAAAAAACAGCACATCTACAGATTTATCACAAGCAGCACAACAGAAGATTTGCTAGCTATTACAGAAACTGCCACAAAAAAGCTTTTTCGAAAATATGACCGGTCACTTTGGTATCTGTTGTTTGACTGAAATTCTAACTCCACATTCTATTCATCATCAATAGTGACTCTTTACATCTCCTTAAAATCGACGTCCTCTCGGAACTACCACTAAACCCTCATCCACATCATTGCCATCACAAGGCAGTTTTCCAATGCTCTTCTCAATAATATCAAGCTCCACTATATTTAAACATCAAATCTCTGCATTTTATTTCTCGCTAAATTCTGCTCACCTTTTCAGCAACAATTTTTACTCGTATAGCATCTTTAACGGGTAAAATGTTCCATTGTCAATACTCTAGAATTCTCATTCCAAAGTTCTCCATCTCCATTTCTACATTTCTCTCCACCTTAAAATGAATCTTCAATCTACACATCAACTCTTAGGGGCTAGAGGTCTTCTCCTAACTCAAGTTTAATATTCATCAACCATTTGTCAACCACCCACGAAGTCTCTGTGCCATTGCACACTGCCCTCGAAAGAGGGTGGGGGGGAATTAGGGGGAGGGGGGGGTGGAAAAAATGGTCGCACACCTCCTTGTGGAATGTGCCTCTGCCGAGAAAGTTTGAAGAGAGATGCAGTGATATTTGTCGAGGTTCATCCCAAGCAGTTCTTTGATGCAGGACTCTGTGCTCTACAGGCTGTTCCAGGAATGCACACCGAGAACATCAACTGTTGCTGGAGGATCATCAACTCATTGAAAGACGTTCTTTGGTCTGCCCAAAATGTGTTGATCTGCCAGTGCAAAGAATTGTCCTCAACTGAGTATTGCAGAATGGCACATTCCAAGGTCCAGGACTATGTGCTGAGGGACACATTCAAGCTTTGGGAGCCGCCGCCAAGACACAATGGGGAAAGGCCACTGCGTAAGACCTTTCAACCAACGTTCACTGAGGGGCTATTAACAGTGAAAAACACCTCGAACTGCGTGTTTTATTCATAACTCTTTGTAACTGTGCAACTGTACTGAAGCACCGCAGAGTGCAACATGAACGTTGTGTGTAGTTTGAAAAAAACTACACTCTATGTAATGAAAATATTGAAATGTTTGCAATGTACTCATTATTGACCTGGAGCACCTCAGAGTGCATCATGATCCCTGGAGAAAATGTGAATATCACGGCACTTTATTGTTATAACGATTGAAATGTTTTGTAATGTGTCTTTATATTTTATACAAATAAAGTATAATTTTTGCAAAACAAAGTCATACACCCTCGATCAATTTTCTAAATTAAAATGTACAATGTGAATAATAGTTGTTGAATAACTAATCAGAAATGAATCTACAGAGATGATTCTGGGATGTGATTGTTAATTTGTCTCTTTAACTATTGAGACCTGAGACTATCAGTGAGATTCTAGCCAAAGATCTAAAATGTGATTTGTTTCCACAATCTAATTACCAAAGGGACTTTAAAACACAACAGCTTGGCATTCACATGAGCAAAAGAGTGTAAATGATATGTATTAGTTTTAAGCTTTGACTTTTATTAAGTTTAAGATATTTCAGTAATATTATGATTCATACCTGTGGATACTTCACACTTAATGCTCCAAAAGCAATACCAGCCATGCAGACAATTACAGTGTATGGAAGCTTTACTCTCTTTATCAAAGTTCTGACCACAGCTGAAAAATAAAAGCCAAAGTGTGTTTTCAATTTTCATAATACAAGAGCTAAGTAAATAAAAATACATCAAGGGGGTGATCTTATCAAAACCATTCTAAGTGTTGAATCGGCGTGAAAAGCAGGAGAGAATCGTGTTGATTTTTTGAGCAAGTTCCCAGTTCCAATCATACACCAGTTAGAAAAAACCCCAGATGTGATTCTCACTAGTAGGGGGTGGGTGGAGCCAATTCTCACCAGGAAGCCGGCTGCTGAGCTCTAGGGGCGACATTGCGCAGGCGCCCCAATCTCCCAGTGTACTGCAAGATCTCCTATCACCTCGCCCCCCCCCCTCCCCCAAAATCACCACACCGGACATCCTCCCACCCCCCAATATCACTGAACCCTAGCCCCCAATCACCCTCAGGCTGATCTGAGCCCCTCTCCTCCCCCTGGCCAATCTATCCCCTCCCCTCCCCCTGGCCACAGGTTTCCATGCAAGCTGATGCTGATTCTTAATGCCCCCGATCCCATCTCCACCCTCGCCAACCCCGATGGCCACCATGGCCAATGCTGATCTCCACCCCCCCAATCACCAACCTGGCCGATTTCCCCCCCCCACCCAAAGCTGATGCCAAGGGGTACAGCCCGGCCCTGCCCCCGATCACCAATGGTATCAATGGCCTCCAATCCACTAGCGAGGATATCACATCTGGTTCACGTTTCGGACACCATACATGATCTTCGTCGGTGAGGAATTCGACTGGTGAGCAGCTAAGTGCAAGAGAGCCCGGACAATAGTGTTCAGGACTCTAATGATATTTAAGTGAACTAATGAATATAGGCTGTGAAGACGATTTTGCTGGTAAATCAGCACCATTAACATTGCGAGGGATGAAAAACTGGGCACGAACCCCATTTGCCACCTCTCGCCCATTCCTACCGGCTCACCACGTCGATCGACCAGCAGGATGAGCCGGCAAAATTGCCCCCAATGTCTATATCAAAAAAATTCAAATCAGATCTTACTTTTAACAGTGAACCACATAAAACATTTCCTGGCTTGTAATCATTCTAGCCATTTCACTTCTGGAACTATTAAGATTTATCGAAAGAGGTTACTTTAATAGGGAAACTTTTTTTAACAGAACCATTGTGCTTTCCACTATCACTGCTTAAAGTGATGGTTGGAACAAGAGATGGCTGATTAAAACCGTTAGTTAACTCATTTCAATTGTCTGATACCAAGTTTCAGTGGTGCAAATATTTACAGCAGAACCAGCTGGCGCTGTGTTTGATTGCTTGCTTTAAGTCTTCCAAAGAAACATTCAAAATCTTCACACTCAGTCCCATCGCTCCTGAGCCCGACAGCAAAAATGCAGCTCTAAAAATTCCTCATCTTCAATTTGTTCAACTTCCTTTTTAAAGTATTTATAGAATCAGCTTCCGACATTTTTTTCAGTTAGAGTATTCCAAATCCTAACAACTGAGCGAAAAAATATTTCTCTATCGCATTTCTCCCTCTAGATCTTTTCCCAAATATTTCTCCCTCTAGATCTTTTGCCACTAATTTTAAATCTATGATTTCTGGTAGTTGACCCAATCACTAGACAGAATCTGCCCAATCAAAGCATCTCATCGTCTTGAAAACTTCTATTAGGTCATCGCTTAATCTTCTCTGTTCCAAGGATGACAATCCCAACTTCTTCAACCTCTCCCCACAATTGAATCCCTCATATTTGGTAATAACCTCCTTCTGTACACTTTAAAGCCTTAACATCTTTTCTGGAGTGTGATGCCTGGAATTGTCCACAATAATCCAGCTGAGGCCTAAGCAATTATTTATAAAATTCTAGCATGATCTCTTTTCTTTTAAGACGTCACCCATCTGCCTGTTCAGGTGAATGTAAAAGATCTTATGGCACTATTTCAAAGAAGAGTGGGGAGTTATATCTGGTTTCCTGGCCAATATTTATCCCTCAATCAACATCACAAAAACAAATTATCTGGTCATTGGCACGTTGTTGTTTGTGAGAGTTTGTTGTGCACATATTGGCTGCTGCATTACAACACTGGCTATACTTCAAAAGTATTTCACTGGCTATAAGGCAATTTGAGATGTCCAGTGGATGTGAAAACTATATAAATGGAAGTCTTTCTTTCTTCTGCAATCCATTCCTCTATTTATGAACCCATATGATCCATCTTTTTAAAACAATCTTATCAATGTTAGGGTACAAGATCAGGAACCCCAAGGTATATTGTGAAGCCAGACTAGACCCCAACAATTTTCTATTTCAGCACTAGAGTGAGGATAAAATGTTTCACTCCAGGCGCGATTCTCATGGCAAACTAGGAATTTTTTAACAAAACAAACTTTATTTAGTAATGGTTTAATTATAACAAATTAATTAGCTTAGCTTCTAACAATTGAACAATGCTTAAACATGACAAGACACAATTCTAACTATATCACAATGAGCTCCAATCAAGCAACATTTATCTTAAAGACTTAAACCGCTCTTTAAAATCAGTTAGCAAAACACAGGTATACTTGCTTTGACTTAGGTGACCAGGTTTGGAGCTATCAGAAAACCTCTGGAGAGAGAGAGAGGGAGAGAGACTGCTTTCTTCTGGCAGGTCCAGGCAGCAACTATTTGTATTTTAAAAATGAAAATGAAACCATTTCTCTCCTGCAGCTTAGCTCCTCCCATGAACCACATGAATCTGTATACCTAGTCTAAAATCCTAAGAGAAGCTAAATAAACAAAAGGTTCATTAACTGTACAAAATAACACATTCCTAGCTAAACTCAATTATTTGCCTGCATTCTTAGCATCAGCTGCATGTTTACCAGACAAATTGACTCGTAACAAAACGCTGCCTCTTAAAGCAACCCCATCTTAAACACAAAACATAGCAAAATAACACAGTATCATCACCCCTCCCCCTTAAAAATGAACCAACAATATGAAAAGATGGCATCATTTTCCAAATCTCTATTTTTCACATTATTAGTATTCTATAAGTTATATATACATTTTATTACACCTAAGCATGCAAATATAACAGCAGTATAGCCCAGTTCATGCCTTCTCTTCCAACATTGAACATTTCCATCGTTCTTTCATCAAAATCACAATAAGGTTCTCTCTTCCTGCTTTTCTCGACAAAATGTTGTTGTTCAGCTGCTTCTTCTTTCTTTTGAGAAGTAGCTTCTGTTCTCGATCCTGCTTTGATTCTGAGTCCGACCCGGCCGTGTTGTCATGATTATAAATTAGTCCTGATGATGTCCTCGAAGAGTTGGACAGGATCAGGAAGGTAAAACTTTACATTGAATGCAAACTGGGCACAAACCACTTCGGATTTGCCTTTGCTGAGTCCAACCAGTTCTTTTGATTTTCAGAGTCCCAAAATGTCAAACCAAAGTAATCCTTTTCAGAAGGTTCAGCTAATCACAGACTTTGTCAAAGAGAACCTGTCCTTTTGCACGCCTTCTCAATTTCACATGTGTGTTCAGGGCCATACAGAAGGGTCACTTTATCCCTGTCCCCTTTCTTGTTAACTGGCCTTGGATCCTCTGTCAAGCTAGCCCAACTCCACCTTCTGTTGTGAAATGATAAGCTCAAAATTATTTCCAAAGTCTCCAATTGTATATCTTTCTGTTCCAATGTAGCTTATTAATTCCTTTGTTTATTCTTCATCATCATTTTCTGCATATTCTTTGGCAAAGTTATATAGCAAGTTGGCTTCTTTGGTGTCAGGATTTGTTGCAATTAGAGTTTTAGCGATCATTGCGGTAGTTATGCTGTTGCAAAAACCATCATAATTCGAACATTAGTTATGAACAGTGCTGTTTCTCTGGGTATCCATGACTGTGCAAGCTGTATAGATTCATTATCCTGGCAGTTCATTTGGAATGATGGTACAAATTCATCAAATAGTCTTAGTTCACGTTGTTGCCCTTTTCTGCTCCTCAATCACCATCTTGAGATCATATATGACTGCTGATTGATCTACATTTTCTTCTCATAGCTGATGTACTGCTGTTTACAGTACTGCAGTTTATGCTCAGTTAATTTTAACAACTCAGGAACAGGCTCCAAATCAGTCAGTGTTTCTTGCAACTGTCTTCACAATTGCTCACTTTCCCTATCTACATCATTGTCCAGTAATTCATTCTCCATTTCTGCCTAAACCAATTTTACATTGCACTCATTTGCACCCATTCATGTCTTCACTGAGATTTGTAACTATCCACCAGCCTTCCGTAGTGTTTGATCGAGACTTTCGGCGGCTGCATCTCAGACTGATCAAACATCAACTTCTCCTTCTGAACTCAATAATTTATCCTAATTTCTGATTACTTCCTCATTATTCAGTCTAATTTGAGGAATGTCAAATTCAGAATCATCTGAATTTGTTTTTCCACTCTGGTAACAACTAACACATCCTACTTCTGCTTTCCGTCCCTATCAAAATATCGTTTGAGCATATTAACATGACACACTCTTGTGAGTTTTCCTTCTATCTGGCGTTCATATCAAATAATTCACCTCATTCAATTTTCTTTTGATTTGATAAGGCCCGCTAAATCTTGCATTTAATGGTTTACCTACTAGTAATAGCACTCATACTTTATCCCCACAAGTAAAACTACAAATTTTTGATTTCTTATCCACTTTTTTTTCATCACGTACTCTGCCACTTTTAAATACTATCCAGCCAACTCACCATCCCTTGTCAATCTCTCCTTAAAGTTTGACACATAGTCCATCAATGTAGTCTCAGAATGCTGATGACCAATTACGCCTTGATCAATTTAAGTGGTCCTCTTACCTCATGACCAAAAATCAATTCAGAAGGACTGAATTTTGTCAATTTGTTAGGCACATTGCAAAAAGTATCAACGGAATTCCTTTATTCCAATCATATGGATAATCCTGACTCGAGGCATGCAACATGGTCTTTAAAGTTTGATGCCATTGTTCTAACACTCTCTGCACTTCTGGATGGTACATGGTTGATTTAAATTGCTTTATTCCTAAGCTATCCATAACTTCCCTGAATAACTTTGATGTAAAACTTGATCTGATTGGATTTCTGTGGATAGTCCATATCTGGTCAAAAAATTAGATAATTCCTCCAGAATCCTTTTAGCTATATTACTACCTAATGAAATTGCCTCTGGAAATCTAGTGGACATATCCATTGTGATCAACAAATACTGATTCCCACCTTTTGTTTTAGAGAGGGGTCCAACACAATCAATTTGGACCCTCGTGAAAGGTTCCTCAAATGCCGGAAAGGGTATTAAGGGTGCAGGTTTGATTACCAATTGAGGTCATCCTATTACCTGACATATGTGGCATGTACGGCAAAATTCTTTATGATCTTTATGTAATTTGGGCCAATAAAAATGTTCTTGTATTTTTGCTTGCGTTTTCCTTACTTCCAAATGAGCCTTCCACTGGAACCTCATGCGCTACCTGCAGTACTTCCTTTCTATAACCCATCGGTAATACAACTTGATGAACTTCTGTCCATTTTTCATCTGCTTGACTACGTAAAGGTTTCCACGACCTCAGTGAGATGTCAATTTAATTATAACAAATGAATTAGGTTACATTTTAACAATGAACAATACTTAAACTAAAGGAAGTAACTTGATGGAAGACTACTCTGTATTTCTGAAGAGGTCAGGATTGGAAGACCTGGCCAGAAGTGCAGAGCTCTTTTGTCACATAGTAAGGCAGGAGAGGGCAGCAATCCAACAGTGATTACCACTTCACGAAAAATTCAGGCCAATGCCTTTGATTAGAAAAACGGGTTTTATGGTTGCAACCACTACTGTTTCCGATATACAACATATAATAAATTATTCTGAATATACTATTCGAAGCTTTTTCGTACCATAAGAATCAATAATTGAAAAAAAGTCTTAATTCTATGCATCTTAACTAAAATTTGTTTTAAAAGGTAAATCTACTGGCCAATATGTAGTGTAGGAACGTTTTTCAGAGCCTATGTATTATGCTGGCTTTCATGTAGGGGGTTTCCCCTCTTAATTACGGCTCAGCTAACACAAAGACTTGCGGAGACAGTGCTCTGGTAAAATTCTTTATTTTCCAAGCTTAGTCAACGTATGAGGGAGAGTGATTTGGGGCAGTTCCAAATCAACTCTGAAATTACATTACTCTTAGTTCTGCAATTATACAATTTTCAAAAGCTATTTGCCCACCCCAGCTGGATATGAGCCAAACAAAGTATAGATTATATACCTTGGCCAATAACATTCGCTCCTGGGCAGCATGTGACTGTGTGATCAGCTCGTGGAACTTAAGAGTCTTACACATAGTCTCCTGATGTTTACCAGACGCGCTTATCCAGTGACCTTGGTTCAATGTGTATCCCATTCATAAGGGCTGTCTGGAGATCACAGATGAGAATTGTTTTTCCCTTTGCTCAGCATCAGTATTGTTTTAAGGAATGTGGTTATTTTTACTTAATTACTCCCTATCGTGCCTTATGAGCGTTGTGCTGTTAACAAAGGTATATGCTTTTAATACAGAATATGTTTTCAAAAATACATGTCTAAATCTCTAACAATGGTTATATGTACCTCTATGCAAGCAGTATATTTCGTGTGCTTTATAACTCTTTCTGTATCTTATCTACTCTGATTTGCTGATCTTTGGTCCCAAGTCATTCTGAATCCCCCCTTACATATAGAAAATAAAGTTAAATGATGTGATAATTCAGTTAGGACTATTTTGAATTTTTCTATTGTTACATGAATTCAATACTTCAATTTTATCAATTATATTTGCAAATCATGCATTCTAGACACTTGGCAATTTAACAACTATTTGGTTTAGAAATATCGCATTTTCATTTTGAGGCAGCCAATAGTTTTCATTTTTTTATTTTTTACAAAGGTTTTTCGGATAAAAATATTGCTGACAACTGGTCGAGGTCATTTATAAAAATTTAAAAGAGTAACAGATTCAGAGCTGACCTTAGTTCTGGAAACGCCTTTGCAACTTACGCTATCATTCTGAAAAACATCCACACACCACCTTCTGTCAGTTTCAGATCCATACCACCGCTTTTCATTAATTCCATGGACTTCATCTTCTTAATAAACCTCATGTGGCTCTTTGTCAAATGCCTTACTAAACTCCATCTGTATCTACTCTATCAAACTCCTTCACAATTTCAAAGACCTCTATCGGGTCACCTCTTAAATTTCTCTTCTCTGGAGGAAAGAATCCCTGCCTGATAGTTGCACCCTCTCAGTTCTGGTATCATCCCTGCAAATCATTTTTGTACATTTTTCAATACTTATATTTAATTCTGTACAATGGGGACCAGAACTTTGCACAGTATTCCAAGTGTGATCTAATTAAGGTTTTATATCAATTTAAGGTAAATTTGATGTATCAAATTCTATCATTCTAGAAAAGGTCAGTGCTTTGCAAGCATTTTATCGATTTATTAAGCTGTAGTTATTTATTTGTAAGGCTTTACCCCGAGTTCTCTTTGCTCTTCCTACCTAATTTAGTATCTTATTTTCCCAGCAATAGGTGGCTTCCTTATTCCTCCTATCAAAATGCACCATCTCACACTTAATCATATCAAAATTAATTTGCCACTTACACATTCTGCAAGTTTATAAATGTCTTCTAGTATTTTGTCATAATCCTCCTCAGTATTAATCATACCTATAATTTAGTGTCCTCCATAAATTTTGATGTCGTACTTCAGACTGAAGTCCAGATAATTTCTTTAAATGATGAACAGTGGTTCCAGCTATGATACCTATAGAACACCACTTCCACCAGTCTCAATAACTAAATGTTAACCTCTACTGTTATCTGTTTGCAGTCAGTTTGCTTGCCATCCTGTACTCATCCCCTGACAACTTTAGTCATGAGTGTACCGGGTGCCTTATCAAAGGTCCTTTGAAGGCCCGTGTATATCACCAATTGCATTACCATTGCTTTCTTGCAGCGCCATAAACCTTTCCAATCAGATTTCACCCTTGCCACAGCATTGAATTATCCTTAATCAAAATCACTGCAGTCATGGTGCACCATCCCAGGCATTTAGGAAGAATAGACAGGAAGGAAAAGGTGGTGGGGTAGCTCTGTTAATAAAAGATAATATCAGGGTAGTAGTGAGGGATGACATAGGCTCTAAGGAACAAAACATGGAATCGTTATGGGTAGAGATAAGGAAGAGTAGGGGGAGAAAGACACTAGTAGGCGTGGTCTATTGGCCCCCAAATAATAATGTTGAGGTGGAGAGGGCTATAAACAAGCAAATAATGGATACGTGCAAAAACCTGCATATTGATTGGCTGACTCAAGTTGGAATGGGTGGGATGGAGGAAGAGTTCTTAGAATGCTGTTGGGATAGTTACCTTGAACAGTATGTTACAGAACCGACGAGGGAACGAGTTATCTTAGATCTGGTAATGTGTAACGAGGTAGGTAGAATTAAGGATGTTCTTGTGAAGGACCCTCTTGGGTCAAGTGATCACAATATGGTCGAATATCTGATACAAATGGAAGAGGAGAAAGTAGGGTCCCATACCAGTGTCCTCTGTTTGAACAGAGGGAAGTACGATAGGATGAGGGCTGAATTGGCTAAGGTGGACTGGGAGAGCAGACTGATAGGTAGGACAGCTGAGGAACAGTGGAGGATTTTTAAGGAGATCTTTTTCAGTACTCAGCAACAATATATTCTGGTGATAAAGAAGGACTGTAAGAAAAGGGATAATCAGCCGTGGATAACGAAGGAAATTAAGGAGAGTATTAAATTAAAGACCGATGCGTACAGAGTGGCCAAAAATAGTGGAGAATCGGAAGATTGGGAAAACTTTAAGAAACAACAAAGAACGACTAAGAAAGCGATAAAGAAAGGAAAGATAGGTTATGAAGCTAGGCTCGCTCTAAATATAAAAAATGATAGTAAAAGCTTTTACAAATATATAAAAAGAAATAGAGTGGCAAGAGTGAATGTTGGACCCTTGGAGGACGAGAGGGGTACTTAATAGTGGGAAATGAGGAAATGGCTGAAACTTTAAATAAGTTTTTTGTGTCGGTCTTCACGGTGGAAGACACAAATAGTTTACTGAATATTAACGATAGAGGGTTGGTAGGAGGAGAGATACTCAATACAATTAATGTTACCAGGGAGGCAGTGCTTGGTAGACTAACGGGACTGAAGGTGGACAAGTCCCTGGGCCCGGATGGAATGCATCCCAAGGTACTGAAAGAAATGTCAGAGGTAACAGCGGATGCGTTAGTGGTTATTTATCAAAATTCGTTGGATTCTGGGATAGTGCCGGCGGATTGGAAAATAGCTTATGTTACATCGCTGTTTAAAAAAGGAAATAGACAAAAGGCAGGTAACTACAGGCCGGTTAGCTTAACGTCTGTAGTTAGGAAAATGCTGGAATCCATCATTAAAGAAGAAATAGCAGGCCATCTGGATAAGAATGGTTCGATTAAACAGACACAGCATGGATTCATGAGGGGAAAGTCGTGCTTGACGAACTTCTTGGATTTTTATGAAGATGTGACTAGTGCGGTTGACGGAGGGGAACCGGTGGATGTGGTGTTTTTGGATTTCCAAAAGGCGTTTGATAAGGTGCCTCACAAAAGGTTGCTGAAGATGATTGGGTCACACGGAGTTGGGGGTAAGGTGTTAGCGTGGATTGGGGATTGGCTATCCGACAGAAAGCAGACAGTCGGAATAAATGGGTGCTTTTCTGGTTGGCAGATGGTAACTAGTGGCGTGCCGCAGGGATCGGTACTGGGGCCTCAACTATTTACCATTTATATAGACGATCTGGAGAAGGGGACTGAGTGCAGGATAACAAAGTTTGCAGACGACACAAAGATAAATGGAAAAGTGAATCGTGTGGAGGGCGTAGAAGGTCTGCAGAGAGATTTGGACAGGCTGAGTGAGTGGGCGAGGATCTGGCAGATGGAGTATAACGTTGACAAATGCGAGGTTATTCACTTTGGAGGAAATAATAGCAAATTGGATTATCTAAATGGAAAAAAATTACAACATGCTACTGTGCAAAGGGACCTGGGGGTCCTTGTGCATGAGCCGCAAAAACCCAGTCTGCAGGTGCAACAAGTGATCAAGAAGGCAAATTGGATGTTGGCCTATATCGCAAGGGGGATAGAATATAAAAGCAGAGATGTCTTGCTGCATCTGTACAGGGCATTGGTGAGGCCGCAGCTGGAATACTGTGTGCAGTATTGGTCCCCTTATTTGCGGAAGGTTATAATGGCCTTGGAGGGAGTGCAGAGAAGGTTCACCAGGTTGATACCAGAGATGAGGGGTGTTGATTATGAGGAGAGACTGAGCAGATTGGGTTTGTACTCGTTGGAATTTAGAAAGCTGAGGGGGGATCTTATAGAGACCTATAAGATAATGAAGGGGCTGGATAGGGTGGTGGTGGAGAGATTCTTTCCACTTAGAAAGGAAGCTAGAACTAGAGGGCACAGCCTCAAAATAAAGGGGGGTCAGTTTAGGACAGAGTTGAGGAGGAACTTCTTCTCTCAGAGGGTGGTGAATCTCTGGAATTCTCTGCCCACTGAAGTGGTGGAGGCTACCACGTTGAATATGTTTAAATCACAGATAGATGGATTCCTGATCGGTAAGGGAATTAGGGGTTATGGGGATCAGGCGGGTAAGTGGAACTGATCCACTTCAGATCAGCCATGATCTTATTGAATGGCGGGGCAGGCTCGAGGGGCTAGATGGCCTACTCCTGCTCCTATTTCTTATGTTCTTATGTAATTCATCCTTCACTGTCACCCTTTGATACAATACACCACACAATCGTCCTACAATACACAGAGGGTGGTGGGCAAGTGGAATCGGCTGCCGTCAGTAGTTTGTGGAGGCGAACTCAATAGGGTCTTTTAAGAGACTCCTGGATGAGTACATGGAGCTTAATAGGATGGAGGGTTATAGGTAGGTCTTGAAGGTAGGGATGTGTTCGGCACAACTTGTGGGCCAAAGGGCCTGTTTGTGCTGTAGTTTTTCTATATTTCTATGTTTCTAATACCTTTCCAACCTTGCCCAGTTTTAGATACTGTCCAGTTTTGAGTGGAACTTGCCTTGGCTTGGTTTCGTTCTTATCTAACAGAGCAAAGCTCAGTTAGATAAGAAAAGGAAGGGGTCATGAAAGGAAGGGGTCATGAAAAGAGAGTATAGGGAATTAGGGAGACAGCTGAGAAGGAGGAAAGCAAAGGTAGTAATCTCAGGATTGCTGCCTGTGCCACGGGAGGGTGAGGGCAGGAATGGAGTGAGGTGGAGGATGAATGTGTGGCTGAGGGACTGGTGCAGGGGGCAGGGATTCAGGTTCCTGGACCACTGGGACCTCTTTAGGGGCAGGTGTGACCTGTACACAAAAAATGGGTGGCACTTGAATCCCAGGGGGACCAATATCCTGGCGAGAAGGTTGGCTAAGGCTACTGGGGAGAGTTTAAACTAGATAGGATGGGGGGAGGAGATCAAGACGAGGTGAATGGGAGCGAGGAAGTTAGCTCGCAAACAGAGAAGGGTTATAGACGATGCAAGAGGGAGGATGGAGGGGGATAGAGAAGGGGAGAGCTCAGACCAAAGGATTGAGATGTGCTTACTTTAATGCCAGGAGTATAGTGAATAAAGGGGATGAGCTCAGAGCGTGGATCAATGCCTGGAAGTGTGATGTGGTGGCCATTACAGAGACTTGGATGTCTCAGGGACAGGACTGGATACTACAGGTGCCGGGATTCAGATGTTTCAGGAAGGACAGGGAAAGAGGCAAGAGAGGGGGTGGAGATGGCACTGCTGATCAGGGATAGTGTCACAGCTGTAGAGAAGGTGTATGCTGTAGAGGGATTGTCCGCAGAGTCTCTGTGGGTGGAAGTTCGGAGTGGGAAGGGGTCAATCACTTTGCTGGGAGTTTTCTATAGGCCGCCCAATGGTGACAGGGAGGTGGAGGAGCAGATAGGGAAACAGATCCTGGAGAGTTGCAATAATAGCAGAGTTGTTGTGATGGGAGACTTTAATTTCCCAAACATAGATTGGAATATCCCTAGGGTAAGGGGATTGGATGGGGAGGAGTTCGTTAGGTGTGTTCAGGAGGGTTTCCTGACACAGCATGTGGACAAGCCTACAAGAGGAGAGGCTGTACTTGATCTGATACTGACCAATGAGCCTGGACAGGTGTCAGATCTCTCAGTGGGAGAGCATCTTGGGGATAGCGATCATAACTCTATCTCCTTTATGCTTGCATTGGAAAAAGAAAGGATCAGGCAAGATAGGAAAGCGTTTATATGGAGTATGGGGAAATATGAAGACATAAGGCAGCAAATTAGAGGAGTAACTTGGAAGGAGGTATTCTCGGGGAAATCTGCTGAAGAGAGGTGGCAGTTTTTCAAGGAATGTCTGTCTAGGGTTCTACAGGACAATGTTCCGAGCAGACACGGAGGAGTTGGTAGGTTAAAGGAACCGTGGTGCACGAAAGCTGTGCGGGACCGAGTCGAGAAGAAAAGGAAAACGTACAAAAGGTTCAGAGAGCTTGGCGAAGATAGGGATCTAGATGAGTATACAGCTTGTAGGAAGGAACTAAAGAAGGAAATTAGGAGAGCCAGAAGGGGTCACGAGAAGGCCTTGGCAAGTAGAATTAAGGAAAACCCTAAGGCGTTCTATAAATATGTGAAGAGTAAAAGGATGAGACGTGAAGGAATAGGGCCGATAAAAGGTGAAGGCAGGAAAATCAGTACGCAACCAGTAGAAATGGCAGAGGTGCTTAATGAGTATTTTGCCTCGGTTTTCACAGACGAGAAGGACATGGGTGGATGTACTGTGGGCTTGCGGTGGACTGAAAAGATTGAGTATGTGGACTTTAAGAAAGAGGTTGTGCTGGAATCTTTGAATGGCATCAAGATAGATAAGTCGCCGGGACCGGATGGGATGTACCCCAGGTTACTGTGGGAGGTGAGGGAAGAGATTGCAGAGCCTCTGGCGATGATCTTTGCGTCGTCGATGGAGACAGGAGAGGTGCCGGAGGATTGGAGGATTGCGGATGTGGTTCCTATTTTCAAGAAGGGGAATAGGGATAGCCCAGGAAATTACCGACCGATGAGTGGTTGGTAAGCTGATGGAGAAGATCCTGAGGGACAAGATTTATGAGCATTTAGAGAGGTTGAGTTCTTCGAAAATGTGACTAAACATATTGACGAAGGGAAAGCGGTAGATGTGGTTTATATGGATTTTAGCAAGGCGTTCGATAAGGTCCCCCATGCAAGGCTTCTAGAAAAAGTGAGAGGGCATGGGATGCAAGGGGCTGCTGCCCTGTGGATCCAGAACTGGCTTGCCCAAAGGAGGCAGAGAGTGAGTATAGATGGGTCTTTTTCTAAATGGAGGTCGGTCACCAGTGGTGTGCCCCAGGGATCTGTTCTGGGACCCTTACTGTTTGTCATTTTCATAAATGACCTGGATGAGGAAGTGGAGGGATGGGTTGGTAAGTTTGCCGATGACACGAAGGTTGGTGGGGTTGTGGATAGTCTGGAGGGATATCAGAAGTTACAGAGGGACATTGATAGGTTGCAAGACTGGGCGGAGAAGTGGCAGATGGATTTCAACCCAGATAAATGCGTAGTGGTCCATATTGGCAGGTCAAATGGGATGAAGGAGTACAATATAAAGGGAAAGACTCTTAGTACTGTAGAGGATCAGAAGGACCTTGGGGTCTGGGTCCATAGGACTCTAAAATCGGCCCCGCAGGTGGAGGAGGTGGTTAAGAAGGCGTATGGTGTGCTGCCCTTTATCAATCGAGGGATTGAGTTCAGGAGTCCGGGGATAATGATGCAGCTATATAAGACCCTCGTCAGACCCCACTTGGAGTACTGTGCTCAGTTCTGGTCGCCTCATTACAGGAAGGATGTGGAAAAGATTGAAAGGGTGCAGAGGAGATTTACAAGGATGTTGCCTGGATTGAGTGGCATGCCTTATGAGGATAGGCTGAGGGAGCTCGGTCTTTTCTCCTTGGAGAGACGTAGGATGAGAGGAGACCTAATAGAGGTGTATAAGATGTTGAGAGGCATAGATCGGGTGGACTCTCAGAGGCTTTTTCCCAGGATGGAAATGGCTGCTACGAGAGGACACAGGTTTAAGGTGCTGGGGTGTGGGTACAGGGGAAATGTTAGGGGGAAGTTTTTCGCACAGAGGGTGGTGGGCGAGTGGAATCGGCTGCCATCAGTGGTGGTGGAGGCAAACTCAATAGGGTCTTTTAAGAGACTCCTGGATGAGTACATGGGACTTAATAGGATGGAGGGTTATAGGTAGGCCTAAAAGGTAGGGATATGTTCGACACAACTTGTGGGGCCGAAGGGCCTGTTTTGCACTGTAGTTTTCTATGTTTCTATCTCCATCAATGGATCACTGATCCTACGAAGGCCACAAAGATCTCAGCTTGGCCCCATACTCTGTACTACCCTTCAACATCATCTAAAGACACGGCATCAGGTTTCAAATGTTCATTGATGACACTTAGATCTACCTAGTTCATTGTTTTCACAAACACTTGTTTGTGTGACATCCAGTCTTAAATGAGTCACAATTTCTTCCAGTTAAACCCTGAAGCCGTTGGATACCATCCATCTCTGTCACAAACACTTCTACCCTCACCAGTGGGGGCTCTTTGAATCAGCCTGACACCTGCCTCCGGTTCACAACAGAGTCCTCCCCATTCTCATGACTGCCATGACTTTACCTCCGAACAGAAAGCTTCCAAAGATGAAGAGAATGACGTTCGGAAGGTCTTCACCGACGACGTTGAAGGCGGTTCTTTTGAAACGTACGTTCATCTTCAATGTGTTGCTCTCAAATGCTCCCAAGTCCGAACTGGTTATGTTGACCAGGTCGTCGCCTTCACCAACGGCGTGCCACGGCAGGCCCGTCGTTACGTTGAGCAGCGCGCCCATGATTTTCCCCTTGGTATGGACTCCCCGTCCGGCAGTTCGCCAAGCCGCACGCGCTCCGAACGCCAAACACGTTTGAACGAGGAACAGAACTGCGCATGCGGCTCGGGCACCCCAACGCGCCCTGGTCTCCCTGTCACGTGATCTCGAACATCACATGTGATTTTCCTCGCGGATTTTCCTCGCGGATCCTCCTCACGCCTCTCTGTCGCCTTGCTGTCCTCCTCTCTCCTCCATATCTGCAGCTGTCTTCTGGCTCGCTTTGGGTTTTTGCGCCATTCTCCCTTTTTTTCTATAGTTGTATTTTATTTCATTCTGTCCCCCCGGCCCATGTGTACCAGTTCTCTTCGTTCAAAAGCAAAATATTGCAGACAACAGGGACTTAGAACGTTTCCTTCCACAGATACGGTCTGATCTGGAAACACTCAGACTTACCCGTCTCTCGAATTTTCTGTTTCTATTTCACTCCACGATTCTCTGCAATTCTCTCTATATGTCTCCTCTTTAAATTATCGTCACGATGCGCATGTTTTTGCCCGCTGTCCCCGAATAGTGTTCTCCCAGTGTACTTAGCCAAAATCATGTTTCTCTTTTGCTGATTTTGGAACCTTGCTGTACACAAATTGCATGATACTTTGCTTTGACATGATACCATTCAAAAAAAACAACTGATTAGATGTGCAGGGCTTGGAGGCATTCTGAGGACTGAAATACTATAATAAACAGGCTTTTACTGTAACAAAGAATTATTTAGAGTCATTGTTTTGAACTTCATAAATCGCACATCGCTATGAATCTAGAGGATAGTCTGTGGGGCAATGGATAGAATTCTACCTCTGAGTTAGAAGCTGTGGGGTGTGAGCCATTTCATAATGCAGCCAAACAAGTTGATATCAACCTGCGAATTACTTCAACACATGCCAATGGCAGGCAGGTAGTAAGAACGGGAGAGATCCCTGATCAGATATGTGATGGGAAGAAAGCTAGAGCTTCTACCATCACTGTCCATAGCCACAGACTGCAACGTGTATGTTGTCACAGCAACGTGGACTCTCGGAGTAAACACACCATCACATGCCTACTATGTTGAAACCAAGATTCTTTGCGTCAGTACTTTCTATTTCCCCAGAACTTCAAAGTTCATCCCCCCCTCCGCCCCCCTCCATTCCTTTCCACCTAAAATCTGCCAGTTTTTAATCCCCAAGATTGGCTCATCCAAAAATATGCAGGTTAGGTTGATTAGTCATGATAAATTGCCCCTTAGTGTCAGGGGGACAAGGAGAGTAAATATGTGGGGTTATGGAGAGAGGAAATGGGTTGGATTGTTGTAGGTGCAGGCTCCACGGGCCTCCTTCCGCACTGTAGATTAAGAACAAAGAAAATTACAGCACAGGAACAGGCCCTTCGGCCCTCCAAGCCTGCACCGACCAAGCTGCCTGACTGACACGGTAGCACAGTGGTTAGCACTGCTGCTTCACAGCTCCAGGGTCCTGGGTTCAATTCCCGGCTCGGGTCACTGTCTGTGTGGAGTTTGCACATTCTCCTCGTGTCTGCGTGGGTTTCCTCCGGGTGCTCCGGTTTCCTCCCACAGTCCAAAGATGTGCGGGTTAGGTTGATTGGCCAGGTTAAAAATTGCCCCTTAGAGTCCTGAGATGCGTAGTTTAGAGGGATTAGTGGGTAGAAATATGTGGGGGTAGGGCCTGGGTGGGATTGTGGTCGGTGCAGACTCGATGGGCCGAATGGCCTCCTTCTGCACTGTAGGGTTTCTATGATTCTATGATAAACCCCCTTACCCTTACCGGGACCTACGAGGCAGATGTTTTACACAGAGAGTGGTGGGTGCCTGGAACTCATTGCCGGGGGAGGTAGTGGAAGCGGATACGGTTGTGACTTTTAAGGGGCGTCTTGACAAGTACATGAATGAGATGGAATAGGGGGATATGGTCCCTGGAAGAGTAGGAGGTTTTAGTTAAGTTGGACAGCATGGTCGGTGCAGGCTTGGAGGGCTGAAGGGCCTGTTCCTGTGCTGTAATTTTCTTTGTTCTTTTTATTCCCATCCTATTAATGTATTTGTCAAGACGCCCCTTAAAAATCACTATCGTATCTTCTTCTACTACCTCCCCAGCAGCGAGTTCCAGGCACCCCATCACCCGCCCCCCCCCCCCACCCCCCACTTCTATGTAAAAATGTATGATGAATACCTCTGCTCGATATTCCTCAATAGATGTTTCGCGGGAACTGAATCTGCAGTCTGTACATAAGTCGTTTAATAATTTACAAATGCTTAATCTCATGAACGAGTCAAAATATGTTTCTGAAGTCTGTAAACCTTGATTTGAAGCCGAAATTATGATCAGTTTAAGGTGTTGGTTTGTACTTCAGCTCTGGAACGACCAACGTCAGGAAATAAAGTGCTCTTAAATCCAATCTATACTCAAGGTTAAACGTATTGAAATCACAGATCTTTTGATCTGTAATACCGGTTCACTCGCCATGTGTAGGAGAAAATAAATATTTTTAATATCTATTTCTGAAAAAGGGGTGTTAACGTTTTAGTAAAATTTAGGAACTATTCCTGTCACGCACGACAAATATAAAATAAAGTTCTGAAGAGGATAGAAAATATTTTCTAAATATGTGTGCCTGTAGATACAAAAGTGTGTGATTAGAAGTGCGAGATGGCAAATCTAGTGTACACCAGGCATTTTACTCTTTGGGCAGCCAGCCTTTGGACAGCGCATTCGTCAAATGTAATTATCTGCTTCGTGTCTATCTGCAGCCAAATTACCTAAAAGTATATTTAATTTAATTGGTGCAATTTTGGTTCTAATGGGGGTGACATACAGAGAAAATAGAGCTCGTGACGCGGGAGGGAGATTGGTGGTGCGGTCGACTGCTGATATAAAAGTGCTCAGTCTGCTCCGTCTTTGCAACAACTTCTGTGTTATGGCAGCTATTGCTCCAGTCAGGAGGCAAACGTGTTAATTCAGCAACTCTCGGGGCTTCGATCACTTAAATACATCAAACAATCGAATTCAGAAGAAAACACTCCACGAGGAAAACAGGGTAAGATAACCATGGTCAGATAAATAATTTTATGTTAAATTTATTATCTTCGAAATGATTTTTTCTCTTTCTCTGAGCTGGTGTTTACGAATTCTATTTTTCTTCCTCCCCCCCACTTTCAGATGCCTCGCTTTGCCAGTATCTTGGGTCTGTCTCTAGTGTTGTGTGTCGCCGTTTCCCAGTCTTTTGGGTTAGTCCTCTCGGTGAGTTCTTGAAGTTTCTACATTTTCTTTTAAATGCTTTATTATCTCGTTTAATTCGGCGATTATGTCTGTTATTTTGTACCTAGCGCTACCCATTTAGAGCCCTTTTCCTTAGAATTTGAGGATTGTCTTAAAAAACACAAAGAAACCTGTCACACAGTATAACCTCACGCAAAACTACTGTAATATTGACAATGTGATGCCAAAGCAATGTTTCAAACGCTTGGCAGATTTCTTAACTTCTAAGATAAAGGTTAGTATTCAAAAGATTCTGAAGAGTCTGATTAAGGACCTTTGCTGAAAACAACCTTTTATTAGTGTTAAGATGTCACAATTCAAAATGTTAATTTATCCCTTTTTAATGCTATTGATTTTGTGTATTTATTTCTGACGTTTGAGTATTGTAACTATAAATATAGGGTATATGGCTGTACTATACAATGAATGTTACTATGAAATGTTTGCATTTGATATCTTACTTGTTTAATTCTTAGCTAGATGGCTAATGCATGGTTCAGAATAATACCAGCAGTTAGATTTCTAATCCGGCTGAGGTACACTTGGGATGTGCCTCCTCAGCCTGTCCTTGAACTGGAAGGAAACCGACAAAAAAAAACTGCCAAGAGTACAGCTCAGGACGAAGAAATCAGCAGGCGATGAGCCAAGACCTGCCTTTGGGCGGAGTATGTATACAATCATCAAATAAGGGAAAATTAACGGAGAGAAGGATTTGGGTAGGGATTTGAGCACTAAATGCGTGTGGCATTGTGAGTCTGCAACTTAACTCCCATAGGCTTAAGTCGCCGTCTGCCCAAAAAGTGACAGTGACCGCTGGCCAATTTATATGAGTGGAATTTTGGGCAACAGGAGAATATCCATCTAGGACAGGAAAGGATTAATCGGAAAGAAAATCATGAGCATTTGGGAGTGAGTGGTGTGAGGGAAGAGATCAATTCCAGATCAGGGGTGATCTAAACTTTCCACGTGTGACCTGGAAAAACACGCCTGCTCCTCCTGGACTGATAAGGGAAGTTTAAAAAAAAATAGTGGTCACCTTCTCATTGCCAGGAAAGTTGCAGCGGTTTTTGCACTCAGGTTAGCATTTCTACACTCAGGTTAGAGTTTAACAGTACAACTGTAAACCATGACATGATTGCACCCCATCAGTTTCAGCTGCTCAGAACAGCACACTAAAATTAGGATTAACACAAAACAGGTAGGTAAGGACTCTTGCTGGGGTGCAGTTTTATGGGCACTAGTTAACCTGCAGTAACTTTTCAAATGTGAACTTTTCTTTTTGTATACATCATTTATCATAGAAACATATATCTGCTGATATATCTATTTATTTGGAGCCACATCTTTCCAAATGGTGTCAACTTGGATTTTACATTGCAACTTGCTAGATGCTCCACAGTTCCTCACCAACCATTCTTTTCTCTTATTCAAAATTAGATTTGGAAATTATTTCAGTCCTCAATTTTATAAATAAAACATTTTTATGTGGCTGACTGAATTCTTTAATTTGTTCCTCATTATAAATGAGTTCCAGCAAACTTGAGTTTCAACTCTGTGATGAATAGTGCATCATCAAAACATTGTGGTTTGGTCCTGAGCGTGCCCTGCATTATATACATCCGTTGCAAAAGGTTAACTGAAATGCTTGAAACTTTCCTGCTTACAATGCCTGCTTTTTGTTTTGCTTTGAAATAGAAATAGATTTGGTGACTATTATTCTGGTACATTGCATGTTGTATGAAAGGTAATATTGAGATATTTTTTCAGCAGGCAAAAGAAAAAAGGGGCTGGACATTAAACAGTGCAGGGTACTTACTAGGACCACGTGAGTATACTTTGTGCAAATGGTAAATGTTTTGAATTTGTGATATCTGTTTGAGAAATGTCAATCCTTTATCCCTATTCCTAAATTGTAATACCTCCTGTCAATTAAATATCTCATCAGTATTTCAATTTGTGGTACACTCTATTTAATGGCAATATGAGAGCATCTTTTATCACTTGGTTGATCAGCTGTGGTTTAAGCAAATGACCCACCACCTTCTCCAAGGCAATGAGGAGTAGGCAATAAATGTCAGCATTCTAAGTCATACGCACATCCTGAGACAGTATAACTAAAAAAAACAGTTCTCCAATTATGTCTGGATGTAGTATCAGGGGGCAGGGGAGGTTTTTAATGGGATCCTGCCTGGAAAAAAAATCTGAGATATCTCAATTCTTTCTTTTTATTGCTGTCTTTTTATAAGACTATTATCTCTTATGAATGTTATTGTTTATGATGAAAAATAGTTCTACCAGTGACAACCCCACTGCCTCCGCAACATTCATATTTGTGTGCTTTCCAGCAGGAAGCACTAAGTAATAATCAGACGTGGATACCTCAAACTTTATTCTAGCTCCATGACCAAAGTAATTGTAATGATCACATCTATCCTGGCTGATATCATCTCATTCAGTACAAACATTAGATTTAACCTGGGTGTTTGCTCCTTTATATAGCTCAGTTCCATTCTTAACAGCATATCTAACAGCTGTTGAGGCAGCTGGATTTATGATTTTAATAAGAGTGTTATAGTAGTTATACTGTTGGAATCATTAATGGCTGTCTGAAAAAGTCAGGAAAAACAAAACAAAATATTGCAAATGTTGAACATCCAAGATAAACAGAAAATAATGAAAGTCAGACAGCATCTGCGGAGGGAAAAAAAATATTTAGGTCAATGACCTTTCAGACTGGGGAAAAAGTTAGATGTGATGGGCTTTAAAGAAGTATTGAGATGAGGGGAGGACGGAACAAAATATTAAACATGTGATGGGTGGAAGATTTGTTATTAAATGATAAATATTTCATTACAGTTTACAAACAAATTATTTTCGTACATCATTGTGATCATGTGAGTTGATCATATGTTATGATTTACTATTTTTTCAGTCTTTAGTCAAATTAGTTGACATGCCAATTGCCAAACTGTCACAGAATCTCACCTCCCAAAATATGTACTGCTTGTGTGTTCAGAATTAATTTGAAAGTTAGCTCGGTACTGCTGGATTAGAGAATGGACAAAACAGCTAGGATTCTTGCTACAGGTTGCTATCCAGACTCCTGCTGGAAATTGTACATTGATCGATATCTGAGCTTGGCCTCCATAATTGAATAACCTACCAAAATGCATTACCTATATTCAACCACTTAAAATGGGCACTTGGACAAGTGCTTTAAGGAACACATTCCAGCATGATTCACTGCCTTAAAATAAGAGCAGAAAAACTTGGACAAAAAACTCCTTGCACATTCCAGTAATCATTTTATGATTCTATAATACAAAATATACTTGCTGGATAGATTTTGAGCCATTCACAATATTAAATATATTTTATGTGCTTATTCAAAAGCACTAATTCTCTGGGAAAATTTAATAGCCAAGATGTTTAGATTTCTGTAGTTGTGTTGACCAGTTTGTGTTGCAGATGAAGAGAAAATCTCAATGTTACATTTGGTAATTGTCTTCCTCATAGATGCTGTGGACAATCACCGATCCTTAAATGAAAAGAATGGCCTTGCTGGCAAACGTGAACTTCAACTTGAAGATGAAATTAAACACGGTAATAGAAGTTATTCCACTATTTTAATAATATATTTCTCCCTGAATTATGGAGCAAAATAGAACTGATCCAAATTATCAGTTTTGCATTCCATGTGAATGGAAGTGATGGAACAAATAGGAACAAATAAATTACTATCAACACATCCACAAAATGTTTGCATTGGATGATTTCTCAAACAAACAGAATAATTTGTTCACAAATCATTGAAAAGGGCTGCACATAGCATGTTCGAGATTGGTTAAAGTGTCTGAACAATTTGCTAATTCAGTATTGTAGGAATGATTGGAGTGATTAATTGACTGTACAACAATGTTGTCCTTTCTAAAATACAATGTTTAATGAGTGGAGTTTGTCTACATTGCATCTGTTTCTCACAATGTAATGGTTGTGATCATGTTTTGCAATTTATATTCTGTGCATTTGCTATATGAAAAAGGGAAATAAAACATTTCTAGACTAAATATGAACTTTAATGTGCATTTTCTAGATAACTTGCTGCAAACCCTTGCTGATGAAAGTGCTGCTCGAATAGCCATTGAATTTCTTACGTACTTGCACCTAAAAGGTAAGAATATTTGATATTGAAAACACACTTGCTATGTCAAGGATACAAGGAGCCAAGGCAGGTAGATGGAATTAATTATTTCTGATCAGCCATGATATAATTGAATAGTGGTACATGCTCATGGTCTCCCCCTCCTGCTCTATTACTATCAATAGTACCTATTACTAAAATATGATACAGTAAGAAGTCTCACAACACCAGGTTAAAGTCCAACAGCATGAGCTTTCAGAGCGCTGCTCCTTCATCCGGTGACTCGCCTGATGAAGAAACAGCGCTCCGAAGGTTTGTGCTACCAAATAAACCTGTTGGACTTTAAACTGGTATTGTGAGACTTCTTACTGTGCCCACCCCAGTCCAACGCTGGCATCTCCACATCATAAAATATGATACACCAGCAACACAAACCATTTTATTCCTGATTTGCTTTTTTAAAATCTGGTCTAGTTCACCTGATAGGTATTTACAGATTATCATTAGTATACAAACTATTTAAAACAGTTTTCAGTTAATCATATTTAATAGGTTCCTATTAACTATTCATACCTATTTTGAGTTCTTGTAAATAAATAATATTCAATGAGTACATGTGTAAGCATGTAACAGAAGTTGAGGGAAAAAGCTGACTGGCGGGTCAGGAAGCATTTGGAGTCCAAAGAACATAGGCAAGTTTGGCAATTAATGAATGTTAAGGTTCAGTAATAGCATTGAAATTTTATTAGATATTACATAAGTAAGGTAATTGCAGATAACCTTAATAATTGAAGGGAGATAGACAATGGCTATCTTGTTTTTATATATAAAAAAGAATGGTGTTGGATTACACAATAGAAATCATAGAAATCATAGAAACCCTACAGTGCAGAAGGAGGCCATTTGGCCCATCGAGTCTGCACCGACCACAATCCCACCCACAATAGGTAACCAAATATCTACTAGAGTTGATGGCATTGGGAGTGGGCAAGAAGCAGATAATGGGAAGGTTCATTGACCTCGGGCAGGATTTTCTGGCCTTGGGTCAAGCAAGGCCGTAAAATCCCACCCATTCTCTCATAATTATGCTTTCCCTGAGCAATTTGCATTCCAAAATCCAATCCGGGATTTCAAAATGACACTTTTAAACAAAGCTTCCACTCTACTTTTAACAGCAAATCCAGTCCAGAATTTGAACCAACCTCTTCGTGATTTCTTTGTCTTGACTGTTGTACAAACTGTTCATAATTGCTTTTTAATGCTCAATTCCTAGTCTGTTAAGGGTGCCATGGTTGCACAGTGGTACTATCCCACTTTAAATCTGGTTGCTGCAATTGTCTCTTTAACTCAGAACACTTTATTTACTCTTCCTTGAAATCTTCTGAACAATATCTTTTGTCTCTGTTCACTTCATTTGTCTTAAGACATTATTTCTGTCCGAATTCCCCGACTATCTGGACTGCAAATTTACCTTGGGAAGCCTGCATCCTTCTCCTGGCAGAGTTGAGAGATGTTCACTCCCCACTCTCCTGTCTCCAACTGCAATATATCCAGCTAAAATGAAAACTTAAAACCTTTTCTACCCTTAAAAGAGCCTCCATTTGCTAAGCAATGCCTGCATACTTCTGCTGGCCCATTTATTCTTCACGTTGTGGCCATCTCTAAGCACAATAGAATCACAGTTGGAATTGAAACCAACCCGCACACATACAAACAAGCATGAATCTAACTAAGTTTTTTTTTCTTCCTTAAGAAGAAACCTTAAATTAAACCCACTTAAAACAAAATCTTGTTTGTTTACCGATACAAACATAAACCCCTTAAAACTATCTTTGTTTTCCCTAACAATTCTCCTTGTGAATTTTGGGGGCAATCTCACAGCACCTTAGAATTGTGCATGAATGTCATGTGGGGTAGAGAAATGTAAACATTTTTCTGGAGATTGCTCTTTTCAGTGGGATCTTGGCTGCTATTTAAACTATAAATAGAGATACAATGGTCCCAGAAGAGTACTGTCACTTGTTTTACAATTAGCACACGAAGTGGAAACTACAAGTAAAACGGCTTTGATTGCATTGTGTGTTCTCTTTGCTATGCTTATAAAATTTTGTTTCATGTGCCGAACTTAATATGACTGAACATTATTTGTTTCAGAGATTGGTGCACTTGACAACCTGCCATCACTGTTATCGTCTGAAGTTCCCCAGCCATGATCTCTCACAGCAACCTTTTTCAAAGGTATAAACCACAGGATTATTGACTGCAACTAACCTCTACACTGAACAAATCAAAGATTATTGACATATATGATAAATTACAATTCGGCTTCTGAATATTTTGATCAACTTTCAGTATCTTTATCTTAGAATGGAGATCAATACTTTGTAAAATTCTTTGCATTCCAACATGGAAGAAAATCTGTAAACAAATAAAATTAGCAGCTGCAACAATTGTATTTCACAGCTTGGAATTTCTTTTCACAAGATTAATTTTCCTCTGCAACAATACTACTGAAGTAACTGAGGAGTCCATCAGCATCAAGCTATTATTCTTACAGTAGTGAGTCCATAAGTGTAGCTCTAGCCCTAAGAACTACCAGCTGGCTCTTTTCCAAAAATCAACAACATCCATAACGGTGTATTTAAATATTTCTTAACCTTCCATGCTTCCTTATTTGCATATCTGTATAATTTTAAAGGCCTGTGTCATGTCCCTTTCAATTGTGTTTATCATGTAAGAAGAAAGCAAGTCATTTGAGACTTGCTTAACTTAATTCCTTGAAAGCTGGAATAATTCTGACTACTCTTCTCTAAAGCTGTTTTCGTGTATTAATATCTTTGAGTAGTGCAACCAAATCACTCATCACCTAGCATTTGGTAGCAAGTAGGAGGAAAGTCTGGCATGTGGCATTATTGGAGTAGCATCCAGTAGTTTTGCAACACCTGCAGGGGGATTGGAGAAAGACCAAATAATGACCATTGGAGCATCCAGAGGAGAATTCCTTGGATTTAACAGGACTATGAAGGGGAACTTGTTGGAGGTTGGAGCAGAGTTCATTTCTGGTAATATGAGAGAAACCATATAACATTTCAGAGCAAATTGAAGGCCTGACAGTGCTGGATAGATTTTTGAGGACTGCCAGAAAGGGGAGAGAATATTTCTCAGAACAAATCAGAAGATGTACTATTTTATGATAGAAACATAGAAAAACTACAGCACAAAACAGGCCCTTCGGCCCCACAAGGTGTGCCGAACATATCCCTACCTTTTTAGGCCTACCTATAACCCTCCATCCTATTAAGTCCCATGTACTCATCCAGGAGTCTCTTAAAAGACCCTATTGAGTTTGCCTCCATCACCACTGATGGCAGCTGATTCCACTCGCCCACTACCCAAATGATGAGTTGAACATTGCTTTCTTCAGCTGCTAAGATGGAGTTGTGCTCAAATTGACCCTGTAATTTTGGATTGTCCAAGCTTCTCATCTCCACAAACCACTTGGGTGTATCCAGGGTGCCTCAAGGGCCTCATTGTAATGGCTCTCCAACGAGATGTATCTCCACTGATGCACATATGGATAAATACTAAACTTGAGATATAAATAATATTGCTAATGATAATTCGTCCCAAATCTCTAGGCCCAAAAAATTCTAATCAAACAAACCATTAATTAAGAAATCTGTGCACAACAAGGACTACATGCTTTTGTTTGAAGGACTGGATTATTAAGGATATGGGTCATTGCACAATCTAATAGGCAAAAGTAGGCACAATCTGATGTCAACCTGGGTTCAATAGCTATTTGATCAGGAAACATCATACACTGGAAAAATTGGTCAGTTTAATGTTGCAATTCAGAAGTATTCAGTATTTTAAGTTTGTTTTCATTTAGTCATGAATGGTAGTGGACAATTAAGCAACTAACCGAAGGAGGAAGCTCCACAAATATCCCCATCCTCAATGATGGGAGACCCCAGCATGTCCGTACAAAAGACAAGGCTGAAGCATTTGCAACCAGCCATATTCAACCAGTAGTACCCAGTGACTGATCCATCTCTGTCTCCTCCTGAAATCCCTAGCATCACAGATGCTAGTCTTCAGTCTATCTGATTCACTCCATTGAAGGCACTGGATGCTGAAAAGACTGAGCCCTAATAATGTTCTGGCAATAGTACCAAACATTTGTGCTGTTAAACGTGACATGACCCTAGCCAAACTGTTCCAGTACAGCTACAACACTGGCAACCTCACAGCAATGTGGAAAATTGCTCAGGTTATGTCTTATCCACAATGAGCCAGACAAATCCAGCACGGCCAATTATCCTAAAATCAAAGCAAAAAGCTGTGGATGCTGGAAATTTGAACTTTTGAATGGGCCTACCTTGCACTAAGTTGATCTTTCTCTACACCCTAGCTATGACTGTAACACTACATTCTGCACTCTCTTCTTTCCTTCTCTATGGACAGTATGCTTTGTCTGTGTAGTGCACAAGAAACAATATTTTTCACTGTATATAAATACATGTGACAATAATAAATCACATCAAATCAATAAAAACAAAAATGCTGAACAAACTCAGCAAGTCTGGCAGCATTTGTGAAGAGAGAAACAGCGTTAATGTTCCAAGTCTGTATGACTCTTTTTCAGAGCTCAAATTATGATTCCATCATTCTATTCTTGATCATCAGCAAAGTGATAGAAGAGGTGTGACAGTGCTATCAAGTAGAACTTACTCAGCAATAACTTACTCACTGACGTTTGATATGGGTTCTACCAGTGCAACCCAGTTGCTGACCTCATGTCTTGGTTCAAACACGGACAGAACAGCTGAGCTCAAGAGACAAGGGGAGAATGATTGTCCTTGATATAAAGACAGAATTTGACCCAATGTGGCATCAAGTTGGCAAAATTGAAGTCAATGGGAATCAGAGGGAAAACTTTCCACGAGTTGGAGTCAAACCTGACACAAAGGAAGGTGACTGTGATAATTGGAGGTCGATTATTTCAGTCCTGGAACATTGCTGCAGGAGTTCCTCTGGGCAGTGTTATAAAGTAGAGGTTGATCCCCCTCTGAGTGATAACACCGAAACACCCAAAGAGGAGTACCTCGCCTTATAATCTGTAAAAAGTGTGTGTGAAGTGATGTGACCTGCTCTTCAGCAACTTCTAGTGGTTAAATACAAAATAAATCCCTGACGCTCTCTCTAAAATCAACACATAACAATTTATTTATCTAACTAACAGTGAGCAAATTAACTAAACTGTTAACAAACCGAATAAATCCCTTCTATTAACTATTCCCGAATAAAACAATATTTTGATGGTATGATGTTCAAATAAATACAATTCCCACTCATTAACAAAATAGAATTTAGTCACTCTCTAAATCACAACCAGGTTTTGTGTCTTCCGGAATATTCTGGGCTTTCTCTGGTGATTCTTCTGTCTGGAACTTCTTTCTTCTTTGGTACCTTTGCTATCTAGATGCTGCTTTTTCTGAGACAAGATGAAGCTATGAGAGCCAGTGATTCTCTCCCTCGAGAAAAAGAGAAAGAGAGAGAGTTGAGAAACAAGAGCAGTGAGCTGTTAGCTCTGGCAGGTGTCAGTTGCTCTCCTCTTTGTTCCACTGCCCTTTTTTATACCTGTGATGACGTATCAATATTTCCCACAATCAGATTGGTTTTAAGTTGTCAAAACCATCAAATTTAAATTTAATAGGTTTTTGGTATCTAAGTGTCTGATTCAAATTGATTGGTTAAATTCAAAAGCCTGCTGTCTTGGTAAAAACTGCTGCTTGGCCTTTTGATACAAATGTTTCAGTTTGGGCTCTCTATGTACTCACATTTTTAAAAATCTCTAAGCACAAAAAAAGCACCACCTTTTAATATACAATTTACAAACACCAAATTCTAACTTCCTACCTCCCAATCTACAATTACTCTACCTAACTTTGCAACAGTCCTAGGCCCAACCATCTTCAGCTGCTTCATCAATAATCCCCCCTCCATCATAAGGTCAGAAATGGGTTTTGATTGAAAGGTTAAATCCAACCATCTCTCCTTGACATTCAATGCCATTACCATCACTGAATCCCTCAACCTCCTGGGGCTTTTAATTTACCAGTAACTGAACTAGAGCAGCCACATAAATACTCTGGCTACAAAAACAGATTAGGAGCTGGGAATTCTCTGGTGAATAACTCATCTCGTGCCTCCCCCAAGGCCTATTCAACATTTACAAGGTACAAGTCTGGAGTGTGGTGAAAAACTCTCTACTTGCCTGCGTGAGTGCATCTCCAGCAACATTCAAGAAGCTTGACACCATTCAGGACAAATCAGCCCACTTATTTGGCATCCAATCCACCACCTTAAACATTCACTCCCTTCATCACCAGGGCAGCTGTGTGTACCATGTACAAGATGCACTGCAGCAATTCATCAAGGCTCCTTCAACAGCACCTTCCAAACCTATGACCTCTACTACCTCAAAAGACAAGGGGAGCAAATGCATGGCAACTCCACAACCTGCCAGTTTCCCTCCAAACCACTCACCATGCTAATTCAGAAGCATATTGCTGTTCCTTCACTGTCACTGGGTCAAAATCCTGGAACTCCCTTCCGAACAACACTGTTAGAGTACCTATACCACATGGCCTGCAGCGGTTCAAGAAGACAGCTCACCACCACCTTCTCAAGAGCAAACTGGGATGAGCAATAAATGCTGACCTATCCAGTGACGCCCACACCCCATGGAATTCTAAATCTGTGATACAGAATGATTGGGTGAATTAAATGTACGATTTAAATATATTAAAATATAAAACGGTGCATATAGACAGAGATATAGGGATGTTATAATAGATGCTGTTGTATAACAGGATATTTCAGAATGCACAGAATAAGTACATTCAGTGAGTAAGGAAAAGCTCAAGGGATGGATTCACCATCCATGGTTAACTAGAAAGGTTAAATATAGCATGAACTTAAAAAAAAGCATATAACAGTGCAAAGGCAGGTGGCAGGTCAGAAGTCTGAATAGCATTAGGCACAGCAAAGGATGACTAAAAGATTAATAAAGAGATAAAAATTAGAGTATGAGAGAAAGCTAACCAGAAATATTAAAACAGATAAGAGTAAGAGTTTTCATAAATATTTTTAAAAGAAGTGTTAAAAAAGAATATTTTTCTGATGGAAAGTGAGTCTGGGGAATTGATAATGAAAAACAATGAATTAAATGGCAGATTAATTGAACAGTTATTTTGCATCAGTCTTCACTATAAGAGGATAAAAGTAACATCCTAGAAGTAGCTATACATCAGGAAATGGAAAGGAGGAAGGAAGTCAGGAAAATTACAGTAACCAGAGAAGGAGCACTGAGTAAATTGTTGGAGCTGTGGGCTGACAAGAGCCCAGGTCTAGATGGATTCATCCTGGGTGTTAAAAGAAGTGGCTAGAGAGATAGTCGATGCATTGGTTCTAATTTTCCATAACTCCCTAGATTTAGGGAAGCTCCTATAAAATTGGAAGATAGCAAATGTAATTCCATTATTCAAAATGAAGAGGGACAAAATGAAGGAAACTATAGGCCAGTTAGCTTAACATCTGTCATAGGAAAAATGTTATAAGCTATTATTAAAGATGTTATAACAGGGTATTTGGAGAAGCTCAATATAATCAGGCAGAGTCAATGTGGTTTTGTGAAAGGGAAATCATGCTTAACCAACTTATTGGAGTTTTTTGAGGAAGTAATATGTACCATGGATAAACATGTTGGCATGGATATAAGTTTGGTTGGCTAACAGGTAGGCAGGGACTAAGCATAAATGAGTATTTTTCAGGTTGTAACGAGTGGTGTGCCACAGGGATCAGTGCTGGGGCCTCAACTGTTTACAAGTTTATATAAATGACTTGGATGAAGGGATTGATGGGATGTCTGCCAAATTTGTTAATGACACAAAAATAGGTAGAAAAGTAAGTTGTGAAGAAACATGAGGAGATTACAAAAAGAAATAGATAGGTTAAGTGAATGGGCAAGGAACAGCAAGTGAAGTATAATGTGGGAAAATGTGAAATTGTCCACTTTAGCAGGAAGAATAAAAAAGTATATTATCTAAATGAAGAGATCTCTGAAGTGCAAAAAGGATCTGGGTGTCCTAATGCATGAATCACAAAAGACTAGTTTGCAGATACAGCAAGTAAAGCTAATAAAACTTTAGCATTTATTGCGAGGGAAATTGAATACAAAAGTAGGGAGATTATGCTTCAGTTGTACAGGGCACCAGTGAGGCCACATTTGGAGTACTGTGTACAGTGTTGGTCACCTTATTTATAGAAGGATGTAAATGCATAGGAAGCAGTTCAGAGAAAGTTTATCATAATAATACATGGAATGGGTGAGTTGTCTTATGAAGAAAGGTTGGACAAGCTAGGCTTGCATCCACTGGAGTTTAGAAGAGTAAGGGGTGATTTGGTTGAAATGTATAAGATTCTGAGGGGTCTTGACAGGCTGGATGTGGAGAGGATGTTTCCTCTTGTTCAAGAATCTAGAATTAGGGTTCACAGTTTAAAGATAAGGGGTCACCTATTTAAAACAGTGATGAGGTGAAATGTTTTCTCTCAGTGGGTGGTGAGTCTTTGGAATTCTCTTCCTGAAAGGTGGCAAAAGCAGAATCTTTAAATATTCTTAAGGCAAAGGCAGATAGATTCTTGGTAAGCAAGGGGGTGATAGGTTATTGGAGGATGCAGATTTGAGGTTACTATCAGGTCAGCCATGATCTTATTAAATGGCAGAGAAGGCTCGAGGGGCTGCATGGCCTACTCCTGCTCTTTGTTCATATGTTCATAATCCTGTATCAAGTTGAGGTTGTGAAATAAATTTGGTTATTCTGACTAGGTCATCTACATAGCATAACATCTAGGACTATCACAAGGTGGATTTTATGGTCACATGGTCTTTAAAGCATAAAGTTTTTTTTAAACTTTGTTAAGTTGCTAAGTGAACTTTGATAAGCTATTCTGGAAACTGGGGAATGGTTCTTCATTCTTTAAGCATCCTGGCCTAAGAGAGCATTGGTGACCATGGACTACCATTGGATTGGTCCATGATTATACTTGGCAAAATACTGCAGTGGTTTATTGTTGCCTTCTGTGGTATGGCAGACCAGGAAACTCCCCCATTGTCAGACATATTAAAAAGATCTACAGACTGATACTCAGCCTGTTTTGCCACACTATGAACGCACCTTCTATAGCCATCAAGTGCTGAAGTTGGACTTGATCCTGGAGCTCCTGGCTGAGAGGTAGGCATACTACTAATACTTTCATAGGAAATAATTAAGCAAGTTGTATATCATACACATCAATTCACGAGAATAAAAGGATACTTTATGCAACACAATGATCAGTTGTTCAGAAACTGAAAAGATAGAAGTTTATGACACAAAGTGGACTGTGCCTGTGGGCCATGAATAATTTTTTTTTTTAAATCTTCTTTCTTCACATCATCATTTGTTCATTTTGTTCAATCTTTTTCCTATTCCAATAACTTCCCTCTATCTATATTCTCCTTTTCCTTCTAGCTATTGCACACATGTCCAGTTACCTGAGTCATAAGGATCTAGGTTCAAGTCTGACTTAAAGGGTTTAGGCACAAAAATGAGGCTGACATTTTGAGGAAGTACTCTACTGTTGGAGGCGTCTGTGCTATATTTTGGGCGAGGCATTAAGCGGAGGTCCCATCTAACTATTTGGGTGGATACAAAAGATCCCATGACACTTTCAGAAGAAGAGCTGTGGTATTATCCCCGGTGTCCTGACCAATATTGATCCCTCAAGCAACATCACAAAACAGATATCTGGTCATTATCACATTGCAGTTTGTGGAAGTTTGCTGTGTGCAGAATTGGCTGCCCTGTTGCCTACATTATAACTGTAATTACACTTCAAAAGTACAATTGGCTGTTAAACACTTTGAGAAGTCCAGTGGTGGTGAAAAGTGCTATATCAATGCAACTCTTCTGTTCAATTTAGACATTTCATAAAAACTAGAAGCAGGAGTAGGCCATTTGGCCCTTCTCTGCCATTCATTTTGATCATCCAGTTCAATATTCTGATCCCCCTTTCCCCCCATATCCTTTGATCCTTCAGCCCCAAGAGCTATGTCCAATTTCTTCTTGAAATCAGACGTTTTGGTCTCAACTACTTTCTGTGGTAGTGAATTCCACACATTATCCTTATCCACAAACTATGACCCCTAGTTCTGGAATCCCCCACCATTGGTAACATTCTTTCTGAATCTACCCTGTCTGACCCTGTTAGAATTTTATAAGTTTCTATGAGATCCTCTCCAGTGAATGTAATCTATTTTCAACTTATTGGCTCTACCCAATCTTCTCCCTTGCCCCCTGTACTATATTTTCATTTTAAGAAGTCTCACAACATCAGATTAAAGTCCAACAGATATATTTGGAATCATGAGCTTTCGAAGTGTTGCTCCTTCAGCAGGTGAGTGGGTCAGGTCATTGGCCACTCACCTGATGGGTGATTCCAAATAACCCTGTTGCACTTTAACCTGGTGTTGTGAGGCTTCTTACTGTGCCCATCCCAGTCCAACGCCGGTTTCTCCACATTATATCTTCCTTAGTATCCTTATCGGTCCATTTGTTTCCTCACCCTAGTTTCCTCCACCTCTCAGGCTTCTTACAGTTCTTCCCTTTCCTCCTTATACCGCCTCATTGCCTATACCGCCCCCATTCTGTCCTAGCTGGTTTCCCATTGGCCACCTGCTCATCGCTCCAACAGTTCAGTCATCGCTCCCGGTGAAGATGGCACGAAGATTGGGAGCAAGCGGGATGAAAGTTAGCAGGGTCTTGGCGGCAGCCAGCCAGGCACACGGGCAGCATGCAGGTACAATTTTAAAAAACACACGCCAAGCGATGAATAATCACCACACTAAAATTAAAATGATCCGAGGTGGAGGTACAGGGAAGGGAGCGGGCACTGAACATCGCAGAACGCGAGGGAGGCACGCGCTTGAAAATGCAGCGGCATTTGAAAAGTGACCGTTAGCGGGAATGCCTCGGGCCAAGATTTAAATAAAACGGCTGCTAGGTGAAAGGCAGGGGCATCCTGGGCGGATGGGGAAACTGTTGGGGTTGACACCTAAGATCAGGACTTCCAATCTCGTTTACATGCTTTGGATCCTGCATCTGAATCATAGCATCCCTACAGTGTAGAAGGAGGCTATTTGGTAAATCGAGTCTGCACTCATTCCGGACAGAGCATAATGCCAAGGCCCACTCCTGCCCCATCCCCGTGACCCCACGTATTTACCCCATTAACGCTGTATATCTTGGGACACAAGGTCAATTTAGCATAGCAAATCCAGCTAATGCCGTGGTTCCCCGTGGACGGCAAGAAGAGTTCATCAATCAGAATAGAGAGTCTGAGTCTTGATCTTCCAGGCAGCAAGGCTTTATTAGCTAATACATTTCAATAAAGCCGGGATTTCCAGATGAATCCAAAAAACCAGTGCTCTCACAGTCCTTTTTATCCACATTTAGCTTCATATTTCATCATTCTTATCTTACAGTCAAGGTTTTTTTTGTTGCAGACCCCAAGGCCACTTTTCGTTAGCCACCATGGTTTACTAGACCTACGTTATCTGCCTTCTTTCTGATTGGTCACTAATGAATGTGCTATGATATCATTGTGGTTACATCTTGCCTTCTTATCTGAAGTTTATTGTCTAATCAGCCAAGGTTGTTGTTTGTTCAACCATTGTAGGGCATCCAAGTCTTTTTTACTTTCTCACGTTTATTTAAGAAATTACTTTCAGCTTCTGTGTGTTTGCTTGACTTCTTTTAGCCTTTATGTTCATTTATGTGAGTATCCATGTGTACTGACCTGGTAAGGTATTGTGCACTTAAAAGGGTACAAGTGTATGCTTAATAAGATATGTGATTATATATGAGAGCTTCTTAAGTAGTGATTATCTCTTCTATGTTAATTATTATCTCCTACTTGTCCTAATAATTATTCCTTCCAATATATGTTGTCTTAATGATTATTCCTTACACTAACCTGCATATTTTTGGACTGTCGGAGGAAACTGGAGCACCTGGAGGAAATCCATGCAGATATGGGAAAAATGTGCAAACCCCTCACAGTATCAAACGCAGGTCCCTGGTTCTGTGAGGCAACCACCATGCTGCCCTAATGAAAATGGTTTCCACACAAACACGAAAATTTAGACTCCACACAAACACACACACCCCTAGCTTTTCTATCTTTTAATTTTGATTAAAATTTGCAAGACGTTCTTATTAAAACAACATTATAAAATTTGCAAGATCTTGACATTGACTGCCAAGAAGACAGACACATGGTGGAATAATATTTATAAGTTTATTTTATTAGTCGCATGTAGGATTACATTAACACTGCAATGAAGTTAATGTGAAAATCCCCTAGTTGCCACACTCTGGTACCTGTTTGGGTACACTGAGGGAGAATTTAACATGGCCAATTCACCTAACCAGCACGTCTTTGGACTGTGGGAGGAAACCGGTGCACCCATAGGAAACTCACGCAGACACGGAGAACGTGCAAACTCCACACAGACAGTGACCTGAGCTGGAGAATGTGAGGCAGCAGTGCTAACGCATTGTGCCACCGTGCTGTCTCTATGTATGATACACAGATGCACAAAGTGAACACATTAGGGGGAAGAAATGACCTGACTGTACCTGATGTGATTCAATTTTCCTTTTTGTTTCTTTCAACTTGAATTATTGAGGTTTACTAAATGTAACATCTTCCTTACATTATACTACATGTTATTAACTGATCCCTATCCTTCACCTGATCTTGCCTCTGAGTCAGAAGATCATGGGTTCATTTGCACTGCATAGACTTGAGCACAAAATCTATAGTATCAAAATTAATGCTTCATTCAACACAGTGGTTAGCACTGCTGCCTCACAGCGCCAGTGGACCCGGGTTTGATTCTGGCCTTGGGCAACTGTGTGGAGTTTGTACGTTCTCTCTTTGTGTGGGTTTCCTCCAGGTGCTCTGGTTTCCTCCCACAGTCCAAAGATGAGCAGGTTAGGTGGTGTCGTAGGAAACTTTTAAAAGGTGGCCAATTTATGTCTAAAAATTTAGACTCTATTCAAAAACTTGCAGAAGGCAAAGACTGTTCGAGCTTTAAAATTTATTTAAAACACAAAAGATCAAACAGGACAAACAATACACAAATGTACAGCTGTTCGGAGGTCTCCAAAGGGTTAAACAGCTCAGGTTCAGAGTTGTAAAACCTCTCCAAAGATCTGAGACACTCAGCCAAAATACCGAATGATTATACCTTTTGTTATCTAAGATACGCCTCTTCATTAGCTTAAACTTAAATTTAATTTAGTGTTCACATGTCAGTCCAGTTTTTGATAAAGTATCTCAGTCAGTTGCAATCTGCCACTCAGTACAATGATATCTCATTAGTCCAGTCAATCTGGACATCCTCCCATTTTGGCTAAACTAATTTCCTGATTGCTATGTAACTATGGACACTTTCCATAGACGAACCTTTCCCACAGGCACATTGCCAAGACAGAGAAGTATGTGATTTCTGGGCCCCAGAAATGCACCATCTTATGTCTGGACAATATATGTTGCTATAAAGTTACAACATTTGTCTCAAAAACTTGAAACTTTCTAATATCTACTTTTGCTAACTAATGGATTCCCAGCTTATAGTTCTAACCTTCTGACCGTACCATTAAACTTGCAGTATTTGCTCTTTTTGACTGAGACGAACAATAGATTTTATATATTAAAATACATTCAATATTTTGATATATATATACTTTAAAATCATATTCATTTTGTTTTAATACTGTTATTGCATTCATATATGAGCAAACTGTCCATATTAACTTGTTATAAAGAATCATTTTACCCTTTCTCACTATCCAGTCTTCTAAAAAGACGACATCTGTCTGTGAATCTCACTAGCTAAATTGCCCCTTAGTATTCAGGATGTGTAGGTGAAGTCAATTTGCCATGGTAAATGCCAGGGTTACAGGGATGGGATGGAAGGGTGGGATGTTCTTTTAGAGAGTCGGTGCAGACTCAATGGGCTGAACGGTCTCCTGCACGGTAGGGGTTCTATGGATTCAACATCACTAATATCGATCTCTGGTTGTTATCACGCTGTTATTTATGGGAGTTGGCTGTGAGTAAATTATCAACATTTCAAAAATACTTCAATGATTGTAAGGCTCTGTGTGGTGTATTAAGCTTGTGAAAGGCACTATATAAGTGAAAGTCCTTTACTTTGCTCAAAGCGGCTGAATTTCCCAGCACACATGTGGTTCATGTAATGAAAGACTTTCATTCCTTTATCGAAAGCATTTGACGTAAAGTGAATTTAGCCCCTCCTCCAAGGTACAAGCCGTTCAAATTTAGAGTTTAATTTTAAATCGTGACAAGATGTTTATAATATTATAAAGAAAGCATCAATAGTGTGCAATATGAAAGTTTTAGTTATTGATTAACATCTACAGAGATATCAGAATCTCTGCCACCACCCCCTTCTCCACCGCTCCATTAACTCTTGGATTTGTAAATAGTTATACTAAAAAACAATTCTTTCAGAAGGTAGGGTGAACCCACCTCTCCACTCACCTGTTGAAGGACCAGCGCTCTGAAACTCGCGATACCAAATAAACCTGTTGGAGTTTAACCTGGTGTTGTGAGACTTCTTACTGTGACAAACTTTAACTTTACAAAAAAACTAAATTAAGCACAAGGAAACTCATTTTTTCCTCCTACTCTACTTGATGTACATTCTGAACTTTATTGAACATGTAATGAAAACTGCAACAAATGAATGATCAGTGCTACCCACACAAAAAAAAGTTATCTGATTAAGAAAATATTCAAATAAACTTTATCCGAATAATCCTTTGAAATTTGTCGACCGGCTTCAAATAATTTTGTAAAATAACTGAGCAGCAATTGCTAAAAGCTGATTAAATGGAGTTGGGAAATCAAATAAACTGCCATTCTCAGACTAAAAAAAATTCTTTCAGCATAACAGGTCTGGGCTAAAACATTAAGTCCAAACCAAGCTTGAGCTAAGCCAATTTTAACACCAGAATTCTGAATATATGTTATGTAGCAAATATCAACAATGTATTAACCCATGTTAGAATTTCAATACATTATAGATTAGCAGGTTTTTTTGTGGGGTGCTTGAGATAAGGTAGTTTGTATTTGTTTTCTAAAGAAAGGAAAGGTATGGCACAGAAGGCATTTGTTAAAAGACAATGAGATATTTAATGGATTGAAGTATTAGTTTTCATGTTAAGTATAACTGAATAAAAATTGATAGCAAATAGTCACTGACATTAATTTAACAGTTTAGCTTATCTGTTTAAAAAAAAGTGATTTTATGATCAAAACTTCTGCTGGTCGTCACTTCCAACGTCAGTAACTACACTTTCTGTTCATCTCAATGTCACACTTGAAAATGCTTACCATGTACCATTCCCACTCAAGAGTCCTATTGTGACTACATTAAAGCTACATGATGATGTACCAACTGCATTTGTGCAGTGATGCAAGTGTGAAGCATGTTGGATGCATGTTGGAAGCACTTGGAGTGCTTGAAATCAGAGCTTCATTTGCATATAAATTCAGTTGAACACGGATTATAAGATTTTTAGTAATTCATAAAAACTGATGGAAAACTTAAATGGCAGACAGCCTGAATTGTTTTTTAAGCAAGTTCCCAACTGCATGGGTTTGAAGTGGATGTATCTTTGTTTTGTATTTGTATGCTGAAAATAAACAGCAAGCATACAGTTTACAATTGATTAATTTTGTGTGCAGTAAGTTTCATACAAATTAGCAGCAGGAGTAGACCACTCAGCTCCTCAAGCCTGTTCTACTATTCAATAATTGTAACCACAACTCCTCATTTTTACTTACTCCCAATAACATTTTATCTCCTTGCTTATCTAGAATCTATCTACCTCTGCCTTAAAAATATTCAATATTCTCTTTCACTGCCATTGAAGACAATTCCAAAGACTCACGATCCTCTGAGAGAAAATAATTGTCCTTGGCCCTGTTTTAATTGAACGATTCCTTATTATTAAACTGTGACCCCCTAGTTCTAGATTCCTCTGTATCCTTCCCACATCCACCTTGTCAAGACCCCTCAGGATCTTATATGTTTAAATTAAGTCATCTCTTACTCTTTTAAACTCTAGCAGATACAAGCCTAGCCTGTTCAACTTTTCCTCATAAGGCAACCCACCAGTTGCAGGTATTAGTCTGGTAAACCTTGACCTCCTCTTGGGAAATAAGGAAGGACAGGTGACAGAAGTGTTAGTGAGGGATCACTTTGGGACCAGTGACCATAATTCTATTGGTTTTAAGATAGCTATGGAGAATGATAGGTCTGGCCCAAAAGTTAAAATTCTACATTGGGGCAAGGCCAATTTTGATGGTATCAGGCGGAAACTTTCAAAAGTTAATTGGGGGAGTCTGTAAAAAGGCAAAGGGACGTCTGGTAAGTGGCACGCTTTCAAAAGTGTGTTAACCAGGGTTCAGGGTAAACACATTCCTCTTAGAGTGAAGGGCAAGACTGGCAGAAATAGGCAACCCTGGATGCCTCGGGATATTGAGGCCCTGGTCAAGAAGAAGAAAGAGGCACGTGACATGCATAGGCAGCTGGGATCAAGTGAATCCCTTGAAAAGTATAGGAAGTGTCGGAGTAGAGTTAAGAGAGAAATCAGGAGGGCAAAAGGGGGACACGAGACTGTTTTGGCAGATAAGGCAAAAGAGAATCCAAAGAGCTTCTACAAATACATAAAGGGCAAAAGAGTAACAAAGGAGAGAGTAGGGCCTCTTAAGGATCAACAAGGTAATCTATGTGTGGATCCACAAGAGATGGGTGAGATCCTAAATGAATATTTCTCATCAGTATTTACTGTTGAGAAAAGTATGGATGTTAGGGAACTTGGGGAAATAAATAGTGATGTCTTGAGGAGTGTCCATATTACAGAGGAGGAGGTGCTGGAAGTCTTAAAGCGCATCAAGATAGATAAATCCCCAGGACCTGATTAAGTGTATCCCAGGACATTGTGGGAGGCTAGGGAGGAAATTGCGGGTCCCCTAGCCGAGATATTTGAATCATCGATTGTCACGGGTGAGGTGCCTGAAGAGTGGAGAGTGGCAAATGTTGTGCCTTTGTTTAAAAAGGGCTGCAGGGAAAAGCCTAGGAACTACAGGCCAGTGAGCCTCACATCTGTGGTGGGTAAATTGTTGGAAGGTATTTTGAGAGACAGGATCTACAGGCATTTAGTGACGCAAGTACTGATTAGGGACAGTCAGCATGGCTTTGTGAGTGGAAAATCATGTCTCACAAATTTGATTGAGTTTTTTGAAGGGGTAACCAAGAAGGTAGATGAGGGCAGTGCAGTTGATGTTGTCTACATGGACTTTAGCAAGGCCTTTGACAAGGTACCGCATGGTAAGTTGTTGCATAAGGTTAAATCTCACGGGATCCAGGGTGAGGTATCTAAATGGGTACAAAATTTGCTTCTTGACAGAAGCCAGAGGGTGATTGTAGAGAATTGTTTTTCAAACTGGAGGCCTGTGACCAGCAGTGTGCCTCAGGGATCAGTGCTGTGTCCACTGTTATTTGTCATTCATATTAATGATTTGGATGAGAATATAGGAGGCATGGTTAGTAAGTTTGCAGATGACACTAAGATTGGTGGCATAGTGGACAGTGAAGAAAGTTATCTCCAATTGCAATGGGATCTTGATCAATTGGGCCAGTGGGCTGACGAATGGCAGATGGAGTTTAATTTAGACAAATGCGAGGTGATACATTTTGGTGGATTGAACCAGGGCAGGACTTACTCAGTTAATGGTAGGGCGCTGGGGAGAGTTACAGAACAAAGAGATCGAGGGGTACATGTTTATAGCTCCTTGAAAGTGGAGTCACAGGTGGACAGAGTGGTGAAGGCGGCATTCGGCATGCTTGGTTTCGTCGGTCAGAACATTGAATACAGGAGTTGGAATGTCTTGTTGAAGTTGTACAAGACATTGGTAAGGCCACACTTGGAATACTGTGTGCAATTCTGGGCAATCTATTATAGAAAGGATATTATTAAACGAGAAAGAGTGCAGAAAAGATTTACTAGGATGCTACCGGGACTTGATGGATTGAGTTAGAAGGAGAGACTGGATAGACTGGGATTTTTTTCTCTGGAGCGTAGGAGGCTGAGAGGTGCTCTTATAGAGATCTATAAAATAATGAGGGGCATAGATCAGATAGATAGTCATTATCTTTTCCCAAAGGTAGGGGAGCCTAAAACTAGAGGGCATAGGTTTAAGGGGAGAGATACAAAAGTGTCCAGAGGGGCAATTTTTTCACACAGAGGGAGGTGAGTGTCTGGAACAAGCTGCCAGAAGTAGTAGTAGAGGCAGGTACAATTTTGTCTTTTAAAAAGCATTTAGTTACATGGGTACGATGGGTATAGAGGGATATAGGCCAAGTGCGGGCATTTGGGATTAGTTTAGGGGTTTTAAAAAAAAAGGGCAGCATGGACAAGTTGGGCCAAAGGGCCTGTTTCCATGCTGTAAACCTCTATGACCTTCTCTGAAGTGTTTCCTTCTTAAATAACGAGACCAATACTGGACACAGTACTTTCGATGTGATCCCACCAATATCCTGTTTAGCTGAAGCAGAACTTCCCTACTTTTGTATTAAATGACCCTCGCAATAAATGATAATATTCTATTAGCTTTCCTAATTACTTGATGTATCTACATACTAAGCTTGTGTCTTCCATCCTTTATCCACAGCACATGTTACTTCTTCAAAGAATTTCAATAAATTGGTTAAAAATTATTTCCCTTTCTCAAAACTATGCTGACTGACGAATTACCTTGAAGTTGCCCTGCTATAGTGTCTTTAATAATAGCTTCTTATATTTTCTAATTTTTAAAATAATCTAAATTGTAAATGCTTTTAGCTGTGCGGCCAGTATTGCACATGGCCAGTGCTATACATGTATTCTGTTTGATCTACAACTGATTTTTCTTGTTTGTTTTTCAGGTCGTACTTGGAAATTACTGAGTTTTGTAGTTGCTTTACCAGCAGTTGCTGTTTGTATGCTGAATGTTGTTCTAAAGAGTGCGAATGAACGTCCTGAATTTGTGCCATATGACCATCTCCGCATCCGCAGCAAGGTATAAGATTAAATAAATGATCTGTAAGTGATATTCCAGTAAACATTACAAGAATATCCTAATTGTAACAAAATCTGGCAAACAAAATAGAAAATATACACCAGAGGTTTGCATTCTAGCAAAGGGTGATTGGCATTCATGGAATTACACTTCAGCAAAAGTGAATGCCTTCAGTGGAGAGAAAACTGAATTATAAAAAAAAGTCATGCCAGGTGCAACAAGCCACAAGTGTTATACTGTAGGCATTTTCCATGTCTTCACCTACACAGATTGAAATATGTTGCGACCATTCATTAGCAGCTGCAACCTTAAATTACAACAATTCACATTCATACTGCATCTTTAATGTAGTTTATCCTAGGAGTGTTCACAGAAGCCAAGCAATAAATAGTACAAGAAATAGAACTAGACCTAAGGTATTTTCAAAAATCTACTTTTAGAGTTTCATGAAATCATGAAATTGAGACTGCATCAGCTCTTTGGAGAATAATCTAGTTTATCTCCACTTTGTCCCCATATTTCTACAATTATTTCCTCATCCAAATATTTATCCAATTCCTTTTTGGTGGCTATTATTGAATCTGTATCTACATCACCCTTTCAGGCAGTACATTCCAAATTCATACCATTCCTTGCTTAAAACTGTTTGTTAGCAGGGATGGGATATCATTCTCCTTCCCGAGGAAGGAAGACCAGGATGAAAGCATGCTTGGGTTTTCCAGGGTGACTGGCTTCCTGATGGTGCAGAGTACCTGCGACAGCACACATGTGGCTCTTTGGGCCCTCAACATCAAAGCAGGGAGCAGAATTGCAAGGGCAGACAATATGATGGCTGACCAGTGACACTGCATGACTAGAGGGCTAGAGGGCCTTCAGTGTGCCACAGGCAAAAAACACTGTGGAGCAAGCCATTGGGATCCTGAAGCAGAGATTGTGTTGCTCAAGTTGCTTGGGGGTAAGGGGAAAACCTCTATTGTACAAGCAACAGGATCTCCATGTTTTTGGTTTTGTGCTGTGTTCTCCATGATCTTCTAATAATGATGGCCCAGCCATGACCTTCTGAGACCTAAAGGGCACCAGGTAACCAAATGGAGCAGAAGGGACCAGATTGCTCGGCTTTGCTGTCAGCATGGACCCACCATTTGTACATTAATTTAAAACTCCCCATCTTAAAGGCTCCTTCGGTCAACATCACTCAATAGAGGCCAACAAACCCTCACAACAATTTTATCCATGATGCATCTATTATACAAAAAAAATCTTCTAAATGTATCTCCATAGTGCCTGTCTTACAGTATCCCTACCTGGCTTTATGCTCCTATGCAATGTTACCTGAGGAGCTATGGCATGACTGGTGGAATGTTGCTGATCTTCACTGGGGGACACTTAATGGTGATATACTGGGGAGTGTGAATGTACAAAGGGAACTAGGTGTCCTTATACACCAGTCAATGAAAGTGGAGAGGCAAGTGCAGAAAGCAATTAGGAAGGCAAATGGTATATTGACCTTCATTGCAAGAGGATTTGAGTTCAAAAGTAGAGGTGTCTAACTCAGTTGTACAGGGCCTTGGTGAGACCACACCTGGAGTACTGCAAGCAGTTTTGGTTTCCTATCTAATATACTTGCCATAGACAGAGTGCAGCAGATGTTCACTAGCTGATACTGGGATTGGCAGTACTGTCCTATGTGGAGAGATTGGTTTGACTGGCCTGTATTTACTAGAGTTTAGAAGGTTGAGAGGAGATCTGATTGAAATGTATAAAATTCTAACAGAGCTGAATAGACTAGATGCAGGAAGGATGTTTTCCCTGTTTGTGGAACCTAGATGTGGAGATGCCGGCGTTGGACTGGGGTAAACACAGTAAGAGTTTTAACAATGCCAGGTTAAAGTCCAACAGGTTTATTTGGTAGCAAATGCCATTAGCTTTTGGAGCGCTGCTCCTTCGTCAGATGGAGTGGAAATCTGCTCTCAAACAGGGCACAGAGACACATAGGTGTCTCTGTGCCCTGTTTAAGAGCAGATTTCCACTCCATCTATTACTGTATTAAGATTAATTGACCAAATTGACACAGTTTTCTTGTATTTTCCAAGTTGATTAGATTATAGAAGAATAAACACTTTATAAGCAAAACAGACCAAATCAGGTTTGTTAAAAATACACAGCAGTGAAAAATTAAGGTGGAAGATTTTGCTTATAGACCATTTACTGACAGCTTATCATGAACGGCTTTGATCGCGTAAATAAGGAGAAACATCCAAATGGCAGAAGGGTCAGTAACCAGAGGATACAGGTTGAAGGTAATTGGGAAAACACCTGCAGGTGACATGAGGAAAACATTTTTATACAAGAGTTATAATGTGAAACGCTCTGCCTGAAAAGATGGTGAAAGCAGATTCAATAATAACTTTCAAAGTGGCATTGGGTAAGTACTCCAAAGAAAAAATGTTGCAGGGCTATGGCTACAGGGCCTGTAGATAGGGCTGGATGGCCCATCATTCTATTGTCATTCTATTATTCCATGAGCTTTCTCGGGTCTTAAAAATCTGGACAATATCCAGGCTTGGGCTGACAAGTGGCAAATAACATTCACACTACACAAATGCCAGGTAATGACCATCACCAATAAGAGACACTCTAACCACTGCCTCTTAACATTGAATGGTGTAACCATCACTGAATCCCTCACTGTCAATATCCTTGGGGTTACCATTGACCAGAAACTCAATTAGACTCACCACATAAACACAGTGGCGACAAGAGCAGATCAGAGGCTAGGAATACTACGGCGAGTAACTCACCTCCGAACACCCTAGAGCCTATCCACCATCTACAAGGAGTTTGATGGAATACTCCCCACTTGCCTGGATGGGTGCAGCTCCAACAACACTCAAGAAGCTTGACACCATCCGGGACAAAGCTTGATTGGCACCACATCCACAAACATTCAATTCCTCCACCACCAACGTTCAGTAGCAGCAGTGTGTACTATCTACAAGATGCACTGTAGTAATTCACCAAAGATCCTTAGACAGCATCTTCCAAACCCATGACCACTTCCATTTAGAAGGACAAGGGCAGCAGAAAAATGGGAACACCACCACCTGCAAGTTCCCCTCCAAACCATTCACCATCCTGACTTGGAAATATATCGTCGTTCTTTCGCAGTCGCTGGTCAAAATCCTGGAATTCCCTCCCTAATGGCATTGTGGGTCAACCCACAGAACATGGACTGCAACGACTCAAAAAGGCAGCTCACCACCACCTTCTCAAGGGCAACTAGGAATGGGCAATAAATGCTGGCCAGCCAGCGACGCCCATGTCCCACGAATGAATTTTAAAAAAGGATAAGGATACATAAAAAATAATTTGAGCATGCAACTTTATTAATCCCCTGAAGAATAGTATCAGCATTATTAATAAAAACATGAATTGTTATAGCAGATAATTAGCTGTTATGTCTGTATCTACCTATATTGCATAAGAGCAGCTCAATTAGTGCCACTCCTTTGCTTTTTCCCCAATATCTTCAGGTGTTTATCCAATTCCATACTTAAGCTTGCTAGGCTACTTCCTGGCACCCTAAATTTGCCTACAGAACCTCATTCCTCTTTCTACCTATGTAATTGGTACTGATAAAAACTATGACATTGGCCTCTCCTCTCAATGCTTTATAACCACTCAGGTGACATCCTTGATCCTGTGACAGGAAGGGAATCACAAACTCATAGAGCAATAGGACAGCACGATGGCACCGCAGTTAGCACTGCCTCACATCGCCAAGGACCCGGGTTCGATTCCGGCCTTAGGTGACTGGAGTTTGCACGTTCTCCCCATCTGCGTGGGTTTCCTCCTGGTGCTCCAGTTTCCTCCCACGGTCCAAAGATGTACAGGTTAGGTAGATTGGTCATGCTAAATTGCCTCTTATGGTCCAAAGGTGTGTAGGTTAGGGGGATTAGTGGGGTAAATGCGTGAGGTTACGGGAATAGGGCCTGGGTGGGATGCTCTGTTGGAGTCAGTGCAGACACGATGGGCTGAGTAGCCTCCTTCTGCACTGTAGGGATTCTATAATTCTATGAAGTAATACAACACGGAAACAGGCTCAACCGGTCCATGCTGACCATGGTGCCCTCCCAGTTAGTCCCAATTGCTTGCGTTTGGCCCATATCCCTCTCATCCTTTCTCATTCATGTACTTATCCAAATGCTTTTTAAATGTTGCTATTGAACCTACCTCAACCACTTTCTCTGGCAGCTCATTCCATATACACACCACCCTGTGCATGAAGATGTTCCCCTCAAGTCCCTTTTAAATCTTTCCCCTTTCACCTTAAACCCATGCCCTCTAATTTTTAGTTCCTCTACCCTGGGAAAAAGACTGTGTTCTCATCCTATCTATGCCCCTCATGATTTTATACACCTCAATAAGGTCACCCCCTCATTCTCCTACGTTCCAAGGAATAAAGCCCTAGCCTGACCAACCGCTCCCTATAACTCAGGCCCACTAGTCCTGGCAACATCCTCGTAAATCTTCTCTCCACTCTTTCCAGTTTATCAATGTCTTTCCTATAATAGTATGACCAAAAATGTACACAATGCTCCAAGTGCAGCCTCATCAATGACTTATACAACTGCACCAAAATGTCCCAACTCCTATACTCAGTGCCCTGATGAAGGCCAGTGTGTAAACGCCTTCTTCACCATTCTGTCTACCTGTGATGCTACTTTCAACGAACTATGTACTTGTACTCCTAGGTCCCTCTGTTGCTCAACACTCCCCAAGGCCCTACCATTCACTGTATAAGTCCTACCCTGGTTTGACTTTCCAAAATGTAATACCTCACACTTGTCTGTTTTGAAATCATTTGCCAATCCTCAGCCCACTTCCCTAACTGATCAAGATCCCTCTGTAATTTTTGATCACCTTCTTCGTTATCAATGATACCTTCTAATTTAGTATCATACGCAAACTTACTTACCATACCTTGTACATTCATATCCAAATCATTTCTATAAATAGCGAACAACAAGGGTCGCAACACCGACCCGAGTCACGCCTCTAGTCACAGGCCTCCAGTCCAAGAAACAACCTTAGACCATTACCCTCTGCTTCCTACCATCGAGCCAATTTTGAATCCAATTTGCTAGCTCTCCCTGGATCCCATATGACGTACCTTCCAGACTAGCGTGCCTTGCGGGACCTTGTCAAAGGCCTTACTAAAGTCCATATAGACAACATCTACTGGCCTACCCTCATCCATCCTCTTAGTTACCTCTTCGAAAAACTCTAAAAGATTCGTCAGATAGGACTTCCCATGCACAAAACCGTGCTATCAGACCTTGACTATCCAAATGTTGGTAGATCCTGTCCCTCAGAATCCCCCCCAGTAACCTGCGTGATCTATAAGGGCGTTTTTCCTTATTAATAGGAAATCACCAGACTCCATTTAATTGGGCTCAGAAAATCCAAAATTCTCATGCCTGAGCCAGAGTTTTTATCTGTACCTTCTGCTACTCCATGTTATTTCAAATGGATTAATAAACAGTGCCTACTAAATGCAAGATACATATCAAATTGTACTTTACAAAACCCTTTTACTATAAATTATTTTAAGGCAAAGAAAGAAATCTGTGTCAAGTGGATTATACATGGCTTTACAATCAAAATATATTGACATATGAAAAATGCAATCGATATGTAAACTGTTCTTTGCAATTGCAGTTTTCATTCATAAGGAACGTGAATTCTACCCCCAACAACGAAAATAAACTGAAAACAAATTCCAAGGAACACACATTTTAGGACATTTGTCACAGCTCTCACTGTACCTCCGACTCACTCCTGTGCAATAATGAGAAATTGGAGGGGCAATTCTTCGCATGAAATGTTAATACTCTATCGTTATATGCTGAGAAAGATTGTTTACGTCATTGTTAAAGGGCAGCATTCAGTGAAAAGGTGAAATGGCTATTTCACGGTTATTCATGCAATTTTGTTTGTATTATACCAGCTGCCTTGTTTGTCAGTACATAACATTCAGTCTCAATTTATGACATATAAAGCACTTTGGGATGTGTGAGAACTATGTTAGCACCAGCATAACTAAGTCTTTCTCAAGTAAATGTGACATTTTTTTCCATTTCCTATAATGGACACGATTTTCCCCCAAAAATTCTAAGTGCCCAATGGGCAGGAAATTGGGTGGTCACTGGCTACACTTCTAGACATCGGCAGCCCCCCCCCCCACAACTGCCAGCCTCCAGATTGCTGGCCCCAGCCTCCAATGGCCAGCCCCAGATCAGCTCCCCCCCGATGCAGAGTTCCCCTTACCCCTCCCCCATTCTGGCTCTGCGCCCACCAGGGTGCCAGGCTGGCACTGCACAAGGGGCATTGCTTCCATCTGCCCCCAACCTCCTGGGGGCCTCAATGGCCTTCGATCCCACCAGCGAGACCATCATGTCAGGTATCATTTGCTGGGGATCATCTGTGATCCCAGCTGGTGTGGACCTTCAGTGGCCAGGTCAGAAACCTGAGAGCCCAGCCAATCACGTCATAAAAAAGTGGCCTGGGAAGATCGTGACCGGTGTGTTATTAGCCTCCCGCTAATATTTCCCACCCCGCTACGCTGGCGAGAAAATCAAGCCCACCATCTCGAACTGAAATAACTAACCTACTGCCAATGAGTAGAGATATGATGCATTTAGAACCATGAGTGGAGATTAAAAGAAATTTTATGTGCTGGTCCTATGCGTACAAGAGACTCTCCCAAACCTGTTTCACGCAGTATCCATGCAGCTTGCAGATAAATGAGAACATTCCTCGAGTAGTTGTATGTAGATTATTTTATTGTTACACAGCAGTACAGGTGAAACTTTGTTTCTCTTTTACAGCCTTTTCCGTGGGGCGATGGAAATCACACACTTTTCCACAACTTGCATGTCAACCCATTACCCACTGGTTATGAGAAATAAATTATGTTCATTGGTGGGAATTCCAGTCCCACAATACATTATCGTACAAAATTCATATTTGTTACGATCCACATGTAGTATTCAAAATATACAATAAAAGGCTTTACATGACCAATAAACTCTCAGCATTGAGCTGTCTCTAATTCTTAAAAGCAGTATTTTCTTGAACAATAAGGCAAAACTTCACTTTTAGTTCAGTCATCATGCAAATCAGTTGGATAACATTTCAGAATGGGGGGTTAGATAATAACAAAAAACCTGCATTTACCTTGATTCATAAATTCAATACATCGAATATAATGTAATCATAACTCCTATGCAGTCACATAATAAACAATATGCAGAAATGACCTTGCACCATGAAGTTTGAAAGTTTATTATTGTCACAAGTAGGCTTACATTAACACTGCAATGAGGTTACTGTGAAAATCCCCGAGTCGCCACACTCCAGCGCCTGTTCGGGTTCACTGAGGGAGAATTTAGTATGGCCGATGCACCTAACCAGCATGTCTTTTGGACTGTGGGAGGAAACCAGAGCACCCCGGAAGAAAAGCACACAGACGCAGGGAGAACGTGCAGAATCCACACAAACAGTGACCTAAGCCGGGAATCAAACCCAGGTCCCTGGCGCTGTGAGGCAGCGGTGTTAACCAATGTGCTGCCGTGGTTATGCAGGGATTTTGCGTCACATATAGCTGCACAACAATGGAGCTAGATCTTGTATTTAGATAAATAAATAAATAATCATATGCCATGTATTGAGTTTTTCTAATAATGAGTTGAGTGTAAGAAATAACCTTGCAGCAGGTGTTCGATATACAACAATCGTTCTGTGCCACATGTTGAAGGGTACAAAGCAATGGCCCTGGGCCTAATTCACATATACAGTTGGGTAGTAAAGGATGCACAACCTTCTACACTAGTCACAAATGCATTCAACCTCACAATTAAATTATGTTGTTTCAACTGTCATTATGTTAGAACTGAATGTCAAAGATAGTGTGTTCAAACTAGTATTTGCTTTGGGATTATCTGAACATACATTTCACAATCAATACTAGGGCCTATCACAATTTATAAGGACACTGATACACAATAGAGAAAATTACTCCACCTTCTAAATTCACGAGTTGACACTTTCTCACACAAGGAAACATAAATCGTCAATTGATGAAGTCTTGAGATTTTCTGGAAGAATCTTGCAGTACAATGTATTCTGCAACAGAAGGTTCTTACTACGTATTGGCTGAACAGTAGCAGGGAGCGATGCAATAATAGTAATAACGGGACTTTAATTCTCATAATATAGACTGGGATGAGAGGAGGTAAAGTGTGTGCGGAAGAACTTTCTTGATCAATATTTTCTGGTCCACTTAGTAAGGAGGCATGATTGTCTGGTATGGTTGGAAACAAGGAAGGAGTGTTAGTATTAAAAGCATGCATTAAAAGTAGGTATGGTCAAGTGAATTTTCTATAAGTAAGCAAGCAGTGGGTGGACATTTGCATTAAGAGATAAGCTGTGTGCGAAACACCTGCTAGCAACAGCTCTGGGCTGGAAGATGTGCAGTTTAAATCAGCCATTGAGTTAAGCCAGAAATGTTTAGAGGCTGCGAAAGCAGTCTTGTGTCTGAAGTTTTGAATTTTTGCAGCAGAGTGGAAGGGAGTTTGAAAAATCTTGTGACATGCCTTTCCTACCTCTGCAGTGGGTTTGCTTTGTGGTAATATTTCAGAATTTGAGTTAAATATCGATCAGAGAGTGTTGCCTAGGGTGTGTCTAACCAAGTGAGATTCATTTGAGGAACGTTCTGCGAAGTGAATTTTCTCTGTGCAACTAAAACTTTGTGTGCTTAAGTTTTATTTTTCCTTTGTCAATAAATGTTTTAATTTAATGTTTAAAATCTGTGAATTTGTGGCTTCCGAATTCAGTGAACTTCTCTTGTTGGAAAACAAAGAAAAGGTTGTGATACCTGGGCCAAGTTTCCCTTCAGGATTTATTTTGCATAGCAATTAACATCTACAGGATCATAATGAATTTGGGGGTTCTTAGAAAGATTATTAAGAATTCATTGATTGGCTTGGAGTCTATGAGTACGAGAAGAACACCGAGCTCAGGAGCTTTTTTTGTCAAGGGATTTAAAAGCCTGCAAAATGGCTTTGGCAATTGCTAAGACTTTTCTGACAGTGGAAGATGTGACAATGGAGTATTTGAAATCTCTGAAAAGCACTAAGCTATGATTGTTAGCAGATTTGTTGCAGGTGGAAATAAAAGCATAGTTTCACAAGGCTGCTATGGTTACAGTACTTGCCCAGCATTTAAAGCTGGAAGACGTCTCAAGTTAATATGTCACAGCTAGAGGTAGTAATCAGTTACAAATAAAACAGCTCGACATAGAAAGAGATCAAATAAAGATTTGAATTGGAAAAAAGAGAAATGAGAAAACCTCTGGGATCAATGGTTTAGGACATTAAAATTATACAAGACTTTTGAAAATGTAAGAGAGGTTATGATTATGGAAGAATTTAGTAATAGCATTCTAGTTAAGATGTATTTAGATGAAAGACAAAGTAAAAACATCAGGAAAGCTGCTGTTTTAGCCGATACATGCAATATTTCACACAAATAGTTGTGTAGGAAAAGGGTCAGACAGAAATTAGAGATAGAGGATGGAATTGAATTCCGTGAAGCCAGAATTGAACCTGAGTCCCTGGCACTGTGAGGCAGCAGTGCTAACCACTATGCCACCATGCCGTGACAGCATTAGACTGTGAAGACGATGATGAGAGCTTATAGTCAAGACTCTCACAGGATTGGGATCGAGGAATTCTATTCTTGGTGTTTGTTATTAGGGATGCCCGTAATGAGTTAACAGGATTGATTCCTTTCAAGTTAATCTATGGTCACGCAGTAAGGGGACTACTCAAGATAATTTGGGAGAAATTAGTCAAAGTTCTGAAACTGCTCTTCTGAATTATGTGACAAAATGCAGAGAAAGATTGAGAAGTACATGAAAGTTAGATAGGGAACCTTTAAAGATATCATAGTAAATGAGAATAAAAGGGCAAAGGATCGTAGTTTTGTGGCTGGGCAGAAGATGTTAGTATTGTCAGTGTCAGACGATCCATTAAAAGCAAGATTTTGTGGACCTTATCAGATTAAAAAGAGACTGAGTGAGATAAATTATTTGGGAGATATCCAAGATAGAAGAATGTGTGTGTGTCACGCAAATGTGCTTAAAATGTACTTTGACAGGGAGGATAACCAGAATGAGATCCTGGTCATTGTAAGGGAAAGGGGGTAGATATTAAGGCAGTGGTGGGCAACCTGCAACCCGGGATTCACATGCGGCCCATCTGGATGCTGAGTGCAGCCCACAAGACATTTTTGGTGGCTACTGCGCACACGCAGGGCTGCCACTTTCCACTGAAATCTGTCCACGCAGCTTTTACCCTCTTGGTACAACTGAAGTGATAGCACATACAACAAGAACAGGTGAAGTGTGTCATGACTGCACCTCATAACAAGAATGTGATACAATAACAGTTTAGAAGCCACCAGCATTTCAAAAGATATTTCACATGATGTGAGTCCCAGTAGCAAGATTAGCAGTTGTAAACAGAACGGAAGAAAATATCATCCTGCTAATAAGAAACACCTTAGACAGACGATTGAAACCATCGGGGAGGCATACATACATATTAATCTTCTGAGGGGACAGACAGCAAATACACAGAGAACAATCAAAGGGAAAAAAATAGGATAATTGCCAACCTTTTGTGGAAACAAGGCGGCAGTTTTCATCTAACAACCTGTAAGCCTGTAGTGGCTAGCAGACCAGAAGCAAAAGTGCAGAAACCTTTGGGGTCCGTTAAAGCCATATCTTCGCTGAACCAAGAGACACTCCCCCTACTCAATCTTATACAGTGTGGTAGCTATGTTTATAGATCTGTTGAATTCGAAGTTGTATGGGAAGAGGGATGTCCTGAAAGAATTAAGATCGCAAATGTATTTTGGATCAAAAAGGTTAATTTCTACATAAACTGTGTGGGTGTGTTTAGTTGTTCTTTTACATAGCTGTCTTTGATCATTATAGTCCTGTTCATGTATATGTGCCTTGTAATAAATAGTCTTTAATAGGTATTATACTATGACTGGGCTAGTTACTGTTCTCACTGAGTCTTGCACGTGACTCCTCACACTATTCCTGTGAACTAAATGATACACCATCATGAACCAGTGTTCCAGGTTGGGACACCCTCGCCGATAACATCAGCTAAGTTGGTGACATGTGAGATACATGCTGATTCAACACAATATTGACTGCTAGAGCTATGAAGGCACTTCCTAGTCTTCAAAGTGCAAATATTTGTTTTTACCATTTTAAATTGATGACAGTCTATTAATATATGAATGATTAAGCATTTTCTATAACTTGTCAGAAAATATTCAGCACATATTAAATCTTATTCAGAAGGACATAAGAACTAGGAGCAAGAGTAGTCAATTCAGCCCCTCAAGCCTGCTCTGCCATTCAATACAATGGCTGACCTCATCTCCATCTTCCTGCCATTCCACCCCCCCCCCCCCCCATAACCCTTCATCCCACTACCAATTCAAAAGCCATCTATCTCCTGTTAAATTTGTTTAGTGTTCTGGCATTCACTGTACTCTGGGGTAGAGAATTCCACAGATTCACGACCATTTGAGTGATGTAATTCCTCCTCAATTCGGTTTCAAATCTGTCACCCCTTAATCAAAAACTATGGCCTCTCCTAGAATGTCCAGTAAGGTGAAACATCCACTCTATATCTATCCTGTCAATCTGCTTTAGCATCTTGTATACCGCAAATAGATCTCTCATTTGTCTAAACCTTGGCAAGTACAAGCCTAAGTTGCTCAATCTATCTTCATGAGACAAGTCCTTCATCCTGGGAATCGATCTAGTGAACATTCTCGGAACCATCTTAAATGCATTTACATCCTTCGTCAAGCAAGGAGATCAAAACTGTGCTGTACTCCAGATGCAGTCTCATCAATGCCCTGTACAGTTGCAACAGCATTTCCCTACCTTTCCCTATACTCTATTCCATTAGCAATGAACACCAAAGTTCTATGTGCTGTCCTTATTACCTTACATACCTGCATACTAACTTTCTGCGATTCATACACAAAGACACCCAGATCCCTCTGCACCAAAGCATTTTGAAGTTTCTCTCCATTTAGATAATAAGTTGCCATGTTAATTTCCATCTGCCAAATTTTGGCCGACTGTGTGTATAAATCCTTCTCTTTTAAGTCCCTGTAAAAGTAGTTTCCAAAATCCATCAGTGTCAGTCAGGATAGAAATTCAGTTCTTTCCTCTTCTGCCTGGAGCAGGATGACAACACATGCACCCTGCTGCACATTGCCCTAATAAAGATGGTGGTCATTAACCTGGGTCTGGTGAAGAGAGAAATCCAGACTTTTCCCGCATGTTCTCTACAAACACAAGATCAGGACCTTGGAAAGAGGGGACCCGAGTTGGGTTTAACTAACACCTATCTTGCATTTGTCTCTAGTGGTGCACACTCTGAGCTGGCCTTAGTGGAGTTCTGATGTGGAGATGCCGGCGTTGGACTGGGGTAAACACAGTAAGAAGTTTAACAACACCAGGTTAAAGTCCAACAGGTTTATTTGGTAGCAAAAGCCACACAAGCTTTCGGAGCTCCAAGCCCCTTCAGGTGAGTGGGAATTCTGTTCACAAACAGAGCATATAAAGACACAAACTCAATTTACATGAATAATGGTTGGAATGCGAATACTTACAGCTAATCAAGTCTTTAAGAAACAAAACAACGTGAGTGGAGAGAGCATCAAGACAGGCTAAAAAGATGTGTATTGTCTCCAGACAAGACAGCCAGTGAAACTCTGCAGGTCCAGGCAACTGTGGGGGTTACAGATAGTGTGACATGAACCCAATATCCCGGTTGAGGCCGTCCTCGTGTGTGCAGAACTTGGCTATTAGTTTCTGCTCAGCGACTCTGCGCCGTCGTGTGTCGCGAAGGCCGCCTTGGAGAACGCTTACCCGAATATCAGAGGCCGAATGCCCGTGACCGCTGAAGTGCTCCCCAACAGGAAGAGAACAGTCTTGCCTGGTGACTGTCAAGCAGTGTTCATTCATCCGTTGTTGCAGCATCTGCATAATTTCCCCAATGTACCATGCCTCGGGACATCCTTTCCTGCAGCGTATCAGGTAGACAACGTTGGCTGAGTTGCAAGAGTATGTACCGTGTACCTGGTGGATACCTACGTCGTCCAGTACTTGCCCGGAGCGGAGAAGCTACGGCATCTCCTCCGGAGCCTTCAACATGCCATTGATGAAAACGAACATCTCGCCAAGGCCATCCCCACACCCCCACTTCTTGCCTTCAACCGCACAACCTCAAACAGACCATTGTCCACAGCAAACTACCCAGCCTTCAGGAGAACAGTGACCACAACACCACACAACCCTGCCAGAGCAACCTCTGCAAGACTTGCCGGATCATTGACACAGATGCCATCATCTCACGTGAGAACACCATCCACCAGGTATATACTCTTGCAACTCGGCCAACGTTGTCTACCTGATACGCTGCAGGAAAGGATGTCCCGAGGCATGGTACATTGGGGTAACTATGCAGACGCTGCGACAATGGATGAATGAACACCGCTCGACAATCACCAGGCAAGACTGTTCTCTTCCTGTTGGGGAGCACTTCAGCGGTCACGGGCATTCGGCCTCTGATATTCGGGTAAGCGTTCTCCAAGGCGGCCTTCGCGACACACGACGGCGCAGAGTCGCTGAGCAGAAACTGATAGCCAAGTTCCGCACACACGAGGACGGCCTCAACCGGGATATTGGGTTCATGTTACACTATCTGTAACCCCCACAGTTGCCTGGACCTGCAGAGTTTCACTGGCTGTCTTGTCTGGAGACAATACACATCTTTTTAGCCTGTCTTGATGCTCTCTCCACTCACGTTGTTTTGTTTCTTAAAGACTTGATTAGCTGTAAGTATTCGCATTCCAACCATTATTCATGTAAATTGAGTCTGTGTCTTTATATGCCCTGTTTGTGAACAGAATTCCCACTCACCTGAAGGGGCTTGGAGCTCCGAAAGCTTGTGTGGCTTTTGCTACCAAATAAACCTGTTGGACTTTAACCTGGTGTTGTTAAACTTCTTACTTAGTGGAGTTCACATGTAAATAGGGGTCAGAAGCAGGCTGCCTTTCAGCCTAGATTTTCCTCCTCTCCTGGTCTGATGTGTGGATAGTTTAACAGATAGACAGGCGCCAATGAGCCCAGGACCCCGGAGAACACAGGGCCTGACGAATAGCACCATGTGTATCCCCATGTCCCAGAACTTAGCTATACCTACCTTTTTACAGGATATGCCAAATATTTTTTGTTCCAGGCCTACTTGGGACCCTCCCTCAACTCTTTTTCAGGTACGTTGATGACTGTATTAGTGCCACATCTCATGCCCTGAATTGGAAAACTTGATCAATTTTGTTTACAATTTGTACCCTTCCATTTCACATGGTCCACCACCACCTATTCCCTTCCTTGAATTCTCGGTCTCCGTTTCTGACGATAGGTTATCAAAAATAGTCATGATAATCCCACTGACTCCCACAACTACCTTAAGTACAGTTGCTCACACTTTGCACCCTCCTCCTAGTTCCTCTGTCTCTTACATATAACGTACAACCCAGTATTTGGGCGACAGCTTTGTGGAACACCTCCATTGTCCATAAGCATGATCCCAAGCTTCATTTTAATTCTCCACCTTGCTCTCTCTCTCTGACATTTATGTCTTTGGCCTTTTGCGGTGTTTCAGTGAAACTAAATGTATGCTCCAGGAAAAAGCACTTCATCTTTCAATAAGGCATTTTACAGCCCTCTGGATTCAACATTGAGTTCAACACTTTCAGGCCATAGACATTTTGTCTTCTTTTTGATTGTTTCAGTTTTTTCTTTGTTAGCAACATATCTTTGGTTTCTTTTCTTGCCCTATCATCATTCCCTTTCGCCCTTTTTGTAGAATTCTACAGTGAAGGAGGCGGCCATTCGGCCATCAAGTCTGCACCGACTCGCTGACAGAGAATACCAATCACACCCTATCCCCGTAAATCCACATATTTACCCCGCTAATCTCCCTAATTGACACATCTTGGGATACAGAGGCAAAATTTAGCATGGCCAATCCCCCTAACCTGCACATCTTTGAACTGTGGAAGGAAACCGGAGCACCCAAAGGAAACCCACAGACATAAAGATGTGCAAACTTCAGTCAGTCACCCAAAGCTGGAATTGAACCCGGGTCCTTGATGTAGTGTGACAGCAGTGCTAACCACTGCCACGGTGCTGCCCTGTATTGTACTATGATCCATTTTTCATGTTTAATTTTTATCTAATTAGCAGTCCTGTAACTCTGTTCCTCCATGTTGGATGAAACAAAAAATAAAAGTTACGGTCAGCTAGGGATTCTGGGATCTTCCCGTACAACGATATCAACTGGGGTTGTAACAGATTACTGATCTTCCTGCCAGTGGACAGTTTCTCTATTTAGCCAATCAAAATTCCTCATTATTTTGGTCGCCTTTATCTGTTCAAAGAAAATCCAGCTATTCTAATTTTTCCACAACTGAACAGCTATGTACCAAGTTGCCAAGAATCAACCATCATTCAATCTCCCATCCTCCACCCAATCACAGACCTTCCTTTTGTGCTTGTCCTACCTACCCTTTGCTAAAAGCCTATTATATCTTGAACTTTCCTAATTCTGATGAAACATCAGACCTGAAACGTCAACTATTTCTCTCTACGGATATTATCTAATCTGCTCAGTCTTTTACTGCGCTTTGTTTTTTTTATATTGAATAATACGGTTCTTTAATTCCCTACACTGAATTGTAAGCAGCAAAGAGAACTTTGTTTCTCATGTTCTTGATAAGTTTTACAAATTGTTTAATGTTCCACAAGTAAAGACTAAAAGTTTGTGTTGGGCCCCAAAATAAGGTATTAAAAATGAAATTTTCTGTTTGTCCTTGTTTAATCTTACTTGTAATTAAACCTAATTTGTCGGCCAAAATTAGTAGCCTAATATACAGTATATCCATCAGAGAGACACCAAAGCAAGCTCTTGAAGACATACCTCATATTTGCACAGTGCGTTTCACAACCTCAGAAGGTCCCAAAAAGCTGCACTTTTTGAAGTGCAGTCACTGTTGTAACATAAGAAACATGGCAGCCAACATGCATACAGCAAAATCCCACAAACAGCAATTGGATAAATGGCCAGAAATTCTGTTAGTGACATGGGTTGAGGGATAAATATCGGCCATGACAGTGGGAAAACTCACCTGTTTCTCTTCAAAGTAGTGCCATTGCATTTAATACTTTCATCAAAAGCCCTCACAGACCCTGAGTTTTACAACTTCACAAAATAAGATCTGTTGTTGAATTTGACATTTCCCCCCCCCCGCCCCCAACCCCCACGCCTCGAGTTTTCATGCCTCGTCAGGATTTGCCCAGGAGTATTCAGACGGGGACGGGGGACGGACGGACGGGGGGGGACATGGAAGAATGTCATGTCATGGCATACAGGATCCTTGATGTCAGAGGAAGGAATCCTTCATCCCAGTCAGAATTGAACTCCGGTTCAAGTATCTAACCGCATAGATCTATCAAGTTCACCCATGGACATAAACTGAAACTACTTTATACACTTTGAAACTGAAATTTATTGAAGAAAATAACAAATATTCATTAAAAGGTTCGAGCACAGTGCACATCTGTTCATTATTTATAAAGCAGTTTTATTTTCAGCCTACAAAAAGGACACATTTTGTTCAAACAGCCACAATGGGAAGAACTAAAATTTCTTCCAATATGAAGGGGGCTCTACCTATAAACCAAAGGAAATAGGCACACAACACTGTACTATGCACTGTCCGTATACCATCTTCACAGTGATTCTCTGTCAAGGGATATGAGGCCCAAGTTCACAACAGACCTTAGAAACAGCTGCAAATAGAAGCAACCATTCGATTATTTCCTAGTTTAATGTCCAACCACTCTTTATTTTGACCAAAATATTAGCCCACGTGTAAGGATATGCTCTGTTTAATGCTGCCACCTTTCAGCCAGTGCTTTTGTTGAGTGGGGGAGGCATGTATTTCTGCTTAACCCTTTTCTTAACATTTAGAAATTAAGTCCTAAAGCAGGTTCTTTGATAAGCACAGCCTCTCGGGGTAAGAAGAGAACCTCAAAACTCAAATTAGGGCCTAACAGAATTCCACTTGATCTGTTAATCAACTTTTGTTCTTCAAGACGTTGACAAATCTGTTGTGTATCTGTAGCATTTTTATTATTTTCATTTCAGAATTTTTAGTATCAAGTTTTGTCTTCTTTCTGACCATAAAGGATATACATGTAAGATGGACAATATAGTCAACTGCCTAAATCCAAATTCTGAAGTTAAACTACAGTAAACTAATTTCCACGTTCCAATTCTTAAGAATGGCACAGCTCAAAATCGATTAGCATCAATGAAATGCAAGTTCTCTCATTAGCATTACTACAATGCATAAGTAAGACCCATTAGGCAGCTAATGGAATTTGGTTTTTTTATATATATATATAATTGACCAAAACTGTTTTCAGACACTCACTGGAGGTTGCATACCAACACTCATGTCCAAACCCAAGTGTGCCAGGATTTTGCGGGGGGGGGGGGGGGGGGGAGAGGGGTGGGCACTGGGAAAAAAGATATTATGCTCAATTCTACAGTGCAAATTTGCCAAGTTTTGCTATTTATTTTGAGGCCTGTAATTATGCTGTTATTTTAAGGCATACTAAGTTACAGTTATAACACTCAATGCTGTTCTTGGTGTTCGGTTACAGATAAAACACAAATAGAAGGTGCTTAAGAACCCCAGGATGCTAATAATTTTTTTTCTGAACAACTATCCCAGGCTCATTTTACAGTATCACAGCACCAAAAAGTGACATGCTAATTCATGAGTCCTGGGCACACAGTCCAGCAATATTCAATTCGAGTGCTGCATGTGTGCAAATAACCTTTTTTATTCATGTACTTTATTTTTAACCTATTATCTTGTTGGTTAATGCACAAGAACTGAACTATTTTCTATTTTAAGCATTCAATGTCAACAACAAATACTCCTTGGTCAAGTATAGCACAAGTTAAAAGTAATGCTACTTCTACACTGTCCTACTAATGTGCCTTACTAACCTTAATTTCAGAGAATTGCTTCCAACTGCATTGGATTTTTAAAATTTCTCACATCAGTGAGACTATTCAGCTTGGTGACCACAAGGTTTCAGCATTAAACTATCCACAGGTCAACAAGAACAGCATAAAAGACTGGCTTCAGTCTAGCTCAAATTCAATTCTAGCATGAAACTTACAGCCAAGAAAGAGAAAAATTTTCAATGTGAACTGGATTCAAACTTAAGCCCCAGTTGAGTTAGTGTGCTAACCTCAATGTTCTAGTTGGTAAAATTGTAACACCTACTGCTCTCCTTGCAGAAACTATCTTTACACTTTTCATCACAAAGTTTCAAAAAACAATCACTGGGAGCACAGCAGACTCTTAATACATAAATTTGTTTGCACTGAGCACTTAGCTAAGGATTAAAGTTGAGCAGCCTTCAACTTGAATCCCAATAGTCCCACATTATTATCACTTCTGCCTATTCCATTGCTCCAAAAACTATAGAGCATCACATTCATCCCGCTAAATACAATAGCTGGAGAATTAATATCTTCCGTAGGTAATTTTACATTTAATTTTTGGCCTTGTCTAATGTCAGACACTAGGGAAAATGTCATTTTTGTCAGCCTGCCCTGAAATTGCCTTCCACATGAACAAAGGTTTCCTAACTCAGCAGCTCAGAACAGAGTGATGAAACGCAGCTATGAGTGAAGAGGCTTTGCGTCCCAGGCATTATTCGTTCATTTCATGGTTGCTCTGTAGCTGTTCTTATTGTTTATAAAGGATTCACTGCAACCCTCTGATAATACCAGCAATACCACTGATTTACTGACAGCACAGCCCGCGCTCAAGCTAATGTATTCTAGTCAACTCTTCAACAATTTTTATCAGGTCATCTACAGTTGCTTCTCTCTTCATCCCACTTCCGTCATCAATCTGAAAATGAAATCAGTCATGTAAGTGTCAAGAAAAAAAAGTGCCAATTACACAGCAAAGGACTTGCCTACTAGTTGAACACTCTCAAACTCCTAATCAGCAAAAGATCTTAAACAATCAGAGCTGATCCTCAGCAAAAGCAGGTGTGCCACCTTGCAGAAGGTTCTTCAAGAAGGAATGAGCTAAATATCTGGCTGGGAAGAGATTTCTGCTTGGGTGCATACAAACATATGCATTAGGAGCAGGAGAAGGCCATTTGGCCTCTCGAGCCTACTCTGCCATTTGATAAGATTATAGCTGATCTGACGATAGCCTGAACTCTATGTCCCTGTCTATCCCCTTCAACACCCTTGTTAGTCAAGAATCCAAATCAGCCTTAAAAAATATTCAGTAATCCTGCATCCACTGTTCTGTGGGGAAGAAAATTCCAAAGACTAATGATATTTGGAAGAAAAATATCTATCTTAAATGGGAAATACCCGATTTTTAAACTGTGCCCCCTAATTCTAGTCTCTCCCATAAGTAGAAAACATCCTTTCAGCATCCACCCTGTCAAATCCCTGCAGGATCTTGTATGTTTCAACAGGATCAGCTCTCATTCTTCAAAATTCCAATAGATACAAGCCCAGCCTGTCCAGCCTTTCCTCATAAAACAACTCCTTTATCCCAGGTATCAGTCCTGTGGATTTTCTCGGAACTGCTTCTGATAAGGAGACAAAAACTATTCAGTACTCCAGATGTCGTCTCACCCAGTACAATCATAGCAAAACTTCTCTACTTTTATATTCCATTCCCTTTTCAATAAGTAACAACACTCTATTTACTTTCCTAATCACTTGCTGTACCTGCATACTATTCTTTTGTGATTCATGTACCAGGATAACCAGATAGAGCCCTCTGTTCCACAGAGTTCTATAATCTCTTCCCATTTAAATAAAATGCTGCAGTTCTTTCTGCCAATTGACAAATTCCCATTTCCCTCATTTAGATCCCATCTGCCAAATCTTTGCTCACTCACTTAACCTATATATATGATGTATATATATATCACTTTGCAAACTTATTTTGTCCTTTACACGGCTTATTTTCCTATTTTTGTGTCAGCAGCAAATTTAACAACCATACATTAGATCCCTTAATCCAAGTCATTGATATAGATTGTAGATAGATAAGGCCCAAGCACGGATTCCTGTGGCACTCCACTGGTTACATCCTGCCAACTCGAAAATTACCCATTTATCCCTATGTTCTGCTCCCGTTAGCTAACCAATTTTTATCCATGCCAATATGTTATCCCCATACACCATGAGATCTTATTTTGTATAGTAATCTTTGATGTTAACACCTTATCAAATATCTTTTTTGAAATCTCAGTACAAATCTACAGGTTCCCCTTTATCTGACAAAGGGTCATTCAGACTCAAAACGCTGGCTCTATTCTCTCCCCACAGATGCTGTCAGAGCTGCTGGGATTTTCCAGCATTTTCTGTTTTTGTTTCAGATTCCAGCATCCACAGTATTTTGCCTTTATCGTATAATTAGACAGAGTCAGCATGGGTTTACAAAAGGGAAATTATGCTTGACAAATCTACTGGAATTCTTTGAATATGTAACTGGTAGAGATGATAAAGGGAAGACACTGGATTTGGTTTATTTGGCCTTTCTCAAGGCTTTCGACAATGTCCCATAAGAGATTAGCATGTAAAATGAAAGCACATAAGAATGGGGGTAGTGTATTAAGATCGATGGAAAACTGATTGGCAGACGGGAAACAAAGAGAAGGAATAAAGGGCTCTTTTTCCAAATGGCAGGCAGTGGGATATCGCAGGGATCGGTGCTAGGACACAGCTATTCACAATATATGTTAATAACTTAGATGAGGGAACTAAATATAATATCTCCAAATTTGCAACTGATACAAGCTGTGTGGGTGAACTGTGAGATGCAAAGATGATTCAGTGCAATTTGGACAAGCTGAGTGAATGGGCAAATGCATGGCAGGTGCAGTATAATGTGAATAACTGTGGTTATCCACTTTGGTAGCAAAAATAGGAAGACAGATTATCTGAATGGCTATAGATTGAGAGAGGGGAATGCGCCCCTGGGTGTCCTCGTATACCAGTTGCTGAAGGTAAGCATGTAGGTGCAGCAGGCGGTAAAGATGACAAATGGTATGCTGGCCTTCATAGCAAGTGGATTTGAGTACAGGAGCCGGGACGTCTTGCTCCAATTATACAGGGCCTTGGTGAGGCCACACTTGGAATATTGTCTGCAGTTATGGTCTCCTTATCTGTGTAAGGATGTTCTTGCTATTGAGGGAGTGCAGTGAAAGTGTGGCAGATTGATTCCTGGGATGGTGAGACTGACATATGAGAAGAGATTGAGGTGGTTAGGATTATATTCATCATATAGTGCAGAAGAGGCCCTTCGAGTCTGCACTGACACGCGAGAAACACCTGAACTCCCACCTAATCCCATTTATCAGCACTTGGCCCATAGCCTTAAATGTTATGACATACCAAGTGCTCATCCAGCTCCTGTTTAAAGGATGTGAGGCAACCCACCTCTACCACCTTCCCAAGCAGCACATTCCAGACCATCACCACCCTCTGCGTAAAAATGTTTTTCCTCACATCCGCCCTAAACCTCCTGCCCCTCATCTTGAACCTATGTCACTTCGTGACTGATCCTTCAACTAAGGGGAACAGCTGCTCCTTATCCACTCTGTCCATGCCCCTCATAATCTTGTACACGTCAATCAGGTTGCGCCTCAGTCTTCTCTCCTCCAACGTATACAGCCCAAGCCTACCTAACCTCTCTTCTTCCTGGTGAATCTCCTCTGGAACTTCTCCAGTGCACTCACATCCTTCCTATAATGAGGTGACCAGTAGCACACAGTACTCTAGCTGTGGCCTCACCACACTTCTATGCAACTCCAACATGACTTTCCTGTTTTTGTAATCTATGCGTCGATTGATAAAGAAAAAAAAGTGTCCCATATGCCTTTTTCACCACCCCACTAACACGCCTTTCCATCTTCAGAGATCTATGGACAAACATGCCAATGTCCCTTTGTTCCACAGAACTTCCTAGTGTCATGCCGTTCATTGAATACTTCCTTGTCAAATTACTCCTTCCAAAGTGTATACCTTTTCAGGGTTAAATTCCATCTGCCACTTACCTGCTCATTTGACCAATCCATTACATCTTCTTGTAGCCCAAGATGTCAGCCTCACTAATAACCACCTGGCCAATCTTTGTGTCATCCACAAACTTACTAATCCTACCCCCAACATAGTCATCTATGTCGTTTATATAAATGACGAATAATAGGGGACCCAACAAAGATCCCTGTGGTACGCCACTGGACAATAGGGGACCCAACAGAGATCCCTGGTATGCTACTGGACACTGGCTTCCAGTCACTAAAGCAACCTTCTATCATCACCTTGTCTCTTACAACTGAGCCAATTTTAAATCCACTTTATCAATTAATCTGTATTGAATGTGCATTTACCTTCTTTACAAGTTTCCATGTGGGACCTTGTCAAAGACTTTGCTGAAATCCATATAAACTACATCAACTGCACTACCGTTATCTTCACAACTGATCACCACCTCAAAAAATTCAATCAAATTTGTTAGGCATGACCTCCCTCTGACAAAGCCATGCTTGACAATGCCTGATCAAGCTTTGCCTCTCCAAGTGGAGATAGATGCTGTCCTTCAGAAGTTTCTCCAATAGTTGCCCTACCACTGACATGAGACTCACTGGTCTGCAGTTCCCTGGTTTATCTCTACAACCCTTCTTAAATAGCAGAATGTCATGAACTGTTCTTCAGTCATCTAGCACCTACCCCATGGCAAGAGAGGAATTAAAATTTGGGTCAGAGCCCTTGCAATCTTCTCCTTTGTCTCCCACAGCAGCCTGGGTGCACAATTAATCCGGACCTGGAGACTTATCCACTTTTAAGCCTGCCAACGCCTCCAATACCTTGTCCTTCCCTATGTCAATTTGCTCAAAAACCTCAGAGTCTCTCTCCCTGAATTCTATACCTTCTTCCTCTTTCTCTTGGGTTTCAGAAGTTGGGGTTCAGAAGAATGAGGGGGAAGGATCTCATAGAGACCTATACAATTATAACAGGATTAGACAGTGTGGATGTGGGAAAGTTGTTTCTAGGTGTCCAGAAGCAGGGGATCATAGTCTAAGTGGTAAACCTTTCTGGATTGAGAGGAGGAGGAATTTCTTCACCCAGATGGTGGTAAGCCTGTAAAATTCACTACTACAGAAAGTAGTTGGGGCCAAAACATTGCTTGTTCTCATGAAGGAGTTAGATATAGCTCTTGGAGATCAAAGGATATGGGGGAAGGTGGGGTTACTGCAACACATCCTAGTGCCAGTGAAGGTGTTTAGTGTAACAAGTTTATATAGGCACTTTCCAATATGAATCTGCTTCAATTAATAAATAATATTGCTATTCTAGGAAATGGAAAGATAAACAGTCTTCTGGAGGTGGATAAAATGAACGTGCTAGTCCTCAGAACTTGGTATGAAACAAGCAAGTCCCATGACTATGACTTTTCTTGCCTTTGTATGTTGCTGTTGTGTTTGTGCTATCAAGTGGAAAAGGAACACCTAGTTTATCCCATGTAACACCATCTGCACGTTCATATGTTGTAGAATAATCCTGTTATACTTGGAAAAAGTTAAATGTAGTAACAATGTCTCAAAAGTAAAATACTGCAAATGCTGGAAATCAAAAAACAACAGTAAATGTTGGAAATGCTGAACAGGTCAGACAGCATCTGTGGAGAGAAACTGTTCTTCACATCAATCTGTCTTCTGTCCAGATGCTCCCTGATCTGCTGAGTATTTCCAGCATTTTCTATTTTTAATAGTGATTCTCCTTTGTACATGTGTGGAAAATTCCACGTTACAAGCAAGTACATTCAAAGACTGGATTCTTGAGAATGTTATATTTGGTGATTGGCTTTTCATGCAGAGCTATGATGGGTCTAAAGCATATGATGAAGTGACATTTTTGGCCAATTGAAAAATAATCAATGCACTAAAACAGCTTTTAATAATTCACATCATCTGAAAAGGTATCTTGATTAATTAGTTACACAGTCACACATTACCTGTAGGCCTGCAGCCACCTCCTGCATTTTAGGTCGGCTCAGATCCAAGAAACTCTCAATAAGGTCTCCATCTATAAATCCTGCAGCAGGTTCAGTTTTTCGCTCGGAGTGAAACGATCTCCAGGTAAAGAGTAGTCATGGAAGAATTCTTTTGAACAACAATTTATTAGCACGAAACAGCAAAGACAGTCCACATTAGGGCAGCTTTACACACAAATCCCCATCCATCTCATGTCACCATATCCCTCAATACTGATACTCCTTGGTGCACTATTTCATAGAGATTCTGAATAAAGAGCAGTGAAAGTGCAAGAACCATGATGCTGTGGATTACTTTATAAACATCACAGAACAATTGCATAGGCAATTAATGTTTTATGCAGAGTTCACAGTCCGACATCACTATAACACTCCTTGTTCATTGTGTTTTTGTTTTGGACATAATGTGGAATTTATTCTCCAAATCTGACCATAAAGGTTTAAAAAAAAAGACCAGAGTGAAAATACAGTTACAAAAACACTAAAAGCACTGGAAATTTGTGGTTAATGGACTTTCCAAATAAGGCTTTCTAGTTAAGGCTTTGACCATACACATGATTAGGGTTGTATCTATGCTTAATGACTTCTAAGAGATATTTAAGGAACAGAGAAAGGATGTGTACATTTTTACAAATTACTCCCCTACTCTGCATTGTCTGAAAAAGTTCTTTAACAAGGTTAAGTTTTTACCTCCCCAGGTCAGGTCTCTTTATTGGTTGGTTACTATGGTAACTGCCATCTAATAAAGTAGAAAGTTACTCAAGCATATCCTGTGTATAGAAATCCAATAAGAAGTCTCACAACACCAGGTTAGAGTCCAACAGGTTTATTTGGTAGCACAAGCCATTAGCTTTTGGCGCGCTGCCCCTTCATCAGGTAAGTGGGAGTTCTATTCACTAACAGGACATATAAAGACAAACTCAATTTACAAACAATTCACAACACACGACAACGCAGAGTTGCTGAGCAGAGACTGATAGCCAAGTTCCACATACATGAGGACGGCCTCAAACGGGATCTTGGGTTCATGTCACACTATCTGTAACCCCCACAACTTGCCTGGGCTTGCAAAATCTCACTAACTGTTCTGGCTGGAGACAATACACATCTCTTTAACCTGTGCTTAACGCTCTCTCCACTCTCATTGTCTGTACCTTTAAGACTTAATCACCTGTAGAGACTCGCATTCCAACCATTATTTTGTAAATTGAGTTTGTGTCTTTATATGCCGTTTGTGAATAGAATTCCCACTCACCTGATGAAGGGGCAGCGCTCCAAAAGCTAGTGGCTTGGGCTACCAAATAAACCTGCTGGACTTTAACCTGCTGTTGTGAGACTTCTGTGTTTACCCCAGTCCAACGCCGGCATTTCCACATTACAGAAATCCAATCCTGTCTATTCTTGATCATCAATAAGTGTGGAAAATATTGTGGACCCTATTACCCAGCAACACATACTCCCCATTAACCTGTTCACTGATGCTCAGTTTGGGATTCACAAGGACCACTTGGCTCCAGAACTTATCATGTCCTTGGTCGAAACATGGATAAAAGAGCGGAATTCCAGAGGTGAGGTAAGAATGATTATCCTTGACAGCATTTGACGAAGTGTGGCATTAAGGATCCCTGGTATAGTTGTAGTCAAAGGGAATCAGCAGATAAATCTTTCACAGGCTGATTAGCACAAGGAAAAACACTGTGGCTGTTGGCGATGAATCATTTCGGCCCCATGACATCACCGCAAGAGTTCCTCAGGCCCAAGCAACTCCATTCCCTTCATCTTTCCTTTTAGCTACCTTTTATCATATCAGAAATGGAGGTGTTTGCTGGTGATTGCAGAGTTCAGTTTTATTGAATCCGATAATTTATTTGATCAGATAATGAAGCAGTCCATGACCGCATACGGCAAGAACTGGACAACAGTAAAGCATGGTAAGTGGCAAGTAACATTCATGTCACACAAGTGCCAACCAATGACCAACCCCAACAAAGGAAAATTGAACCACATTTCCATGATATTCAATGGCATTACCACCACCGTGCACCCACAATCAACATTTATTTTGGCCGAGTGGGGGGGGGGGGGTTCATTTTAAAAAGTGGTATTCTAAAGCAGTCCATTGATTTCCATGGTTGAAGATTGTCCCTAGAGTGAACCTAGACCCACTGAACACCAGATTCTGGGAAGAAATGGGAAGGAGCTTGGCTTGGCATTCTTTACCTCTTTGATAAAACCATCAAACTAATCCAAACATCTGAAATCATGGAAAGGATATAATGAATGTTCAATCTTGCCCACGCTCTTGATAACTTTATTCAGTCGATTTTGAACTTCTAATAGGAAGTTATACCAGCTCTCTGACAATGAGGTAACCAAACCTGTAAAACAGTCAATGAGATAATTAAACCAGTGAAACAAGACTTGCATTAAAATATTTTTCTAAAAAAAGTGATGAGATTGCATTATTGATACCGCTGAGACAGAAGGATTATTCTTTACGATCTTTTCTGAGTTTGATTTGTCCATTCCCACTGAGATTTTTCAGAGACTTTGTCCCAATTGTTTTGGCAATGTCATTATGCCCCTGCAGCTTTGAGCACAAGTTTCTGTTTGGGAATTCCCTTTTGTCCAGTTTTACTGAGAATACCAGGCAGCTTATTTTTTCAGTATATGAGGACTGTTCCTATAATACCCTGATTGGATGAGGCCAAGGTCAACCTTAGGAAGCATTGAGGAGGTCAGAAACTCCACATCTGGACAGCTCCCCTTAATAAGTCTCCAAAGTAAAAGTTCCTCATCTACTGTGCTTGTCACCAGAAGCAAGTACTAAATTATTTCAAAACACTGACTATGTGGACAGTATTACTCTTAACTGCTTAAGTGCACGAAGCCTTCTTGTACGCAGTTGTGCGTGACTTGTCACTGGAATCACAGGGCAAATATTAACTCTAATAAATTCTGTTTCAGAGATAGACAGCTTGTTACACGATGTGCAGGGTTTTTAAAACCAAACGACTCATGGCTTCCAAAGCAGAGTTGGGAAATCTGAACAGAAAAGATGTGCAGGGTTGTGCAAAAGACAAGGGAGAGAGCAGAGTTGTTTTACAGAGAGCAGTCACAGACATGATGAACTGAATAGCCTCCTCTCTGTGTTGTAACCAATTTATGATTCCACAGCATCCCGAACAATTGAAACGGAGTGGATTAGGTCTGCCACCAAAGAGGCAGTGATGCTGTTGTTATGTAGGTAACTGTTCACTGTGGGATAATGTACTTTACAAAATGTGAACAAGAAAAGGTTGCAGATTGAACTTGCTGACTTGAAACAATCTGATTGGTATCCACATAGAATCAAATCAAAGGAAAAATAACTCTGTATAAAACATTACATTATCAATTGCCTGCCACTCCTCGAAACCACTAAAAATTTCTTTGCATACAACTTGATTTTTGTAAAATAGGTAACTTGCATCCACACAATTAATCTGAGATTTCATTTCGCTCCAACATTTGTTTCAAGTCAGCAAGTTCAATCTGCAACCTTTTCTTGTTCACATTTTTTGTAAAGGACATTATCCCACAGTGAACAGTTACCTAAATAACACAACCTGGAATCACTACTGACGGGTGTTGGGAGTAGAAAGAGAGTAATACAGCAAGGAAACAGGCCGTTAGGCCCAACCAGTCCATGCTGACCATGTGCCCTCCCAGCTAGTCCCAACTGCCTGCGTTTGGCTCATATCCCTCTAATCTTTTTCCATCCATGTACTTATCCAAATGCTTTTTAAATGTTCAATGCTATTGAACCTGCCTCAGCCACTTTCTCTGGCAGCTCATTCCATATACGCACCACCCTGTGTGTGAAGAAGTTGCCCCTCAGGTCCTTTTTAAATCTTTCCCCTCTCATTTTCAATTCCCCTTCCCTGGGAAAAAGACTATGTGCGTTTATCCTATCTATGCCCTCAGGATTTTAGACACCTCAATAAGACCACCCCTCATTCTCCAACGCTCCAAGGAATAAAGTCCTCGCCTGGCCACCCTCTCCCTATAACTCAGGCCCACTAGTCCTGGCAACATCCTCATGAATATTCTCTGCACTCTTTCCAGTTTCTCACTAATATATTCTCTATTAGCACGTATACTCATCAATCACTTCTGCAACCGTTATCAGGATTTTTAATTGTTGACAAGGTGAGCAAATCATCCATATAACTTTAAAACAGATTTTTTGTGTTTCTGGTTCTCATCACCCAATGCCATTAAAACTCGTCTAAAAAACAAGTTTAAGTTGTGGTTGGGTCATAGGATCTTTCCAAAACAAATTGCTTTATCATGCTCAAATCAAGGTTAATTTGTGTCTTTAGTAGGTTTAAGTCACAGCATTGGTATCTCACTGCAGACGACACCTGTACTGATAAAATGGCTTCTTACCTCAAATATCTAATGTGGAATGCCAACTCACTTTAGTGACCTCAATGTATTTTGTCATCACCAAACATAAAGTAGTACTTTTATATTCCTTAACCTTGTGTCAATCCTCACCAATTAGTGAATCAAGATAATAGTTCAACTAATCTGTTCCACATACGTTGAAATGAAAACACTATCTAACACTGCGGAGTTAAATAATTCTACAACTAATTTCCCAAGACCGGTATATGTTCAGATTCATCACCAATTTAATTTTCTTTCTCAGAAATCTGTTGAGTCACATCTGAAGCACCAATGAACTGTTCTTTAGCTATTCCTAGGATTCAGCTGCCTAATATTACTGTTCCAATTCTGTTTTCCATAACAGCCAGTTCTGCCAAGATGATTAATTTTCTTCATTCATTCAAGGGACATGGGCGTCACTGGCTGGCCAGCATTTATTGCCCATCCCTAGTTGCGCTTGGGAAGGTGGTGGTGAGCTGCCTTCTTGAATTGCTGCAGTCCACGTGGAGTAGATTCACCCACAATGCCATTGGGGGGGGGGCAGTTCCAGGATTTTGACCAGTGACTGCGAAGGAACGGTGATATATTTCCAAGTCAGGATGGTGAGTGGCTTGGAGGGGAACTTGCAGGTGGTGGTGTTCCCATTACCTGCTGCCTTTGTCCTTCTAGATGGAAGTGGTCGTGGGTTCTCTGAAACTGACAAGAGTTCGGACTAAAAAATAAAAGTGACATCATAGGAGGGCTGTGATTTGATTGGCTGACAGGGAGCTGTGCTAAATTTGAAAATCCATTTAAATTACTGGTTAGAAATTGCGTTGAGACTGAGGTAATAAGGAGATATATAATAAAAAAGTTTAAATCAATAAAAAAGTTAAAACCCAAATTAAAAACTAATTAAATAAAATAGAGATGGAGGGTCAAGGTGATGTGTTGTCCATGCATGATGTGGGAGCTGGTGGACCTCATTGTGGTTCCCAGTGAGCACGTTTGTAGTAAGTGTTGGTTGCTTGAGGAACTCCGGCTCAGAGTGGATGAGCTGGATTCTGAGCTTCGGACGCTGCAACACATCAGGGAGGGAGAGAGATACCTGGACACTGTGTTCCAGGAGGCAGTCACACCCCTTAGATTAAATACCTTGAATTCAGTCAGTGGTGAGGATAGGAGGATGTGGCTGCAAGTGAGGCAGGTAGAGGGATCCAGGAGGTAGGGTTGCAGGAGCCTCAGTCTCTGAACTTGTCCAACAGATTTGAGATTCTTGCTCCGTGTGGGACGAAAACGGGAACTGCAGGGAGGATGAGCAAACTGACCACGGCACCATGGTACAGGGAGCCATTCAAGTGGGGGGAAGAAAAAGGAAATGTAGTCGTAATTGGGGATAGTATAGTTAGGGGCATTGACACTGTTCTCAGTGACTAAGATCGAGAATCCTGAAGGTTTGTGTTGCCTGCCTGGTACCCGGGTTCGGGATATCTCATCTGGGCTGCAGAGGAACTTGGAGTGGGAGGGTAAAGATCCAGTTGTCGTGGTCCATGTAGGTATCAATGACATAGGTAGAACAGGAACAAAGCTTCTGCTAAGGGAGTATGAACAGCTAGGAGCAAAATTAAAAAGCAGAACCAAAAAGGTAATAATCTCTGGATTACTACCTGAGCCACAAGCTAATTGGCACAGGGTCAATAAGATTAAGGAGGTAAATGCGTGGCTCAAAGATTGGTGTGGGAGGAATGGGTTTGAATTCATGAGACATTGGCACGAGTATTGGGGAAGAGGGAACCTGTTCCGATGGGACAGTCTTCATCTGAATCATGCTGGAACCAGAGTCCTGGCGAATCGTATAACTAGGGCTGTAGAGCCAAGGACTCAGGAGAAGTTAGTAAAGTTTCAAGACCATGTAATAGAACAGAGTATAGCAGGAATCTAATTCTGACAGAGCAAAAAAGGCAACAAGTATGAGAAGGGAGGTGGTCAATGCAGGACAGTGTTGTACCTAAATGTGCGCAATATACGGAACAAAGTAAATGAGTTTGTTGTGCACATTGAAATTGGCCAGTACAATGTTGTGGGCATCATAGAAACGTGGCTGCAAGGAGATCAGCGCTGGGATCTAAATATCCGAGGATATGTGTCCTATCGAAAGGACAGGCAGATGGGCAAAGGGGAAGGGATTGCATTGTTAGTAAGGAATGAAGTTAAATCGATAGCAAGAAGTGATATAGGATCAAAAGGCACAGAATCTCTCTGGGTAGAGTTGAGGAATCGCAAAGGTTAAAAGACCCTGATGGGAGTTATGTACAGGCCCCCTAGCAGTAGTCAGGATGTGAGGCAGAAAATAAATCAGGCGATAGAAAAAGCATATAAAAAAGGCAATATTACAATCATCATGGGGAAATTCAATATGCAGGTGGACTGGAAAAATCAGGTAGTTAGTGGATCCCAAGAAAAGGAATTTGTGGAATGTCTAAGAGATGGTTTTTTTGGATCAGCTTGTGACAGAGCCTACCACGGAACAGGCAATTCTGGATTTGGTGATGTGCAATGAGCCAAACTTGATTAGGGAACTTAAGATGAAGGAACCCTTAGGGAGCAGTGACCACAATATGATAGAATTTACCCTGCAGTTTGAGAGGGAGAAGCTGGAATGAGATGTAACGGTATTACAATTAAATAAAGGTAACTACAAAGACATGAGGGAGGAGCTGGCCAGAGTTGATTAGAAAGGGAGCCGAGAAGGAAAGACAGTGGAACAGCAATGGCAGGAGTTTTTGGGGATTATTCGGGAGGCACAACAGAAATTCATCCCAAGGAGGAGGAAACATGCTAAGGGGAGGACAAGGCATCCATGGCTGTCGAGGGAAGTCAAGGACAGCATAAAAGCAAAAGAAAAAACACGCAAAGTGGTGAATGGAAAGCCTTTAAAAGCGAGCAGAGGACAACTAAAAAAGCAATTAGGGGGGAGAAGACGAAATATGAATATAAGCTAAATAGCAATATAAAAGAAGATAGGAAGAGTTTTTTTCAATATATAAAAGGTGAGAGAGACACAAAAAATAGACATTGAACCACTGGAAAATGAGGCTGGAGAAGTAATAGTAGGAAACAAAGAAATGGCCGAGAAACTGAATAGTTACTTTGCATCAGTCTTCACGGTGGAAGATACCAGTGGGATGCCAGAGCTCCAGGAGAATCAGGGGGCACAGTTGAGTGTAGTGGCCATCACTAAGGAGAAAGTTCTGGAGAAACTGAAAGGTCTGAAGGTGGATAAATCACCTGGACCGGATGGACTACACCCCAGGGTTCTAAAAGAAATAGCTGAGGAAATTGTGGAGGCATTGGTGGTGATCATTCAGGAGTCACTGGAGGTAGGGAAGGTCCCAGAGGACTGGAAAGTAGCTAATGTAACACCACTGTTTAAGAAGGGAGGGAGGGAGCAGATGGGAAATTATAGGCTGGTTAGCCTGACTTTGGTCATTGGCAAGATTTTAGGGTCCATTATTAAAGATGAGATCGCGGAGTACTTGGAAGCGCATAAGATAGGACTGAGTCAGCGCGGCTTCGTCAAGGGGAGCTCATGTCTGGCAAATCTGTTAAGAGTTCTTTGAGGAGGTAAAAGGAAGTTAGATAAAGGAGAACCAGTGGATGTGATTTATTTAGATTTCCAAAAGGCCTTTAACAAGGTGCCATAGAAGACTGTTAAATAAATTAAGAGCCCATGGTGTTAAGGGTAAGATCCTGACACGGATAGAGGATTGCCTGACTGGCAGAAGGCAGAGTGGGGATAAAGGGGTATTTTTCAGGATGGCAGCTGGTGACTAGTGATGTGCCTCAGGGATCGGTGTTCATAGAAACCCTACAGTGCAGAAAGAGGCCATCTGGCCCATCGAGTCTGCACCGACCACAATCCCACCCAGGCCCTACCCCCATATCCCTACATATTTACCCGCTAATCCCTCTAACCTATGCAGCTCAGGACTCTAAGGGACAATTTTTAGCATGGCCAATCAACCTAACCCGCACATCTTTGGACAGTGGGAGGAAACCGGAGCACCCTGAGGAAACCCACGCAGACACGAGGAGAATGTGCAAACTCCACACAGACAGTGACCCAAGCCAGGAATCGAACCCAGGTCCCTGGAGCTGTGAAGCAGCAGTGCTAACCACTGTGCTACCGTGCTGTGTTGGGACCACAACTTTTCACAATATACATTAACAACTTGGAAGAAGGAACTGAAGGCACTCTTGGTAACTTTGCAGATGATACAAAGATATGTAGAGGGACAGGTAGTATTGAGGAAGCAGGGGGGCTGCAGAAGAACTTGGACAGGTTAGGAGAATGGGCAAAGAAGTGGCAGATGGAATACAATGTGGAAAATTGTGAGGTTATGCACTTTGGACAGAGGAATGGAGGCATAGACTATTTTCTAAATTGGGAAATGATTAGGAAATCAGAAACACAAAGGGATTTGGGAATCCTTGTTCAAGGTTCTCTTGGTTAACGTGCAGGTTCAGTCAACAGTTAGGAAGGCAAATGCAATGTTAGCATTCATGTCGAGAGGGCTAGAATACAAGAGCAGGGATGTACTTCTGAGGCTGTATACGGTTCTGGTCAGACCCCATTTGGGGTATTGTGAGCAGTTTTGGACCCCGTATCTAAGGAAGGATATGCTGGCCTTGGAAAGGGTCCAGAGGAGGTTCACAAGAATGATTCCTGGAATGAGAGCTTGTTGTATGGGGAACGGTTGAGGACTCCGGGTCTGTACTTGTTGGAGTTTAGAAGGATATGGGGGGATCTTATTGAAACAGGAAACTGAGAGGCCTGGATAGCGTGGACGTGGAGAGGATGTTTCCACTAGTAGGAAAAACTAGAACCAGAGGGCACAACCTCAGGCTAAAGGGACAATCCTTTAAAACAGAGATGAGGAGGAATTTCTTCAGCCAGAGTGGTGAATCTGTGGAACTCTTTGCCGCAGAAGGCTGTGGAGGCCAGGTCATTGAGCATCTTTAAGACAGAGATAGATAGGTTCTTGATTAATAAGGGGATCAGGGGTTATGGGGAAAAAGGCAGGAGAATGAAATGAGAAAAATATCAGCCATGATTGAATGGCAGAGCAGACTCGATGGACCAAATGGCCTAATTCTGCTCCTATGTCTTATGGTCTCATGGGTTTGGAAGGTGCTATCTAAGGATCTTTGGTGAATTGCTGCAGTGCATCTTGTAGATAGTACATACTGCTGCTACTGAGCGTTGGTGGTGGAGGGAGCGGATGTTTGTAGATGTGGTGCCAATCAAGCGGGCTGCTTTGTCCTGAATCGTGTCAAGCTTCTTGAGTGTTGTTGGGAGCTGCACCCATCCAGACAAGTGGGGAGTATTCCATCACACTCCTGACTTATGCCTTGTAGATGGTGGATGGGCTTTGGGGAGTCAGGTGGAGAGTTACTCACCGCAGTATTTCTAACCTCTGACCTGCTCTTGTAGTCACTGTGTTTATGTGGCGAGTCCAGTTGAGTTTCTGGTCAATGGTAACTCCAAAGATGTTAACAGTGGGGGATTCAGTAATGGTAACATCACTGAATATCAAGGGGCGGTGGTTTTATCCTCGTTCTGCCTATGTCATAGTATTGGTACCTGCATCCCATATCTGGACCATTCCAAAGTTTGGGAATCATTTAGTCGTCTATTCTTTGCCACCGTGGAATGGCCCACTTGTCCCATTAAGGCTGGAAGGAATGATAGCTTCCTCAGGAAGTTTTCAAGGCAGCAGGCGCCTGATCCAACAGAGTCTTTGTCTCCAAGAACTGAGCAACAGTTAGAGCTAGAGGGACCTTATCACAATTTAGCAAATTAAACACTGCTCCTGATCCCCAAATTGAATTTCATCAATCTTTCATACAATCTGTTCAAGTCCATTTATATATCCTTCCATTAAATGTCCATCTGTTTTCCAAATTCTACCCCATTTACACGTAGCAGATCACCTTTTTGTAAATTTCACCCAAGAACTCTAATTGAAGGTGAAAACCATCATCACCACCAACTGACGTACATCTAGCTCTCAAACTAATTTAATTCTGGTAGCCAAGGCCATACACTTTTTTTACTCTTCGGTAGTGATGTAACTGTGTCTACATATCCATTTCATTCTTCCATTGGCCATATAGCTTAGAATCTGAGAACACGTGCCCCGATAATTTGCACATGCTTTCTACATTTTCCACTTTGTCGACTGGGATTGTAATTTTGTGTCTAAATTATTTTTTCCCTCTACTTCTAGTCTTCTCTTTTAGATACCATCTTCTGCTACCATGTTAAAATCCAGAAATCCAGTTGAAACTGGAATCAATTTTTTACACACATTTAGAGTTTGACATTACAAACATACACCTCCAAACCCAACAACCACACTTTCAGTCTTTGTCTTATTTATAGAGAATCAAGTGAATCACCAGGTAATGCCTACTATCTACATATAATTAATACATAATTAGTCAGCATTCCAGGAATGTCACCTAAATTGCAATTTTCTAATCCTGCTGTTAGTTATTTCTCTACAAATACCCAAATCTTATTTACAAGAGTGAATGACCATAACTGATATGATCCAGGAAAATCAGGACATCAACACTACCATTTTTTGCATCAATCCTTAACCATTACAAATTTAGGCAGCAGATGCAAACGATTTTAAAGGTTAATTCTCTAAAATGCATCCTGTGTCCCCCCCCTCTCAAAATCTTAGTTAAAACCATTACTCCACTAGACTTCGCTTTGGTGCTAAAATCTGTGTTCCTCCAAATCTGGTCTCTTGCACATTAGCTATTTTAAGTGCTTCACCAGTGGCAGCCATGTTTTCAGACACCTAGGCCTAAACTCTGGAATTCCTTCCTTAAACAACTCCATCTCTCCTTCCTCCTTTAAGATGCCCCTTAAAACTTGCCTCTTTAACCAAGCTTTTGGTTATCAGTCCTAATAATTTCTTGCGTGGTCCAACGTGAACTTTGATAAATCTCCAGTGAAACAACTTGGGACATTTTACCACATTAAAGAAAAAAATTACGACTAAATGCAAGATATTGCTGTTGCTGCTGGAATAAGCATTCTTCATAAGCTCTTGTTCTGCTTAATCTTCAACTGTGCAAACTCACCAATCATGCCGTTGACTGTGCCAAACAATACTGAACCTAGCGTAGGTGTGGAGGTCTCACCAAGATTCTGCATTACCAGAGATCCATGACAGAACACATTAACAAATTCGCCAAGATGGAACAACCCTACTTCTTGGAGGTGTTGCCTTTCTTCATCTGTTGTAGCCGCACTGAAAACAAAAACACAGAACTATTGCATGTACAATTCCAACACCTTTCATTTTATGGTCAAAGATTGAATATTTAAGTTGTACTCCTGTGCTCCTCACAGAAAAAGATATCCCAGAACATTTGCCCAATTAGGAAAACATTCAACATTTGAGCTGGAGGAAAAATAAAAAAGGAAAGTGCCTAAAGCATGGATGATGAGTAATTTTAGGTTAGAACCAAAATAAATACATTATTGAAGGCTGGGATATAGTGGCAGAAAGAATGGTGACTAATGTGCAACGAAGAGCAGGGGGAAATATTCCCTGGTTTCTGAAGAACAGCGGGTCAATAAAAATGGTCACTGAGCCAATTTGCCTGGAGATGGGAAGCTAATGGAGCTTTGCAATGACAGAGATGAAGGGAAGCAACTGTGTTGATGATGCTGTAAATATGCTGTTATCTGAGGGAAGGATAGAAGACTGGCTGGAAAAATGTGTTGATAAAGTTGAATTTCAAGATGATGCAAGCTCATATTAAAAGTATTGTATTTTTTAAACTTCTAACACCCAGTTGGTGAAGGACATGGCCAGAAGTTAATCTTTACTTATAGATTTATTCAAAGTGCAACATTACAGATGTTTAGCTCCTAATTCTACAACCCAACCACCAGTGTCAGGTAGTGTCTTTAGATCAGCTCGTCATCACCCAATGAGTGCCCACCACTTGTATATACTTAACCTTAATTTATATCATTAACACAAGTGAGGAACAGTGATTTTGGTGGAACAATTGATCCTGGTAACCCAATGGAGCATGCAAAAACTGCTGTTCTTTTCACAAGTTGGCAGGATGTGAATTTGCATCCATGATTCTTCAAAATAAAATCTTAATCTCCTGTGCAGCTGTACTGACAGCAAGGTGAAAATACAAAAAGATATTATAGAAACAAAAAATGTACCCAACAAAAATATGTAGTTCAGAATAAAATGTATGAAAAATTTTTTTTAATGACTAAGAAATTAAATATGGAATAAATAACTGCTTTCAGGAACGGAAATGATGCTGTGGTTTTAAAGGACGACAGTCAGATGGCTCATCCTCTCGTCCCAAAGCTAAACACCAGCAGAGAGAGACAAAGAGAGAGAGAGAGATCAATGTGATGGAATTGAGGAAGTGATTGGAAACGTTGCTGTGTTCTAACCCTGTGAAGTCTCACTTGATATCAGTGAGGTTGGGTACAAAATTCAGAGAAGTAATGTTAGAATTCAAGCACTTGTAAATTTAACATGTCATCGTGCACACGTGCAAAGTTGTCAGCTTTTACAACCTGAATGCAAAACAAATCTGTACAACCTTCTTAAAATTAAGCAGCAGAAACTACATTTTTTAGATTTGACTTCCAAAGCATAAAGAAACCAAAGTCACACTTCAAACTGATCTGTGCGTTTCAGAGCTGGCTGAGTATTCATCTTATAAGAGCATTCTTTTATAATTCCTCTGTGATCTTTCACTTCATACCTAAAGCCAGAGCCTATTCATCATATACTGGGTTGAAAGGTTTAAAGGGAACATGCACATGGAATGCGTGCAAGAGTGGAGTGATTTTCACAGAACCTGCTCACCTGTCTTTCTGACACACAAATAAGTTGAAGGAGTTTTCTGCACCCAGGAAATTATCATCATCCAGTATTTCAACAGCACTCATCCAATTAGGGTTGAAGTCTCGGGCAATCTTATGTAAAAGTAAAGGAACAAAATAATTAAATCTTTTCATTAATATAACAATACAAAAAGCAGACAGAGGCTTGTGATGTATATTAATGAGACACTAAACTGAGGCATTATCTACTTGGTCCCAATTCACTATTTGAAAAGACTGGAATCCTTCCAATAGCCTGGTCAACATTTATCTCAAAACCAATTTCACTAATTTTAAGACAGTAACATTTACCATTTTGGTATTTTTAATGGGACTTTCCTGGTGCACAAATTGGTTGACATTATTACCTACAAACCAAACGTGGTACACTTCAAAGCATTTCACATTTGAAGTACATTTGGAAATTGGTAAAAGGACAAGCCATAAAAAGTGGAAATTCCTGAATAGACTCAGCAGATCTGGTTAATGTTGAATCCACATGATAGACTCAAAGCATTAATTCTGTTTCTCCACAGATGCCAGCAGACCTGCTGAGTCTATCAAATACTTGTCTTTATTTCAGATATCCAGCATTTGCAGTTATTGTTTTTATTTTATGCTCTAAAAAGTTCTCTCTCTTGCAATGGTGAAGGCATGTTTGGGAAATTTCTTTTATTGAAAGCAAAGGTGTTCGGACTCTCCGAATAGACCTATAATTAAATACCAGTGCAATACCTATGTATTCAGTGCAACTATGATCCTCGCATACAGAAATTATATTTTTCCACTTTTAAAGACAACAATTTGCTTTACAGTAGGGAGGATGGAGGAAAGAATACAAACCACAATGTCTATGCAGACAAGGCGCACGTTCAGTCTCCGCCAAAGTCTTGCAATCATAAGAGGTTCAGTCAGTCAGAGATTATGAGCAATAATTGTGGGTGTAAGACTTAAAACAATCCACCAAAATGGAATAAAATTGATTTAAACGGATTGAAATAATCCACCTACAGCAGATTACAGAAACTAGCAAAAAGCATGGGAAATAGATCCTTCCTATCCATTCTCTCGGCCCAATCATTGGACTCGTCAGGTAGGCAGAAAAGTGACAACTGGAATTCAATCCAGAGAAGTCCATGGTAATGCATTTGGGGAGAGCAAACAAGCTAAGCGATACACAAATAAATGAATAGTGGGAAGTGTAACGGAATAAAGGAAACGTGGTATGCATGTCCATAGATCCCTGAAAGTACCAGATCAGGTAGAGATGATGATTAAAAAGGCATACAAGATACTTTATTTTATTGGCTAAGGCACAGAATGTAGGAGAAGGAAGGTTATAGTCTAAAACACTGATTGGGATGAAGCTAGAGTATTTTATTTTATATACCTCAATTAAATCTTCCCTCAGCCTCCTCTGTTTCAAGGAAAACAACCAACCCTGTTTAATCCTTCCTCACAGCTACAATTTTCCATCCCTCAATATCCTCAATAAATTCCTCTGACTGCACTATAGGGCAATCAGATCCTTTCTGTAATGTGGTGACCAAACTGTACACAGTACTCTAGCTTCATCCCAATTAGTGTTTTAGACTATAACCTTCCTTTTCCTACATTCTGTGCCTTAGCCAATAAAATGAAGTATCTTGTATGCCTTTTTAATCATCTTCTCTACCTGATCTGGTACTTTCAGGGATCTATGGACATGCATACCAAGTTTCCTTTATTCCGTTACACTTCCCACTATTCATTTATTTGTGTATCGCTTAGCTTGTTTGCTCTCCCCAAATGCATTACCATGGACTTCTCTGGATTGAATTCCAGTTGTCACTTTTCTGCCTACCTGACGAGTCCAATGATTTGTTCCGACAGCCTTCTTTCTCATCATCAACCTCTCAGCCCATTTATATCTGCAAAGTTCCACATCATGCCTCCTACCACGTGTAATTTGTCATATACACAAGAAGGGATCTAATACCGGACCCTGCAATGGCAAAACCACAATGCAAACAGTCATCTAATCACAAATATACTTTTGTCCTTTGCTTCCTGCCACTGGGCCAAATTTGGATCCAACTTGCAACTTTCTCTTGAATTCCATGAGCTTATACTTTTTTAACCAGTCTGCGACATCTAAAGCCTTGCTAAAATCTATGTAGACTCCATCAAAAGCACTATCTTTGACTATCCTGGTTAGCTCTTCAAAAAAATTCAATTGTGAGTCAGACATGACCTTCTCTTAACAAATCCATGCCAATTGTCCTCAATTAATCTGTGCCTAAGTAATGTTCAATTTTTTTCCCCCAATAATTTGCCCACCACTGAAGTTAGACTGATTGATCAAGTAACAACAAACCAATCACTTTGTCCTTTCTGGTTTTTTTTACAAAAAGTAGTACAACATTAGCAGTCATCTCACAACATGCCTGTAGCCAAAAAGGATTGCAAAATGATCGTCAGAGCCTCCACTATTTATTCCCTTGCTTCTCATTTCATCTGGATTTGTTGAACATCTAGTTTCAAGATGCAACTTTTTCATTGGTGGCCAACATTACACTGGGACATTCAAATCAGCTATGACTTTGGCATTGAGCCCAGTTAGCTGGTCGAGATCAAATCACAGCTGGGATGTCAAAGCTGGTCTCGATGTCTCCAGGTAAGGGAAGGTGGGAAAAATAATTTAGCCAAATTCCCCACTTCTCATCAGTGACCTCTTACATAAAAATGTACATAGAATTTAGGTGAAGATACGACCACACTGTGTTGTAATGTTTTTCATGGGTGAACATTCTCCAAACTAATTTCTATACCCCACACATGATGGGCCAACATGAGTTAGCTCTTTCTAAGCGGCAGAAAACTAGGAGGAGGAAAAATGTAGTATAAACTCAAGTTGCATTGTACCTCTTCAAAATTCCCTTCCATTGGTTTATATGCAAGAAGCAACACTGAGCGCATCAAATCTCCCACCAGGATGAAGTCTCCTTTTGTTTTCAAGTAGAGGGCCATGATATTATTGTAGTGGTTGCACTCAGTGCGTAGCTCTTTCTCAGCAGTCCATTCATATAATCGCACCTAAAAAGTGAAAAATCATATTTGTTATCTCATCATGTCCAGTATAAAAAACACAGTAAATACATTAAGATTTTGTCCTCACCACCTGAAAAAAATACACTCAGTAATGGCGTAAGTGAAAAAGAAAATGAAGTTGTCAGTAGGATTTCAGTGAACTGCAAGTGATGGGAATAGGAATGTTTACTCTATGTCCACTTGAATTGAAAGCATCCAGTTAAACTGTGAAGACGACATGGTGGTACAATTATAAAGTACATCTTTTCCAAAATTAGGTTCTACTTGGAATGAATATTTTGTAGTTGCATGGCACCACGAACAATTTACATTCACCAAAAGACAATTTTAAGCAGGCAGACTCTATAAAAAGAAAGGTCCCCCAGCAAAGAAAAGCTCAAAATCTTATAGGCTTAAGTACCGTGCTATTGATGCTTGCCAGCAACTTGCCATTGAACTCTACCATGGAATATACAGCACCTTTTACTTCTTTTTCTGCTACTGTTTGAAGTTTACCTGTTTAATGAAACAATATGTTAGTTAAAATATCAATTCTTGTACTTTAAAACAAAGTCCATTGAGAAGTGTGTGGGTAAACTAGAGGAAGAACACTGGTTGATAAGAGTTTTCAAAAATAGGTCTGAACGAATCCTGTAACTTTATCTGTGCTTCTGGTATGGGATAGAATCCCTACAGTGCAGAAAGAGACCATTTGGCCCATCGAGCTTGCACCTACAACAATCCCACCCAGCCTCTATCCCTGTAACTTCACATAGTTACCCTGCTAATTTCCCTAACATTAAGGGGCAATTGAGCATGACTAATCCACCTAACCCACATATCTTTGGACTGTGGGAGGAAACCGGAGCACCCGGAGGAAACCCACGGGGAGAACCCAAGGCCGGAATTGAATCCAGGTCCCAGAGCAGTGGTAGCACCACTGTGCTACCGTGCCGCCCATATACTCCAACTGTACTGTAGGAGAATGGACAGTCGGTATTTTTCAGTATTGGTACATGGAGAATTCTATGGATCAGAACTTCAGTCATAGTACAAGCGAAATGTAATGGTCCGGAAGCCTTCAGTAAACATATATTTGGGTCAGGACTGCTCAGTGATGGTGCAGCAAGAACTCTGCAGGACAGAAGCAACAGTTTAGCGCCACAGTCTGCACCACGTTGAGGTGATTGGGTTTGGGGACCGAGAGGAAAATAAAACTAATTGGACTTTCTAGAAATTGGTTTACAACAAATATAAGCTGAGCACATGACCTACCGTCACAGTACTGAAACACAATGATTCGCCCTTGTTTTGGTTCTGCTTCTTCAGGATATACCATTGCTGTGCCTACAATAAAGTATGTATTCGGATCTTTGCCTAATTTGCAGGACACGATACTTAGTGCATACTCGTTCTGAAGGAACTGGTGAGCATGAAGAACTGAAAACGGGAAACAATGGTCTTGTTAAAATTAAAAGGATTTGAACAAACAACCTGGTTACATAACTGGTCTACACAGAATAAAACATCAATAGAGATCCATAACGCTGTTTGTGCGCAACAAGGTCAGCAGTTGTAATACTATAATTGGCATTATTACCACTAGAGAAAAGGAACAAAATTCAATCAAAAGTCATACTCCTGATCACAGTAAGTCTTTTTCTCTCCACAGAAGCTCCCTAATCTTCTGAGTATTTCCAGTATTTTCTGCTTGTATTTCAAATCATGAGTGCCTCTTACGTCTGGCAAATGCATTTTTCCTGCCAATCCTAGGATATATCCTAGGATTCTTTGGGAGGCAAGGGATGAGATTGCAGAGCCTTTGGCTTTGATCTTTGGGTCCTCACTGTCCACGGGGATAGTCCACGCCGGCATCGCCAAATCACGGGGATAGTGCCAGAGGACTGGAGAGTGGCGAATGTTGTTCCTCTGTTCAAGAAAGGAAATAGGAATGACCCTGGTAATTATAGGCCGGTTAGTCTTACTTCGGTGGTTGGTAAGTTAATGGAAAAGGTCCTGAGGGATAGGATTTATGACTATTTGGAAAGATGCAGCTGAATCCGGGATAGTCAACACGGATTCGTGAAGGGTAAGTCTTGCCTCACAAATTTGATTGAATTCTTTGAGGAGGTAACTAAGTGTGTAGATGAAGGTAGAGCAGATGATGTCGTATACATGGATTTGAGTAAGGCGTTTGATAAAGTTCCCCATGGTCGGCTCATGAAGAAAGTAAGGAGGTGTGGGATAGAGGGAAATTTGGCTGATTGGATAAATAACTGGCTATCTCATAGAAGACAGAGGGTGGTGGTGGATGGAAAATTTTCAGACTGGAGACCAGTTACCAGCGGTGTACCACAAGGATCAGTGCTGGGTCCTCTGCTATTTGTGATTTTTATCAATGACTTGGAGGAGGGGGCTGAAGGGTGGGTCAGTAAATTTGCTGATGACATCAAGATTGGTGGAGTAGTGGATGAGGTGGAGGGCTGTTGTAGGCTGCAGAGAGACATTGACAGGATGCAGAGCTGGGCCAAAAAATGGCAGATGGAGTTTAACCCTGATAAGTGCGAGGTGATTCATTTCGGCGGGACAAATTTGAATGCAGATTACAGGGTCAACGGCAGGGTTCTGAGGAATGTGGAGGAACAGAGAGATCTTGGGGTTCATATCCACAGATCTCTGAAGGTTGCCACTCAAGTGGATAGAGCCGTGAAGAAGGCCTATAGTGTGTTAGCGTTTATTAGCGGGGGTTTGAGTTTAAGTGCCGTGGAGTTATGCTGCAACTGTACAGGACCTTGGTGAGACCACATTTGGAATATTGTGTGCAGTTCTGGTCACCTCACTATAAGAAGGATGTGGAAGCATTGGAGAGAGTGCAGAGGAGATTTACCAGGATGCTGCCTGGTTTGGAGGGTAGGTCTTATGGAGGAAAGGTTGAGGGAGCTAGGGCTTTTCTCTTTAGAGCAGAGGAGGATGAGAGGCGACTTAATAGAGGGTTATAAGATGATGAGGGGGATAGATAGAGTGGACGTTCAGAGACTATTTCCTCGGGTGGATGTAGCTGTTACTATGGGGCATAACTACAAGGTTCATGGTGGGATATATAGGAGGGATGTCCGAGGTAGGTTCTTTACGCAGAGAGTGGTTGGGGTGTGGAATGGACTGCCTGCTGTGATAGTGGAGTCGGATACTTTAGGAACTTTCAAACGGTTATTGGTAGGCACATGGAGCACACCAGAATGATAGGGAGTGGGATAGCTTGATCTTGGTTTCGGACAAAGCTCGGCACAACATCGAGGGCCGAAGGGCCTGTTCTGTGCTGTACTGTTCTAATTCTAAAAGCAGGAGCATAACAAACGCAACATGAGAAATAATTAGTTCTGTAAAATATTATAGTTAAAGAAGAATAATCCCTAAAATAGCTATAGCCACAAGTATTTGACAGAGAACTAAACTTTAAAAAACAAATCGGTATGCTGGCAGCACTTTGCACTCTTCACAAATTGCAGATAGCACAGCATCACTACCTACTATTAATTATTTGTGTCAATAAGGGTACTAACAATTTAAATACCAGCGAATTATTTTGGTTGCTTTTAAGTTGCTTTGTTTTTATCAGTATTGCAGACCAACTGCTCCCTCTGGCTGGAATTAACTGGCATTCTGGCAGCAGTTAGGTGAAATAGAAAGATGCTTGGTGAAACTTCAAAAAACTGACTCTATTTACCTTCAAAAGTATGTTGGTCTATGATTAGTAGATTGTGGACTTCCACTTCATCCCCAAATGAGCTCTCGTGTTGTGAAGTACTACTTGGGAACAGCTTACTAGAGCTAACACTGGTAGAAAGAGCCTGAGGGGAGAACAAGGCATAGTTCAACAAGGCAAGAAATGAAGAATACAGGACATTCATAGCCAGAGAGCCTTGCTACTTTTAACAAATCAGTGTGCATACATAATACTTTTAAACATTGGTCCTCATTACAGCTTTGTGATCATTGCAGCTTGCCTCCCCAGTTTGTGACCTTTGAGAGATTTGCTACAAACATGCCTTCAGTGCTGTTATTTTTCTTTTACTTGCTCTACAATTAATTACAATAAGGGAATGTTACCAACAGATGATGGTCATCTCAGATTCTATTAAGAGAAAGTACTCTATTTAAATATAAGTGTGTAATGCAACCATGTCCTACATTTTCATTTTCCCCTCTTCCCCCAGAGAAATAACTGGTCTCCACTTGACAATGGTTACATGGTTTAAATAGGTGCTCTCATTTTAGAGAACTATACAATCAGATTTATATGTTATCATTCCTTGATATACATCTTGCAGCATTGCTGAGTGTTCTTTGAACAAGATATGCATTGGGTAAGATATAGGTTGGGTTAGAGGCCTTGGGGAAGAAATGTTAAGGGGTATCAAAGCGCCATCAAAGCACTTTGCACTCTTCACAAATTGCAGATAGCACAGCATCACTGCCTACGATTAATTATTTGTGTGTCAACAAGGGTACTAACAATTTAAATATATCCAATGAATTATTTTAGTTGCTTTGTTTTTATCGGTATCGCAGGCCAACTGCATCCTCTGGTTGGAATCAACTGGCATTCTGGCAGCTCACTGAAGCATCAAAATGTTCAGAATTTCAGAAACATATTGCACATTTAGGTCAATGTTTGTTGTTCTAGTTCTGTGAAGGACAGTTCCACTTTCGCAAGGACCTGTCCAACTCCCTTTTAAAATTATTTATCAAACCAACTTCCACCACCTTTCCAAGTACGGTATTTCAGATCCCAACAACTTGGTGACAACATTTATTGTAATATTTCTTCTACATCTTTTGTTAATTTTAATTCTACAACATCTGGTCAGAGGGAATCAATTTTCACTATCTACTCGCATCAAAATATCTCACCATCTTGAGCACTTATTTTTGGTTGCCTCTTAACCATCCTCTATGCCAAGGAGAGCTATTGACCTTCTCCAACCTCTCCTCTAACTGAAGTCCATCAACCCTGGTAACATCTTGGAAAGTCTTTTCTCTACCTTTTCCAATGCCTTTATATCTTTCCTTAGTGTGGAGCCCAAAACTGTCCAGTGTGTGTTAGCTGGAGCCTAACTATAGAATGACATAGAATATAAAGGAAAAAAAGGCCATCCAGCACAACCAGTTCATGCCAATATTATCCTCCACTTGTTCCTCATCCCATCCCTCCTCACCACCACCACCTCTGTAGAATGGGCAACACGTGCAGCAACTTTTCCATCCCAAGAAATAAATTTTAAAATTTGTTAATAATAGAGACCAGAACTGATGTTCACCATTAGTTGTCACCCAACACTGACCTTATTGATGAGGCACAGTACCATATCAAAGACATTAGTAAATCTAGAGTTATTACATTGACTGTGTTACCTTTGTTTTATCTGTTACTATTCAAAAAATTTAATGAGACTTTCCCTCTTGAAATTAATGTTGACTAGTTATTATGTTTTTGATTTCTATTCATTATTACAATTTTGGTTCCATTTTCCCTTTTAGTAAAGATTGTATTACTTTTTCAACTAATCACGTTAAGCTGATTGTTTAATTTACTGGATAAGTCTAATCTCCCACAAGAATAACTATAAAATTAGCTCCTCACCAATGCTCTGGCTTAACACCATTTTTAAAACAAATAATATATCTGTAATAATGCTTCTGCTACATCTTCTCCAGACTATTTTAAAATATATGATTTATAAAGTTCAAGGGTGCCTTTGCTTTTATAGTCTCTGCATTTATAAACCCAAGTAATTTGTAACCACCTAATCAATTTGCCTGGTCACCTTAAAGGATTTATGGATATGAACACCAATGTGTCTCTGCTGAAGGGGAAAACTATGTTAAACATCTCAAACAGGAAGGTGAACTTTAATGATGGTTGGATTACATTAACTGCAAACTGTGAAACAGGAACATCAAGGCACTTCAACAAGCATTATCTGTCAAAGGCAGTCAGTAATCACGAACAAATCTTGAGTTGCCATGGAATCAGAAACGTTTTGAGATAATAAAGCCCAGAGCATCAGCAGGTAACATGTATTATGAGGTAACCCCACTAAACTCTGAATAATCTTGAAAAGAGGTTGGAGCATGCCTGAAGGAATCACTGAGATGTGAATGTAGATACAAATAATACAAGAACCAAAGCATCCGCACGACTGTCAGCTGGAACATATCAGTCCTAGTTTAATGGAAAAAAGGGCATTAAAGATTCAATAGATTATGAGTAATCATCCATCTGGTAAATTGGCCAATTGTATACAAGATGCATTGCAGCAACTCACCAAGGCTCTTTCGACAGTGCCTTCCAAACCTCTACACTTAGAACGTTAGGGCAGCAGATGCATGGGAACAGTATCACCTCAAAGTTTCCCTGCAAGCCACACACCATCCTGACATTGTGCTATATTACCGTTCCTTCACTATTGCTGGGTCAAAATCCTAGAACTCCTTTCCTAACTGCATAGTGGGTGTTTTTACAACACATGGACTGCAGCGGTTTAAGGCAGCGCCACCACCTTCTCAAGGACAAAGAGGGATGGGCAATAATTGCTGGCCTAGCCATCGCGAACAAATACTTTTAAAAAAACAAGGCACTTAAGTCTCCAGGAGAGGTTGAGTTGTCTTTTCTTATTTAATCTGTATATTAATGGTTAAATAAAGGTAATCTCTGAAAAAGTATGCCTTCCAAGATTCAAGTCGACGAAGCTAACTTTACTCATCTATTCAAAATCATGCCTTGGAAAGCGTACCAATTCACACTTAAATACACTGAACTTCAGATGCCAATCTTCTGCCCATGTTACCATCCTGCCCGAGTCATCCTGAGGTCTATAACTGTCCTCTTCAATACCCATTAGTTGTCTTGTTTTGCATCATCTGCAACTTTAAAATGCTGCTCCTTCTACCTAAATCATTAATAAAAGTTACAAAAAGTAATGGATAAAAAGACTAACTCCAAGAAACCACTCCAAACCAATTCCCAGTCTGAAAACATCCATCCACCACTCTTTGCTTTCTGTCAGTAAGCAAACATCCACATCACCACTCTCCTCTCAATTCCATGAGCTTCTAACTTCTTAATAAGTCTCCTGCATTGCATTTTGTCGCATCAAGTCCACTCCACTCAAATAAGAAAATCAATATTACCATTAAAATATCCATTTTGGCTCTATTTGATTTGCCCATGCCTCTCTAAATGGAAGTTTATTTTTCCATTTCAATAACTGCCCCACCACCGATGTTAGGTTCACTGGTTGTAGTTTCTTGGTTTATCCTCAATCTGTTTCTTGAGTAATGGTATAACATTAGCAACACACTCGTCTTCTAGTACTACTCCTTGCTTCCAATGAGGTATTAAAGATTACGACCAATACCTCTATTTTTGTTGTGCTTCCTACAACAACCGAGGATGTTTTTCACCTGGACCAGGTGACTCACCAACTTCAATGATCCTTTTAGTACCTCGTTTCCATCTATTACTGTCCTGATCATAACTTCCCTCTCCTCTTTTAGAGTAATCTCAACAACATCCTTTCAAAAGGCAAGTGCAGAGTAATCATTTAATACTTTAACCAGGTCCTCTGCCTCTTGGGTCTTAATAGGTCCAATTTTTGCCCAAGTTAACTTCTTACACATTATACAACTAAAATATGTTTAGGATTCATTTTGCTTGCCAATGTTTTTGCAATCTCTCCTTTCCTCCTGTATTAACTTTTAACCAATTCTCATGTATTTTCTATCATAATCCTGACTTTTAACCGAAGCTTGCTCAAAGTTTCCTTCAGCCTGCTTTCAATTTAGCCCAAACCAGCGAGACCTTCCTGGTCAAGGGCACCATTTTGTGGTCAAGGGCACCAAGGAAATCCTTTAACTGCCATCATGAAACCACTGACAGACAGCAATTGTTTTCCTTTATTACTTTTAGATTCATGCATGGTTCCTTTCTCTTTCTCGAAACATGACATACTTCAGTTGCACATCCAAACAAAAGTTCCATCTCTCGCCTAGATCATTTCCATGCTGTTGGACTGCCACTTGGGCACCAAGTTGTGAATGAGGCATAATGTTCAAGAGCTGAACATCAGGGAAGATCAACACTTTAATTTCACACCCGTCTTTGCCTCCATCACTCTTTCTGCATGTTCTGGTTGAACCAAACATAAATCACAGCATTCTCTCTGACCTTGAATTGAGCGTTAAACCTTATGCCCTATAAATTGCTAAGAACACTTACCTCCAGCCCTGCAGCATTATATTGCCCTATGACCTACTTTATGCCCATGATCACATAAACATTTGACAAAATCTTTTTAACCTCTAGACTGGATTCCTCCGACATCCTTCCAAACTGCTAACCACCCAAAACCTTGCTACTGTATCCTGTCCTGTACTAAGCCCCAATCAACCATCATCCTAATCCTTACTAAGCTCCAACAGATCTTGACCTTGTCCAAAAATCCTCTCTACAGCAAAGGATACATGAGGGTCTGGAGTTTTTTTAATATTAGTTTGTGGGACATGGATGGTGCTAGTTGGCCAGCATTTATTGCCCATCCCTCATTGCCCTTGTTCAGGGGGCAGGTGAGAGTCAACCACATTGCTGTGGCTCTGGAGTCACATGTAGGCCAGACCAGGTAAGGACAGCAAATCTCCTTCCCTAAAGAACATTAGTGAACCAGATGGTTTTTTCCGACAATTAACTATGGTTTCATGGTCATCAGTAGATTCTTAGTTTCAGATATTTTTCACTGAATTCAAATTCCACCACCTGCCGTGACGGGATTCGAACCCAGGGCCCCAGCTGAGTTTCTGGATTTATAGTCTAGCAATAATACCACTAGGCCATCACCTTTATTCCTTCTGAACAGTTGTGGTCCACTTTTCAATGCATGTCTGTTTTTAAAAGATTTTAATGTCTAAAAGTTTAAAGCATCTTCTCTAAGTAAGCATTTACCTGAGTGCTAGCACTTGGTCTCAGTACAGTGATAGCTCCACTTGAGTCCAACACTTCCACTCTGCTGCTTACCAGACCAAAGCACTGTGATGCCTCTTGGTAACAAATTCTCCTGCGCAACAAGCAAAGGAAAATGTAAGAGAAAGCACAAAATAAAGTAAAGGAAATTAGGATGAGCAAATTTTGCTGCAGGCTTTACAAAGAATATTTTATACTTTTGCATAAGTATTTCAATCAACAGCATGATGTGGCAATGCCGGTGTTGGACTCGGGTGGACACAGTAAGAAGTCTCACACCAGGTTAAAGTCCCACAGGTTTATTTGGAATCACGAGCTTTTGGAGTGCTGCTCCCTCACCTGAGGAAGGAGCAGCGCTCCGAAAGCTCTTCTTTCCAAATAAACCTGTTGGACTTTAACCTGGTGTTGTGAGACTTCTTACTGAATCAATAGAATATCATGCATAAGACACCCTTTAAATTCAGTTAATAAAACATACCAACTCCACTGTCTTTTTCTATAAATCCTATCTTTATTATCCTTTATTTTACACTTCTCCACTATGCTCAGTATGCCCAAAGCATAATTAATATGAAATTCAGTTCACTTTTTTTAAAATCGCAGGAACAAAAAACTAGACACTGAAGAAAGGGCAATCTAAATGTAGTTGCCATCAGTGACATAAAACTTATCCTTATTTGGTATTATCATGGTTATATCATTTAGATTGGTCACAGTTTGGATCAACCAGGTTGTTGTAGCACAGCATAGGAAATGTATTGCACCTGACCCAGGTGCGATGTGTTGAAACTGTCCCTGAAATTGAAGTATTCTGTTCCAAGCACTAAAACCATCCTGATGAGCACAAAACATCACAAAATATTATTCTCAACTCAAAAAAACAAATTAAGTCCAGCAATGAGTTTGCGCATCTCTCGCTGCATCACAAACACTCAATTGTGTTCTGACAGATTGCATAGAAGTGCTCGACTGAATTATTGCCGTGTAACTTGTTGTCAACTATTTGTTACTCTGTGTCAACACAAGCAACAAAACTATTACCTTGCTTATTTTCCTGATTAGACAGGCAGCCTCCGAACTGTCACCATACCCGACATAAAAACAAAAATTAACGAACATGTGCGGGCGTTTGGAAAAAAAATTCCAATAAAACATTTGAGAAATCTCAGCCAAAATGTTAACCTGCCTTTCTCTTAATTGCTGACTGACCTGCTGACGACCATTATTTGTTTTTATTGCACATCACTGGCATTTGCATTGTGCATCAAAATGGTTTCAACACATAATTGTTAAAATAAAATTCTGTTCTCGTAAATCTGAAGAATCTTTTATAAATGCTGAAGCTTTTTTAAAAAATAAAACTCAAATCAAATGTTTACAAAGGCTGTCAACACAGACAATATGTTGATACCTTTTTTTGGGTTCAGCACCTGCATTTTTTTGTGCCAGCTTTCTCTCTTCTGCCATTGTCTTTGTTGGCTTTTGCTGAGTGTAGTACCACAGGTATCACTTGCACCAAACTACACCTTAAATGACCTTTCATGTATGGGGTAACAGGACATTCCATCAAAGTGTGCATGTATAAGCAGGCCATTCCAACATAGGATTGAGATTGAAATTGAGTTCAAATCTGTCCCACAGGAGCCATTGAATAGCAAATAGGAAATGAAATCCTGGTTGAATTTTATTTCTCTAGCTCAAGATGTTCAGGCCAACTGTTGCACGCTAAGACTAAGTGTAGTAGTGCCCCAAGTGCTGCTCAGACATAATCAATTAATATTCCTGGTCTGTAATAAATTAAGCTAAAACCTTCTAATTTGTGTGGACTGCAAGCACAATTTAAACTACTACTTTCTTGGAAACACATTGTGGAAATTGAGGTCCAGGTGGGTCTGGTGAAGGGGATAACCCTCTCCGAATGAACAGCAGTCACCAAAAAGTGCTGATTGAGATTTTCATATTTTCTATACTAAATACTTGTATATTACACGATGCAATTTATTTATCAAAAGGAAATTGTTGACCTCTACAATGATGTGCTCATTTGTTACTGGGGCTTTTAATCACTTCAAACCTGTTCCAATCTCTTGAAGCAAATGCTTCAAAGCAAAGGTCATATTTGATCCTCCCATGGATTGCATAAAAGTTATCTTCAAATAACTTTAATAAGTGACTTATGTATTGAAACCATATAGATACACAACTACTGTAAAAAAATACAGAGCCAATAATCTAAAAATGGATGAACTCAGTAACACATTGAATGAGAACACTTCAAGGTCTACAACTGACCTTCTGGTAACTAAACAATTTATAGCACCAGTACTTAGCCTGGACAGCAGCTAAGAATACAAGTGGGTGTCATTTCGTTTTAGCAGATTGACCACATGAATAACAGAATCACATTCACCAAGCTTCATTGGTGATCCCTGATGCTCAATTGTGTCCCGATCAATCCAGGAGCATCCTGACTATATGTTTCAACACTGTCCAGGTTGCTACATGTGGGTAGGTTTTCCTACAACACTGAGATTCAAGTGCAAAGAAATGATTTGGCATCCTTTCAGATGAGTTATCAGTTACAACAAAATTGAAGCATAGATATGAGATCACCATCAAAATATTATGACCTCGGCCGTCAAAAAAATTAATATTTGACCTTTGTGAAACATCCTGAATTGCCTTCCTGAGTGTCATTATTGACTAAACAGAGGAAGGTAAGTGAAATAACTACCATTTTCCAATTAAAATGCATGGAACCATCTGCAACCTTCAAATTTGTACATTAAATCCGTAGCAAGATCATTGGCAGTTTGCATAACTACTTTGGGTCTCAAAAGCAAATAGGTAAGCAGAAAGGCATTGTAAATAAACCTTTTTAATTTGTATGAAAAAAATTTATGACATTATGTACAGATAACATATTGGAGATCTCAAAGCAGAAAAACATGTTTAAGGAATGCATGATCCTATTGAAAACAGTATCTAGCTTCGTCAACAAAGCTGTTGTGCACAATGACATGTCACATACATCATTGAGTTCCAGACCACATAATCCATAGTTCAATATAAAGGTACAAATGTTGGAAATCCACAATCTAGCTTTGTTTCAAACAGTCATTCCCAAACCACAAATCATAGAATCAAAATGTCAAACCAGCTCCATGGAAAAGATTGTATGATTTAGGGATTGTACTTTACCCCATTCACCCCTAATTAAACTGTTCTGTGATAGGGATTTTCAATATATGATTTGTCATCATTTGAGACCAAGAAGTTCCTCACAGTTAGGAATACTCTAATGAATTCACTAGAATTAAACAGAACAACATATTTTTTAAAACAGCTTTCAACATAGTTCAACAAGCTGGCTGGTGCTGCAACAGGATACATCAGAGTGCAATCCCAGAGCCAAGTCATCCATGACTGCACACAATATAAAGAAAGCTTAATGCATTTAACAGTTACAATATTTAATACTAACAACAAAGCCAACATCTTGAAACTATTTATATGTGATTGTGGTGACAAGAACAATGATGAGGAACACTTACTTTGGAGACTCATTAAGGGGAACTGTACGGATGTGAAGTTTCTGAATCTCATCAATGGTTCCTATGGTTAAAGTGCTGTTATTGGCCAAGGCCAAGCTGTCAGACAGAGGAACAAAAGAAAATCAGAAAGCAATCACAGAAGATTAGGTGGTGAGAAATTTCAGTGAAGAAATCAAGATGGACAGTGACAAAACATGAATGATTTTTAGCAAATAAAAGATCAACCCAAATCTATACAGCAAACTCTATGTGCAATTAGAAAATTGTTTCTGGTAAAGGAATCAATCTTTTGAGTGTCTCCACCCACTGGAACTTGTTAATTCACCACTAACCTATCAGGGTATCCCTCGGAGTTAAGGGGACACATGTAGTTTACTTCCTTGAGGTTAACATTCGAGAAAACAAGCTTGTGATTGCTGCTGTAAATGACAGTGGGGCGGTCAGAACAGGCAAAAACATTTGTGGTGGATAAAGATCTGAAGGTTCGCAGCACTGTTGGCTGGGTCCCCAGTGTGACTTTCTTTCGGTCACTCAGCAAACCTAATTTAAAAATACAATTTAAAAGCATTAGGTTATTGCTATGAGTCATAATCAAAATCAGAATTAATTTGTCTCTTTTTCCCTGTTCCAATTTTCTTTCCTCTGCTAAACTGCATGACTCGTGTTTCAGTACAGTTCCATAGGCACCTGTTACCCTCTTGTATTTTACACAAATGACTCTTCTTCAGCATTGGCGGACTACTTGTCCATGGTGTGACTATGGTTGAGTCTGATCACATCCACACAATCGCTTTTTAGCAGTGGCTCGTGATCAGAAAAAGGATATCTGCGCATTTTTTCTCATTAATCCAGACAGAATTTAATTTAGTGTGCTCATCATACTCTAAACTCAACTCAGCTAGTTCACTGGGCACCCGACCCACCCACTCTTCCAACTACATTCTGCCCCACCAATGACTAAGACTGTAGACCACATATTGTACTCCTCAGTCACCTGAGAACTCATTTTTATTGTAAAAGCACATCATTCCTGGCTTAGGGGGTTTGCCCAAGAGAGAAGAGTAATACAGGCAGCAAATTTGTGATCACAGGCCTTGCCTGACAAGTGGGCTGAAGCACTTGAGAGGTGACCATAAGGACCAGATGTCAGACAGCAGAGTGACTGAGCTACTGATGAGTCCATTGGAAGGGAGGGGGGAAATGTTGCAACCCAGTGAAACAAAAACTGAGCATGCACACATCAATCTGTCAAACACAATTTACTATTGGATAGCCCTTTAATTTTCCTTCCTCAGAATCTTATAGCACAGGAGGAGGCCATATGGCTCATCGTACACATGTTGCCTCTTGGACAGAGAAATTCAATTAGTCCCGTACCCCTGCTTTGTTTCCCCCTCAAAACCCTGAAAATGTTGTCAATGTCCTAACCAGTTACTCTTCTTGGACAGTCCCTCAAGATCAAGGGTGACTTGCTTCCACTCCAGTTCTATCTGATAAGTTCAATAAACCTGTTACTATTCTCCTCACTGTTTATACATTTCTGTATTTCATATTATTTGCAAACTTTGAAGTCGTGCCCTGCATAACCAAATTCAAAAGAAATAATAGTCCTAACACCACTGCATGTTTTTTTCCCAGTCCAAAAATCAACTGTTCACCATAATTCCCTTCTATCTGGTCTGCAGCCAATGTCATATCCACACAGTCACAGCCCCTTTCATCCATTAGATTCAATTTTGCTAGAATGTTTTTTGCACAATATTTTCACTCCTTGTTACCCAAAGAATCAGGAATCCTCCAGATAACAAAATCGCAAATAAATGTAAATCCTTTCTTAAATAATAAATATTTTCATAGCACTTTTATGCAGTAAGACTGTATAAAGCAATAACACTGAGCACTTTGATATTAACCTTTCTATTGTTAACAGCCTACATATACATCTGGGGCAGCCACATTTCCCTGATTACTTCTTTACCTGTTTCTATTTCAAGTCCAAAGTAAAAGAGAGCACCATCACCCAAAGCACACAGCAAGTAATGGCTGCCTTCAAATGTTGTCATCAAAATGGATCGTGGAATGATCTCTGTGAAAACAAAGGAATGGCAGGAAACAAAGGAGGGAAGTGGCTATGTTTCAGAGACAATCAATAATAATCATCAAGGACTGGTTAACAGAAATAAACGTACATGTTGATATTAAACCAATAGAAATATTGTGCGATTTTTTTTAAAGTACAGGTCCCAGCCCCTCTCTAAAGTCTCCACTTTTATCTTTAGCTCATTTCAACTTTGAAACAGCAATATACACATCTGAATATGAAAGAAGGCAGATTAGCAGTACAGCAATGACATGACTAGCGTTCTGGAATGGAAAGACAGTATACTTCTCTTGCTTTATGTGCAAATGCCAAGCTAGAATATAAAATTTTTATTTGACTGTTCTAAAGTCAGAAATCTAAGAATAAAAGTCCATTTTATGATCTAACATACCATAAGATTTTATCCACAATGTAACGTATCATGCATTATTGCTGCAATTAGTCTTAAACATGTGCACTTTAGAAGTACTGTGTAGTTATCACAAGAAACTTTATAACTTCTCTTAAGCTTGAAACTGCAATCGTCACATTCATCAAAAAACTAATGGGTTTTTCTACATGGTGAATCAGAGGTTTTGCTGTTGTCTCCCTTGCTCTCACACTCATAATTATGCACATGAATATGATTAAAACAAAATACTTTTGCTCAACCACAGAAATTGTTTTATCAAAACTAATCCATTGTTGCCAAATACTTAGCTGACCTGTGATGCATAAAAGCCAAATTACTAGTCTTAATGTTCTGTTAAAAATTTTAAACCATTTGTTTAATTTATTAACATTTTTCCTTGACTTCCTTCATGGCAAGGAGTTTAAAATACAATTGAAGAGATTATAATTCCCTTCATCAAATCCTGGTCCATGATAAACAAAGGACAATGTGTTTAAAATTAGAAAATATGAAATATGCCCCAAGTAAAAACTCAATAAATCCCATAGTAATGTTGCTTCTCTCTTACCTCCTCCAAGCATTTCTTTATGCAGCGTTTCAAATGATGGTAGTTTGAGGATCCGAGCGGAAATATCTGTCCAAAGCCCGACGGAACATAAGGGTGACATACTGCTACCCTCAGCCAATGGAGTGATGTCTAGGCAAGCCACTTCATGTTCCATCTCTATAAAGCTGGCGGAAATTTGTTTTAAATGATATTTGGTCAATTTCCACTGCTGTCTGTCTCCAAACTCAAGTTTTATGATTAGAATATTGATTTATCTTCATTCAAAAAAAACTTTATACTGACGGTTATGGGGTTTTTGTTTTACAAATAAAGGATTCTCACATCAGAAATCCATTTGTCCTCCCTCACAATAGATTTATCTTCTCTGACATTAACACGGGACATCAGTAAAGCAGATTAGGTTGCAAATTACAAAGCAAAATTGACTACCCAATTTGCCCATAACTACAGTAAGCTTTGGAAGAGCAAAAAATAGGAACATTCACTCCTCCAAAGTCCTAGGTTCACATTTTCCTTTTAGATATACTCTGTCAGCATGTTATGAAGTTTTGTTTTCTTTGAAGTTACACCTTTAAGATCAATGCAATTGTCATCAAATATTATGGATTTACAAGTGAAGTATTATTGGGTTTGGAAGGAGGACTGGAATTGAGCTGCTGGGTGTTATTAGTTTGCAACACGAGGTGTTGTTTCAAATTCATCTTAGAATGATAAAATGTAAGTCCTTGTTTATTGCAAGTGGATTTATTCAAGATGCAAGTTTCCACAATTCAAATTTAGTCATCAAGTTCTTGACCAGAAAGTCACAAGTTCAAGTTCCACTCCAAGCTTTGAGTACATGACATATATTAAAATCTCAACCCCATACAGATGGAATATTACAGTCACAGATGTTGATTTTGGTGCATTGTCAACCATTCCAGAGAAGAGTTATACTGGACTTGAAATGTTAACTCTATTTCTCACTCTATAGATGCGGCCAGACCTGCTGAGTTCTCCCAACATTTTCTGTTATTAAACTAAGGCCCTATCTGCCTGCTCAAACGAAAGGAAAAAATTCAATAGCACTACTTGAAGAAAGAGAGCTTCTAACATACCCCTGACAACACATTTTTTAATCAATCAGGTGTTTGTGGAATCTAATCATAAGAAATAGGGGTCTGTCAGGAAAGAAAGGAAGTTTAAAGTAATCTATATTTGTAGGTATTAGAAACAAGATATCATTTTCAGTAAGTTTAATTTTGTATTTCAGTATATGAAAAGGTTAAAACTTTTGTTAGCTTCATGTTTATCAAAGGAGCCTGCATGTCTGTGGCTTTTGGTCACTTTAATTACAATTCAGGCACAATCTAGTGTTTAAATGTGAAAACAAAACAAGGTGTAAAGAAAGACTAAGCTGTTGCTTAGCAACCAGTGGCCCACCTGAAAAGCATAAATACTTTTGGTTCAGTTGGAACCAGGTTTGAGGGGGGGGAAAAAAAGCTACCACAGAAATTGCCAGCAGAGAGACAGGACATTGGTGTAAGGGATACAAAGCAAGTCCCAGAATGTAAGAAGATAGTTCCAGAAACCAGGGAATGAAAGAGAATCCCAGGAAGACTGAAGTCAAAGGGGCAAAGAAATTGAATCTGAATAGGGTACTGTTCATTGAAGTTAAAGGGCAGATGTAGGCCCCCAGTAAAAACATAACTGAACGGTCAGACTTGGTAAAGCCAGCAGGCACGAAGCCAGACATCTGACTTATGGTTGGCAACACCTTAATACAGCCTGTGATACAGTGGTGTTCTATTGGTGTGGTTGGGTAATTGAGAGATTGCATGGAAGCTTGAATGCACGTGACAATCCAAGGCAGAGGAATACTGAAAAAAAGATTGAAATCCTGGAAGTGGATCCTTGGTGAAGGCATCCAAGAAGAACCATCGTTTGGGAGAAGATTCTAAGACATGGTTTTCAAGAGTGGAAACACTCGTGTGGAAATCAAGAGTTCCAATTAGACCAGCTGGCTCTGTAAAAAGCATCTAGGGAAGATTTGGTTTCAGAGTGTGGTGCGTCTGACTACATTTTGATTGTTGATTTACATGGACCGTGTACTTACTGAGAACATTATAGTATAAAATATATTTGTAATTTATGTTATCCTTAAAAATGCATGTACATCTGTCAAGATATAGGTGGAGTGAAGGAGTATTGTATCACAGTCAATCGTTTTATGTTTAATAAATGTATTTTCTTTTGTTAAAAGTTATTTGGCAGTCCTGTGATTCCTTTCATCCGTGTCTCTAAAAAATAAAAGTTACGGTCTATTGAGCCAGTGTTCCATTCTGGCACTGGACTGTCCAAAATAAAAAATAGCTGGGATCGTAACAGGTGGTAGATCACACAATCCCTCAAGCCTTCTCCACCTTGCTGTGAAACTATGTTTGCCTTGTCACTGCAATACAAAAGTAATTAATTGTCTGTAAAGCATTTTAGGACAGCCTCAGACCAAGAAAGGGCGATACAAGTGTAAATTCTTGCTTTAACTGGTATGGGTAATAGCACAAAACTGCCCTGCACCTCCTCCACAAAGTGGCATATTTACATTGATGGATAACAGGGTGGCTGATGTGAAATGGAGAAGCAAGTCCCATGACTATTGTAATTACAATTCCTTTACCATTAGGTCACCATTATATGGGTCAATTACCTGATTTGCTTGAGTTCTTTAGGGTGAATCTCCAGATAATATAATACACGGCCCACTGCCACAACTACCTGGCTGTTATTACAGGATGCAACACTGATATTCTTTCCATTTGGTTCCTTCCACTCACTAACCAGTGATTTGGGCTCTTGGCTGACCAGTCGCACCGAACCAGACGTTATCTGCACGATGAAACACTCATTAGCACTTGAAAGGCACTAAACACCACATAACTGCTACAACTGAATCTTGGCAATGAATAGTATATAAGGGATACAAGTTAATTACTCATCCTAAGACACACAAACTAGCATGGATAATACAAAAACTTTTAGGAAGAGGAAAAGTCCCAAATTTGGACACAAGTCACTAAAGCACTGGAGATAATATTTGCATAATGTAGGATATCTCACCTTCTTAAATGAGGTCTTATGTCCGTATTTGGACAAAGGCTAATAAGGTCTATCGTCGAGCGATATGGTGGAAAATAAACTGAGCAGTTAGTACATTACTGGTGACCAAGTCACACGTGGTGGCATTGTTGACAGTGTTTCATCACTTTGCTGATTGTTGGGAGTACACAGATAGGGCAGCTACTGGTTGGTTTAGATTTATCCGATTTATGTGAACAGGGCTTAACTCAGATTAGAAAAAAATAAATTATGATGATGAAAGTAGTTGTTATGGGATGGTTATTATGCAATTATTGTTTTCTGGTAACAGAAAAACTTAAGGCATAGAATTTCAAACCCGATGGTAGTACATTTCTGTTAAGCTACATTTGTTCTCACATTTTGTGCCATATACTAATTTTAAAATTACAAATGCTACAACAGCAGCACTTTTTCCTTTGAATGACTGATACTACCCCATTACAAGTTGGCAGATGGGGGCCACAGATTTATGGCGCGGCACAATGGCAGAGTGGTCAGCACTGCTGCCTCTCAGTGCCAGAGATTCGGGTTCGATTCTGGCCTTGGGTGACTCTGTGGAATTTGCACATTCTCCCCGTGTCTGCACAGGTTTCCTCCGGGTGCTCCTGTTTCCTACCACAGTCCAAAGATGTACAGGTTAGGTGGATTGGTCATGATAAATTCGCAGGAATAGGTTGGAAGGACAGGACATGGGTAGGGTGCTCTTTTGAGTCGGTACAGACTCAATGGGCCAGTTGGCCTCTTTCTGCACTGTCGGGATTCTATGGTACCAAGATATAATATGCTTCTACTTGACAAATAAATGTTGTATCCCGAATCTTTCACACCTGAATGAGTTGATGATGGGCCACATTTCCACAGTAGAAGGTCTGTTGGTCATCAACAAAGCCTGGCATTTCAGTCTCTTCCACCTCCTCCCCGTTAAGCATCAGCACACTGCAGGTAGTGAAAATACATGCTCAAAGTCAGTCTTTTCAATAAAATTTCTCTCTCTCCAAGTTTTCCTCATCAGATTCCTGGGTTAACTGGAACCCAAATTGGTGGATTCCTCTGTTCAAGGAAAACACTAGAACAGTGAGTTACAGCTGGTGATTTGAGTTTGGAAGAGGCAGATTAGGGACCTATCCCCACCCCTGCAGGTCACTCATCGCAGGTCATGAAAACAAAACATTTATTGACTGCTCACACCAGGTTAGTGAGAATGCAAGATGCCAGTGAAAACAGTTTATTTCTTCCAAAAAAATGATTGAACTCAGTCAATTTTTAGCTTTGTGTTTCAATTACACTCAAGTTTCTGATTCCATCTGCACTATTTCAAGAAATCACATGCACAGAAGAAGGTAGGCAAAGTGAAGCAGCAGGACAAAAAAGGAATTAATCTAGTTTAGTTGTGACTTCCAGCAACCATTAGTTTGCCTTTGGCATAAAACCGGGCAACAAGTCAAATGCCATTTACCATACCATGAAAAACAAAATGGACAAAAGAGGGAACAAAATAGAAAGGCAATTATATGAGAACTCAATAAAAGGGTAACTATATGTTCAAATTGAAAATTGTAACAATCCCCATAGAGACCAATAACTTAGAGATATTTGAATCCCCAATGACCACTCTTAAAACTTGAAATCTTGTGCAATTCCTTTAAGACTTTTACTGTAACAAACAAACCAAAAGTAACAAAAATAATAAACATTGCTTCGTACGAAACTAGTGCTTTAAGTTAAAGGCAAGATAACTCTCATTACTGTTTTAACACACTGGTAAACAAACGTTGCATGTATATTTTCTGGCATGCTCTTCACAGAACACAGTTGCTGCTAACTCCCAACAGTTCATGGCTCCATGGTGTGCCAGTGGTTATGTCGAGATTTTGAAAATTTCCTGAACAATCTACCAGCAGTAATGTCCATTCCAGCATTTTCCGTTCCAAACCCCACCCCGCACGTCCCACTCCCACCTCTCCCTCAGCTGCATGGCCTGCCCCCTCTGCAGGTTCCCCCACCCCTCCCCACATCCCACCCCCTGCACATCTTGTCACTTTTCCAACTAACCCATGTCACAAATTTGATATTATTCATCAGCTGAAAATTAGAAAGCAGAAGCCAATGCACAGAACAATAAAGTAAAAATGTTAACACACTCCTTACCGAGTCTGTCCAACAAATGACAGTACCAACATATCATCTGTATCACGAGTGGAATCAGAACGCAGTGGCCATAGACCTGAGAAGGACAGAATAATCAGGAAGTAAAGAAAAACTTACAATTTGTGGCAAAAATATATCTCAAAATGCAAACAGAATACTCATTTTGCACACAGCTTAATCTGTTTTTTGGTGCAACTGCTGAGTAAGGAACTGGCTGAGTAAGGCCATCAGAGGAGAGCTCTTGGATCGTCTTGAAAAAATGCTGCCGGATCTTTAATGCCCACTGAACAACAAAAATAAGCAGACCAAGCTCTGATTCAACATCCATTCCAACAGCTAGCGCTTCCAATAAGGCAGCACTCCCTCAGTGATCCCCAGCATCAAAAAAAGTAAAAATTGTTAACATTATGCAGTCAGAAAAACAAGAGGGCACATATTCACTTTTCCTAATTATCCCCCTTTCTCTCGTTATTGACTAGCTGGTTCATTCTGGTATATCAGTAAGTGCCCCTTCTTCATGCGAGAACCTCAGCTGCAAGGGATAAATTTACAATTGGTTGTAGGAATTATAAAAATGTTGGGGTGCACATTGCAAAAGCTTTTTTTGAAAAACTCAGTAACAGTATTTCACCAGCTGGTCACTCAAGCTAATTACATGTCTACAGATTTTCTATTTAATCCATCTCCCCCACAAATGGTTCAAGCAAGTACATCACATGTTGTGTTACTACCCCCACACAGAGCAAAAGATTGCACCCAGTTTTGATCCCTGCAATCTGCCAGAATGAGTTGATCACAGCAGGAGCAGCAGTTGGGCCAAAATGACTGGCCTCAAAATGCCTAGGATAGTGATGGAAAGAAACAATCAAGGTTACTGATCCAGACTGATTGATTGTTCACACAAATGATTGCCTAAACAAGCAATCACAGGTATGCCAGTGAATGTGGAGCCACAACCCAATCAGAGTCTGCATCTGCCAAAGGAAAAAATCTGAAGAGCTTCTGTTACATTCATACCTTGGATAGAATTGGAATCACAAAATTAATTAAGACATCAGAGGCAGAACACTGAAGTCAAATATCATTTTATCCATTTTGGTTGGGTATAGGGAACAGCAAAGCAAGCAAGACTGAATCAAAATTATTTCAAAACTATCAAACACATAAACAAATCTTAATAGGTCACTGAACTGTTTATAAAACACGTTCAATCACAGCAAAGCTGGTGCCTTTTATTTGGTGGATTTTGAGTACATACCCTTAATTCCAGGAAGATCGATGCTAGCGTGCTCATGGATCCCAATTCCATTCCGAATTATTCTCAAAGAACCTTCTTTAAACGCTCCTGAACAAGTAACCAGCTTTATTGAGAAAGATGATATGATCAGTCACATACACATACAACATTCTTGCAAAACCCAGAATTTTATAACCATGCTATCAGAAAGGTGTGTCACCAGGTGCATTTTCACTGCTCAAAGTTTGAAATTGCCAAGACTTTGTATTTTCTTTTCCTAATTAACAAATCTTGAGTGTGAAAACATTCAATTAACTTTCTCAACTCTAAGGTGCAATCAATTGGATATTTGTTGCATTCCTGTATCTGAAAGTGACCACTGTTGTGGTTGAGCCCAGACAGTGACTATTGGTAAGCTACTTGACCATGAAGGACTTCACAAGCAAACCAAATCCAATGTCCTTATTGGTATGCACGGGTCAGAAATATAGGCTAGTTTTCTCTCAGTTAACATAAAGTACACAAGAATACAAGAAGCAGAAGTAGGCCACCGGGCCCTTCAAGCCTGCCCCGCCATTTAATATGATCATGGCTGATATATGCCGGCCTCAGCTTCTTTGCTGTGCCATTTTCCCATTGTTCTCTATTCCTTCATCTTTCTAATATTGATCCACCTTCACTTTAAATACTTTGAGACGAGAATTCCAGAGATTCACCACCCTCTGCTAGAAGAACTTTCTGCACACCTCAGTTTTAAATGACCGACCCTTTATCTTGTAAGCTTATTCAAGACTTTCCTACTAGTGAAAACATCTCACATCTACTCTGTCAAGCCCCCTTAGGATCTTATATGTTTCAATAAAGTCACTTCTCACTCTTCTAAACTCCAAGGAATACAGACCCAGACCATTTAGTCCCTCATCCCAGGAGTTAGCCTGGTGAATCTCCTTTGGAGTCCCTTCAATGTTACCATATCCTTTTTAAGGTAAGGAAACCAAAACTGTATGCAGTATTCCAGGTGAGGCCTCACCAACACACTATAATTACAATAAAACTTGCCTGTAGGTTGAAACGCTCCACCTTACCTGGCCCTGTCCTTGTCTTTCCAGATCTACTACACACATGTCCACAATAGGGCCTAAATTGGTGAAGGTTTCCATGCCAGCAACATAGGATCCTTGGTCATTGCTGTCCACGTTTAGCTATAACAAAGACAGATTTAAAACTGAATATTTTTAGCCAAGATGTTTTATGCCACTTTAATTTGCATGTTTCTGATGCTGAGCAAGTATCCTGAGTAAACATACGTTTGGCTTGAGTTTGTACTTCCGAAATGTACTTAGTTAAGGTGGAGAAAATGAATGTTTGTGTGATCTCAAAAACCCCAATTACTCGTGTTTTAGTACTCGTTTAATTTTGTCATATGGTCTTGATCACAGGCTCTCTACGAATCAGCTGAATATGTTTAAATCCATTGCAAATCAACGAGCCCCCTTGAAGCCGTAGTATTCCATAAACCATGTGTGAAATATTCCATCACACCAAATTAGTGAATGAAATGTTTGAATTCCACATCATTGTCTCCAATTTCAATTGTCCCATCAGCAAATGGGAAAGACCCACGAACAGTCCATTCATAGGGAGGAAACTTAAAATTAGACGGTCAATCGCCCAGGGTCAATGTCACACATCTCTCAGTAGAAGAGGAATAGGAGCCAGTGAACTCAGCAGGGAAAGTCAACAGAGGTCAGAAATAACAAAATACCTATCAGGGGAACAGAATGTTTCACATGATAACTCAGATGTAGAAAAATATCAACAATATCTTGGTTTGTTACATATGCTTTTCTATCTATGAATATAATTTTACTGATCATGTAATGCTCCTCCACCCACATCCCCCACCCAATGTCAAATAATTCCCAGATAGTGGATACAAGGAGAATATAAAGGTAGCACCTCTTAACTCTGTATGAGATGAAAGGCCACAAACTCATTAGATTGAAACATCCACTCAATGCCACAGTTATTAGTCCAGTAACATGCTGCACCAAGTTAATAAGACTATATATATATAAAACTTGTGAAACTTTGGCAGGTAAAGAGAGCTATTATGGTTAAATTACGTACCTTGACAAGCTGAGAATCTCCAAGACGAGATCCAACAAATACAACGCCATTATCCAAATAGGTCAAGCATTCAGCAATACTTGTCTATGAAGGACAAGTGAGATTTAACATAATAGTATGACATTAACATTGTGTTTATAGCTCATTGCTGAATCCAAGTTATTCATTCTAAAAGCATATAATGCTCCTGAGAATTACACAGAAAGATGAAAGGTTTTACATGCTGCAGCATAACAAACCCATAAAGTTACTGATGGGTGAAAGAGCCACCATCAAATCTGTGTTTATAGTTCCTCTAACTATAGTCAATGGCAAAAATAATTCAGTCATTGCAGTATGATAACACAATAACTAGTGCAAGAACATGATCTATGATTTCCCTCAAAAAATTATTAGGAATTAATATTGGCAGATGAATGCTTACAATGTTCATACCACACTTTTTCATGCACCATTTAATGCAATGTTAACTCATTTATTTTAAATGTGCCAATTTTTTGCTATAATGGCAAAGTAAATGTCATTTGAGCACATTAAATTGCTACTATCCTTGGCTATTATCTCAGACAAATAGCCACATGTCAACACAAGTTCACTAAAAGGGTAATGTTGCAGTCCTGACCTCTCCGAGCAGTTCTACACGGAGGTCTTTGACAGTGATGTTCCCATCCATTTGCTCCTCTCTCTCCAATAACAACATAAACAGACGACCTTCCATATCTCCCAGTAGGTACCGGGAACCATTGGGATCCACACGGTTGTGGCAAACAATCGTGCTTTGCTGGCAGAAAGGAGAAAAAAAAGACAATTAAGAGCCCTTTCACATTCAAAATAACAACACTTGAAGACCATTCACTTCCTAAACAATCCAGAGATTTTTCAACAGTAATTAACTTCCAATTATAACTGAATGAGCACCTTATCAAATTAAAGGAAATGATGAGAAGCAACGATGTTTTGTCAGTACACAGGTTAATTAAACCTCAATAATTCACAGTAATTCACAGTATAGTTCAGTACCTTTATACCTTTTGCCATCCTTATTTCATGACAGTCAATGTCTTTACATGATATGATTAAACTAAAAGTTAAAGGTCCCTTTGCAATAAATTTAAGTGAGCTGAGTGGCTCACTAACAAACTTTCCTGTTGTCAACAAGATCAGTATACCTCCCTATTTGGCATTTTTGCATTTGGTTGCAGTTCAACCATGCAATTCTGTTAATCAATAGTTTGTCTTTAATTCTGCACCACTCAGCATATCTGTGCCTCACCACATCCACTTATGAGGCACAGATAGTCTCTTCTACAAGATGAACAAGCATCTTTGTAATCCATATTATTGACAGTTTTTTCACATTCGACAACTCAGTATGTCTTCAAGCAGTTTATCCCATCTAAATGTATTCCCTATGAAATCATAGAAACCCTACAGTGCAGAAGGAGGCCATTCGGCCCATCGAGTCTGCACCGACCACAATCCCACCCAGGCCCTACCCCGCATATTTACCCACTAATCCCTCTAACCTACGCATCTCAGGACTCTAAGGGGCAATTTTTAACCTGGCCAATCAACCTAACCCGCACATCTTTGGACTGTGGGAGGAAACCGGAGCACCCGGAGGAAACCCACGCAGACACGAGGAGAATGTGCAAACTCCACACAGACAGTGACCTGAGCCGGGAATCGAACCCAGGACCCTGGAGCTGTGAAGCAGCAGTGCTAACCACTGTGCTACCGTGCCGCCCCTATGAACTGATTACTTTTCGGAAGCATATTAAAACTCCGAATGCAGTGCTAAAGGAATGCTGCATTGTCTGAGGCACCATCTTTCAGATGAGAATTTAAACTGAGATTCTATCTTGCCACCAAGATGGACATAAAATATCACATGGCACTTATTGAAGAAGAAAGAGCAAGGAAGCTCGCGGTGTCCTGGCCGATATTTATCCCTCAAATCAATATATTTTGCTGTTGTGTCATTCAAAAAGATTTCTGACCATTTATTTGTTTGTGGCACCTAGCTATGTGCAAATTGGTAAACAGTGACTGCATTTCACTCGTAATCAGCTGTAAAGCACTCTGAGAACACCTGTGGTTGTAAAAAGGTGCTATTTAAATGCAAGCCTTTTTTAAGCAATTCATTTTGCTTCCAATTTTCTGTTTCTTTATCTGACCCATGGTAGTGAACTCCAACATATCTATCACTGAACTGGTCATTTTCATGTGCAACTTGCTGAATGTTGACAGTGATTAGAAAATGGCACTGTAACTGATGATGCCAACTGCCACCGCGTCTGTTGGGATCAGACAATTAAACACAAAAGTTGAAGTCCTCTTGTTACTTTGGCCAGGTAATGTTTATTCCAAACAACTTTCAAGGGGAACACATCAATCAGCCCCAGGTGGCCAACTGCTATTATGAATACCTAGTTCATGGTTCATGTTAATATATTAGAGGCAAATTTTAATTTTCAAAATTAACGTTTAACTTATGGGATAAATGCAATTAGAACAAGGAGTCTATTACACTTTTAGGTTCAACGCCATTATTCCTACGAAACTCATCTCTAAATTCCATGACATGGGGCTCGGTTCTTCCCTCAGCGACTGGATCCTGAACTTCCGAACCCACAGACTCAACGGTCATCCTCAACACCGGTGCCCCACAAGGCTGTGTCCTCAACCCCTTACTATACTCCTTCTAGACCTCTGACTGTATGGCCAAATTCTCCTCCAACTTGATTTTCAAGTTTGCTGATGACATCACCGTAGTGGGTCGGATCTCAAACAATGAGACAGAGCACAGGAAAGAGATAGAGAATCTGATGAATTGGTGCAACGACAATAATCTCTCCCTCAATGTCAACAAAATGAAGGATAGTCATCGACTTCAGGAAGCATAGTGGAGGACTTGCCCATGTCTACATTAATGGGGACAAAGTGGAAATGGCCGAGAGCTTCAAGTTTTCTAGGTGTCCAGATCACCAACAACTTGTCTTGGTCCCCCCTCCATGCTGACACTATAGTCAAGAAAGCTCACCAGCGCCTCTACTTTCTCAGAAGACTAAGGAAATTTGGCATGTCAGCTACGACTCCCACCAACTTTTATAGATACAACATAGAAAGCATTCTTTCGGTTTGTATCACAGACTGGTACGACTCCTGCTCTGTCCAAGACCGCAAGAAACTAAAAAGGATCGTGAACAAAGCCCAGTCCATCATTCAAACCAGCTTCCCACCCATTGACACTGTCTGCACTTCCCACTGCCTCGGAAAAGCAGCCAGCATAATTAAGGACCCCACGCACCCCAGATATACTCCCTTCAATCGTTTCCATCGGGAAAAAGGTACAAAAGTCTGAGGATACTTACCAACTGACTCAAGAACAGCATCTTGCCTGTTGCCATCAGACTTTTGAATGGACCTACCTCACATTAAGTTGATCTTTCTCTACATCCTAGCTATGACTGTAACACTACATTCTGCACTTTCTCCTTTCCTTCTCTACGTTCGTTATGCATTATCTGTATAGCGTACAAGAAACAATACTTTTCACTGTATAACATTACACGTGACAATAAAATAAATCAAATGAAATCAAAAAGAGGTTAACAGCTAGAAAGGTAGTTGAAGTAAGGGGCTTTCGAGATTACCAGAAAAATTCAATCCAGAAGATGTTTTTGATTTGGGGCTTTGAGCTAAGTTAGCTTAAAAGCATTCAGTAAGTCCTGAAAAGCTGTAAAAAAAACATGTAATCAGATCAAAAAAGTTGCAAATGAAGGATGATTAAAAGATCGGTTTGAGGACAGCCCAAAGCAGGCCATCTTATCATGGATATGGGTGGAACTTGGGTTAAGTTCTCTGATTTCAATTTATCTGGGTGCAGTGGCAGACTTGTACTTTGAGGGGCCCCACGCTCTCCTTTTCTGTAGCCCCCCAATTACCTAATTTCCCTCCCCCAATAACTTCATGCCTACTTAATCTCATCCCACAAAACGCAAAGGCCCAAGCCGCAAAAATACAAATTAATCTCTACTTAACTGCTTTTTAACTTGCAAAAACACGCCTATACGAGTAATTACTGAATTGAAATCCAAACTTACCTCTTGTCAGAATGACAATAAAAATGGTCAATAATATGAGTTTTGAGGCGAGCAAACATGGAACTTGATGAGCAATGAGATGGAAAAATGAGCCAATGACATCACTGCAGCACAGACCAGCGTGGGATAGAATGAGCCAGTTTAGTGTAGGAACAAATATTCTAATTAACAAGATGCATTCACTGCCATTCTGTATATTTGAGTCTCTTTCAGTTTGAAAAGTCAACTTCCTTCCGTCCTCTCACAGAATCAGAGGTTATTGCCGTAAATTCACGTGAATGGAGTGTCCAGTGAGTCCAAGTCCAATATCAGTGGGTTTGTCTGGCAGGATTCCATTCTTTGTCCTAGAAGAGACTTTCTGAAGGCCAGTCTTGAGAGCGATGGTGGTTAGAACTATCAGCATGTGGCCAGCTGCAGCCATTATATCAGACTAGAAATGGTCCATTTTGAAAAACAGAATTTAAACAAGAGAACATGGAAGAGGGGCAGATTAAGATTTTCTTGTTTCATCCTTGTTGGCATGGCAATTTAGATAGCTTTTCTTCTATACGTTTTCTTCACAAAATCATCAATTACGTTATCGTTATTATAATTGTCAACTCTTTTCAATACAGAAAAAGAACATTCACCGAAGCATTTGTGACAGGTATTGTTCAAAAAAAGTTTGGAATGGTTTCCACATTTGGAAAAGCTGTCCCGCAAACCATGCACAAGTCTATACAAATCAGCTAGTGATCTCAAAGTACAGAGCTCATCATTGGGGTGGCACAGTGATTAGCACTGCTGCCAGGGACCCCGGTTCAATTCCAGCCTTGGGCGACTATCTGTTTGGAGTTTGCACGTGCTCCCCTTGTCTGTGTGGGTTCTCTCTGGGTGCTCCGGTTTGCTCCCAAAGTCCAAAGATGTGCAGGTTAGATGGATTGGTCATGCAAAGTTGCCCCTTAATGCCCCAAGATAGGGTTGGGGGATTAACCTTGGTAAATGTGCGGAGTTACGGGGATAGGGCGGGAGAGAGGGTCTGGGTAAGACACAGTCAGAGAGTCAGTGCTGACTCGATGGGCCAAATAGCCTCCTTCTGCACTGTAGGGATTCTACTACCAATGAAATGAATGAATTGTTTTTGTGTCTATGTCCTCCCAGTAGAATTCACTTAATTTCTTATTAGTGACTTTAACATTCTCATCCAAACTTCACGGGGAATGTGCCAGAGGACTGGAGAGTGGCGAATGTTGTTCTTCTGTTTAAGAAAGGGAATAGAAATGACCCTGGTAATTATAGACCGGTTAGTCTTACTTCGGTGGTTGGGAAATTGATGGAAAAGGTCCTTAGGGATGGGATTTACGGACATTTAGAAAGATGCGGATTAATCTGGGATAGTCAGCACGGATTCGTGAAGGGCAAGTCGTGCCTCACAAATTTGATTGAATTTTTTGAGGAGGTAACTAAGTGTGTTGATGAAGGTAGGGCAGTTGATGTCATATACATGGATTTTAGTAAGGCGTTTGATAAGGTCCCCCATGGTCGGCTTATGATAAAAGTAAGGAGGTGTGGGATAGAGGGAAAGTTGGCCGATTGGATAGGTAACTGGCTATCTGATCGAAGACAGAGGGTGGTGGTGGATGGAAAATTTTCGGACTGGAGGCAGGCTGCTAGCGGAGTGCCACAGGGATCAGTGCTTAGTCCTCTGCTCTTTGTGATTTTTATTAATGACTTAGAGGAGGGGGCTGAAGGGCGGATCAGTAAATTTGCTGATGACACCAAGATTGGTGGAGTAGTGGATGAGGTGGAGGGCTGTTGTAGGCTGCAAAGAGACATAGATAGGATGCAAAGCTGGGCTGAAAAATGGCAAATGGAGTTTAACCCTGATAAATGTGAGGTGATTCATTTTGGTAGGACAAATTTAAATGTGGATTACAGGGTCAAAGGTAGGGTTCTGAAGACTGTGGAGGAACAGAGAGATCTTGGGGTCCATATCCACAGATCTCTAAAGGTTGCCACTCAAGTGGATAGAGCTGTGAAGAAGGCCTATAGTGTGTTAGCTTTTATTAACAGGGGGTTGGAGTTTAAGAGCCGTGGGGTTATGCTGCAACTGTACAGGACCTTGGTGAGACCACATTTGGAATACTGTGTGCAGTTCTGGTCACCTCACTATAAGAAGGATGTGGAAGCGCTGGAAAGAGTGCAGAGGAGATTTACCAGGATGCTGCCTGGTTTGGAGGGTAGGTCTTATGAGGAAAGGTTGAGGGAGCTAGGGCTGTTCTCTCTGGAGCGGAGGAGGCGGAGGGGAGACTTAATAGAGGTTTATAAAATGATGAAGGGGATAGAGTGAGCGTTCAAAGACTATTTCCTCGGGTGGATGGAGCTATTACAAGGGGACATAACTATAGGGTTCATGGTGGGAGATATAGGAAGGATATCAGAGGTAGGTTCTTTACGCAGAGAGTGGTTGGGGTGTGGAATGGACTGCCTGCAGTGATAGTAGAGTCAGACACTTTAGGAACATTTAAGCGGTTATTGGATAGACACATGGGGCACACCAGGATGATAGGGAGTGGGATAGCTTGATCTTGGTTTCAGATAAAGCTCGGCACAACATCATGGGCCGAAGGGCCTGTTCTGTGCTGTACTGTTCTATGTTCTATGTTCTGTCGAAAAGCAGATAAAATAAAGATTTCTTCAGAGATTCCCTTTTACTCTGCAATTTTACCATCATTGTCATAAATAACATCAACAGTCTCAACGATTACCTTCTCTTTCCTTTTAAAGTGATTTCATTGTCTCTAGTTTCATTGAAAAATAACTTCCTGTTTTGTACACATCTCAAAGGGACATGTATTTGTTGTTAATGTTAGTGTTCTACTTCCACCGAGCTATAGTCATTTCGAATTTCCATGACAAACCTTTTAACTGAGGCTAACAACTGTGCAGCATTTAATTAAGCTGTATCAACAGTTTGCAGAAATTTGTTGACTGCATTTGATGTAGACGGTGCCACAAAACAGTAAAAACAACAATATCACACTTCTCAAACTTCTCTAAGGATTTTGCTCCAACTTTCAAACATGGTTTTCTGAATTTGATGGGGCTGTGTCTGATAAGGTTTCCTTTGCATCAACAAAGTTCATTTTCAAAGCCCAAACAGCATCTGCACAAGTGGACCACCTGATGTCAAATTTGACCGTCATATTTTTTCCATATGCCTGCTTCAACTGTAATTGCAACGTATCCCACTGATATGTGGAAACAAAAAAAAAACAAGTTTTGAACAAAGTCAAGAAAGTGTACAGCCCCCTCACAGGATTCAGCTGCAAAATTGCAGATTAAATTCAAGGAGTGACTGGAACATGGGATGAATAATGCACATTTGCATTATTCAGTCTTGCTTATAGACCTGAATATTTTGCTGCCATATTTCTGGCATTATCAACAATATTTTTTGATGTCTAAACCTAAATTTGTAATGATTTCCAAAACAGTTGTCTCCAGATGCTCAGAAGAGTGGGATTGTAACTGGACAAACCAAATAAATCACTCTACAACTTTGTCGCTAGTCACATATGTTAATATTAATTGGTCCATATGACTCACATCTGGTGTTGAATCAACTGTTATGGAATAGTATTTGGCATCTTTTATATCATTACTGAATTATTGAGCCACTCTACCTTTATAGTGATAAAGTCATTGTAGGTTCTGTGCGTTAAAAAGTTGGGTCTTCCCGAAGCCACAATATAACTTTTCAAATGCTCTTATCGAAGCTCATGAAATTCACTGAGATGTTCAAAGCAGGCCAAAATATTACCTCTTCAAGTTGATAATGACGACTCATCATGTCTTCTTAAGAGTCACAAAGAAGACAGCAGTTTGACTATGACAATACCACATTCAGTGTTTTCCTCTAGTAAGAGCACTCCTTTTCAAACTGAGCCCATAACGCATATTCTTCCAGATAATTTGCATCTTTGAACGAACGCACACATAGCTTTAATACAAGCTTTGGAAGTTTCATAATCAGCAATATCTCTTCCAACACGTCAACGAAGGTTTGTTTCCTTTTACTCAAGTAAGGGAATAATTTGCAAACATATAGTCGACTTCACCCCCAGAAAATGGGACATATGAAGACTTCTAAACTGCTTTCAGCCTCCAATATCAATCTTTTTTCTCAAATTTGCGAGTACAAAATATTTAACATGCCCAGTGGAACAGATTTTGGCCCGAAGGCAACATCTTCATGGTAGATTTCTTCCCTCACTTCAACAGAAGAAATAGCTTGTCATTCCATTGCCATTTCAAATTCCACTTCTTGTTCAACTTTTTCAGGCAATGTGGCTTCTCTGGAAACCGGCAAGTCTAGATCATAAGATAATTCACCCATACTTTTGGCAGATGAGGATGAATATGCAGTTTGTGCACTGTTCAATACTTCAAACTTTTTGAAGTAAAATGACAATTGTCTTTTCGCCTAGCTTCGTTCTCTTGCCTCGCCTTCAATTTTCTGCATTTTTGACTGCCAGATTGGTAGTCAATTCATATTGATCTTGATTTTAAAGAAAATGAATTTCCTCGAAGAGCAGGCTTTTTTTGACCTTCTCAGCCTGGGGGTCAGGTTGTCCTGTAGTTCCCCTCGACGACCGGCACCTTGCACCTCATCCCACTTGATGACCCTGCCTTGCTACTGGCTGCCTAGCTGCGGCCTTGCCTGTCCAGCCCTCTTCAGCCCTGGCCTGGGGGTGCTCCACTCAATGACCCACACCTCACCTTGATCGACAACATTGCCCTTGCTGCTGGCTGCCTGGCTATGGCCTGCCCAACCCTCCTTAGCCCTGGTCTGGGCTCTCGATTACTGACATCTCACACCTTATCTTCACGACGACCAGCTTGCCTGGCTGCTGGCTGTGGCCTGCCAGTACTCCTCGAGTTGCCCCTGCTCCCATCAATGACTGTGCCTCGCATTTCAACTCAACCTTGCCTCACTGCTGGCTGCCTGCCCTCCTCAACCCTGGATCAAGATCGAGAAACCAGATGCTTTTTTTTGCAAAAACACAAGATATTTTCACCTTGACTGTGGCCTCGCTACCTCCTAGTCACCTCAGGGACATTGGATCAATGTTTTCCAGCTCTATGGGGAGATCAATCAGAGCTTGATGTCGCTCTCCATTGCCTGTCAATAGGCACAACAAATACAAATGAGCCTATCAACGGGCAATGCAGAGTGACATCAGGCTCCGATTAGTGTCCAAGAACTGCCACAGACAGCAGCTATCACAGGACACACACAACCCCCCAATGGTCAGGACCCTGTGCCTAGACATGGTGCGTTTCATTGCAAGTCCGCCTGTCTGGGTGTTTACTGAGTTTGGTTTAATTTGGAACTGAAGCAATTTGCAGCTGACTGAGAGGTTAGCCAAAGTAAATGACAATTATTGGATAGACCTGCACCATAAGCAGAATAAAGAACTAAGTCATCACTGGCCATGTAGAATGCAGGTCAAGCTTAACCTCAGTTTGAGGGAACAGAAGCGAGAAGATTGCTCATTTTGAAGCTAGTGGGAGAATCTAGGCCTCACAGTGTATTTTGCAAAAGAAAATACTCAGCTGAATTAGCTTGAAAGTATTGAAGAGTAACCAAGAGTAAGGGACTGGGGGATCTTTTCAAGAGATGGTAAAATAAAATTTTATCTCTAAGAATAACTAGAGCCAAGGAGAATTCTCCGGAAGACTGTAACATTCTTATGGATGGTCCCTACAGAAGTAAATAACTTTTAAGATTCATGTGTCTTATAAGACAATTCTTGGAAGAAGAAGAAGAAACATGTGAAATTAGAAACCATATTGTTAGGTTAATCATATTTGCTTTGTTGAATTTGTTCCAAATATGTAATAAAGTTTGTTTTGTTTAAAAGTGAAATCTTGTGGTATAATTGTGGTAAAATAAAGTATTCGGATTTACTTTTAAATTTCAATGGTTCCTAACTGGATTAAGCCAAGAATGAGTGAACAAGTGGGTATGTCTGGTTTGTTATTGTATGTAATACATTATTACAATGACTTTTTTTTACTCTTTCACAGGGTGTGGGCCAGGGTGTCTAGGCCAACAAACGTGCCTATCCCTAATTGGCCTTAAAAAGGCTGTGGTGAGCCACCTTATCTTAATAATTAAGCTTTTATGTTTATTTGTACCAAAATGTACCTTTATTATAATTCTTCATTTATTCAGTGTTGATGGCCACAACCACCACCCTTCCAATACAACTTCCATATCCAAAGGTGTTCCTCAGGCTAAATGTTTGCCCAAGCCCAATGTCAAAAAAATCACATGGCCCCATTTTTGAAGGAGAGCATGGAAATTATCCCTGGTGCCCTGACCAATGTTTATCGTTTAATCAATATCAGAAAAATAGATGATCTGCTCATTATCACATTGCTGTTTGTAGGTGTTTGCTGTGTGCAATTTGGCTGTTGCATTTCCTAGATTACAACAGATTACAACTATACTTGAAAGTATATCATTGGTTTTAAAGCCCTTTGAGATGCCCAGTGGGCACGAAGAACACTATAAAAATTAATATGGATGTCCTGAAATTACAGTCTGTTACCTCATTGCACTGCCACAAACTGCACTGTGGACCTCCCACAACGTCTGCAATCAGTGAAATCCAAATATTTGGCAAAAACCTCCCCGCTGTCAAAATACAATGTGGTTTTTAATGCCCACTTGAGTAATAACTATTGCTGAACAACCAATCTGACCCTGAAAAATTATACCTGTGGAATGTTTTTAAATCCCTCCATTAGAATTAAGTAACTTTAACATTATTCATATTTAGCTTTTACCTGAACCCCATGAGTATGATGCTCCAATCTTTATTTTGCTCCCTGTAAAGTTGTTAAAAAGTGATTGGATTATTAGTGCTTTTCATTTCCCGGTTAGCCATCCTCGAGAACTCTGATGTGATTGGCTATTTGCACAGCTTGATGGCATCACTGCCGTTTGAGAGAATCCTCACTAAACAAAGCTACAACTAACTGTGTCAAGACAGCTCAAGCTCTCACCACAGAGATTGTTAAATTAATCAGCAAACCTTGCTTTAAAGTCAATGGTGAGGGCCCTTATTTCACTGCTGACTGCAAAATCTAGGCCAATGACGCAATTATGCTCAAAACACCTGTCTCCAGCACAGCTGAAGGTGAAGTATGGCAGTTGTGCAAGGTTCCTTGACAGCACAATTCTCTGAAGTATTTCAATGTTTTTGATGTCCTTTGCTATTAACTGCATTACCCTTTAAGCAATAAAACCTTCTACCCCAAATCTCCTAATCCACATATAGAAAAAACAGAACGTATATTTAATATAGCACCTTTCTCATGCTCAGAAAGTCCCAAAATGTCTTAGTCAATGAATAACTCAGCACTGTTATTATTATGCGGCAGCGAATCTGTGCACATAAACACTATGAGATAATGACCAGTCAATCAGTTTCAGTGGTCTTGGTGAAGCATAAATCATGATCAGGACACATCATGGGTTCTTCTACATCCCTTGAATAAAGTCTCAGCTTAAAATTTTATCTGGAAAACAGCATCTTGAACAATGCAGCACACACTTAATAGCTCTCAGAAATATCAGCCTAGTTTACATGTTCAACTTTTATTTATGAGGGTTGAACCCATAACCATCTGACTCAGTAGCAACACTACTACCATAGAGAGTATAAAACTAAGAAGCAATCCAGAATGATAAAGCATTGGAAAACTCCCTATTAGCAGGGTATGCAATATCACGCAGCCAGGATCTTATTTTGCAGGGGTTGGGGGGATGGGGAGCAGGAGAATGAGACTAAACTATGCATAAGAGAAGTCTGGTATCTCTATATAACCTTCTACATCAGTGCAAGTTCTGGAAGCATCTGGTCTTTCTTCATAATGTCAGTCTTGAAAGGACAGAACATAATGAAGACCCAACATCGCAGATCTGTTGAGACTTGCGAGGATGCGTTCTAAAAGGTAGCAAAAAAAAATTCTGCCATACTTTTCAAGTACTGGGTAGTTCATTGTTTACATTGCCACAATAAAATATCAGCCAGAAACACTGTCCTGTTTCCTGCCAACAATGACTTTATATGCAAAAACCTGAAAGAACAGCAAAGGACTATACTGCATAAGATTAGAAACAAGAGACAAGTTAGCTCATGTCATGCTCAAGTGACCAAGGAATCTGCACACATTACAAATTAAAGTTTCAAAGGTTTTCCATTATTTTGCTCAGAATTATTGTTGAGTTCTGCTGATATTTCATACCTTGATAGCTGGTGGCGCAATTGCGAGGTACTTGTCTCCATTGTGATATGTAATGGACTCTTGTCCTATGATCAGTGCTCCTCCAAATGGCTCTGGAACTGACAAAACACATGTACATCAATCATTACTACAATGCAACTATTCTTTGCATTCAACTTTTAATCAAGACAATCTGATTTAATTTGATACTTAGATATGTCAGGGAGCAAGGCTAATCAACTTTTAAAAGAAAATTAAGCAGCATATGGGTGATATTTTGTATGGCAACACAACGACTATAAAATAAAGCATTAGCTACCAACCACTGAAATACAGAGAAGCTCTAGGATCAGGGTGGAATAAAACTTTATAAGTACTCTACTTAAACAGATCGTTAAAAGTGTCAACAATAGTGGCTAAATTCACTGTCTGATTTGATACCAAAGTATACTGATCAACAGGGTCTCATGTTCAATTCCTAGTCTCCAGTGAGTTAACTGATCTCAGCCTGACAATAACAGGGATGTTGCAATTGACTAACAAAGGGTAAATGAAAATTAATCAGGATTGCTAATCCTGATTTCTATTTAGTGACCTCTGCTAGAAAGTGCAGGAAATCACCAAGACTCTGAGACAGCACCTTCCAGACCAACAACCACTACCATTTCGGAGTACAAGAGCATCAGCTACAGGGGAACACCCCATTTAGCAGTTCCCCTGCAAGCCACTCACCATACTGACTTGGAAATATATTGCCATTCCTTCACTGTCATTGAATCGAACTCCCAGTGTGGGTGTACTTACACTATATCAACTACAATGGTTCAACAAGGCAGCTCACACCACCTTCAAAAGGGCAATTAGGGATGGGCAATGAATGCAGGCCTTGTCACCGAAGCCCACATCCCTTGAATGAATGAAGAAAAGCAGTTCAGAATATAATCAGGCTTTGTTGTCTGCTATTCATGCTGACTAACCTCACAATCAATGATTCCTCTAAATTTTTCTGTCATGAGCAGCCTGAATATTTTGATGTGTGGTACTTTAAACTTTACTGTGTAGCTGCACAGGTATCTTAAATCAAAAGCTGTTTTAGTGCAGTTAATTTGGATAGTGCATCTTTGTGTACTCTTCTTATTGTAACTTGAGGAAAATGACTGCTATCTCAGCTTCAGTGCCTTCACTCAACAAACCCTCCGAGCATAAATTGATAAAGTAGAATAGTTCCAAGGATTTTTATTTATAAAAGGTAAGATGCCAACCTGCAATGACCATTGATGCCTCAGCTTCCATATTTTCCTGTTTCCAGGGTCCCTTGTTAAATTCTTTCTCTCGCAAAGATACTTCATAAGTCTTTACATGACGTCCCTGGGGATCCTAAAAGAGCATAAAAAATTTCAAAAGGAATCTTAAAAATATATCAATAAGTTGGCAATTCCATGTGAGGCAAGTTCCTGATCTTGGTCATAACCTATCCAGCTCTAAAAACAAGGGGGGAAAAAAGAACATAAAACTGCTTTTCCACCCATTACCGCAGTGAGTTATGGAGAACCACATGCCTCAGGATGATTTCGCCTACTTGCTAAAAATGCATGACATCCATAAAAAATGTATACAGTGAAACAGGGAAGCTCAGCAAATAAAACTGAACCTGCAGGGCTGAGATCCATGGAAAGGATGAGAATGTTGTGTGCCCCCTCCAACTTAGAATGCTGACAAAAAACCAAATTACTGTATCAGTGAAATGAAGAAAACTACAAATTGTGAAAACAAGTCATTGCAAACTTCAACACTTTATAACTTTGCTTTTAGTAAATTTTATGCTCTAGGTACTAGATATCTAGCTTTTCCAAGTATTCAATGTCATGTACAGCACAGGTTTGATGAAAAGCAAAGGTCTATATATTCTGTGGTATTAATGTGCCTTCACCTCAAGCTCAACACAGCAGCTCCAACTACAAAGACGGTTTTTTCATTTCCCATCCAGTACATCACTACAATGAAGTACAAGTACTTCACAGATCAAGAATCTGTGAAGTAACTCAGCCTTGAATGCATTCAGTGACCCTGGCTTCCACTGTTCTCTGGGGAAGAAGGGTGGCACAGTGGTTAGCATTGCTGCCTCACAGCACTAGGGACCCGGGCTCAATTCCAGCCTCAGGTCACTGTGTGTAGTTTGCATGTCCTCCCGTGTCTGCATGGGTTTCTTCCAGGTGCTCAGATTGCGTCCCAGGTTAGGTTGATTGGCCATGCTAAATTGCCCCTTGATGTCAGGGGGACTCACAGGGTAAATACAGGGATAGGGCCTGGGTGGGATTGTCGTCGGTGCAGGCTTGATGTGCTGAATGGCCTCCTTCTGCACTGTATGTATGTAATCTCTGAATAAGACCGCCATCAAATGTTAAGTGCAAATCTGTACTTTGCCACTATCTGACTATCCGCTTAATATGGGTATGTTTTTAATCACCCTTTGTTTTGAGTACCTGGACAGCAGGGGAGAGCATGATAAAGGAGAAAGTGAAAAAATAATCAGGCAGGTAAACCATAACAAAGGAACATAAAACAAAATAGTGAAAATATATTGCAGACGCATAAACTAATAAAAGGAAAGTTGTGATCAGAATAAGGCCAATCAATGATGAACAGTATAATATCACAGGTAATGGTAGGGAAATAGCAAGTATTAAATAGTTACTTTGCTTCAGTATTTACCATAGAGAATGAAAAGGTTGACATGACATTGGATGATGAGATTAGAAATGAACAACTGCATTTAAAGCAAGAGCTGAAACAAATAAACTAATCAAAGTGAATAAAACCATTGTCCAGATGGATAACATTTTAGAAGAATCTAGGGAAGAGATAGCAGGGGCATTATCACAATTTAACAATTCATTAAAGAAAGGTATAGTCCAAGAAGATTGGCGAATAGCTAACATTATACCTATATTTAAGGAGACAGAACATGCTCAGGTAACCACAAAGCTGTCAGCTTATTATTGGCAGTAGAAAAAATAATGGAATCCTTAAAGGAACATCTAGAAACCAAAATATAACGAGTCGTCAACATGAATTTCAAAAGGGAAGGTCTTGCTTTGCCAACCTCATTACATTTTTTTGAAGTAGTAACAGAGCAGGCAGTAATTTATCAAGACTTTCAAAAGGGCTTCAATAATATACTAATGAATTAGGTCCCAGAATGCAAAGTTAAGGAAAGCAGCAGAATGGATAGGTAGCTGGCTTCAAGACAGAATGTGGAGATGCCGGTGTTGGACTCGGGTAAGCACAATAAGAAGTTTCACAACCTGGTGTGGTGAGACTTCTTACTGTTCAAGACAGAAAACAGAGCAGGGGCAATGAAAAGTTATTTAGACTGGCAGAAAATGGGAAGTGATTTTTCACAAAGATCAGTGTTGGGATCACTGTTAATCAACATTTTTATTAATGGTTAGGATTTTAGAATCAAAAACAATTTCTGAATTTTCAGATGACACCAAATTTTGGGGTGGGAAGGGGAAACTTGGTACTGAGGAAGACTGCAGCAAAGTACAAGACAATATTAATAAACTTGTAAAACTTATACATAATTGACAAATGATTTCAACATAGATAAAAGTGAGATATTACATTTTGGCAAGAAAAACAATCAGGTTGCATATTACTTAATTTCTTATTTTCTATATGTAGTAAAGGAACAAAGGATCTTGGAGCACAAGTGCACAACCCACTAAAAGTAGCAACACACAGGTTAACAAAGCCACAAAAAAGCAAATCAAATGCTAGACTTCATTTCTGACGGAATACAATTGAAAAAGTCATGTTAAAACTTGGTGTAAATAGAAGTACTAGATAGTACAAGATTTAAGGATGATACCAGTAACGTGGCGGTATGCCTAGCAGGAAGGAATGAATGCTGTATCTATTTCCTTCTTGACAAGATAAGGCCAAGGAGCAATCAAGATCTTAAAGGTTTTGACATAGAGTAGGCATAGGGGAGAGCAAAACCTAAAGGCCATCAATATAAAATAATCACTAACAAATGGGCAGCACGGTGGCACAGGAGTTAGCACTATTGCCTCAGAGCACCAGGGACCCGGGTTCAATTCCAACCTTGAGTGATTGCCCGTGGGGAATTTGCACGTTCTCCCCGTATCGGCATGAGTTTTCTGCAGGTGGCTCAGTTTCCTCCCCACAGCGGAAAGATGTGCAAGGTAGGTGGATTGGCCATGTTAAATTGTCTCTTAGTATTTCTAGATGTGTAGGTTAGGGGGATTAGTGGGGTAAATACGTGGGGTTATGGGGATAGGACAGTGGGCACTGTCAGAGGTTCAGTGCAGACTTGGTGGGACAAATGACTTCCTTCTGCACAATAGGGATTCTATGATTCTAAATTAAATAGGGAAGTTAGAAACTTTTTTAACCCAGGAGGGTGGTGAATACCTGGAACCCACATTAGAGGGAGTGTTGAAACAAATAATACAGATGTATTTGAGGCAATGTAAGCACACAAGGGAGAAGGGAATTGAGAATAAAATGTTATCCTCATTAATATGGATGATGAAACTTCCGATTGTCATAAACTAATGCCCTGCAATTCTTACCCGGACTGTCTTGCATGTGACTTCAGACTCATGCCATTGCGTTTGGCTCTTAATTGCCTTCTGAAATGGCCAAGTGAACCTGTTAATTGTAGACAGCTGACTAATACCTATTCAGGTATTGTTGATAGTTTGATTAGGAATAGTGGGAAGAGGTTCGAGTGGAACATAGAAGCTGCCATGAACTGGTTGGACTGAATGGTTTGCGCTGTGTATCCCGTTTGTTATTTTTTTGTTCTTGGGAAGTGTCAATGGCAAGATCAGCATTTATTGCCCATCCCCAAGTTGCCCCTGAATAGGTATTAGTCAGCTGTCTACAATTGACAGGTTCACTCGGCCATTTCAGAAGACAACTAAGAGCCAAACGCAATGGCATGAGTCTGAAGTCACATGCAAGACAGACCAGGTAAGAATTGCAAGGCATTAGTTTATGACAATCGGAAGTTTCATCATTCATATTAATGAGGCTAACATTTTATTCTCTACAGTTGTCATGGTATGATTTGAACTCCTGTCTCTGCAGCATTATTAATCCAGTAATATTACCATTAAGCAATCATTCCCATTTTGCTCAAGTATTCTTGTTTTGTAGCTTTCTTTTGTCTTGCATCTAAATATTTTCACATCTGCATGTATCCCTTTTGTGTTACACTTAATGCTCTGGGATAGCGAGAAATGGTTAGTGTCTTACCCACTGCATCTCTCAGTCACACCCCCCACCCACCCCCCCACCCACCCCCCCCCCCCCCCCCCACCCACCCCACCCCCCCCCCCCCCCCCCCCCCCCACCCACCCCACCCCCCCCCCCCCCCCCCCCCCCCCCACCCACCCCACCCCCCACCCACAAAATCTGACTTCTTACCTGATAGACAAAGCAAATAGTTGGAACCTGACAGCCATACAGAAACTTCACATCAATTACATGCAGCTCTTCCAGACGGATGTTAAATGCCTTCAGCTCTTTGTTGTCTCTGTCCAGTGGAATCACTTTAAAGAGCCCATCATACAGCCTGAGGCCTATCATGCGACACTCAGGGTCCACAATACCTATGATTCCAGTCTCAGAGGGGCGGCCAATACGATCCTGAAAAAAACATCAAAGAGATATTAGCATTGTTTACAGAATGACAACCAGGTGTTCAGGTGCCTACGTGAAGCTGAAGAGGATGAATATTATTAAATGTTTGTCAATGTTCTGATGAAACGTCATCAACCTGAAAATTTAACTTTCTATTTCCATGTATGCTTTCTGGCCTGCTAAGTGATCTTCAACATTTTTGGTTTTCATTGAATACTTGTGTGTTAGATAAATATTACATAAATAATATTACATAAAACAACTCGTTACAGAGGTGAAAGCCCAGCAGGAGAGGGCTACTGAGCAGAAGCAAGGTTAAATAAGAATCTCAGCATCCTTACAGTGCAGGAGGCCATTCGGCCCATCGAGTCTGCACCGACTCTCCAACAGAGCATCCCACCCAGGCCCTAACCCCATAACCCCACACATTTACCCACTAATCCCTCTAAGCTACTCATCTTTGGACCATAACAGGCAATTTAGTATGACCAATCTACCTAACCTGCACATCTTTGGACTGTGGGAGGAAACCGGAGCACCCGGAGAAAACCCATGGGGAGAACATGCAAACTCCACACAGACAGTCACCCGAGGCCAGAATCGAACCCGGGTCCCTGGCAGTGTGAGGCAGCGGTTCTAACCACTGTGCCACCCTAAGATAGGCTTTTAGGTGACTTTTCAAGTCGAGAATTGAACTTCAAGGAAAAATTGTTTTGGAAGGCATTCTTGAGTGTGGGTGCAGAATGGCTAAAAGATCAACTTTGGTGGCTGAACAGATATGATATAAGCATCAAAGCAGAATCAGGACGTGTTCGAGAGTTTAGAGTGAGACATAAAAATGCTCATTTTTTGGATCTCTCGTCTATATTTTTATTTTTAAAATTGGATTCAACATATGAACAATAAGTGCACATGGTCTGGCCTTCCCAATATCTAGGTTGTTTGTAGGCTTTCCAAGATTAAACAGAAAGCACTTCTGAATGCATTTCAACTTATTGGTTACACAATGTTTTTTTTTAAGCATTCATGGGACATGGGCATTGCTGGCTGGCCAGCATTTATTGCCCACCCCTAGTTGCCCAAGGGCAGTTGAGAGTCAACCACATTGCTGTGGCTCTGGAGTCACATGTAGGCCAGACCAGGCAAGGACGACAAATTTCCTTCCCTAAAGGACATTAGTGAACCAGGTGGGTTTTTCCGACAATCAACAATGGTTTCATAATCATCAGTAGATTAACTCCAGATTTTTTTTAAATTAAATTCAAATTCCACCATCTGCCATCATATCCTCTGTTTGAACTCAGGTTCCCAGAACATTAGCTGAGTTTCTAGATTAACAGTTCAGCGATAATACCACTAGGCCATCACTTCCCTCCCTATACTCACGTGATCTTTATTTATAAAAGCAGTGGAATATACACTTCACTTGGTTGCGGATAAGGTTGTAACTGCCAAACAGATTTATTAAACAATAAGTGAACAGCAGAGACACACCTTGGATTTTACAGTATTATTTTTAACTCTCCTTGAGCTGTTAGAAAATAATCATGGCCGAGCTGCGAACATAAATAGCCTTGCATGGTAGTTCATTTTGTTGATTACCTATTTCTCTTCAAAAGCTTCAAACGGAGTACCTAATTTTACAAAGCAAATTTTTCAACAAAGCACGTTTAAATTCGGATTAGGAAAATCAGTTCAGGGTTAGAATACCAGAATAAAACCCCAAGATGATGTGCCACTGATTCAGTCTGAATAGTTAGGCAGGGATGTCAATCCACTCAAAATCAGGCGCCTTTGGGTATCAGCAAATCCAATCAACATGGTCTCAGTTTAGCTGGTATTCGGCTGTTATAAAATTCAACTCAAGCAGATAGTTCAATAGTATGATTACAGCCCTGAACTTGAGGTTGGCACTCAAGAGAATCAGTTGGGTGTCATTACTGTACACATAGAAGCTGAAATGCACTTGCAGATGATGGTACAGAAGGGCAACATATAGATGGTGCATAAAGGGGACTTAAGGTGGAGTGCTAAATTTGTTCTGCTTTAAGAACTACAGGCATGAACTCTCATCCAAACATTTCAGATTTTATCCACTGCAGCTATAGTGCTCATCCTGCATTAACTCTAAATGCTCAAACAAATTCTAATCCCACCAAGAGGCATTTAAGTTTTTTTTAAATACTCCAATACCAAATTCATGGAGATCAGGATGCAGAAGCATAACTTAATTTTACCTGTACGTTTCCGTGGGCTCGTGTGATGATATCAATGTTTTCTCCGTTCTGTTTATATTCCAGAATGCAGGCATTGTATTTTGCAGTCAGAATGAAAAGCAGGTCCTTGCCTTCTCCCTGTTTCAAAACAGGTGCAACACTTATCAGTCTTTTCATGGATAGATTTCCCATCAAGCATTCTTCAAATCCATCCCAAAAAAACTCTCCATTAATAGTACATTTGAAATTATCTACCAATGATTCACAGCACAGGAAGATATATTGGACACAATGGATTTCCTTTCACAGTGTGCCATAAAGGGTGAAAACAAAATTTTATAAACAAAGCCAAGATGCTATTTAAACTATTGTATGGTAGCACAGAACTTGAATATTTCTGTAAAGAGACATTCAAGTTCTGTGCTACCATTGAACTATTCAGGAGAAATGAAAGGGTGGGGGGGGTTCCTCCACCCTCAGTTCAAATAAATATCCTACTTAAAAGAACAATTTGGGCTCCCCAAAGTTACTTCCCTTCATGTGCTGAATTAGTCGACTTCTATGGAAATTTTAATGGAGCAATGCAAGTAGTTGCAGCACCAGGAGCTAGTAGGGAGGAATGAAGAAATATCAGCTGGTGATCCCTTTCTTGGTCACTATTTGGTGATTCCAGGCTAAACTTGGGCATTGGGACAGCGGTGAACACAAGATAGGACTCTAGTCGTAACGTAAACCAAACCAACCATTGAATAACAAAACATTCACTGTCTGGAATCTCATGTAAAATGCTAATTTATAATACCAAAGGGCGTGCCTCAAGAAAAGGAGAGAATTGGCAGAATATATAGAAATTGCATCTGACCAACTTACTGCCAAAGTCTAACACATATTTGCATATCTTACTTTTGGTCGGAAGAGCTCCATTACAGCAATCTTGCCGTACATGCCCACTTCCTTGACAGGGCGCAAACCCTCTGGTGTAACCACATAGATCTCCAACCTTGTGTTCTTGGCAATCAGTAAATTCAGATCATCTGCCGAGGTGAAGTGACCTAAAACAAAACACAAATTTAAATCAATGTTTTCAGACATGAAATCACACCATGTAAACCTGATGAGAAAGTCACAACAGGTATCAAATAACCATCCATACTTTTTTTTTAAATCTTCCTCATTTATAGTCCAAACAAATAAAATGAAAATGTTATAAACAAATATGCATTACTTCCTTCACATCCCATTTATTAGATGAAGCATAATCGAAACTTGAAGCATAATCTGAACTCAGAAGAAAGAGAAGACAAGAGTTGATTCATGGAACCTAAACAACTAAAAAGCACTGGAGAAGATAAGGAACAACCAAGAAATCAGTTTTCAGAACCCCAATAGAGGAATATCCGCAACAAAAATGCTGAGTATCACAAGTTTTAGGAGCTTTGCTGTCTTAATGAACAAGTGCACCGTCTAGACATTTTCTCTGGAAAAGGCAAGACTGAGGGATGACCTGATAAGAGATTTCCAAGATTATGAAGGGATTTGAATGAGTAGACATAGAAAATATCTTCCACCTGTGAGGAAGTCCAAAACAAGGCACCAAAATAAAGTATTCACTAATAAATCCAATTTAGAAAAATTAAAAAGAAATGTATTTACTCAGAGTAGAATTCGCTGCCACCTGTAGTTGTTGAGGTGATGACCAGATTTAACATTGAATCTGAAGCACATAAACAGGATCTTCAGCCTGATAGCATTCATGCTTTGTGTGAGCCCCATCCCACCCTTCATCATCTGACACTATCACCAGACCCTTTTAGTCCTTTCTCCCTTGTGTGGTTATCCAGTTTACCATTAAATCTTGCTGTTATCTACCTCAACCACTGCTTGTGGTAGACAGTTTCAGATTGGCGACTGGGTGTCATACCCCAGAGGTACCCCAGATGATGTGCTGGGCAAACTCTGAGAGGTCCCCATATAGGAGCATCCCCGAACAAGGACTGCATAAGAATTGCACAGTAAGTTTCAACTTCCATTGGTCAATTACCCTACGTCTGGAACCCTCCAAAACTTTTGATTGAATCTGACATACAAAATAGTTACCCAGGAAAAAGTTACAGGATTAAAACCAGCTCTAACTTCTGGGTAACCATACCACTGGCCCACTCCCCACTTCAGATGAGGAATGGTATTGGACTTGAAACATTCAATTATATTTCTCTCTGCACAGATGCTATCATAAAGTGCTCGAAAAACTCAGCAGTTATTTTATTTCATGTCTCCTTCTGCATTTCATAGAATCATATCATAGAATCCCTAGAGTGCAGAAGTAGGCCGTTCAGCCCAAGGAGTCTGCACCAACAACAATCCCACCCAGGCCTTATCCCCATAACCCCGCTTATTTACACTGCTAATCCCCCTGACACCGATTAGCATTTAGCCAATCCACCGAACCTAAACATCTTTGGACGGTGGGAGAAAACCAGAGCACCCAGAGGAAACCTACGCAGACACAGGGAGAACGTGCAAATGCCACACAATCGTCCGAGGCCGGAATTGAACCCAAGTCCCTGGTACTGTGAGGCAGCAGTGTTAACTAACCACTGTGCCACAATGCCGCCCCTTTAAACTTTAAAAAAACTTCAAAAACAATATATGACTGCTTTGTTTTTTTTAATTCATTGTCAGGAAATGGGTATTACTGGCAACATCAACATTTATTGCTCATTCCTACTTGCTCTCCAGGGGATGGCAGGTCTTCTTGAGTGCATGTGGTGAACTTAACTCCTACAATTTTGACCCAGCAATAATCGTGTGAATGCCATTCATCCAACCTAAAACTGGCCGGTTAAAGGATGATATTGCTTTTTGGAAGAATCAGTTTGGCACATGTTTCATTAATATTGTTATTTTCCATGATAACACGCTCTCTCTTCAGTTAGTAGCATCCTTCTTCAAACCATACCAAGGTGCAGGAAGTCAGCACTGGAGAATGAATGTATATTGTGTATTTTATTGTATTTGGTTCCAGCTGCAGTTTCCAAAGTGCCAAGTTCTTGAGGAATTCAATGAAGAGTGTTTGAGACTGTGCTTTTTCTTTTGAGGTAAAAGGAATGTATTGGATGAAATGAGGGATTAAAATGGGAGCTGAAAGATACAGCAGGTGTGCAGACTGCATTCTAAAAATGCTATCCTGTTGAGCATCTCAACAGGAATTATAAAAATTAATGTGAGCAGTATGCTAAACTAGTTCAGCAGAAGGGCAACATCCTCACGAAAATTTTCAGCAAACCCATTTAATTTGGAGAAATGGCAAAAGGCACAGAAAACCATGAATGTTTTTGAGAGATGAGCATCATAAAGATATGGCTCGAGTTGCCAAACAAATATAGTGAAGCTCACATTAATAAAATTCAAGTATTAAAAATAAATTTCTGCTTACTCTGTAGATAAATGATATGTTATTGACCCTACAACCAGCACCTTCATGTCCCAAAGTACCTCAGAGGTGAAAATGGTGCAATGCAGGAATAAATATAGTCAGCACCCAATAGTAAGACAAACGTCTGTTCTTATGTTCCACCAGTATACAGTGTCCCGTTTAGAAGCACACATGTGCAGATATTAAGTGTGTAGAGAATTGAATCTGGTTGTGATAAAACACAGTGCAACACCCTCCAACATTTACTGTACAGGCTCAGACAGGGTGCCTTTAAATATAAGCCATAAACAAGCATTGGCATCCAAAGGACAGCATCCATCCACCTCAGTACATTTAGCAGGGAAGAAGTGTGTGATCTAAATTGTCTGAATTCAGCCCTTCACTGCCCTATTGGTACAATTAACCGCTGAACTGTACACACTATTTTGACCTACATCTGAAAAAGTGTCTAATAAATAACAGGAAGCTGCCTATCTATACAAATACATTTATTCAATTTTACAGGCAAGGAAAATTTAAGGAAGCAATATCTTTCAAGAAGAAACTGTTTGGCCCTTTTCACCTTTTGTCTTGGGGAGGGGTTTTCTCAAAGCTGTTCTCCGTGCCAAGATTTTCAGTTATTTAGAAGATATTAATAAGTAAAACACAAAGGCTTGACACACACTTTTCAACGTAGTGAATGTCCCTTTAACATTAACGTCCTACTTTAACCATTAGGCTGTATAAATATCAAGAGCTGAAGCAATTGTGCATTCCCTAACTGCTCCAAAGATCACTGCAGCGTCTACCTGCTGCTCACTCACTCACTGTGTTGAATGTTGTGACTAGGCCTTACTCAAAGCCTGACCTTACCAGCCCGAACCCACCGCTCTTCCTTCCCCAAAACCCAAGCTTCTTTGCCGGGCAGGGGAAAGTAAGCACAAGAGGAGCTGGCGCTTCTTTCCGCACTAACGATATTTACCGGTAACGCAGGCATTCACGGCGGTCGGTTTCTGCGCTGTCACCACATAATTGTAAGACATGGTGGCGGCCCGCGCTCTCCGGCGACACCAGCTCTTCGCTCGCTCGCCAGCCTCGCGCTCCCGCCGTCCCTGTCACGTGATCACAGCCTCATCAACAGTCGCTGCCGGCGGCCATCTTTGATCGGGGCAACCTCTCCTATGTTAAAGAGTAAATACAGTAAGAGTTTTAACAACACCAGGTTAAAGTCCAACAGGTTTATTTGGTAGCAAATACCATTAGCTTTCGGAGCGCTGCTCCTTCGTCAGATGGAGTGGAAATGTGACATTTCCACTCCATCTGACGAATCGGAAAGCTAATGGTATTTGCTACCAAATAAACCTGTTGGACTTTAACCTGGTGTTGTTAAAACTCTTACTGTGTTCACCCCAGTCCAACGCCGGCATCTCCACATCATGACTGTTAAAGAGTAACTCAGCATCTCAGGAAAGACTGCACAAATTGCTCAATATATCCATTTCCCATTCATGCCACCCTCACTGCTGATCCCAATGACATTCCTGGCCAACCTATCAACTTACAGTTGGCATACATCCAATACTCAGCAGCCAGTATCCTGCATGTACCATGACACCCCTCTTCAATACACTACATTAATTTCCAGTCCTCCACAACCTCAACTTTATCACCTTTTTGCAATGGGACCTCGGCCATCAGGCGATGATGGTGGGGGAGAGCACCCAAGCAGGAGAATTGATGGACCCAGGTATAATAATAATAATTGGCAGGCTCAGGGTCAGAGTCTGAGGCTGATGGGGGGGAGCAAGGGCTCAGCAATGAGCAGGAGTCCAGGATTTGTGAGTTAGGGTCATAGAGGTTTACAGCATGGAAACAGGCCCTTCGGCCCAACTTGTCCATGCCACCCTTTTTTTAAAAACCCTTAAACTAATCCCAATTGCCCGCATTTGGCCCATATCCCTCTATACCCATCGTACCCATGTAACTATCTAAATGTTTTATAAAAGATAAAATTGTACCCGCCTCTACTACTACCTCTGGCAGCTTGTTCCAGACACTCACCACCCTCTGAGTGAAAAAATTGCCCCTCTGGACACTTTTGTATCTCTCCCCTCTCACCTTAAACCTATGCCCTCTAGATTTAGACTCCCCTACCTTTGGGAAAAGATATTGACTATCTACCTTGTCTATGCCCCTCATTATTTTATAGACCTCTATAAGGTCTCAGCCTCCAACACTCCAGAGAAAAAAGTCCCAGTCTATTCAGTCTCTCCTTATAACTCAATCCATCAAGTCCCGGTAGCATCCTAGTAAATCTTTACTGCACTCTTTCTAGTTTAATAATATCCTTTCTATAATAGGGTGACCAGAATTGCACACAGTATTCCAAGTGTGGCCTTACCAATGTCTTGTACAACTTTAACAGGACGTCCCAAGTTGCAGCATGGATGAACCAAGGCTACAAAATAAGGCCACAACTTATCAAAACTCCTTGACAGCAGCTTCCAAATCCACGACCACTACCACCTAGAAGGAAATGGGCAACATTTGCATGATGGTTTTAGTTATAAGGAGAGGCTGAATAGACTGGGACGTTTTTCCCTGGAGTGTAGGAGGCTTAGGGGTGATCTTATACAGGTCCATAAAATAATGAAGGGCATAGATAAGGTAGATAGTAAACATCTTTTCCCAATGGTAGGGGAGTCTAAAACTAGAGGACATAGATTTAAGGTGAAAGGAGAGAGATACAAAAGGATCCAGAGGGGAAATTTTTTCACGCAGAAGGTGGTGAGTATCTGGAACGAGTTGCCAGAGATAGTAGTAGAGGCGGATACAATTTTGTCTTTTAAAAAGCATTTAGACAGTTACATGGGTAAGATTGGTATAGAAGAATATGGGCCAAATGCAGGAAATTGGGACTAGCTTAATGTAAAAACTGGGTGGAACGGACAAGTTGGGCCAAAGGGCCTGTTCCCATGCTGTAAACCTCTATGGCTCTGTGACTCAGTGAGTCAGAAAGATAGAGGAAACATAGGTTTAATAAGAAAGAAATCAGTCTAGCAAGGCTAAATAAAATGTATTTTAAGCAAGGAGCCTAAGGAATAAGACAGATGAGCTGAAGGCACAGATAGGCATATGGGAATACAATATTATAGCTATGACCGAGACTTGGCTGAAAGATGGACAAAATTGGCAGCTCAACATTCCTGGTTAGAGGGTATTCAGATGAGATAGAGAGGGGGATAACCATATTGATCAAGAAATCAATTATAGCAGTGAGGAGGGATGATATTGTGGAAGGATCATCAAATGAGACCAGATGGGTAGAAGTTAAAAAACACGACAGGAACAAACACGCTGTTTGTTGAGTGTGTACTATAGGCCCCCAAACAGTTAGGGAAAGATGGAGGATCAAATATGTAAATACATTTCAGAAGTATTTATAAGGCAGTAATATTAGGGGATTTTAACTATCCAAACATTAACTGGGATAGTTTCAATCTGCAAGGTAGGGAGTGAGCAATTCTTAAATTGCACCCAGAAGAACTTTTTTAGTCATTATGTAGAAAACCCAACAAGGGAGGGGGCAATTCTGAACCCAATATTAAGAAATGAGCCCAGGCAGGTGAAAGGCATATCAGTAGGTGAGCATTTTAGAGATTCCCCTCCAACTCGATTTTCAAGTTTGCTGATGACACCACTCTGTTGGTCGGATCTCAAACAATGACAAGACACAATACAGGAAAGAGATAGAGAATCTGGTGAACTGGTGCAACAGCAATAATTTCTCTCTCTATGTCAACAAAACAAAGGGGACAGTCATCGACTTCAGGAAGCATAGTGGAGGACATGCCCCTGTCTACAGCAATGGGGATGAGGAAATGGTCAAGATGGCTATGTCCGTTGTAGACTTCATTAACTGGACATCGAACCATTTTGAATGTGCATCAACCAGGATGAGGCACATATGTCCCACAAATGGTCCAGTGAAGTCTATGTGCAATCGTGACCATGGCTGGCCCGGCCACTCCACAGATGCATATTTGCTGATGGCGGTAATAACTGATGGGTTTGACAACTCAGGCACTGGCTGACCATTCTTTCAATCCCTTTGTTGATGCCAGGTCACCAAACATAGCTTCGGGCCAGTGCCTTCATCCTGCTCTGTCCAGGGAGCGCATCATGCAGCCCCTGTAGTAAAAGCCGTCACCCCTGGAGTGGCACTATAACATGAGCCCTGCCACAGTAACATGCCAAGCCCACGGTATCTCCATCCGACACTATAGATAGGCTCTGATCTGCTCTGACTTCTCATAGTGCCAGTCTTGAAGCACCATCTTCTTAACTTTGGTGAGAAATGGATCCCTCTAGGTCGAGGACTTTATATGGGCAGCTGAAACAGGCAATGTCTCCAACAGGTGCAAAGCCAACACTACTTCTTGTGGCACAAGTAGTGATGGTACTATCTGTGGAAGAGGGAGGCATCTGAATGAATGTGTTCAATATTTGTGACCCTGGTCTATGCTGGAAAGAGTAGCTGTATGCAGCTCACAACAAGGTCCATCTCTGTACCCTCCCAGAGGTAATTGGTGGCACCGGTTTATCCTCTTGAAATAATCCTACCAAGGACTTAAGATCTGGCACAATGGTGAAGTGCCTTCATATATTTTGCTGAAACTTCACCACATAGATTACAGCAAGACTCTCTTTGTCAATTGAGAATATCTTTCCTCAGCATCTGATAAGGTTCTTGATGCAAATACAATTGGCCTCTCTATTCCATCTGAAATTTTGTGGGAAAGGACAGCTCCCATTTCATTTGGTGATGCAGCACAGGTAACTACCAAACAGTCTAGTTGGATCAAAATGTACAAGTCGTGTTGATGACTGTGAGGCTTGCTTTACTTCAGCAAATGCCTATTTTTGCATCTCTCCCCATTTCCATTGTTGATGTTTCTTCAGCAGCTGGTGTAATGGGGCCAAAGTCGTGGACACATTCTGCAGGAACCTTCCATAATAATTTAACATTCCTAGAAATTATTTTAAGTCCATCACATTCTTAGGCTATGGTACTGATGGTTTTAGCTTTGTCCTCTAGAGCAGTGTTTATTAAAGTGGGGGAAGTCACAGGATGTTGAAAATGGGGTCACCGGGTAAATTCTCGCTGCCCAATAAACTGATCCTGTTCAGGATCCTGAATCTCAATAAAGGTAACTATGATGGTGTTGGAGGAATTGAACGAACAGTCCACGAGACAGTTTAAAGGTTCAACAAAAATGGCTTTATTCAACATGCATGAGGGAGAGCAGCACCGGAGCTGTAATTCCAACTTGTTTCCGAACTACTCTGCTAATCATAGGTTCTTACATATTCTTATACTTTTTCATGTTACATGCGAGATTTCGATTAGGTCATCATCTAGCTACTTTAAACTTGTCACATTGTTGCTCCATTGATCTGTGTGCTTTTATCTTTAATCATTATTTTGCACATATCCTGTCTACCTGGTTGTAATGCCTAGTTGGGGTAGTATGGTGGCACAGTGGTTAGCATTGCTCCCTCACAACGCCAGGTACCAGGTTCAATTCCCAGCTTGAGTCACTGTCTGTGTGGAGTTTGCACAGTCTCCCTGTGTCTATGTGGATTTCCTCCAACAGTCCAAAGATGTGCAGGTTAGGTGGATTGGCAATGCTAAATTGTCCCTTAGTGTCAGGGGACAATCTAGGATAAATGCATGGGGTTATGGGGATAGGGCCTGGTGGGATTGTGGTTGTAGACTTGATGGGCCGAATGGCCTCCTTCTGCACTATAGGATTCTATGACCAGCAAAGCCCTGCAGTTTCCTTCTAGAATGCAAATTTCAACTGTGTACGTCAATTGTCACCATCTCCCCGATACTGGATTAGTTTTCCAGAGGCACAATGGAACTTACACATCTTCTCGAGACGTTGTGGAGTCATAACCGGTATTGATTCTTTATTGTTGCTATAATCTCCAAGGAGTATCACCTGGGGTGTGACTGTCTAGGCAGTCTGGGAGATGGTTTTTTGTAACGTGTCAATTGTCTACCAGCAGAGTTTTGATACTACAGCCAGGCTGCCTGGTTAACCCTTTCCTATCTTGCTGCAGCCCAAGCTCCCTGGGAGCCCTACTACAGATGGTATGAGGCATGAATTGGCCATATTACTGAAAGGAAAGACAGTGGACAGGCAATGGCAGGCATTTAAAGAACAAATAGGTGAACTCCAGAAATTGTTTATTCCTGTTTAGTACAAGAGTGGTAAAGGAATTGTGGCCAAACCATGGATTACAAGGGAAATTAGAGATAGTATCAGATTCAAGGAAGAAATATTCAATTGGCAAGAAAAAGCAATAGGCTTGAGGATTGGGAGCAGTTTAAAATTCAGCAAAGGAGGACCAATGGATTGATTAAGAAGGGGAAAATAGAGTAGGAAAGTAAGCTATCGGGGAACATAAAAACTGACTTTAAAAGTTTCTATAGGTATGTAAAGAAAAAAAGATTGACAAAATTGAATGTAGAATTCTTACAATCAGAAATGGGAGATTTCCTAAAAGGGAATAAAGAAATGGCTGAGGAATTAAATTCATACTTTATTCATGTCTTCCTTTGTGAAGACTGAACCAATGTACCAGAAGTACTGACAGAAACATGTTTTAGTGAGGAGCTGAAGGAAATCAGCATTAGTGGAGAAATGGTTTTGGGCAAATTGATGGGATTGAAGGTGGATAAATCTTCAGGTCCTGATAATCTTCATCCTAGAGTACTTAAGGAAGTGACCTTGGAAATAATAGATCCATTGGTGGTTATTTTCCAAAATTCTTTGGACTCTGAAATAGTCCCTATAGATTAGAGTAGCTAATGTAAGCCTGCTATTCAAAAAGGGAGGCAGAGAGAAAACAGGGTACAATGGACCAGTGAGCCTAACGTCGGTACTGGGGAAGTTGCTAGAGTCCAAGATCAAGGATTTCATAATTCAGCATTTGGAAGGCAGTGGTATGATCAGACAATGTCAGCATGGATTTACAAAAGTGAAATGTGCTTGACACATCTACTGGAATTTTTTGAGGATGTAACTAGTAGAATTGACTGAGAAGAACCAGTGGATGTGGTTTATTTAGACTTTCAGAAGGCTTTGGACAAGGTCTCACATAACAGACTATGTAAAGTTAAAACACATGGAATTGCAATAATGTATTGAATTGGACAAAAAGCTGATTAGCAGATAGGAAGCAAAAAGTTGGCATAAATGGGTATTTTTCTGATGGGCAGTCAGTGACTAGTGGCATTCCACAGGGATCTGTGTGAGGACCCCAACTGTTCACATTACATATTAATGATTTGGAAGAGGAAACTGAGTGTATTACCCCCAAATTTGCAGATGATACAAAGTTGGGTGGGAGGGTGAGCTGTGAGGAGGATGCAGAGATGCTTCAGTGTGATTTTGACAAGCTGAGTGTGTGGGCATGTGCATGGCAGATGCAGTGGACATGTGCATGGCAGATGCAGTATGATGTGGATAAATGTGGTTATCCACTTTGGTAGCAATAATAGAATTACTTAAATGGGTGCAAATTGAGAGAGGTGGATACTCAAGATCTTGGAGCTCTCATGCATCAGTCGCTACAACTAAGCACGCAGTTAAGGTGGTAAATGGTATGTTGGCCTTCATAGCAAGAGGATTTGAGTATAGGGATGTTTTGCTGCAATTGTGTAGGGCATTGGTGAGGCCACACCTAGAGTATTGCATACAGTTTTAGTGTCCTGATCTGAGGAAGAACGTCCTTGCTATAGAGGGAGTGCAACAAAGGTTTACCAGGCTGATTCCAAGGTGGCAGGTTTGTCATATGGGGACAGACTAAGTCAGTTAGGAGTTAGGACTAGAGTTAAGTGGGGAGGGGGAAGAGGTGGATCTCATAGAAATTTAAAATTCTAACAGGGTTAGATTCAGAAAGAATGTTCCCAATGCTGGGGGAGTCCAGAACTAGGGGGCCATAGTTTGAGGATAAGGGGTAAACCCTTTAGAAAGGTGGAGAAATTTCTTCAGCCAGGCGGTGGTGGTGAATGTGTGGAATTCACTACCACAGAATGTAGTTGAGGCCAAAATATTGTCTGATTTCAAGAAGAAATTAGATACAACTCTTGGGGCTAAAGGAATATGGAGGACAAGGAAAGAGGAGATCAGGATATCGAATTCGATGACCAGCCATGAGCAAAATGAATGGCAGAGTAGGCTTGAAGGGCCAAATGGCCTACTCCGGCTTCTAGTTTCTATGAAAACACAGGATCAACAGATCCTGTTAACAAAATGTGGGATGTGCAGAAAGATAGAAAAGAGCTACTATTAAATTGCTAGACTCTGCTAGGGTTTTTGTTTAATCAAGTTAGATGTAGAATTCACTATCAATGGGGAGCAAGTTTGTTAGTAATTGTAATTAGGTGTTTTAAATACTTTGTAGTTTTAAAGGTACATGTAATACCTTTAATTAGTCCACAAATATAAATATTTCTATACATTTTTAGAAGTTAAACAAAGAAACTTAAATGCATAGAGTGCCCTTTGATACTAAACATATGCTAGATACAGTCCTTTAAAGCACCCAACCACAAGGCCATAAAGGAGGCTTAATTGCCTCAGACACCTTATCAGAAACAACTGATACAAGAGAGAGTTTTAATGAAGTCGTGTTCACAGTTTCTAATCAAAACAGAAAGACATTAGTGTCTCAGCTAATAAAAGAGTTATGGTAGGGACTTAGTGGAAACTGACAAGAATTAATGGTAACATGATACCCCTTGAAATTGTAGGTAGTGATAAAAAAAAAGCAATATCCATGCGTTTCATTATGTTGGCAATAAACAAACTTACCAGGGAATATCCTGAAGACATGATGAGTTGACCACATCCCTTAGAGATTCAGTTAACTTCACTGACAAGGCCATAAAATACTAATGGCTTTTGTAGACCCCCTTTATCAATTAAAGGATGCCCATGTGAGACTGTTTTAGTGAAGATGCTTTGTGAGGCTGCTATCAAAATAGAGACATGATGTCTAAATAAGACTAGAGGACAGGTTTAGGGATGATCTATTGGGGTATCGCACGAGGTATGATCTCAGATCAGGTTGTTCAGTATTTTTTCTATTGGATCAATATGCAAAGTATGTGATTTGTAACACTTCTGATTGTATTGTATCCAACTGACTGAGCTGCAGAATTGTATAAACCAGAATGATTTTTTGTCCGGTGGAGTGGTATCTCTGACCCATTGTGTCAAAACCCTACCCCCTTGCGATAAAGTAAAATAAAGACAATCTGTTGGTCAAGTATCTTATGTTAACGTGTGTTTGTGTTAAAGTCAAACTCAGAAGTCGAGATTGACAGATATTCTGTGATCCTGTTAAAAGAAATACGTGGGATTTTCTGTGATCCTGGTCAAAAAAAAAAAGGATGTTCTGTTTATAGTGCACATTTTGTAGAAGGCAGTATGACAATGGTAGGTAAATAACAATCCTCTCAGACAATGATATAGCCAGCAATGAAGACTTTTGATGGAGGAAAAGCTTAGTGTTGTATGATACAATTCAAATCACATGCACTTTATGAAAGGAAAACAGTAATTAGGAGGTGTATTTTTAAAATGTACAGGAAATCCTATTTAGATTGCAACTGTAGCAGCAGTACTGCAGCTTGCCTGATCAGTGGCCTCTGCCCGAGTCTCAAATTTCCTGTCATGAACACCAGCTAGGAGTTCAGAATATGATTATCTCACAATCCAACTCTATCTCATATGCATAAAAATATGGAAAAACAGGAAAACCATTGAGGTGTTTATTTTTTTAAAATTACAGCTCTATGTGACAAAGGATAATCAATACATGAGCCACAGATTTCAATGGAAAATGTAGTTATTGATGCAGCAAAATGTAGCTATTGATGGGAGATATCCCACCTACCAAAGAAGTTAATTGATGGGGTGGGAACAGACAGAGACAAGTAACGACTGCCCTATAAAGTTTCCACCTCAAAGCAGGACATTGATCAGGTGAGCTCTGCATTCCAAAGGTGCATCGAGAAATCTGTCACAAATAAATGGTAGTCAATTTTCTGTGGAAGGCTGATGCACAGTAAGCGTATTGTCTAATTTCAGACATTTTGAACGTGGTAAATTTCCAATTTCTTTTCTGCTGGAATTTGACCTGAATAATTTGGAAAATGGAACTGGAATTGACTCCCCAATAAAAAAAAGAGGAAAGATCACATATCATTACACATCCCATGTGATGTGGGTCGCGAGGGTCAGTCATTTGGTAAAAGTGGGGCACCAGAAAAAAAAAAGTTTGAAGAGTGCTGCTCTTTACATATCTTACCTTGAAGTCAAGATATGTAAACTCGTCTGCCTGGAAAGTGCATTTCTCGTCTTAAGTGGGTGCACACTACTTAAAATCTTTTTAATACCTCTTCTAGGTTTGCCCCGTGTTCCTTTGGGGATACTCCAGTAATTAGGACATCACCCAAGTACTCCACTTTGGGGATGCCTTGCAACAAGTTTTCCATTGTATGCTGGAAGATGGCAGGATGCTGAAGAAACCCCAATAGCAGGAGAGTGTACTGATATAACATTGAGTGTTAAAGATGAACAACTTTTGGGAGACCTCATCCAGTTCCAGCTGCTGGTATGCATGACTAGGATAAGACCCCTGCTAATTTAGCATAGAGGTCCTCGATCCTTGGAATGAAGTATCAATCTATCTGGGCTCCTTGGTTTACAGTTAACTTAGTCTCCACAGATTCTCAGTGCAATCTGACTTCAAAACAGGGACTATGGATGCAGCCTATTCAAAAAGCTACTGATTTTATGACACCAAGTTTTCCAATCTTTTTAACTCTACTTTATGATGAAGTGTATAAGGCACCCAGCTCCTTTTGCAGAGGAACTCTTGAAAACCTCCATTCCAGAATGTTCAATATCTCCAGCCAGTCCAATTTTCTGTTCCAACCAGCCTCAAACCACAAAACAAGGTCTGTGACTCTCAAACAGCAAAACTGTTAACTGTGCTATTTTGCTCCTTTAAGATATTGTTTCTACAACGGTCCTTAACATCTCTCTGGTATAGGATGATAAAATAGCTTTTGAATGACTCAACCTTAAGGGTTGCAAACCTTTATGGAGGTATCCAAATACTTGACTGTAGCTGTGGTTCTAGTGTTGACCTCCATCTTTAGAGATCTGCCATTGACCATCAGGACTATCTCAATAGGTGGCACCTTGTTGAACTGGACCTTGCTTGAAGCGTCCCTCAGCCAGTTGCTTTAACAGTGTTGCCTTAACCATCATTTTTTTGGGTGTGTGTTCTGTCCTGCCTGCTTTCCTCTACCCCAAGCCTGCAAATGACTCTTCTTGCAAAGAAAACATGTATAAAGTTTTCACCAGCACATGTCCTGGGACTGCTCTCCCCACACCAAAAACACACTTCTATCCCTTGTGCTGTATGACCCCTCCTGGGCTCTGTTGCACCATCACTTGGGTTGTTCCTCACAGCAGCTGTTTCCCACCACACCTTGTTGAGCATGCCTTCTAATTCACTTACACCCTGCTTACCATATTCAATCACCTGGGCCACCTCTGCAGCTTTTTCCAGAGATTTTAGTCTCAACCCACAGTGCTGCATATTGCGAGACTATTGATCCAACAGGCCAAATGGATGCTAACATCCCCTCTAAAGCTAGACTAAATCCAGCGACCATTTCCATTGGTTCCCTCACGGCAGAATGAGACTTATACCAAAACATGATTGATGGTTAGGGGCTAAAAAACGAATCCCACAATCTGTTCAAAAGCCTTTGTATCTGGAGAAGCAGTTGTTAGGCTCCTCCCTAGGCTGTTTAATATTTTGTGCCACTGGTTACCATCACCTTTTGGTTTTTCCTCCAGTGATCTCATTAGCCGTGAAGAAATAACATACCTGCCGCACAGTGGCCTGTACTGCTGCCTCACAGCGCCAAGGACCTGGGTGCGATTCCTGGCTTGGGTCACTGTCTGTGTGGAGTTAGCATGTTCTCCCTGTGTCTGTGGGATTCCTCTGGGTGCTCTGGTTTCCTCCCACAGTCCAAAGATGTGCGAGTTAGGTGGATTGGCTATGCTAAATTGCCCCTTAGTGTCAGAGGGACTAGCTAAGGTAAATGCATGAGGTTCTGGGGATGGGGCCTGCATGGAATTGTGGTCGGTACAGACTTGATGGGCCAAATAGCTTCCTTCTGCACTGTAGGATTCTACTTTTTGAATATATTGATGCCAGCTCTCAACTTCTGGGTCAAATGGCTCCATTTTCTCCATTAAAGGCATCTTAAGGCTGTCCATGCCTGTTCCTTCTTAGCTTCGACAATCACTTTCCTCCCTTTCTAACTGCACACTGAGGCCCTGATAATTGTAGTTTTTCCCTCATCACCAGGAGGCGACTTGATGTGGCTCCAACAATATATGGATTCTTAATTAATGTTGTACATACAAGATTACCCTCTGACAGAACATAAGCACCAGTCTACTCTTCTCCTTGGCTCCAACTGACAGTCCTCCCCTTTGCAAGATGCCCTCACTCCTGATTGGCCTGGTTTCCCAGGTGGTTGCTCCAAAGGGTGCAGCCCAATCACATGGCCTGCAAAAGGACTGCCTCTTAAAGCGGTCATGTTACCACAAATCTCAAGTTTGGTGTGATATGCAGATGGTGTGGAATTTAAGTGGATTCTCCTGTTCTTTTGCAGACCAAAATTTTCTCCTAGATCCCTTCATCAATATTCACTGCAAGGTCCTTTCCCCAAATCCACAGAACTACTTGCATATTCGTATTGGATCTACAGCACAATCACTTTGGGTTCTATGGACAGTAAGGCGTTTTCCATTGGGAGAACACTGGCATTGAGAGGCAGGGATGTTTCAAGAAAAAAGTTGTCTTGGGATATCATATTGATGTGACAACTGTGTTGACAGTTGGATAAAAGATAACAAGGACTCTCCTCATTCTTGAGTTTCCCATTCCTCCAAGTGTCAGAACCATGATCATGAGACCTGGAGGAAAAGTCTGTGTTACCCTTTATGGGAGAGAGAAATCAGATCACAGACCAGCTTCTACACTCAGAATTAGAGATTATTGGATTCTCACATTTGTCTGGAGTTTGCAAGGAGTATTCAGATTGATCAGCTTCAATATTGAGCCAAATGGAATGGAATCCCCTCTTTCTTATTTTGTATAAAGAAACTAACAAATTTTGTATAAAGAAACTAACAAATTTTGTATAAAGAAACTAACAAATTTTGTATAAAGAAACTAACAAATTTTGTATAAAGAAACTAACAAATTTTGTATAAAGAAACTAACAAATTTTGTATAAAGAAACTAACAAATTTTGTATAAAGAAACTAACAAATTTTGTATAAAGAAACTAACAAATTTTGTATAAAGAAACTAACAAATACAATTTCGTCACGCCAAGGTCCTCTTTTGAACTTGGGAGGTGTAATTTGGCCAGTTTTAAGTAAGGTCTCTTTTTGTTCTGTATCAAGGAGCTTAATGCCACTCCCCCATAATTCCCTTCAGGACCTCAGCAGAAAGCAGCGGTAATACTTCATCTTAAGTACTTTCATCTCCTGCCCAACCATGATGTTAGGTAGAGAGGACCAGTACTACAGATCATGCTGTATAGATGAGTATAGTTTGCCTTGTATAACTGACAGAATGAAGGGGTAATTGAAGTACCCTAATAATTAAACCCTGAAGGGGACTACCCTCTAAACCTTCCCAACATGGCCTCAGACTTTGCAAAAATTTTATCACTAAAAAAAGGAGCCAAACCAACCCATGTCAGGAAGAGATTTTTGGTCTAGACAAAAATAGTAACAGTGTAAGTAATCTTATGCTGCTTTCCACCACTAGACAAGCAAAATACTAAGGGTTCAATAGCTATTGCAAACAGGGATAGCAGGCAACACTGCCTGGTCCTATCTATAATTGGTGAGAACGGCAAGTGTTTTTAAAATTAAAATAAAGCATTTGTATTCTCTTAAACTTCTGCGTCATATCAATAGAATTTGATTGGATGGAATGGAACTCTTCATCCAGTGAAATCTGAAGCTATCACTTGTTTTTGAGAAAACGGAATGATATTTAATCATCTGACATTGTTGCATGAATTTTGACATCTTATAAACCAGATCATCTTGGATAATCAAGGGAATTTCTTTTACTAGATGCAATGCCAGTGTTTTAAATGCAAATTAAGTTATCTAAAAGTGAGACTGTACATATAGACCATTCTTCAGGAGTCTTGTCAGTCTTCAAAGAAAAGCAAATATCACTAATTATAACTGAGGCAACTGTCCTGCTTCAAACAAGTGGATATACACTTACCAGACAGTCTTGGAATTCCTCAAAAAGCCACTTCCAAAACCATCAGTTCCCAGAGCCTGAAAAGACTGAAGATCCCTCAATGCAGATAATACTTCCTTTAGAAATGGGAGCATTTAAAGATAAGGATCATACAACTGGCAAAGTGTATTCTTTAACTAGAAAGAACACACTGAAGAACATTAAAGACATGTACGAGTCCTTTCCATTCTTAAATACAATATGTTGAGAAAGCATAGTAGCCAGCTTGCAAAACAAATTTACTGGGAGCTCCTTTTGACATGATTTTCCACTGATGGTACTCTGTTGGAATTGAACAGTTGCTTTTCCATGGATTGCAAGTGGGTTTCTACTAAGGAAGTTGCATTTCCCTCAGCAAAAGTTCTCTCCTCAGCTTAGTCAAGCCTTTTACCAGTATTCTGCAGTAGTTCAATAGCATGAGCACTGATTTGTTGCTCTAATAGCACAAGTTTCTCAATGACCTTGCTATTAGCAGTCAGTTGTAACGGGAAAGGCAAATTTTACCAAGATAGGATTTGGCGCAAGTGATTTGGGAATAGTTACTTGCAGATAAAATGGTGTCAGAGTGGAAGGCCTGTGATGTTATAATTCAGAAGTCTCAACACCAGATTAAAGTTCAACAGGTTTATTTGGTAGCACAAGCCACACATTTTCAGAGCACTGCTCCTTCATCAGGCGAGTGGGAGTTCTAACTCAAGGATCCCAGGATAGAATCCTGGCTCAAAAGACCATAAATCTTAAGAGTCACAGGACAAGTAGTTTTAAGAACAAAAAATGAGAAGTTTGATTATGATACTGTACTCCTCTACTATCCCCTCAGCTTCATTTCACAAACAAGGTTAACATGGGTTACAAAGTATATCTTAAGGTGTAGTGATCTCAACACCCAATCCTGCTGAACACAAGCTAGCTGTGGCAAGACCACCCTTCACGGAATCCAATTGAATCTCTGTTGATGTTGTACTGTAAGCCACTTTGACTCACTGAACTCTGGCTTCCAAATCTTCTTTTGGACAGCGCTTTCCCTCAGTCTGTATAAAAATTCACTCCAGATTTTCCAAACTATTTTTTCAAATGACACTGCCAATCCACTTTTAACCAGGAATTGAGCAGCCAGGTTCCATTAGGATTTTTGTCTTGACCATTGCACAAACTCTTCACCACTACTTTAATACAATTCCCAGACCATTTAAGATGGTGCCAAACATCTGATTTACCTCCAAGTCTTCTTTCCCCATTTTAAATCTGGTTATTGAGCTGCCTGTTCAATTCAGAACACTATCTGCTTTTCCCTTGAATTCTTCTGAACAGTACCTTGCTCAATTTCTTGGTCTCAGCACCCTCAACTTCATTCTGTCCCAATTCCCTGGTTCTTTGGGAAGTCTGCCTTTTTTTTATTGCAGCTTCCTTGTCCTAACCAGCTTTTCTTCTGGCAGAGCTGAAAGATGTTCACTCCCTGTTGCCCCAACTCCAACTGCTGTGGTTTGCAGTTAAAAGAACGAAAGGCCTACCTACCTTAAAAGGGCACCTGTTGCTAAGCAACAATGTTCTTCTGCCAGCTTTCATTCACTCCACATGCTGTAACCTCTAAGTACAATAAAAGCAGTTTGAATTGAAAACAAAACACCCACGACCTTTGTTTTCATGACAGGCTTTCAAGGAGGTGGTAGCAAAAGAACAGAGCAAATGTGTTCCTCCTGTAAAGATGAAGGGTGGGACCAAGACCACAGAACCTTGGATATCAAAAGCCAAACGTCAGAATTAAGAAAAAAAGCCTACAGCAGATACGGAGTGCTCAAAATGGCAGTCCAGAGGAGTAGAAAACGTGGAGGGGGAAACTAAAGGGAAATTAGGGAAGTCTAAGAATGCATGAAAAGGCTTTGGTGGGTAGAATAAAAAGATCCAAAGGGGCTTTTTAAATGTATATAAAGCAAGAGAATAACTATGGAAGTACAGCCAAGTAGGGACCATATATGTAATCTGTGTAGACCCAGAAACAAGGGTACAGTCCTCAATGAATACTTATCTTCATAATGCAAAAAGGATGACAGATGGAGAACTGAAATTAGAGGAAATGAACAGAGAGGAGGTGCAACAGGTTTAGCAGTCTTAAATTGGTTAAATCAGTAGGCCCAGATAAGATTTATGCCAGGCTGTTGAGGGAGGCAAGGTAGGAGATATCGGGGGCACCAGCAGTAATTTTCCAAATCCTCTGGTCACAGATGAGGTCTGGAGGACTGCTAATGTTGTCCCATTATTAAAAACAAGTTATAAGGCAGTCTAACCTTGATGGTTGGGAAGTTACTAAAAATAATTCTGAGGGATAGAATATATCTGCACTTGGACAGACATGGTTTAATCAGGGATAGTCAGCATGGATTTGTTGTGTGAAGGTTTTGTTTGACAAATTTAATCACATTGAGATAACTGGAGTGATGACAGTACTGCATTTCATGTGGTCTATGGAATTTAGCAGGGCTTCTGAAAAGTCCCCCAAGGCAGACTCTCCCTATGCAAAAGGCTGTAGAGGCCAAGTCATTGAGTATCTTTAAGACAGAGATAGAGGTTCTGGATTAATAAGGGGATCAGGGGTTGTGGGGAATGGGGGACAAGAAAAGTATCAGCATGATTGAATGGTGGAGCAGATTTGATAGGGGCAGAATTAGACCACTCGGCCTACATCTTATGGACTAGTCAAGAAAGTAAGGGCCCACGGAATCGAAAATTGGCTGAGAGGCAAGAAGCAGAGGGATGTTTCCATGACAAAGTCTGCAGGGCCCAGTGATGGGGCCCTTGCTATTTGTGGTGTACATACATGATTTGGACTCAATGTAGGGGGCATGATCAAGAAATTTGCAGATGACAAAAATTGGGAGGGTGCTGAATACAAGGACAGCCTTAGTTGCAGGAGGATAACAGTTTGGGCAGAGCAATGGCAAATGGAATTCAACCTGGAAAAAAGTGTGAAGTTATGCATGCACTTAGTTTGTCACAAGTATGGCTTACATTAACATTGCAATGAAGTTACTGTGAAATTCCCCTGGAGGTCTATCAAGGAAAAGGGGTGCACTATGAATGGTGGGAAGTGCTGAAGGATCATAGGGACCCAGAACTGCACACTTGCCTTTATTAGCAGAGTGAAAAATTGGAACTGCATAAAACACTAATTAGACCACAACTAGAGTACTGCACACAGTTCTGGTCACCACATTATAGGAAGGATGTGATTGCACTGGAGGGTGCAAGAGATTTCCTAGGGTGCTGGCTCAGTTGGAAGGTCTGAACTATGAGCTACGATTGGATAGGCTGGGGCTGTTTGAGCAGCAAAGGCTATTTTTGGGGGGGGGGCTTGCAAGGTGGACAAGATTATAGATAAGGGCATCAATAGGGTGGATAGGAACTTTTTCTATTAATACAAAACCAGGGAGCATAGATTTCAAGATGAAGTAGAAAGCAGGAGATGTTGAGAAGAAACAATGTGGGAGTCTGGAGCCCATTGCCTGAAAGGGTGGTCGAGTCAGAGATGCTTTTAACATTGGTAGTTTTTACATATTCACTTGTGCTGTTACAACCTCTACAGCTATGGGCAAACGATGGAAAATTGGGGTTTTATGGGCCAAATGCACGAAATTGGGATAGAGTCATTTTAGTTTTTCCCATTCTTACAAATAATGCAACACAGCCTCAAACGGCTTGGTTATTTCTCCATACATAAAGTCAGGAGGAAATCAATGCAGTTGGTTCAGTATACCCAGTGGTTCCACATTCATTTTTTGCTTTGTTTGTAACAGAATGGAAGAGGATAAAACAATGGAAACATGGCAAAGTGGTGCACAACGTTTCATATATTTGAGATAGGGACCCTATACTTTCTGGAATGCATCTGTGTTGAAAGCTGCCAGAGATAAAGTTTACCTCTGATGTTGGCAGGTTAAAGGATATATCCGTCTGAAAACTGCTGGCTTGGGTTTCTGTCCATAGGTGTTACAAAGCTGAACACTGCTAACTCAGTCTGGAGGAAGTATGTCTGTGGGATGTTGCTTTAACTTGGAACAGAAATAGCTGGCTGTTTGGAGTTATACTGTCATGTTTAAGTCTTGTAATTGGTAAAAGTTATGCTAATTCTTTTGTTATATTCTAGTGTTCTTAAATTTAAACCAGTTTGATAAAAGCTTCTTAGTGAGTCATTTGAATCATACCAGGCGAGAAAACACCTTATGCTCACCAATGCCAAAATCAAATGCAAAACTTAGGGCCAAGACTAACTTCACAAAAGACTTAAAACTCAGACCAGAAACTTAAAAAATGGATACGGTGCCGAAATTGAAAATCAGCCATAATCACATTTGATGGTGGAGCAGGCTTGAAGGGGTGAATGGTCTACTGCTGCTCCAATTTAGTGGGTTTGTCATTAAAGACACTACATAGACAAGCTATTGGTAGTAAAAGAATATTTACTTAATGGAGGTAAATAGCATAATGGTAACATTATTGGACTAGTATTCCAGAGCCTTGGACTAATGCTCTGAAAGGGAGTTCATATTTCACCAGAGCAGCTGGGGGAATTTAAATTTGGAATAAGCAGGTTTCAGAAATTTTAAACTATTGGATGGTCATAAAACCCATCTAGTTCACTAATTTCCTTCAAGAAGAAATCTGCCTAGCCTGCCAGACAACACAAATGTGGTCTTAATTGCCTTCTGAAATGGTGAGCTTCTTTATCTGACCGGCTTGCTCGGCCATCACAAGGGCAATTAGGAATGTCAATATATACTAACCTTACCACCATTGCTCACATTCCAAGAACAAACTTTAAAAAATCCAATATTGCTAGTTCATCCAGATTTTGAAGGATGCATATTCAGGGAAATATCACAAAGTCAAGCATATTTTCTCCTGTGAAATATGAGAATACAAGAAATAGTAGCTTTGAAGCTGCTCCAAGATTGTGGCTGGGATTCTGACCTTGCCCACTGCTGGGATTCTCCAATCCTGTTGCAATGAATGGAGTTTTGACTGAGCAACAAATTCTCCATTCTCACTGGCAGCAGTGGCAGGGTGTACAGGATTAGAGAATCCTGGCCCATGACTGATCTGATTGTAGCTTTAGCTCCACTTTCGAGTGTTCTGGAATGATTAGATGCTCTAATTTATTAACCCAACTGTTCTTTGCCATTGGTTCTGTTTAACAGCAACATGACAGTTGATAAGTTGCTATTAGAATTCCAAACAAAATTTTTTTGGGAATGGCAATTGTACATTTATACTCAACCACAAGTTCCAAATATTACTTCACTATTCATGTGGTTCTCTACTTTAATCTCCTCCACAAATTGGTCTTCTGCAATTTGTGTTTTGTTGCATGCTCCTGACTTTCCTGTTTGCACTTGGGATGTCAACAAATTGTCTGAGAAGCAGCAAAATGTTTACTTTAAAAAGTTACTTCAAAAGGGATCCAACAGTGCCCACATTTAACTGGACCAGCTAGTGATGACTCACTTTCAGAATTAAATTAATCTCCAGTAATCATACTACACATAAACCCAAATAAAGGGGTTTCCATCACTGCCACTAACAGGCAATTACATCTAATTTTCTGACATCCTTCTGGCTGCTGCTCACCCCTCTGCTTGATTAACCCAGACATCCAAGGTCTTCATCCAGACCATGGTTTGTGTTCCTTTGCCAATATAAAATGTTAAACATTTTGCATTGATTCAGCTCAGCCTTCAACACTATTATTCCTACAAAACAGCTCCAAACTCTGGCCTGGGGCTCAGCTCCTCCCTCTGACTGGATCCTAGATTTCCTAACCCACAGTCCACAATCAGTAAGGATAGGCAACACCATCTACAATCAACACCAGTGCCCCATGAAGCTATGCCCTCAGCCCCTTACTATACTCCTTTATACACTTATGACTGTTCAGTGTCAGCAAAATGACAGATAGTCAACTTCAGGAAGCATAGTGGAGAATATGCCCCCATCTATATCAACAAGGATGAAGTGGAAATGGTTGAGTGCTTCAAGTTTCTCAGTGTCCAGATCACAAAAACCTGTCCTGGTCCCTCTGCCAATGCTATAGTTAAGAAAGCCCACAATGCCTCTACTTTCTCAGGAGGCAAAGGAAATTTGGCATGTCTGCTATGACTCAACTTCTACAGATGCCCCATAGAAAGCTTTCTTTCTGGTTGTATCACAACTTTGTATGGCTCCTGCTCTGCCCAAGACTGCAAGAAATGACAAAAGGGTAATGGACAACGACAAAAGGGTAATGGACAAAGCCCTGTCCATCACACAAGCCAGTTTCCCATTCATTGACTGTCTACACTTCGTTACCTTGGAAAAGCAGCCAGCAGAATCAAGGACCCTATGCACCCTAAATATGGTCCCTTCTTCCGTTGGGAAAAAGATACAAAAGTCTGAGATCATGTACCAAACCACCCAAAAACAGCTTCTTCCCTGCTGCCATCAGATTTTTGAATGGACCTACCTTGTCAAGTTGATTATTCTCTACACCCTAGCTATGACTGACACATCCTGCACACTCCTTTCCCATGTACAATATGCTGTCTGTATAGCATGCAAGAAGCAATACTTTTCACTGTATTCTAGTACTTGTGACAATAATAAAATCAAAAAAATAAGCAGAGCTCATTGCTCCTGCTGCTGACCATGACCCAATGTAAACACCAATCTGCCCGAGTAATATTGTGAAGAGGAGTTCTCTGCTCAATGGTTAACCCTCAAACAAAATTCAGACCTTGCTATTTTGTATACATTTTACAAATTTGAATTTGAGTAAAGCATTTGAAATGTCCCAGTCCTGAACATTGTTAATTAAAAATGGCTATAGTTTTCTATCAATCCTTGGCAGTTTCAACTCAATCCAAGTCAGTTTGTTAATTTCTGCAAGACGCCCTTTTCCAAAATGGAGCACTTTACTTGAATCTGGTACCACAAGTCTTAACATCTTAGTCCACTTAAATAAGACAGGATGCAAATTTTTTGATGTTGGTGCCCAAGGCAAAAAGATTGAACCTATTTATTAGACTTACATAATGTTGCTCATTAACAGTAAATATACACAAGTGATAAATCAGGAACCCTTTATGGTTGTATACAATGAGTGATTCTTACAATTAAGTGCTTATATTTAAAACCAATCAGAAAAACATTAATTAATTTTTGGTTCTCAAAGTTAGCTTCCATGTGCACATTAAAAGGCTGAGATTGAAAGAAGTTAGGCAAAGTGCAAGTGTTGCGGCCGTTATTGTGCAGCTAACTGAGCTTTAGCAGAATATTGATCATTAAAACTTTTGAACTGTGGTCATACCACAACATTAGACAGTAGAGACTACAAATGCACAAGCATGACTCCAGCCTAGTCCAAAAGGCATGCTAAATAATTCACTGTATTGTGGTGCAGAACTTTAAAAAGCTCAAGGTTACAATCTTGTGTTATTCTATTCCACCAGCCACATCCATCACAACTCTTTCCACAAATGAAGTGCAGACTTGAAAAGTACATCAGTGCAGCTGCTTCAAGTGGTGACCAGTTAAGACTTGATTCAATTTTTCCAGCAAACAGGAGCTAAGGGTTCAAGTTTCTTACTTTCATGCTTGAATTAGAGTTGCTGCCTTCAAATGCAAAGTGTAGCTCAGTTTAATTAAGTTGGTTACTTGTAAAGCCCAGTTTTTGGAACAAGCAGATCAGAAATCTAAACTGCAATGTAGATAGAAAGCCATTCTACTCCTCTTCCTTCTTGAGATTTGTGGAGTTTAAATTCATTTTGCAGAGAAAATATCAACTTGGCTCAATCAAATCTTTATCCTGCCAGATGTGGTTAGCACCAAAGCTACTTTGAAAAATCAGTGCTTTGGGGACAAGATCATCACAACGAGTTGTTGGTAATTCAGCAATGCAAATCTACTGGCTTCTTCAACTGTATCCACAAGCATCACCGATTTCCTCATTTAGCTTTCAGTCAGAAGTGGCTAAAAAAAAATTACAATATACATGAATGTCAAATGAGTTAGTGCAATTGCTCTACATAATTAGGTGGTATTAACCCAATTGCTGCAAAATGCATGGTCACAAATACTTAGTGTACCATTTATTAAATTCACTGAAGACATCTAGTGACAGTCAGTCAATGTTCCGAAAATTAATTGTTCTTCATCCCAAACACTAAAAACCCTTGATTTAATGGCCAAAACCCAGTTTAGTGTTGGAATGAAACAATTTATCCTCAATCTTTGAAATCAATGCTTTGTGGGGCTCTGTTGACAGGGTCACCCAGATTCAAAACATTGGCTCACTATTCTCTCCACAGACCTGCTGAGATTTGCCAGCATTTTGTTTGTTAGATTCCAGCTGGAATCTAACAAACATAAAAGCATAAATGTATTTTGCTTTTATCCTCCATTTTAAAAAAAAACAGAACTTCTGCTTAAAATTTTGTTTTGTTCCACAGAAGCTGGCAGTCTTTGAGACTCACCCAGTTAGGCACTCAAACTATAATGAATGCCAGCAGGATATGTGCATGCATAATCCAGATTAACAACAGGCACAAATGGATCAAACCTGTCACCCTCGACTCCATCTGACAAAGGAGCTGTGCTCCGAAAGCTTATGGTATTTGCTACCAAATTAACCTGTTGGACTTTAAGTAGTCTCAACACCAGGTTACTGTACCTTCTGGTACTGCAGGGCATGTCTCCCCCACTAAACCATCAGGAAATGATTTTATCAAGAATGTTTGGATATAGTGCCTTTGGCTTAAATATTATTCTTTTGAAAGAACCAGCAGACTCATCAGCACCCCATTAAAAAAAAAAATCAGTATAGTTTAAGCTGCTACATCTATACTGTAGATCCCAGACACAGCAGCAGTATATTATGAGGAACAGTAATGTACAAGTTTGTCACATTTCTGTATCATACAAGGTTAAAACATTTGGAACTAGATAAATACCAATAGAATAAGAGTCAATGTTGTTAAATACTAAATAAGTGTGGGTTCTGACATACAGCCTGAAAAGCTATTAGCAGATTTCACCTGCACTTCTTTAACTGAGTGACTAAGGCTCTTCATTTAGAATGTGACCCCAGGGGCAGAATGTGTTGTCAATGATGTGAGATGTCAGTGGGGACAGATCACAGAATGGATTTTACAAAAACATATGTCTGACTATTGGGGCAAAACAAACAGACTCCCAGTTGAGAGTTTTATTTTTATGCATGCTTGCTTTGTTCCACTAGTTTAACATGAAAATATGCTAGGTGAATTTACAGGTAAATGTTCCAGAACAACATTTGTATGTTCAAGAATGACATGCAGTGAAAATAGAACTATTAGTACAGAAATCACTTCTATGCATTTCCATATGGTTGAGAATGTTGCTATGTATTATCTATTCCCATCATGGAAATCTTCAAAAAGTTAGGGAAATGGACCAAACCAACCACACTACTGTGCCCATATAATCTGTCAGGAAATAAACATGGAGATGCCAGTGTTAGACTGGGGTAAATACAGTAAGTTTTAACAACACCAGGTTAAAGTCCAACAGGTTTATTTGGTAGCAAATGCCACTAGCTTTGAGCACTGCCCCTTTGTCAGGTGGAGTGGAGATCTGCTCACAAACAGGGCATACAGAGACAAACTCAATTTACAGAATAATGATTGGAATGCAATCTTTACAGATCATCAAGTCTTAAAGGTACAAACAATGAGAGTGGAGAGAGCATTAAGCACAGGTTAAAAGAGATGTGTATTGTCTCCAGACAGGACAGCCAGTGAGATTCTGCAAGTCCAGGAGGCAAGCTGTGGGGGTTACAGATAGTGTGACATAAACCCAAGATCCCGGTTTAGGCCGCCCTCATGTGTGTGGAACTTGGCTATCAGTTTCTGCTCAACAGCCTTCATGACACATGACAGCACAGAGTCGCTGAACAGAAACTGATAGCCAAGTTCTGCACACAAGGACAGTCTAAACCGGGATCTTGGGTTCATGTCACACTATCTGTAACCCCCACAGCTTGCCTCCTGGACTTGCAGAATCTCACTGGCTGTCCTGTCTGGAGACAATACACAGCTCTTTAACCTGTGCCTAATGCTCCCTCCACTCACATTGTCTGTATCTTTAAGACCTGATTAGCTGTAAAGATTTGCATTCTAATCAGTATTCTGTAACTTGATTTTGTGTCTCTGTATGCCCTGTTTGAGAGCAGATATCCATTCCATCTGACGAAGGAGCAGCGCTCTGAAAGCTAATGGCATTTGCTACCAAATAAACCTGTTGGACTTTAACCTGGTGTTGTTAAACTTCTTACAGGAAAACAAACAAGTAGAGGGGCAGAGCTTTGTCATTTTCCCAGGTAGGTCATCAAAAGCAGTCAGCCCCACTCGCTGTACAATAGCTCATGTACCTAGTGGTCAAGGTGAGCATTGGCAGAAATATAAATAGATTTGCATCCAGTAAAGGATGAGTACATAGGACAGTAGGTGTGGAGAAGGAAGGAAACATTAGAATTGGTTCTTAAAAATCTACCAATCATTGCACAATAAACAAATTGAATAAAGACAAACTGCAATGTATGGAATCTGTTTAAAAGTTACCTCTGTGGCATCACTGAGTGAAAATGCACGTGTATTTGGTCGCTGCCATTCACGTTTAAGGAGCATCCAGGCTACGGTCAATGAAAAACACAACAGCAACACTCCCAAAGTGTTGGCCAAATATGCCTCAGGTGGAAGATTCTTATAGGAAGCTGTTGAATTTGGACCACCACTAAAGGAAAACAGGAGTACAAGACGACACTGTTTTACCTGCAGTTCAAAATTCTATTTTTAATTTTTACTTTGTTTGCCCCCCCCCTACCAATGATTAGTCAATTCTCAGGTAATGATGCTCTTGAGGTAGACTGTACAAAAATAAGTGTTTGTTTTATGTTCAAAAAATAGGGATTCAATGTTTTCCCCCCCTCAAGGGATACACAACTTTTCATAAAAATTCAGACCTATAACACTGTACAAGAGTTCTACAAATAAAAGATACATAATGCAAAACTTAAAAAAGTTGCTCAGCACCAGTATTCCAAGATTTGGATCTCTCACCTGATGAGCATAATAGAATATGCTCTATTTATCATGACTAAAACAAGTTCTGGTCAAATGCAATTTGATCAAGTAACCAGGCACTCAATCCCAGCAAGGATACCTCGGCTTAACCCTCTCGACAAGGATGTGTATTTCTTCACCATAGCTGGGGAGTAAGACTGGAAAAATGATGAGGTTTAAGAAGGTGACTGACATTCTGCCATCAAAAAACCTACCATGCTAAGGGGATTTTCCCCATCTTGAGGTAATTAAGAATGGGAAACAAGGAAATGGCACAGATGCTGAACAAATGCCTTTCCCCCCCATCGGCAAAAAGCATCCAAAACCAGTAGATCAAGGGGTTAAAAAGGGAATGAGAAAATTAACACAGCCACTGGAGGAAGAAGTGCAAGTCAAACCATTGGAACGAAAGGCCAACAAATCTCCTGGACCTGATGGCCTGCATCCCAATGTCTTCAAGTAGTGATGGTGAATACATTTGTTGTAATCTTCCAAAATCCCTTCAACTCTGGAAGATCTAGGAGACTGGAACATAAAACACCTCTGTTCAAGAAAGGAGGGAGACAAAAAAAATGATAGCAACACCTCTGTTCAAAGGGGCAGAGTACAAAAGTAAGGAATTCTTGCTATAACTGTACAAAACATTGCTGAGACTGCACTTGGAGTACTTTGTACACTTTTGACCTACTACTTGCATTGGAATCATTTGAGAAGGCTTACTTGACCAATTCCTGGGGTGAAGGGGTTTGTCTTGCATGGAAAAGGTCAGCCTTTACACGATGGAGTTTAAAAGAAGATCCCGAGGGGACTTGATAGGGTAGATGCTGAAAGGATGTTTCCCTTGGTGGGGAAATGTGGAGGTCATCCATGGGGGTGGGGGGGGGGGGGGGGGGGGGTCATTAATTTCTACCTCAGCTGTGGAGGCAGAGTCATTGGAAATGTTCAAGGGTAGAGATAGGTTGGAGTAGGGAACAGGTGAGAAGATAGAGTTCAAGGTACAATTAAGTCAGCCATGATCTTACTGAATGGTGGTGCAGACCCAAGGGGGTGTATGACCCACTTGTGTTCAAGTAGAAACTACACCAGGTGATAACCAGCCTGGAGCTTTGTACTGGAAAGGAGTAAGGTTGCCAACCCTCCAGAACTGGCTTGGGTTTTCAGGAATTTGAAAAAACCCAAATCAAAATCAACCACCAGCACACTGGTGTGCAATCCTAGATCAAAAAAATAATCAGGGCATAAATTCTATAAATGGTCAAAGAAAAATGACAAAGACATTAAAATATGAATAGACAAATATGGAAAATGGCTGTTTGGCTACAAGTCAAGCATCATCTAATTAGGTCACAAGATGTTTGCTTTCCATTTGGAATAGAAAGGCAATAGGTCACAAGGATGGATTATATTAGCCAACAAATGGCTGGAGCATGGTTAAATCATATTATGCCAGAGAGACACTGGACATTTGGGGGACTTCAGCACCAATTTCTGCAGACATATGAAATGTATGTCCAGAATAGGGTGTGGGATAGCATTTCCTGACAGCAATTATTGGACCCAGGGATAGAATGTACTGTAGTCAAATTTGCAGATGACACTAAAATAGATGGGGAATCAAGTTGCAATGAGGAATTAAGAAATTTACAAATGGATAGTTAGGTGAGATCTGCCAAGTGTGAGACTATCCATTTTGGTCCAAATGGAGAGAAACTTCAAACTATTTCTGTGCAACAGGATCTTGGTGTCCTTGTGCATGATGCAGGTACTACAGGTAATAAAACAGACAAATTCCAAGGGTATAAAAGTAGAGTGCTGTATAGGGGAATTTGAGAGACCACATTTGGAGTACTTGCACATTTCTGCTCCCCTTTCTTGGAGGGAGGATAAATGTAGTAGAGGCAGTTCCGAGAAGGTTCACTAGATTCATAGAGAGAGGATTTGAATATAGGAATAAGGATGTTTTACTGCAATTGTAAGGGCATTGGTGAGGCCACACCTAGAGTACGTGCAGTTTGGAGTCCTTATGGGAGGAAGGATGTCCTTGCTATAGAGGGAGCATAGCTAAGGTTTACTAGGTTGATTCCTGGGATGGCAGGTCTGTTGGAGGATTGTATTCATTGGAGTTTAGATTTGAGATCCCCTCTCTCTTCTAAAGAATAGGGTAGATGTTCTTCTGTTGGACATTCTAGAACGAGGGGCCATAGTTTTAGGTTAAGGTGGTAGATTTAACACAAATGAAGAGGAATTACTTCACTTAAAAGGGTCATGAATCTGTGGAATTCTCAACTCCAGAATACCAAACAAATTTGAGGACATAGATAGGTTTTTAATTAACAGGATGAAGGGTTCTAGGGAGCAGGCAGGAAGGTGGCAATGAGGCCAAGATCAGATATGATACTGAATGGCAGAGCGGACAAGAGCTGAATTACCTGCTCCTAGTTCTCATGTTATTCACCCCTCAGTTCCACTCTCCATGTTTTCATCTTTGTTTGAAGATCATTTCCCTCACCCGAGCACCAAAGGGGCTAATTGAGTTGGAGGCTCTTGTTCTGGTTTTTCAGCTAAATTTAGCACCTGAGGACTGTCAATGTGCATTTTGCAGTCCAAGTTTCAGGTGTTACATCAAGAAACAAAACAAATGGATAAGCTTGACATTTTAGCCTGCTTCGCCATTAAACCCAATTTAGTCCAACTAAAGTTGAACTGGTTACCCCCCCCCCCCCCCCACATTGAAAAAATACTCGAGATTTTGATAATCCAATTCCCAGGGAACCACTGGCTGGCATTTCAAGGCCCAATCACTAATATTTGGTACCAGCTTCAGTTTGTCCAAGTTCTCTTTGAAGACACCTGGTTGAGAACTTCTGGCATAGAGCCATGAGTGCAAATTGAGAGGTGGATACTCTGAGGCCTTGGTGTCCTCATGCATCAGTTGCTGAAAGGAAGTGTGCAGGTACAGCAGGCAGTAAAGGCAGCAAATGGTATGTTGGCCTTCATAGTGAGGGGATTTGAGTATAGGAATGTTTTACTGCAATTGTATAGGGCATTGGCGAGACCACACCTAGAGTATTGTGGGCAGTTTTGATGTCCTTATCCAAGGAAGAGGTCCTTGCTATAGAGGGAGTGCAGTAAAGAGTTACTAGACCGATTCCTGGGATGGCAGGTCTGTTGTACAAGGAGACTGGAGGTTAGAAGAGGGGGATTTCAAAACTCTAAATGATTAGACAGGGTAGATTCAGAAAGAATGTTCCTGTTGGTGGGAGAGTCCAGAACTAGGGGTCATAGGAAACTTTCAGACTGGAGAGAAATTTCTTCACCCAGAGTGATAATCTGGGCAATTCATTACCATAGGCTTATGTTCTGCTCCTATTTTCTATGTCAACACACGTAATTATTCTAAGGCACTAAAAAAGTGTGTTTTATAAAACTTGACGCTGTGCCACAGAGTTATTAGGACAAGTGACTTCAAGTTTGGTCAGAGGTAGATTTTAAAAGCAGCATATTAAAGTGAAAAGCTTAGGGTCCAGGCAGTTTAAGACCCATCTGCTTATGGTAGAGTAATTCAAATCCAACCACAAAAAAAAAACTTCCCCATATTCTTACTATCCATTAGCTGGAACCCAAACTATTTTTTACCTCGACTCATGAATCTGGCATCTGTATTTCAGGTAGATAAGCAGCAGCCACCTCATCTTTCAAGTAGCTATTCATAAGAGCCTTTTTAGAAGACTAGTTAGAATATTAGGATCAAGCATAATTCAGTTAAACCTGATACTTCCAGCAGGGGTCACCAGATAGTATAGCTACTGTGGTCCTCCAAGATCCAAAATATGTCAAGAGATTGACAACAGTAATTAATAAGGGAGAGTATGAAGTGACTTTTTATTTAAAAATGGTTAAACTTAAACTAGGAGCATTTTACTCAAACCTCAGTTTACTTACAGCGCAAATATTAACTTTTCATTAATCCCTGATATGGAAGCAGCAATGGTCATTGGTAAGATACAAAGTCCAGAGAAGACATGCAGGTCTTTGTATGTAGTTCTAAGCCAGAGGGGTGTGCAGGGTAGCAAAAAAGCCAGAAATCCCATCAGCCACTGTAAAATAAGGAGAAACATATTAGAATATCTCAAAAAATGAACCTCATGGCACAACCTACATTTTCATACCCGTTCATTTGACTAGTCCCTCAAAACACCAGTGGACTTTAGGATTGACAGTATCAGTGGAGGAATCATGTTGATGGACACTAGGATGAAAAAGAGTCAAGTTAAGAGTAGCAAACACATTCCAGCCATCTAAGGTAGAGTTTTCACAAGTGGAAGTCATTGCAGGAAAGGATGGTGAAAGGGAGCATGACCCTAGTTACATGAGGAAATATTGGAAGGGAATTTCAGCAGAACATGTCAAATCAGATTAATGGTATATTAAAGAAACAGCAGAACTAAAATAACTGCTCAGAATCTCAATTGTAATGAAATAGAAAACAATTCAGTTAAAAGTTTTATCCAAACTACTTACTTTAGAGAGTTTAGAACTTGTTATTCAAGTAATTTCCAAAATTAAAACTAAAGTTTCATGCCTTCAAATTGTCATCTCTGGAAAGGATTGATTCATGCTAGTGATCAGTAGCTATTCGAATAATTTACCCAATTGTGCAGGGCATTTGTTTGGGCCTCAAATAGGTGTCAACAAGGCATTGCAGCCAAGTTCAGTTGTGCATTTGATCAGGAGCTGCATCATGACTAATGTCAAAATACTGCGGATGCTGGAAATGAAATAAAAACCAGAGAATGTTGGACTTGAAACATTACCCGTTTCTCTCCAGATGCTACCAGACCGGTTGGGTGGAATTTTACCAGATTGTGTTCAGCTTGCGTGAAAATGGGAGTGTTCCTGATCTGTTTTTTGGGTGAGTTTTCATGCCTAACCTTATGCACTTAGTCATTGACAAAAATGGTGCATAGACTGTTTCTAGCTGCTGTAGGCAATGGGCTGGGCTTAATTTGTCAACCAGCATGTAGAGGGAGCTACTGTGCACGTGCAGACCTCCGATTCTGCATATGCTCAATAGCAACAGCAGGGATCTGAGACAGAGCCCCCTCTACCCCTCCCAAAATTGTGGGAGTCCACTGCTGATCATGTGCCCCACAATGCATGGGCTTCTAGCCCTTGCCACAGATCCGACCACAACTGTAGAGTGCCAGCAGGCCCTCTGATCCCATTGTAGAGTGTGCAGTGGCCCCCCCCCTTCCCCTGGTCAGGCCACCCCTTTATGCCCTGCCCCTGGCAGTGCTATGGTTTACCCCCTTGCCCTCAGTCTCCCAGGAGGGGGCCCTCAATTTCCACCAGCAAAGCCAACTGGACTGTTCCTTTTGTGGGGAGCAGGTGTTTTCCTCGCCAGCAAGAACCTCTCCCAGCAAGGCCATAAAGGGAAGTGAGCCTGGACGATTGAGTGCCAGGCTCACTAAACACATGCAAATCAGAATTACAATGCATTTTAAAAAATTATTCAGCTTCTTGCCCATTTGGGAGCTGAAATCAGGCATGATCATAATTTCTCAGCTCTTGATATTTTACTGGCTTGTTCTGCCCACCAATGACAGGGCAAACTAGTAAAATTTCACCTGTTGTTTTTAAAGAAAAGATTCCACTGGGCACAAGGATATTAAAAGTGGAAGTGGTTAGCACTGCTGCTTCACAGCGCCAGAGACCCGGGTTCGATTCCTGGCTTGGGTCAGTGTGGAGTTTGCATGTTCTCCCAATGTCTGCGTGGATTTCCTCTGGGTGCTCCAATTTCCTCCCACATTCCGAAAGATGTGCTGGTTAGGTGCATTGATCTGAACAGGCGCTGGAGTGTGGTGACTAGGGGAATTTCACAGTAACTTCATTGCAGTGTTAATGTAAGCCTTACTTGTGACTAATAAATAAACTTTTAAAAAGTTGTTCTGCAGAACTATGGCAAATTAAGTTGTACACTAGTAGGGAAGTTGGCTCTTGAGATTCTTGCTCTCTTCTGCACCTCAGGGCAGATAATGAGGTGGGATGTAGATGAAATCATCTCCATTGGGTCTTTGTGGATGTTGCACACAAGGATAGAAAGCACAAGAGTAGAGAAGCCACAATGACAAGATAGAGGGGGCAGCAATGGCCTAATGTTGATATTTCCAGACATGTTTTCTTTTCCCCCCATGAACTTGCCTAGTTCCCTCTGCAAAGCATCCATGCTATTTGTCAACTACTTCCTGTGGTAGAGAGAGTTCCACATTCCAATCACTTTGGGTAAAGTAAAATCCCATCTCCCATTATATTAGTAACTAATTACAGCTCACTTTTGATTCTTGCACAAGTAAAAACATTTTTTCCACATCAATCCCATGCAACTAAGTCAAATTAAGACCATTCTTTGATCAGGTTATGAAATTTGTTCTCAAATCTTTCCAGATAGTACAAAGGGTTTTGTAAGGGTACTAGCTGCTTGACTTAAAATAGTTGGCGACCAGATATATGCAGCATGGCTGAGCAGGGTCCTATACAAGTTCCATACACACTCTTATGCCTGTTATTCACTAGGTATATTTGGTGACCTTATTTCTTTTAATTGCAAGAGAAGAGTGAAAGGATTGAAGTCTAGGATAGCAATAGGAGTTAAAGCAGCAGATGGATGGGTTACAGTAGGGATGGAGGGCCAAAATACTGGTGCAGAGAAAAAAGTTGGCATGAACTGGAAAGAGTCAAAGTGAGGACAGAAAAATTAGACAAATGTCAATTCAGGCCCAGAATGACAAGTCAAAATGCACATGTGACTGAACAAAAAATTTCAAAGAGGTGTGGCTAATGTTAGGATGGGCATATCTTAGCGGCAAACAAAAGAGGAATTTGAAGTTAAAGAGCATAGTCTTGCCCAAATTGGAGTTAGAAAAGGTGTTGCTATGGAACCCAATAGCTCAGCCAAATACCTTTTCATGCAAGAATAGCAAGTACTAGATGGCTTTGATCATTGGGAAAGGCTTCAGAAATCTGAAGCACAAAGGGGCTTGGAGTCCTGGTTCAGGACTAACATGCAGGTTCAGTTGGCAGTTAGGAAGACAAATTCAATGTTAGCATTCATTTCTAGAGGGCTAGAATACAAGAGCAGGGATGTACTGCTGAGGCTGTACAAGGCTCTGGTCAGACCCCATTTGGAATATTGTGAGCAGTTTTGGGCCCCATACTCAAGGATGCCCACAAGAATGATAGGTTTGTCATGGAGGAGCCTGGATCTATACTTGATCAAGTTTAGAAAGATGAAGGGATCCAATTGAACTTTACAGAATACTGAGGGGCCTGGATAGAGTGGATGTTTCCACTAGTGGGAGAGAGACTAGAACTTGAGGGCAATGTCAGAGTGAAGGGATGCTCCTTTAAAACTGAGATGAGGAATTTCAGCCAGCAGTGAATCTGTGGAACTCATTGCCACAGAGGACTGTGCAGACCAGGCCATCAAGTGTCTCTAAGACAGAAATAGATAGGTTCTTGGTCAAAAAGGGGATAAGGGTCACAGGGAGGAGGCAGGAGAATGGGGATGAAAATCATATCAGCCATCACTGAAGGGCACAGCAGACTTGATGGGCTGAATGGCCCAATTCTGCTCCTATATCTTATGGTCTTGTATTGAAGAGGAACCTCAAACAAGCCGAATTCACTGAAGTATTGACATGCACAATCCATCAAGAGTTCTTGGAGTAACTAAAACTGGGAATTTCACTGCCTTAATGCCAGAAACTAGACTAAATGTAGCTGCAGCCCCAGTGAATGAGCTCTGGTAAGAATAGATTCTGTGTACATAGCACTACATTTATTCAGAAAAATTAAGGCAATAAAAATACAAATATTCAGGCATCCTTAAGCAGAAATTAGGTAAATTGAGTGCAAGTTAGCAAGCTATTACTTGTTTTGCTAATGAGGATTATTTTGAAAGATTTAAAACTACATTTTAAACATTGCTTACCTGTAAACCAAAGAGAATGACTGCTGCAAATCCCACCCAGCTATGCACAGAATACAAGTTGGGGATGTGCATCTTATTGTGGAACCCAAATGCTGCCAGTAACCCAATGACAGCTAGAGACAATGCACCAAGGTTCAATGTAGCATGAACAAACTTTAGGATCAACTTGTTGCTGGACCAGGTGAAGGGCAACCTGTATACAAGAATGGCTGGAATAAAGAACAGGTCAGTTACTCCTATATTCACACGATGTACAAATTTATTTCCTGATGGATTTAATTCAAACTATTAACCTATATGGCAAAATACAGGCAGGGGTTTTCCCACTTATCAATAACTTGCAATTTTCTGCTCAAGGTGAAAGCTGGTGAACAGAGAAAGTGGCTACACTCATTTGATGTTGTCGGTATATGAACATGCACCTCCTGTTGGACTGGATCCCATCAAGGTGCAGAAAATTATATGGGTCAACTCAGAATCAGGCCATTTGGCCCATCAGGTCTGCACCAAATCAGCATCTTAGCCATGCTCTTGCCATAACCCCACACATTTACCATGGTTAATTAGTCTAACCCACACATCTTGGTACTAAGGAGGCAATTTAGCAAGGCCAATCCACTTAACATGCACATCTTTGGACTGAGGAAACCCATGCAGACTGGGGGAAGAATGTGCAAACTCCAGAGTCATCCAAGTCCTTGGCACTGAGGCAGCAGTGCTAACCACTATGCTGCCCTCATACTGCTCCCAAGTTGAATCAATAGAATTGAACTAGCCCTGTCAATCACTCAGGAGGTTGATCAGTTCCACCCGTGATTAGCTTTACAAGTTGCTGCCCTACCTCATGATTATACAGGTCAATTATCCTTTTTCAATCCATGAATCCAATCACATCTAAAATTAACCTCAGACCTTGAGCACGGTACAAGACCTACACAAACCTTGCTGGCCACATCATACCTTTATTATTCAGTGGTACATCTTACTTTTCTAGCCGTTTTAGTCACTTGGCTAACCTAGCCTTAAGTCTACATAAGCTTAGGCTATCACAAGTCTCATTTGCAGTGTCCAAAAACCAAAATGGCCCCAAAAAGGTTCCAGATAAAGTACACATGTCCTGTAGTGCAAAGAATATGCTTTTGCATCTAACATCAAGGAATCACTGGGTATCCAGAAAGTAGTTCTTCAACACTCACCCGTACTCAAGTGACACAACATTTAATCCAAGTGATTACAGCTTAATGATGGGAATTACCATCCATGCAGCACGAGCAAAAATCCACCCCCCATCTCACTATGTAGCTAAAGCTAAACAATTGGTTGAACTGTGTTCAGCATAGGAATTCTGGGGTTGTCAACACCAGAATTAAACAAGTTGGCTGCAAACATTTGATATGAGCCTCTTTTGCATTATGACACTATAGGGTTTCTCCACAAAAAAGACGGAGTGGGAAATAAAATAAAAGATGGTATTAACAAGGATGCAGTGACTCAGATTTATACAAGTTCATTTGAAAAACTAAAATGCTAGTCCTCTGTTCTTGTTGATGATAACCATCAAAGGGTCACCAATAATTGTGAGAATATGAACTGTTTTCTCCTGGGGGGGGGGGGGGCAGGTGGCAAAAATTTGTTTTTATTCTGCCTTGAATAAATTCAATGACCCTAGCCATCACTGCATGCTTTAATCTGTCACCTAGTTTTCATCTCCCCATTTCCATATTAGGACTGCAGAGTTTTGACCAGAGCTGTTGTGAAATCATTTGGCTGTATCACATGCTGCTGCCATTTAGTCCCATGTAATAGCTTCACTGAGTTGTGAACTCTGCACCTGCCATGCTCCTCCATACTTCATTGGATATGAACAAGCAGCAGGACATTCAACCCCTGAAGCCTGCTCTACCATTTAACAAGATAATGGCTGATCCGATCAAGGTAATGGCCCACTGAAGAATTATCTAGTTCAGCCTTAAAAATACTTAAAGACCGATTCCATCACCTTGTCAGTGAGGGTTCCAAAGACTCAGTGAAGATATTTCCATCTTATCACTTATTTTAAGTGACCCGTTTGAGATTCTCCCACAAGAGGAAACATCTTCTCCACATGCACCCCATCAAGACCCCTCCAGATCTTATGTCTCAATCAAGTTGCCTCTTGCTTGTCTAAACTTCAGCAGATACACGCCTAACCTGTCTAACCGCCCCTTGACAGAATCCACCCATTCTAGGCCACTAGTCAGGCAAACCATTTCTGAACTGCTTCCAATGTATTTATATCCTTCCTTATACAAGGTGACCAATACTGCAGTGCTCCAACTGGTGTCCTGTACAACTGAAATATAACCTTTCTATTTTCATATTCTATTTCTCCTCAAATATTAGCTTTCCTAATTACTTACTGTTCCTGCATACTAACCTTTTCAAATCATGCATGAAGACAACCAATCTCACCATTTAGATTTGTTTATTTGTCCTGCCAAAATGGACAATTTATTCCATTTGCCAGATTTGTCCACACCCATAACCCAACTACATTTTTATCCTCTTCACAACTTACTTTCCTACCTTCATCAGCAAATTTGGCAACCATCCTTTCATCCAGGTCATTTATACAAATGACCAACAGTTAACATCCCAACACTGATCTCTTTACATCTGGTCCACCTGAAAAAGACCCATTTTTGCCTTTGGTTTCCTGTTAGCCAGCTAATCTTCTATCCACATCAAAATATGTTGCCCCCAACATGAGCTTTTATTTTTCAATAATCTTTGTGACATTTCATAAAATGCCTTCTGGAAATCCAAATACAGTATATCCACTGTTCCCCTTTATCCACAGCACCAATTACTTTCTCAATAAGTTGGTTAAACATCATTTCCCCTCACAAAACCATGTTGATGCTGCCTAATTACATTGAGCTTATCCAACTGCCCCATGACAGCTTCTAACATTGTCAGATGTTAGGCTAACTGGTCTGTAGTTTCCCCACTTTCAAATAAGGAAGAAAGCAAATGCAACTCCAACCTAAATGGGATCTTCCCCAAAAGACAGGAGTTTAATAATTAAAACTAATGCATCAGCTATCACACTAGTCACTTATTTTAAGACCATAGGATGAAGTTCATCAGGAATTGGTCCAGTGCAAACAATTTAGAACAAAGAAAATTATAGCACAGGAATAGGCCTTTCCATCCTCCAAGCCTGCACTGACCATGCTCCCTGTTTGAACTAAAACCTCCTACCCTCCCAGGGACTATATTCCTCCATTTCCTTCCTATTCATGTATTTTTCCAGACACCTCTTAAAAGTCACTATCTTATCTGCTTCCAGCACCTCCCCTGGCAGGAAATTCCAGGCACCCACCACCCTCAAAAAAATCTTGCCTCTTGCGTTTCCTTTAAACATTGCCCCTTGAATCTTGAACATATGCCCTTAGCAATTGACTCTTCCACCCTGGGAAAAAGCTTCTGACTATCCACTCCGTCCATGCCCCTCAATCTTGTAGGTTTCTATCAATTTACTCAGTTCTAGGGTACCAGATCAGAAACCCCCATGGTATATTATGAATATAGACTAGACCAATAATTTTTCTATTTTGACATTGAGTGGATAGATGTTTCACTCCTGGCGTGATTATACTGAAACCAGAGCTTTACCTTAGCAAAATTTGCTTTTTCTTCAAGTTCGATATCATCTTTAACTTTTCTAGTTAACCACAGATGGTGGGTCTGTCCCTTTATGTATTCTGAGATATCCCCTTAAATGTCTACTACAGAATCTTTATTAATCCATCCCTCAATTTACCAATTTACTTTAGCCAGCTCAGCTTTCACTCCCTCATTAAACCAAGGGTGGCTCCCCATCTCAACTGTACTGACTGATTGAAGTACATGCTCGGCCAGGAGGATTACAATTCTGCTGCTAACCCACAACTCATGGTTGCCCAGCTTTGAGCTGCTGGTGTTATTGGAGAACCTACAGTTTAGGGAGCATATTGGGCAGCACGATGGCATAGTGGTTAGCATTGTTGCCCCAGTACCAGGGACAATTCCTGGTTTGGGTAACTGTCGAATCTGCACAGGTTTCCTCCAGGTGCTCCGGTTTCCTCCCACAGTCCAAAGAGGAGGTGGATTGGCTATGCCAAATTGACCCTTAGTGTCACAGGATGCACAAGTTGGAGGCATTAGCAGGGCAAATGTGGGGTTACAGGGATAGGGCCTGGTGGGATTGTTGTCTGTGCAGGCTCAATGGGCCTCTCTGTGCAGTAGGGATTTTATGAGGCCTGGGTTCTAATTGCAGTCCACAAGACATTTTGTTGATACTGCCCACATGCTAATGATTTCCATTCATGTCATTTCCCCCCCCCCCCACCTCATCAGAAAGCAATGGAAAGAGGTGCAGCTGTGCTATGGAAAGTGTAAACATTGTTAATTTGCAGTTAATAGTTCTGTTAATATAGAAATTGAAATATTTGGCATGTACTAAATATATTTAATCTTATTCATGGGATTGTGATTAGTGAACAAGCCAGATTTTAATCAGGTAGCTCATTCACTAGCCTAAGTTGCCCAATTATCCATAATTTAAAGAGGACCTCAGCTCCACAAGGACAATGCAATGGTCACTCCTATCAAATGAGGCTAACCTTTAAAGTAACTTTGCAAGACCATTGTAAAATATCCAAAATGTTCCCTTTACTGTACTGAAGCATCTCAGAATGTTACTTTATGTAATGAACCTGATTGCTTTGTGTGGTGGTCATTTTGGAATGCATGTTTCCAAATTTATGCATACAAAATATACTTTTGGAAAAAAGTGTTAGGTAGGGTTTTCCCCCCCTCTTGTTGCCTTCTGCTGCAGGCCTATTCTGGCTTCATCCTTCAGGACTGAGCCAGCAATGGTGTTACTGAACCACCCACAGTACATTGTGACATTGCTACCCTCAGTGCTTCTTCCAAATCATCTTCAACATGGATGAGGCATGATTCTGGAATTGAGGGTGCTTATAATAAGCAGGAGGTTTCTTTGCCCATGTTTTATCTGATGCAGAATCAATTGATTACTTCCAGGGTCACTTCCTCCTGCGTGTACACCTGAGTTACCATCTATGGTGGGATGGAAGAGTCAGAGATAGTATCAGGCTGCTTGACAAGCCTGTGGGACAGCTCTCCCAATTTTAGCACGTGTTCCTAGATGTTAGTGAGGACTTTAAGGGTGACTGGGCAAGGTTTGCTTTTGTTGTTGAGGTCCAAATTGCAACTGTGATTCATCTTTGTTCAATTTTTCCACAGCAGTTTGATATAACCAAGTGCTGTCAGAGACTGCAGCTATGATTATAGCTAGATTGGGTGGCATGGTGTAAACTATAGAAACTTACAAATGGCAAGTACTAATGTAAACATTAAAATTATGCATAAAGTTTGAAAATTAGGCAAGTCTCATATGCAGATAATACAATGCAGTATCAAAGTATGAAATGGTAGCTCCAGGAGGAAATAAAAATCAGCAAACTAGAAAAATGTATTCCAAACTTACCATTCCCATAAAGGACAACAAGCCCAGTCACCATGCAGACAGGATGCCAATTAAACATCTTCGCTGTTCCATCCCAGGCAAAGCCACCCCTGTAGCCCTTACACCAGGTAGTCACAAATATTATACAAAGTAGACCAAAGATGAGAGACAAGGTGTAGACAAGGTAAAACACACTGCTACTCTTCATCTTTGTCCTAGACAGCAACCAAAAAAAAAGTGTTAGTTTTGTCCAGTTTTCTGCCCTTCTCAAAAAGCTGCTGACTCATGCCAAGGCATGCATATAACAAAACAACAATCCTGCTTTTCTCCCCATGGAAGTTCAATTTATTTATTCAAATCCATTCAATGCAAATAAGTTGGATATATGCAATTCTCCAACCTTCAGAAAGTTTACTGACTCTTTCCCGAAATAGGATTGTCACGATGGTGTCCCTCCTGTAACTTCTAATGGCCATTATCAGTGTCTAAACCTATCCCAAGTGGCTACTGTCAATGTGTAAACTGAGATAACAAGTTTTGATGTTGGGTGAAAATTTGGAACACAGGTCAATTGCAGTATTTTAAAGTGATACTCAGCTGGAAGCAACTCACAATTAAACATATCAAATCCAACATTCTGGCCAATTAGAGTTTTTGGTCACAATCATCCTAGACTAGTATTTGTGTATTCCACTTACCCTAGACCTCCTCAAAGTAGCCACTAAGTATCAGAATTTCACTGTGAACATAAATGTGGACCAAAGTTAGTCAAGAAAAAAACCCTTCCACATTCCAGTAGAATAGGAAGGAAATAAACATGATTTTAAAATTGATTAAACAGCAGCACAGAACTGGAGGAAATTGCATTTTGATCTGGTTTTGAACTTTATAGACAAGAAACTCATTACTCAGTACCAAGTTATCAGATGTTGGTGTGGGTACTGTGGCTTTTTATTTCACAAGAGGCACATTCACATCATGAGTACCAAACAGAAGCATCACAGCTTTCAACCCAAAAGTGAACTTGCCAAATCCAAGAACAGACAAATATTTCCAGTTAGAGAAAGGAATCAGTAATAAGAATATATTTGGAGCATGGGTAGGTCATTTAGTCCGTCAAGCCCACTCCACAAGAGCAATGCTGATCTTCTACTTGAACGCAATTTTCTTGCAATATCCCCAGAATCCCTTGATGCTTTTAATATATGTAGCAATTTATGGATTTCTATTGCATACTTTCTCAAGAGACATCGTTAACATCCTACAATGTCCCTTATAGGAGCAGGTGCCATAAGATATAAAACTTTTGGAAACCAGTACTTATGAAATGCATCGAAGCCATTAATGTTTACATATGGAAATTGATGTCAGGGATCCTGTATACTAATAACATTGCATGTTGCAGTTAAAATAAGTTCCAATTTCATCTTTCAAAATCGATTAAGCCGTTCTGTTGTGGAAAGAGTGCAATTAAGAAATGCAGAGGGAACTTTTCACTAACAGGCCATCAAATGACACCAAGTTTAAGTGCGGAACTGAATAGTTAAATTCTTCTATTTGCTCCTGACAGCAGATCAGACCAATGATGCGCCATGGAATTTAAAGGGGAAATTACGATCTAGAAAGTTTCAAACTTAACCAGAAAAAGCGATTTCCGCTTAAGTTCCACACGCCACAGTGAAACCGGAGATTGCCAATCCCTCCCCGAATTACAATTCCTTACCTTGCTCTCCACTCTAACTACAGCTCCCCCGGGCAGCCACCTTTATTGTCGACCTTCAAGCACATCCTCCAATCCACTCACAGAGCCCTCCGCATGTAACACGCATGCGCGTGCCGCTCTGCATTGTGGGTATTGTAGTCCAAAAGGTCAGATAGAACTACACCTCCCAGAATGCAGTGCACTTTAAAGACCATAAGGGCTTTAATTAGGCCACTCGGCCCATCGAGTCTGCTCTGCCATTCAACCATGGCTGATTTCTTTTTCTCATCCCCAGTCTCCTGCCTTTTCCCCATAAGCCCTGACCCCCTTATTAATCAAGAACCTATCTATCTCTGTCTTAAAGACACTCGAATGACCTGGCCTCCCCAGCCTTCTGCGGCAAAGAGTTCCACAGATTCACCACTCTCTGGCTGAAGAAATTCCTCCTCATCTCTGTTTTAAATGATCGTCCCTTTAGCCTGAGGTTGTGCCCTCTGGTTCTAGTTTTTCCTACTAGTGGAAACATCCTTTCCATGTCCACTCTATCGAGGCCTCGCAGTATCCTGTAAGTTTCATTACGATCCCCCCCTCATCCTTCTAAACTCCAACGAGTACAGACCCAGAGTCCTCAACTATTCCTCTTGCGACAAGCTCTTCATTCAAGGGATCATTTTTGTGAACCTCTTCTGGACCCTTCCCAAGGCCAGCACATCCTTCCTTAGATATGGGGCCCAAAACTGCTCACAATACTCTAAATGGAGTCTGACCAGAGCCTTATTCAGCTTCAGAAGTACATCCCTGCTTTTGTATTCTAGCCCTCTCAACATGAATGCTAACATTGCATTTGCCTTCCTAACTGCTGACTGAATCTGCACGTTAACCTTAAGAGAATTGTGAATAATGACTCCCAAGTCCCTTTGTGTTTCTGATTTCCTAAGCATTTTCCCATTTAGAAAATAGTCTATGCCTCCATTCCTCTTTCCAGGATGCATAACCTGTCACTTTTCCACATTGTATTTCATCTGCCACTTCTGTGTCCATTCTCCTCACCTGTCCAAGTCCTTCTGCAGCTCCCCTGCTTCCTCAGTACTACCTGTCCCTCTTCATATCTTTGTATCATCTGCAAACTTAGCAACAGTACCTTCAGTTCCTTCCTCCAAATCGTTAATGTATATTGTGAAAAGTTGTGATCCCAGCACTGACCCCTGAGGCACACCACTAGTCACCGGCTGCCATCCTGAGAAAGACCCCTTTATCTCCACTCTCTGCCTTCTGCCAGTCAACCAATCCACTCTCCATCCCAGGATCTTACCCTTAACACCATGGGCACTTAAAGGAGCAGGAACATCATCAGATTCCTCCCCCCCAAACTGAAAGCTTGTTAATATTATAATTTCTGTGGTGGCAGTAAGGAGAAGGATCTAAAAGATGATTTCAAGAGGCGTTGTCATCAGTCCAGATGCTTGGCAGAATCTATGTTAACCTTCAACATTTTGATGCCTGGCTCAGATTTTAGACTTTTCTATGCTCTGTATTCAAAATCTGTACTTTTATGTTAAATTAGAAGTGGCAGGCATACTTATGTCCTTCCATCACATCTGGAAATGGCTGCTAACTTTAATTTTTACTTTAATATGAGTTCTGATAAAAAGTTACCAACCTGAAATATTGACTGTTTCTCTCTTCACAGATGCTATCTGACTTGATGAATATTTCCTGTATTTCCATTATTTTAAAATTCATAAGATATCTGAAAGAACATCACAAACATTTCAAAAAGGCCATCACACAAAGCGCAAAAGTATTCGGGTTCTCTTCATACGCCATGTCGCACTCTGAGATGCTTCAATATAGTCAAAGAACCATTAAAGATATTTCAAAATGGTCATTACAAATGGTGCAAAGCTATTTAAGTTGTCCACATAGATAAAGTTGCACTCTGAAGTGCTTCAATACAATTGTGATACATGTGATACCAGGGAGGCAGTGCTTGGTAGGCTAGCGGGACTGAAGGTGGACAAGTCCCCGGGCCCGGATGGAATGCATCCCAGGGTACTGAAAGAAATGTCAGAGGTAATAGCGGATGCGTTAGTGGTTATTTATCAAAATTCGTTGGATTCTGGGGTAGTGCCGGCGGATTGGAAAACGGTTAATGTTATGCCGCTGTTTAAAAAAGGGAATAGACAAAAGGCGGATAACTACAGGCCGGTTAGCTTAACATCTGTAGTTGGGAAAATGCTGGAATCCATCATTAAAGAAGAAATAGCAGGCTATCTGGATAAGAATGGTTTGATTAAGCAGACGCAGCATGGATTCATGAGGGGAAAGTCGTGCTTGACGAACTTGTTGGATTTTTATGAAGATGTGAGTAGTGCGGTTGACGGAGGGGAACCGGTGGATGCGGTGTTTTTGGATTTCCAAAAGGCGTTTGATAAGGTGCCTCACAAAAGGTTGCTGAAGAAGATTGGGTCACACGGAGTTGGGGGTAAGGTGTTAGCGTGGATTGGGGATTGGCTATCCGACAGGAAGCAGAGAGTCGGAATAAATGGGTGCTTTTCTGGTTGGCAGATGGTAACTAGTGGCGTGCCGCAGGGATCGGTACTGGGGCCTCAACTATTTACCATTTAGACGATCTGGAGGAGGCGACTGAATGTAGGGTAACAAAGTTTGCAGACGACACAAAGATAAGTGGAAAAGTGAATCGTGTGGAGGGCGTAGAAGGTCTGCAGAGAGATTTGGACAGGCTGAGTGAGTGGGCGAGGATCTGGCAGATGGAGTATAACGTTGACAAATGTGAGGTTATTCATTTTGGAGGAAATAATATCAAATTGGATTATTATCTAAATGGAAAGAAATTACAACATGCTACTGTGCAAAGGGACCTGGGGGTCCTTGTGCATGAGACGCAAAAACCCAGTCTGCAGGTGCAACAGGTGATCAAGAAGGCAAATTGGATGTTGGCCTATATCGCAAGGGGGATAGAATATAAAAGCAGAGATGTCTTGCTGCATCTGTACAGGGCATTGGTGAGGCCGCAGCTGAAATACTGTGTGCAGTATTGGTCCCCTTATTTGCGGAAGGATATATTGGCCTTGGAGGGAGTGCAGAGAAGGTTCACCAGGTTGATACCAGAGATGAGGGGTGTTGATTATGAGGAGAGACTGAGCAGATTGGGTTTGTACTCGTTGGAATTTAGAAGGCTGAGGGGGGATCTTATATGACCTATAAGATAATGAAGAGGCTGGATAGGGTAGAGGTGGAGAGATTCTTTCCAATTAGAAAGGAAGCTAGAACTAGAGGGCACAGCCTCAAAATAAAGGGGGGTCAGTTTAGGACAGAGTTGAGGAGGAACTTCTTCTCTCAGAGGGTGGTGAATCTCTGGAATTCTCTGCCCACTGAAGTGGTGGAGGCTACCTCGTTGAATATGTTTAAATCACAGATAGATGGATTCCTGATCGGTAAGGGAATTAGGGGTTATGGGGATCAGGCGGGTAAGTGGAACTGATCCACTTCAGATCAGCCATGATCTTATTGAATGGCGGGGCAGGCTCGAGGGGCTAGATGGCCTACTCCTGCTCCTATTTCTTATGTTCTTATGTGATATGCACTGCATACATTCAATGTGAGTCATACAGCCAGAGGGGGTTCTATGTAGTTCCACTCCCCTCAGTTCACAATGGCTGAAAAGTCTCCCATTGCACCTCTATGGTGGCTGCCTCAAGATTTAGTGCATCCCTCAGTGCGTAGTCCTGGGCTTTGGAATGTACCAGTCTTCAACATTTGGTCGGGGACTCTTTGTACTGGAAGACCAACAAGTTTCGGGCAGACCAAAGAGCGACTTTCACTTAGTTGATGATCCTCCAGCAATTCTGTTTTTCATTGAATCATAGAATCCCTACAGTGCAGAAGTAGGCCATTCAGCCCATTGTGTCAGCAACAACTATCTGACAGATCATCTTATCCAGCAGCCCCCCCCCCCCCCCCGCCCCCCCACTGTCCTACCCCCATAACTCTGCACATTTACCCTGCTAATCCTGCTAAACTACACATCTTGGGACACTAAGGGGCAATTTAGCATTGCCAATCCACTTAACGTGCACATCTTTAGACTGTGGGAGGAAACCAGAGCATCCAGAGGAAACCCACGCAGACATAGGAAGAATGTGCAAATTCCACACAGACAGTCATCCAAGACTGGAATTGAACCAAGGTCCCTGAAGCTGTGAGGCAGCAGTGCTAACCACTGTGCCACAATGCTACCCTATTTTTATTTTATTTTTTACTGGTAAGTTTTAAGCCTTGCTCAGTGATATGTCTCATAGAGATACATGTCTCTATGCCTTCCACCCCACATCAGATATCTAACTGTCTAGGTTGCCATTTCAGTGCAGTACTCAGTGTGCCAGCTTTTGGATGAGACTTTAAATTGAGGCCCTTACTGCCCCTCCAAATGAATTCTGAAGGAGCAGAAAGTATGTTCTCAACATTTATCTGTTAACCAAAGCACCAAAATAGATTATGTGAGACCTTACTGAGCATAACTTGGCTGCTGTATTTGCATATCACTGTGACTGAACTTAAAAAGTACTCCATCGACTGTGAAATGTTTGGGATGTCTTTGAGAGAAAGGCACTATATAAATGTATGTTCTAGTTTTATTTTTATTTTTCTAGCACTGAATTAGCTGTAACAAAAGTTAAAAATTTGGAGTACTGTGAGCAATTTTGGGCCCCACACCTCAGGAAGGACATACTGGCACTGGAGCGGGTCCAGCGGAGATTCACACGGATGATCCCAGGAATGGTAGGCCTGACATACGATGAACGTCTGAAGATCGTGGGATTATATTCATTGGAGTTTAGGAGGTTGAGGGGAGATCTGATAGAAACTTACAAGATAATGAACGGCTTAGATAGGATGGACGTAGGGAAGTTGTTTCCATTAACAGGGGAGACTAGGACGCGGGGGCACAGCCTTAGAATAAAAGGGAGTCACTTTAGAACAGAGATGAGGAGAAATTTCTTCAGCCAGAGAGTGGTGGGTCTGTGGAATTCATTGCCACAGAGGGCTGTGGAGGCCGAGACGTTGAGCGTCTTCAAGACAGAAATTGATAAATTCTTGATTTCTCGAGGAATTAAGGGCTATGGGGAGAGAGCGGGTAAATGGAGTTGAAATCAACCATGATTGAATGGTGGAGTGGACTCGATGGGCCGAATGGCCTTACTTCCGCTCCTATGTCTTATGGTCTTATGGTCTTAAAATGACATTCCCTGTTACTTTGGTGCATTATATTTCCTCAAGCACTCTGCTGCTTTGACACAAGTGAACACAGAATCCTGTTCTAAAACCTCTTCTTTATTGTCCAGTTCAGTGGCAGTGGCCTCATTTGATTTCACCCCTAAATATCAAATAGTAGCTACAGAATCTCAAATGATGACTTCCTGCCTTTCTACCTCTGGAGTCTCCCTGAAAATTTATCTTTGGTCCTTTCTTCTTTCTGATCTACATGCTGCTTCTGGGTGACATTATATGTAGACATATGACCATCAACTCTCCAACTCCACCACCCACCTCGAACCTGTTCTCCACTTTCTCCAAAGGACAATTTTAAAGTAATGATCCCTCATCACTGATTCTTCAACAAACAGAAATAGCCTTTCCTTATTCCCCCTATTTAAAAAAAATCACAATTTCAAAAGCTTTTATTAAATCTCCTCCTTGCATCCCCTGCTTTAGTGGAAATAATCCCAGTATCTCAAATGTCTTCTCATAACTATAGCTTCCCTGGTATTACTCTGGTGAAGATTCTTCATAAGTGAGCTTGTTTGAAACGTTATTAAACCACAGATAAGATCAAAAGACAAGTTTAATCAGGCCCCCATGGATGTCAACACGTACACTTTCTGACAGGAGTCACTGGATAATGATCACAAATGAGAAATGTGATTCCTGTTCCTCCTCCACCCCTTTCCTACCTGAGAATGCTGAAGCCATTTATAGAATGCAGTTGATACCATTTAACTCAGCACAGGCCAGAACTCCAATCAGGGATGGCCTGGTTTATTGGATCAGTACAAAAAAACCATCAGGGTAGCTTCTTCTGTGAATTTAACAGACACTGTGATGAATAATAATGTAGGTGGGACAGATATATGCATTCATTTGAGGCAGATATACAATCTTGTATTTTTGATCAAAGTTAGTTATTAGTTATTGCTTACAGTAGCTGTAAGTCATCAAGCAAACTACTCCTGGCACTGCAATATTTATACATTTAGTCTGCCTAAAGAGCAAAAAATCTGAATATTGATTTCAATGGGCATGGTGTATAGTTGATGGTCCATCAGATACTGCGAGTATGAGATCTCCACTACAATTGGATGTTCTGCGCATTATATAGAATTAATACATAGGGCCCTATTTTACCATTTTGATTCTAAGTGCTGGGTGGACCTGATCCTGGGAGAGTTTCAGGTCCGACTCTTAGACCCGTTCTGAGGTGCCCCCATACACACTCTGCCTGCAAAAATATCAGTGAGTCTGAATCGCGCTGCACAAGCCTGTGGGCGGGGCTTAACACACCCGAAACCCTGCGACTCTGATCGGCGCCTCCAACTGCGCATGTGCAGAAAAAAAATGATAGAATGTTGCTCCTCTGCCACATCCCTCCCAGGCCGGATAATGCTTCTCCCCGGTGCCCACAAGACAATGCCCCACCCCCCCCAACATTACTGACTCCCTTATCCTCCCATCCCTTCTGCCACCCACATCAATTGCAGGCCCCTCCCCCTTCCCCCCCACCGATCTCAGGCAGAGTGGCAGCGGACCCCCCTTCCCCACCACTAATCTCAGGCAAAGTGATCTACCCTCCCCTGTACCCCCACTGATCTCAGGCAGAGTGGCAGCAGACCCCTTCCCCTCCACTGATCTTAGGCAGAGTGAACCCCCCCCCTCCCCTTCCTCCCCACCCCGGACCCTCCTGCACAAGGCCCCTATCCCCTCCTGACTCCAATGGCTGTACGACACCTCCCTCTCTTTCCCATGTCCCCGATCATTGAGGCACTGATCCACCACCCCACCTCCCCCCCCACCCTCCCATCAGCACACCTGCAAGTGCTCACTTGCCTTCCCCTCAATGCTAACAAGCAAACTGCATGTAACTTGCTGGAATGCTCTGCCAAACTGCCTGCAGCTGATCTGACCTAACGAGGGCATCTCCATAAAAAACCCAAGGATGGAAAGGCAGGCAGGCAATGCAGGAAAAAATGACCACACCACCAGCCCTCCAATTTACTGAAGGCGACCTGGGGAGGCTGCTGGATGTGGCAGAGGCAAGGCGGGACACCCTCTTCCTCTCAGGAGGACGCAGACCCAGGGGGCTGATGGCAATGCAGCCTGGGAGGCAGTTGCCACCTCAGTCAGTGCCATGGCACTCGCCCCCAGAACTGGGAAATAGTGCTGCAAGAAGGTCAATGACCTCATCCGGGCAGCAAGGGTGAGTGCTTAACCCCATCTAGCATCTTCCCCCACATCTCCCCCAGATCACCCCACCCCAGCATCCTGCATGATTTCAGCCCCTGACCTCCAAGCATCTCCTTCCGTTCCCCCCAAGAGCAACACTGTGCTTGCCCTCTAAGGGCACCTGATACTCTACAGGAGTCACGCCACCATTTCTTTCCTGGCTCCTCTGTCTCCACAGGAGAAGACCGACCATAACACCAGAGAGAGGGTGAGGACAAGGGGTGGGAAGCTAGACCTTCGAGTCCTCACCCCCTTTGAGGAGTGGGCGCTGGAGATGTTCAGGGAAGGGGAGATGTGGGCTGTCAGTGACAGCATGGTCGGGCTGGAATCAAGAAGTGAGCACCTGTCACTCCTCCACTCAATTTGAGGCAACTTCTTGGGAGCATGAGTTTTGGGTGCGAGGGGCAAGGTTCAAAGATGTACGAGGCATGTTTATTTGCATAGAGAGGCTGCTGGGTGCCTGGAACACGCTGCTGGGGGAGGTCGTGGAGGCAGATACGAGACTGACCTTTAAGGGGCATTCTTACAGCCAAGTGAATGGAATGGGAATAGAGACATATGGTCCCTGGAAGGGTAGGGGGTTACAAATCAGATGGGCAGCCTGGTCGCTGCAGGCTTGGAGGGCTGAAGGGCCTGTTCCTGTGATGTAATCTTTGTGCTTTGTTCTATGTTCAATTGGTGAAATGTCAATCACGTTTTTTGCATCCCGGATTCCTCTTCCTCCCTTGCATTTAACCTTGTGTTTTGTGTTGCAGGGAAAGATCCAGACGCCTCGGGGCCATCTGGCATCCTGGCCCCAACTGTGGGCTTCCACCCATCTTGGTCCAGACAGCTCGACGAGTCCTCGGAGGATATGGGTGAAGGGACCTCCGAGGGTGGCACCGTTTTGGTGTCAGTTTCTACCTTGCAGTTCACCATCCCAGATGCTGTTGGTGGGTCCAGTGATGAGGCTTCTGGGTCATATCTGATAATGTACATTGGATGGAAGAAGGAATGTCCGAAGCCTCTGGCACGTGAGGGCCTGCCGGAGGCGAGGACTCAGCTGGCCCCAGGCTACATGCTGGACCTCTGAGATCACTTCTCCCTCAGCTGCTGGAGATGCAGCAACAGAGCCAGGGAATGCAGGAGGGGCTGACAGCCACACTGGACCAACTGCGAAGCTGTTGGGAGGCGTCCCAAAACTTTCAGATGGACCAGCTATTGCCTGTTTTGCCAGGCCAACACTGCAAGGGTGGTATATGCAATGGAAAGCCTGGGGCAGGGGATCCTCACCATGAGTGGCAGGCTCCAAACGAAGGCCGAGTCACAGCAGGCCACAGCGGAGTCCCAGAAGGCCCCGGCCGAGTCACAGCGGGCCACAGCTGAGGCACTGAACAGGCTTCTTGAGATTCTGCGGCCCATGGCTGAGAGGCTCGAGAGCTTGTAGGAGACCCAGCGGGACAGCACTGAGACACAGTGGGCTATGGCTGCAGCCCTTGAGAATGTGGCCCACACAGAGGGCCATGGCTGAGAGGCTCAGAGCTTGCAGGTGACCCAGTGGGGCAGCGCTGAGACACAGTGGGCTATGGCAGCAGCCGTTGAGAACGTGGCCCAGTCACAGGGGGTCATGGCTGAGGGGCTGCAAAGCGTAGCCCAGTCTGAGAGGGCACTTACTGCAGCCATTGACAGGTGGCGCCCGACTCAGGTGGCCATCGCTGAGGGCTCAACCACCATGGGTAGGATGCAGGTAGTCCTCCAGGACTGGCAGGGCCAGGTGATGCCGGAGCTTATGTAGCTCACTGCAGAAGCACCGCATCCCATGGAGTGACCCAGGGGCCCACAGGAACCCCAAGGGGGGAAAAAGGGCTCGAGCCGATGCCGGGGTCTTCCAGCCAGGAGACTGTGGCTGTGGCTACACCTTCTGACTTCCCCCTTCCTGACACCGGGGCATTTCAGGGGCCGCATGATGAAGAGGGTGTCATGGAAACGTTCCAGACACCTGGAAGCCGGCCAGGGCCCTCAAGGTCCAGGGCCTCCAGAGGACACCTGCCACACAATTCACAGGCAATGGGGCGAGATAGGCAGCTGACCCCCTCCACCTCCGATGTACATTCTGGGGAGACACTGAGACAAACCTACAAACCACCCCCGCAGCCAGGGCTCCTGCTCAAATGCCTCCAAGATGTCAGAGCTCCTGACAATGAAGATGTCATGCACGCTGCCTGGGTGTCTTGGACAGACGTGTATAATGTTCACATTGTGGTCACACACCAGTTGGACATTCAGGGAGTGGAACCCCTTTCTCTTGACGAATCTTCGTGGATTCTGCAGGGAGGCCTTGAGGGCAACATGGGTGCACTCAAAGCCCCCTGTACGTTAGGCATCCCCGCAATGGCTGTGAACCCTGCAGCCCGGGCTTCCTGATGGGCCTGGTCCAGGTTAAATTTGATGTACTGTCCAGCCCGGGCATACAGGTCTTCTGTGACCTGCTTGACACAGGTGTGCACAGCTGACTGGGAAATGCCACATACATCTCCGCTAGGGGTCTGAAAGGAGCCAGTTGCATAAAAGTTCAGAGCGGCCATCAATTTGACAGCCACCGAGAGTGGGTGCCCCCCCCCTTGCCCCAAGGTGCCAGATCCTGCAACCGGTGGCACAGGAGTTGCACTGTCTCCTTTCGGAGGCAGAGCCATTGGCGGCACATGGTGTCCGATATCTGTTCAAATGACACTTATGCACAGAACTGCCGGGGTCTCTGCTCCCTCCTTCTCCTATGGATGAATGGCGGCCACCTCCTGCCTCTGGTGGTCGTCTGCCTCGACTCCTGCAAGTGGTCAGGCCTGGGCCTCCTGCTCCTACTCCTTAGCTCCAGCAGCAACCAAAAGATCCAGCAGCAAGATCAATCAGTTGCATCACAAAAGCCATCTCGTCACTCTGAAAGTGTAAGTTTCAGGGCAATCCTCCATATTTTAAAAGGACTCAGGAGAAACCTGACAGTTTAAAAGTGGCCAACTCTGGCTGCTGGCTGATAAAAACCTCCCAGAAGGCTCGGCAGGACAAACATAACCTGCCTGTGGACTGTGCTAAGAAAAAGGTGTGCGCCCCCTGAATATACAAGTGGCCAGAAAAGGCAAACACACCAGTGTGTCAAAGAAGGACAAAGGGAGATGGAGGCCAACAGACGAACAGTAAACAGACCAGCAAGGAGACAATGGCCACGGAAATCGGCCCATCCACAGAAGACAAGACGACCCATCCCACAAATGGGATACCGTTCAGGAAGCTCCGGAGGAGCATTCAGAAGACAGTAAAATAATGACCCACGGGGGGGTCAAGGCAGTTCCAGCCTTTTGTGTTTGGACTTGCCTCAATTAAAACTGAGACTGCTGGTGATCGGAAGCCCATTGTCCTTGAAAATCACCTACAGGGGCAGGGAAGTTGGTTGTTAAATTGGGCTGAAGTTAAGATCAAGAGAAGCAGACAAGCAAGACCGAGCTCTCTTCCAGAATCGCAAGCTGATGTGCAGAGGTGAAGATCAACAGCAGCCCAGTTTCGACCCTGCACTAAGACATTCGAGCCCACCACAAAGGAACCCCTTTTAGAATTGTGAGTATCCCAGCCAACCTTGTGAAGCTTCCGAGGATAGGATAGAGGTTGAGGCAAGGGGAGGGGTGATGTATTGTAATTTTAAAGTTCAGTAATCTTGTTTTGAACTGTGTAAAGTAAGATTTTACGTTGTACCCGTTAGCATTTCTCCCATAGCAATAGTATAAAGTATAAGTTTTATTCATGTGTGGTGGGGTATTGGAGAGGTTGATTCTATTGTTAAATAAATCACTGTAAGTTTTGAAACTCATTTGGAGTCCACCTTGCCTTTGTTCTCTCATCAGCGCACTCTGACGAGGTCACAGTTTCAATATCCCTTACCATAAATCCGGAGTCTAGAACCGAGGGTGATCTGAGCGATTCGAACCCGCTCACTCAAGGGAGACTGCTGGTCAGGAGATAAAAAGGACAGAGTCTCTCTGTCCTCTCTCTTGGAGACCTACTCGAGTGGAGTGGGTGCAGGGTGGCCGTTGTCCCACCGACAAGGAAGAGAATCACTCAGGCCTTGGTGGCGGTTCTGGGATGGCTGTGTGATATAAGTATCAGGTTACTGGTCAGGTATAAACGGTGAGCCTGGTTCAGCGCTCTCTCCTGTGGAGTTGCCCCAGTGCAGCATTCCCCGGCCTTTGAAATTTCAAGGCCTGTAAGAGAGAGACACTCGCAGCTATCGGCAGACCCCCAAATACCGGCCTGTAAGTGGAGTAAAGAGAAAGATCCCGCTACAAAAGGTGGGGGGGGGGGCGTGGTTGGAGATGGAGAGAAACACATATAGAGGTTAAGGAACACTGTTTGCCTCTAGCCCATCACCAGTCACTGTCCATACTGCCCATTCCTCCGCCACATGCTCCCCAAAATCAGATCCCACATGTTCCCCAGAATCACAACTCCTTAAAGTTCAGAGGCTGCAGCAGTGCAATTTGCAAGGGCTTTGTGTACATCCTTCAGTTGGCAAAGTGCTGAGTGCACTAGGACCCAGCAGCATCCACAAGACCTGAGGTCAGTGCTGAGACCTGGGTCTGTGCTGCAAATCAGACATCGGACATCCTGCTGAGCAACAGGCCCCCCGCCCCCCCCTACCCCACACACTCACAGAGCCCCCACCAACTCGAGAAAGAAAATAGCTGCAATGAAAAGACCCCCGTAAGCAGCAGAGATGCTCGGCACTTACCTCCTCACTAACCCTCACTGATGAAGCACCCAAATCGGACCTATATGGAGCATATCTGTTTCACGCCGATTCCGGATGGGCGAACACAGTGATAAAGGAGGAAGAGCCGGTAAGGTTGGGCATACAGCCCATTTAGTCAATTTAAATGCATGCAACTGTTATATTAGCATTTTTCCAATCCATTGGAATCACTTCTGCATCCAGGGAATTTTGGAACCTTGTAACCAATGGGTCCACTATCTCCAACACCACTTCATTTAAAATCCTAGGATCTGGGGACTTGCCTGTTTTCAATCCCAAAAGTTTTCTCAGTACTTTTTCTCTAATCTAATCTAAATAGTTCTAAGCTCCTCCATTTCTATAGCCTCTGTATTTTTTGTTACTATTGAGATGGTACTCGTGTCCTCCATCGTGAAAACTGGCAAAATATTTATTTACTGTCTCAGCCATTTCTACGTTCCCCACTATTAAGTGCCCAGCCTCATCTTCCAAGGGACCAACGTTTGCTTTAGCTACTCCCTTCCTCTTTATATACTTATAGAAACTTTTGCTGTCTGTTTTTATACTTTGCACAAGTTTTCTTTCATAATTTACCTTTGCTCTTTTTATTACTTTTTTAGCGACCCTTTCTTTATCTTTAAAAGCTTCCCAATCTTCCAGTGTGCCACTATCATTTGCAATATGGTATGCTTTCGTTTTTGTCTTTATGTTATCCTCAACTTCCTTGCTTAGCCAAGTCTTTCCTCCTTCTTACCAGCTTCCCTCCTCTCTGGAATATATTTTAGTTGGGAGGACTTGAATATCTCCTTAAATATCTACCACTGTTCATCAACTGCCCTAACTTTAAGTCTTCCTGCCCAGTCCACTAGGGCCAAATCTGTGATGCCCTTTGTTTAACTCCAGAATGCTAGTGTGGAGCTCCAAGGAATGGCAATATAGGCCACGATTCTCCCATTGCAACCCACAACTTTTCTGTAAGGTCGCGTCTGCGGCCTTGAACAGGGATTTGCGCATGTGCCAGAAACGCATGCGCATCTCCCAGAGCCGGCGAACAGTCGCCAGTCAGACCATGCTGGAAACCGGCAGGAAGGCATTTAAGTCATTTAAGTCTGTTTTTAATATGTTTTAAATGCGCATATTAGTTAATTATCAGGACCTTTCAGGTCCCAATTGAATCTCCCACCCCGCCAGGAGTACTTCATTCCGGCAGGGTTCAGACTAGCTCCCCACGTTTGGAGAACTAGCGGGAGACGCCGCTGGAGTGAAGGGGGGCAATCGGGACCTCCCAAGGGAGTCGGGTGGCGGGGCGGTGGTGCCCCCGGGCATTGGCATCCTGGCACTGCCCAAGGTGCAAAGTGCCCATGCCCAGGGGTACCTTGGCACTGCCCATCGGGTAGTGCCAAGGGGAAGGGCCTATTGTGGGCGGGGCCTAAGGGTGATCGGTGGGGGTGGGGGGCCCGTTGCCACTCTGCAGACAGGATCGGTCTGGGATGGATGGAGGCCAGCGATTGGGAGGGTCTGCTGGGGGCAGGGGGACCTGCTGGGGGACCTGCTGGGGGTGGAGGGGGGTGGGGGGATCGCCACTGCTGCGGGGATGGAGCCTGGACATTGGGGCGCTCCGGGATAGGGGGTGTCAGGGCTGGCCCGAGAATTGCTCTGAGGGGAGGGCTGGAGGGGCAGCACTGCGGTGGTCCTGGGCTGGCCAGCGATCGAGCTGGCCAGCAAATGGGAGGTTGACAGTTTGCGGCTGCTGCACATGCGCAGAGCTCCAGAACTGACAAACTCCAGCGTGAATAGGCCCCATGCCCCCCTGGTTTTTAATGAGATTCCCGACTGGGATCTCTTCAATGCACAGAGTGTGGAGATTCAGATGAGAAGCTGAACTGACAGAACAGTCGGGATTTAGAACAGTTCTCCCAACAATTCAGCATTTTTGGGAGAATCGTGGCCATAGTTCCAAGTCAGGATGGTGAGTGGCTTGGAAGGAAACTTCAAGGTGATGGTGTTCCCATGCATCTGCTTGTCCTAGTCCTTCTAGATGGTAGCAGTCATGGGTTTGTTAAACTCGCCTAGCGTCAATACACTGATGCCTGAACCTTAACAATTTTTAAATGTGATATTTTCCATGTTTTAGATATGGGATATTGATCTGTCCCTGATTTTATTTACAGGCACAATTGTTGGATGAGAGCGAGATCCCAGAATGACCCTGGAATTTTGTGCAGGCGTGGTACATTGGGGAGACCATGCAGACGCCACGACAACGGATGAATGAACACCACTTGACCATCACAGGCAGGAGTGTTCCCTTCCAGTCGGGGAACACTTCAGCAGTCACGGGCATTCAGCCTCTGATCTTCGGGTAAGTGTTCTCCAAGGTGGCCTTCACGACACACGACAATGCAGAATTGCTGAGCAGAAACTGATAGCCAAGTTCCACACACATGAGGACGGCCTCAACCGGGATCTTGGGTTCATGTCACACTATCTGCAATCCCCACGACTTGCCTGGGCTTGCAAAATCTCACTAACTGTCCAGATTGGAGACTATACACAGCTCTTCAACTTGTGCTTGGCCCTCTCTCCACTCACGTTGTCTGTACCTTTAAAACTTGATACCTGTAAAGACTCGCATTCCAATCATTATCTTGTAAATTGAGTCTATATATGCCCTGTTTGTGAACACAGCTCCCACTCACCTGATGAAGGGGCAGTGCTTCGAAAGCTTGTGCTGCCAAATAAACCTGTTGGATTTTAACCTGGTGTTGTGAGACTTCTTATTTCGTACACTGCCAGAGGATGAATTCTTTATTTGTTATGTAATTTGTTTGATTATGTTTTACCAATAAAAATTTGAACTTACTGGTACAGTCTGTCTTTTGGTTTCTTCACTAGTTTTCACAGCACACATTATGATGTGCAAGGCCTTAATTATATTTTGGGTAATTATCTTCCATAAATTGGGTCCAACCAGGATAAGCAAAAAATAACAAGTGGGATAAAAACAGAAAATGCTGGATAAACTCAGCAGGCCTAAGCAACATCAGTGGAGAGAGAAACAGAGTTAACATTTCAAGTCCATATGAACTGAAGAGGGGTAGAAATGTAAAAGCAAAATACTGAGGTTGCTGGAATCTGAAACAATAACAGAAAATGCTGGAAAATCTCAGCAGGTCTGACAGCAGGTCTGTGGGGAGAGAATAGATGTGGAGATGCCGGCGTTGGACTGGGGTAAACACAGTAAGAAGTTTAACAACACCAGGTTAAAGTCCAACAGGTTTATTTGGTAGCAAAAGCCACAAGCTTTCGGAGCCGTCAGCTCCTTCTTCAGGTGAGTGGGAATTCTGTTCACAAACAGGGCATATAAAGACACAAACTCAATTTACAGAATAATGGTTCAGAGGCTCTGAAAGCGTGTGGCTTTTGCTACCAAATAAATCTGTTGGACTTTAACCTGGTGTTGTTAAACTTCTTACTGGGAGAGAATAGAGCCAATGTTTTGAGTCTAGATAACCCTTTGGGTAGAAATGTAATGAATTATATAGTTGGAGAGGTGGGTGGAGGAGGTGGGGCAGAATAGAAGATCAGGAATAGGTCGGAGCAAAGGAACAAAGGTATCATGGACACAAGACAAAGGGAGTGTTAATGGTGACATTAAGGATTAAAGAAGTGCTAATAGCGGCATAAAGGTCAGTGAGAATTGTTTTCACAGCCAGGAAAAGCTGATCAACGGTGATTGCTTCCAATTGTCAACCAACCAGCAATCAGTGGCTGCTATTTCCCACTGGGAAATAACAGCTGCTTGGCAATCAGGATCAACCATTTCATGTTGGCCTCGATTCACGGCCAACAGCAGTTTCACCCATTCCAGTGAAACTATTTCTCCTTCTGGAGTTCATAGATTTTAGCTGCTTGTAAATTCCTGGGATCAATTTGAAGTCAGAAAAATTCTTGTAGATTTCAGAACACCTACAGGTCACTTTCTTTTTTTTGGATACTTTTGCAATGGTGAGAAAGTATGCCCTCTGGTGTGTGATATCTGGATTGTGATGATTGTATGAGAGATTTGAGGATTGTCCAAGGCAATGTTTCCAGTAAGTCATTTGATATGCTGTTTTGTAGAGTCAGGTGTTTTACACCAGGAGTTCCTGACCAGCAGTCCACAACTCTGGAGATTGCCGTGAGAAGGTTTCAAGCGGTCCATTGCCACTGCCTTGGTTTTCTCAACACATCAATCTAGCCCCCGGATAGGTTCAGCTATTACCAACTGAAAATAAAGTATTGAGTCAGCATGAACATTGACCATGACATTTACTTGTGTTCATCAAAGATACCTCCACAGCTTCACAGAACTCAGCAGCAGCAATATATTAGTATGTTAAATAAAACAGAAACAATAAACATATTTAATTTCATAACTAATTTTTATACTAAAAAGTACTTTTATTGTCTTACAGGGGTCAGTGGCAGAGGGTTTCAGAAGCAAAAAGGCTGAAGACTCATGTTTAGCGGCATACTTTGCACATATTCTGCTGTCTCCTGCAAGCAACAATGTCAATTAAGTAAATACAAGCCAAAGATACTCAGAATTTCATTGTTATTTAGTCAGGGAACTTTGCAAAGTATTTGTCAGTTTTAACTCCAGGTCAAACACACTCAGCAAATAACAACTTGCATTTTGTCTATTTTTAAAGATTATATTGTATTTGTGAGACATGCACTCATTAGCTGGGTGAAATGTGATGTCCAGAGTGTGACATCTGGCATAGGCTGACGTATGACGTTGTTTTTACATTATTAGTAACACTGCATGACATTGATCATGATAAGAATGTGCTATTTTGTAAAGATGGATACATTTTACCATGTTAATCAAAATGGATGATTCCACTGCTGAAGTATAGCTATATATACATAATATGAACAATTACACTATGTAGGTTCATTTAAATTAATCCTCAGCTTGCTTACAAGTCATGCTGCAGAACATTGACTTTGTTTGTAGGAAGCTGTAGACATTTTGGCTCCAGAATTAAATGAGATATATAAATTTGAACGAGACTGTGTGGCGCCTGGAATGTGACATCTGGAGTTCTGAAGTATTATTTTAAAATGTTTTACTGTTGAGTAGAGAAATAAATAAATATATATTGCTACAATAATGTGAGTGGTTGGAGTCCATTTCTTGAACATCAGTCTATGTCGCGGATGACGCAGGTATAATCGCAGAATCAACTGATGAACAGTTTTGACTCTTTAAAACTGATGTCCTTTCCTGTTTGCTGTCTTTTCTTACTGCTCTCTCAGCCACTTCTCATCAAATCTTTGGCCCCTTGATTCAGCAAAGCTGTCCAGTATGGGTCTGTTGTTAGCCATATCTTCCCAGCTTGCAGAATTGATATTATATTATAAGTTTTACTTTACCAAGTATTTTAAACTTTAGTGTTATGATGATCATGAAGACCACAGGGGAACATTAATACATCTACTCATGGGCTTTGTGGAGTATGAACTGCCTTACTGAACAAGCGGAGGCTCCCTAATGGGAAGCAACCAATGGGGGTTTTTAAGCATGTAACTTTGCCTGGACTGAAGTTGTAGATCCCGAGGTGAAAACTACCTGCTGTAAGCTGCAGGAGCGGCCTTTTCCTTTGGTGCACAGTAAAGGGTGTTAGTGTCAGGAAACTGGCATTTGGCTGAGTTATTACCTTCTAAATGTGATTGCTGCCTTTCTAATATTAAAAAAATCTTGTTGTCTGACACAGTTAATCCTAAGTAGCAGAGCTTAAGTACAACCTTTAGTATGGTTCTGGTGCAGTCTTGTGCCATGACCACTGCGTCTACATTGATGGTAAATCCAAAACTATTCCCAAAACTATTCTTAAAAGAAAAGCATTCTTAAAGGCAGAGAATAATACAATATTAAAGCCATCTCAAATCTACTACAACAAAACTATTCCTGAATTCTTCTGACAGAAAAACCAAGTTTTTATTAACCTCCTCCACCACATTTAATAGGTCCACCCCATCCCCCGAGTATAATCATTGGCTGGGGTTTTACCGGCACGTCCGCCCGAGGCTCGTAAGATTGTGCCCGGGGCCAAGGGAGAATGCCATTCCTCGAGCCTTGCCCGCCCTGAAATCAGTACGGGTGTTCTGGTAAAAGCAGGGCCATTATCGGGGCGGGTGTGCCGGTAAAATCAGTGCCATTATCTCACAATCCAACTCATTGGGGGCGGCCTTGAGCTCACACTCACTATCAGTGCAAATGTTGGCGGGGTTCAAGATCCAGAAGTCGCTGGAGAGTTCATGATTTCAGATCTACCCCATCCCACGCCGGTGACATCATCAGGTTCATACCCATAATGGGTTTGAACCTGATTTACATGAATTTAAAGAGATTTTAATATAATTAGCCCTGCCCCTCACCAGATATTGATCCCCTCTCCCCCACCCCCACCAAACATTGACACCTGTTTACAACAGGTTCACTTCGATGTGAACCTGATGGGGGAGAGAGACATGACCAGACAGTGACCAGACTAGTGACTCCCCCAGTGGAGGCCTCATGGGGGAGATTCATTTGGATGTGGTGGTGGTCGGAAGTGGACAGAGGAGCTGGGGTTGCTGGCAATAGATGTTGGGGGGTTGTGAGGGAAGAGATGATGATCGGAGTGGTGGGGGAGGGGGCTGATGATCAGAGGGGCGGGGTGGTAGAGAAGTGCCGACTCCAATCAGAGTTGGGGTGGGGAGCCCCAGGGATCGCCGTGCTGGGCGGGGTGAGAGAATTACTCAGATTATGATCAGGGTGCCTTTTAGAGATGGCACTCTGATCTCTGTGCAGTCAGGTATTGCTGACATATTGAAGCCGTTCACTTGCTTAGAGTGGGAAGGGATTCACTCAGTTACCCAAATTGCAGGTACACCAGCAAGTGCACATGGGGGAGATGTCATTCACCTGTTTTGAGTGTGGGAAGCGAATCATCCACCCTGCTGATGCACCAGTGAGTTCATCCCGGGGAGAGACTTTCATCTGCTCTAAATGTGGGAAGGAACCTGCTCAGCAACACCCACCCCCGCCCACCCTCCGCCGTATGATGACATGAAACTTGCCCGTTGATTTTTTTTGGCAAAGTATCATAAGATCTGAAGAGAAAACTGGCGTGTTTCTCTGGAGAGGAACACGCTGGTTTTCTTGCTGCAAGCAACACTGCCATTTGTCGGTAAGATTTAGCCCATTATTTTTCCCATGTGCATCAAAATATTTTGCTGAGTCAATTTCAAAATGAGATGACATCTAAAAAAGCAAGAAAACCATTGAGTTGTTTTATTGATAGGATGGTAACAGAAATAAATGATTAATGTCTGCCCTATTAATTTTTTACCTAAAAGCAGAATGTTGATCAGGTGAGCTCTGTATTCCAAAGGTGCATCTTAAATGAAAAACCTGTCACAAATAAACGGCAGTCAATTTTGTGTGGATGGCTGATGCGCAGTAAATTACTGTATTGTCTAATTTCAGACATTTATTATGAATGTATATGTTGACGAGAGGAGTTAGCAAAATACTGACACCTATTTCCTTTGTGCCAGAATATGACCCAAGTAAATTTGAAGATGGATTTGAAACTGAATCCCAACATTTAATGTACTGTATGTTAGTACAAAGTGGAAAATTGTATTTCATTACTCATTGCACGTGACATAAGTCCTAAGGTAGGGCCATTTGGTAGAAGTGGATTGCCAGAAAATTGTTTGAAACACATTGATTTGGATAATTTGGTCATTATTATATTGCTGTTTGTGGGGGCTTGCTATGCACAAATTGGCTGTTTTGTTTCCTACATTACAAATTTGAATACACTTGAAAGGAATTTGCAACGTCCGCTGTCTTGAAAGATGCTATATTCTTTCTGACAATGTCCCTTTAAATGGATAAAAGCAAAATATTGCGGATGCTGGAATCTGAAACAAAAACAGAAAATGCTGGAAAATCTCAGCATGTCTGACAGCATCTGTGGAGAGAGAATAGAACCAATGTTTCCAGTCAGGATGACCCTTCGTCAGAGCCTTTAAGAGGGAATGTCCTCCTGCCGGTAAGTGGCGCTGTGTTGGAAGGGTAATCATAATGTGGAGATGCCGGTGTTGGACTGGGGTGAACACAGTAAGTTTTAACAACACCAGGTTAAAGTCCAACAGGTTTGTTTGGTAGCAAATACCATTAGCTTTCGGAGCGCTGCTCCTTCGTCAGATGGAGAGGAAATCTGCTCTCAAACGAGGGTAAGGGTAAGTCATGGCTGGATCTTGGAAGGGTAAGTCATGGCTGGATCCTGTGCGCATGCTCAAAAGCATCGGCGCTGTGTTCAGGTTTCTAGGAAGTGACGTTGAGGTTTTCCACAACTTCCGGTCTGAGGGAAGCGGGCGCTTGTGGTTTGGGACAAGGTGAGTGAGCAGCAGCCAGGCGCACAGAGCGTGGAGGGGCGGTGTTGTCAGGCTTCCTGGGACCAGGCTGATGGGGTCTCAGCTTTCACCATGCCGTAAGAGGCCGTTATTATCATTGACCGGCCGCTTTATGCCGAGTGCGGCTGAAGCGAACTTTAACAATGTTCCACAGAACAAAGCAAAGTTGCTTCAAGTCATCACTTGAATATCTAGTAACCCATTTGCTCAAACTGTTTATGAAATATGCAACATCTCTACGAGCATTTCCCTCATTTACGACTTCTAGCTGTACATGATTAATGTAAGTTCTACCCCAACTCCAAGTTCCAACACCCCGTCTACTTCCTAAAGTATTATCCTGTGCAAACCCATTTGCTCTAGTATTACTTAGGAAGCTCAGTGTAACCTTTTGCTTTATACCATTCCTATGAAGTACTTTGGGGCGTTTTATTACTGTCAGATATCTGATATAATTGCAAGTTGTTGTTGAAGTGCAAGTAGGTGGCTGTTTTAACAGGAAGGAGCTTTTGGGACACTGGAATGATGATAACAGTGGAGGTGAAAGGGCAGATAGCCAAAACCTTCATCAAAGAAGTAGGCTTTAAGGAATGTCTCAATGGGAATTGCAAAGCTTAGGGTGTAGGTACCTGAAGTTACCAATAGAGCAGTTAAAATTGAGGATGTCTCTGCAGTGCACCTTCTGCAATGTAGCTAAACTCCTACGTTTCGAGGAATCTTGGTCCCCAGAGATGTGAACAAAGGTTTGTCAGTGTATGAATGTGCCCTTGCATCCATCAACCAAGTCCCAGCAATGGGTTAAATTGTACCCACTGCCTCCTGGCTCAGATGTGGAGATGCCGGCGATGGACTGGGGTGGGCACAGTAAGAAGTCGCACAACACTAGGTTAATGTTCAACAGTTGTGTTGTGAGACTTCTTACTGTGTCCTGACTCAGGAGAGTAAAATGCACTGGAGTGGAGTAAGCAGCTGGTGAGCAAGCATCTTCTGGCAATCCCTGAATCCAAATGATCTCCTCATGCAAAGGTCTGGCCCTTCCTCTGGATTCGGTTCATAAGGTCCAGAAGGAGATGCAGATGCTAGGCAAGTCTGTGTCTTAAATTCCTGCTGAGACTATGCAACAAAAACAAATGGAGAGGACACCATCCTTACTCTTACCAGTGAAGAGACCAACCAAGAGGAAGCATTTTATGGTCCAGCTTAACTGGTGTAAAGAAACGGTGTCATGGATTGATTCTGGTGGAAAGGATTATTACAATCTATTGGCCAGGCACTGCCTGCCTTAAGCTGGGCAGCCCCCAGCCAATATGATACTGACCCGCCAACATCACCCTTTGGTGGCGTGAGGGATCCTATCCTGACAAGCAGGCAGTATTTTGGTACCAAATAAACAAAAAGTGAAGATTTTCCAGTTTATAAGCTGGCATGTCAGGACCATGTGGTCCAGACAGCATTGATCAACTGTGAGCTACACAAGTTAAACATTGACGCTGCTCTTCAAGAGGCTAGATTGGCTGGTACTAGACCAATTGTACCTTCTGTTGGCATGCAAAAGTGCAGATGACGACAATAGACATGGAGTGAGTTTTGTTGTCAACAACAGATTGATGCAGATGATTGAGATTTTGATTTCTGAAATCATCATCAGATGGCAGTTTTGTTACCATCATCTGTGCTTGTGCACCAATTAATGTCAAAGACAAAGTAACATTCTGGATGATATTCTGGAGCATCTGTCACATGGAGAAAAGTTATTTCTCCAGGGTGACTTTAATGCAAGAGTTGGTTCATACAGAGTTTCATGTCAAGCAAATCTTGAGTCATCATGGCATTGGAAAGATAAACAAAAATGTCTACTAGAACTTTGTGCAGAGCATAGACTTTATGTTTTCAGCACCTTCCAGGGCAAACATTGGCACAAGGTGTCATGGTGCCATCTGAGATCTGGCACCAACTTGATCTGCTAATCAGCAGAAGATGTGATTTATCTTGTAGCATCCTTCACACCAACACAGATCACAGTGCAGGATTGTGATAACTATTACTCATTTGTCAATTGTAGGGTGAAGGTGCAACCATGGAAAATATATAAGTCTGAACACAGTGGCATAACAAATGTCAACATTCCAAGCACAAGGGATAACAACAAATATCAAAGTTCTCAGAAGCACTTAGGCTGCCTCTTCAAACTGAGGGCTCACCAGATAATGCTGATGAAGCATTGATCAATCATCTACAAAACTGCAGTTCCTGTCATTGAAGCAAAGAATGCAGCTCACCTGCCCCTGACCCTAAGACACGTGACAATCTCATGTTCACGGTTGTGCAGAAGACAGTAAGATACTGTGCCAACAAATATTAAATCAATCTATGCAAAGGAATACAAGTTGCTAATTGACAGTGATAACCTTTGCATCATGTATGATGGCATTAAAATGGTCGTTGGCCCTTCAAAGTTGCTTCTTTGAATTTCACAGATGGGAAAGTACTCACTGATAGGAACAAACAAATGATCCACTGGCTAGAACACGACACTGAAGCTGCCATACCATATTCAGTTACCTCCTCAGCATTTTTTAAAGTTTATTTGTTAGTCACCAAGTAAGGCTTACATTAACACTGCAATGAAGTTGCTGTGAAATTCCCCTAGTTGCCACAGTCTGGCACCTGTTTGGGTCAATGCACCTAACTAGCACATCTTTCAGAATGTGGGAGGAAACCGGAGCACCCAGAGGAAACCCACGCAGACACGGGGAGAACGTGCAAACACCACACACAAAATGATCCAAGCCAGGAATTGAACTTGTGTCCTGGCGCTGTGAAACAGCAGTGCTACCATGCCGCCCCGCTGGGAGAGTTTCTGTCCCACTAGAGATGTGTGATGCAAACATCATGTTGTACAAAAATAAAGACAATTAAGAGGATTCTACCATCTACCAAGTCATCTCACTTCTCAGTGTCACCAGGAAGGCCTTTGCCAGAGTAATTCTAATGAGGCTTAATCCACTAGCTGGCAGAATATACCCAAAGGCACAATGTGGCTTCAGAGCAGGCAGGCTCATGTTAAACATGATCTTTGTCGGCTTCAAGTGCAGAGACAGCAAACACTACTCACCTTGCTTTTGTGGATCTTACAAAAGCATTTGACACCATGACTAGGATGATGGGCTTCTAGTGGCTACTAGAAAGAATTATCTGTCCTCCCAAACTTCACAGTTTCCTATGATCCTTTCAGGATGACGTGCATGGCAGCATTCAGTTTGACAGCTCCACCTCTGACAACTGAAATCAAGAATAGGGTGAAACAGAGCTGCATCTCGGTCCCTATTCTGTTTGGTATTGTTTTCTCAGTCCCATGGTTTCCTTCCTGATATCGAAGGAATGTACCTCTACACGTGATCAAACCTCCCAAGACTGAAAGCCAAGACAAAGGTGTGCACTTTCCTGATCAGAGAACTTCTCTGGCTGCTGATGCTGTTGCACTTGTTGCCCAGATAGAAGATCAACTCCAAAGGCTCATGGATTGCCTATCACATGTTTGTGTCAAGTTCTTCCTCGCCCTCTGTGTCAAGCAAACTGTAGTTATGGGACAGGGTGCTGTGTCTCTGCCTGTGATGAGACTCAACATACCACTGAAAACAGTCAACAAGTTCTGCTACTTAGGTTATCTGTCACCATAGATCCAATCTTCTAACAATTTAGCACATGCATTGGCAAGGTAGCCTCTAACTTTGGCCAACTAACAAAATAGGCATGGAAAACAACAAACTGACCTGCAGAACCAAGATGCTTACCTGCAAAGCTTGTACCTTCAGCACGTTGCTGTATGGCAGAAAAACACCGGGCTGATTAAGAACAGGCCCTCAGTCACTTCCACCTTGGTATCTGTGACACATCCCTGGCGTCATATGGAAAGGCAAAGTCACCGATTAAGCAGTCCTTTCTGGGGCATGTATGCCAAGAATGCTACCTCCAGTCAGACAAAAAAGGCTTTGCTGGCTTGGGCATGTACACAGGATGGAAGATGGCTGCATCGTCAAGCATATGACATATTTATTTATTCGTGTCACAAGTAGGCTTACATAGACATGGCAATGAAGTTACTGTGAAAATCCCTTAGGTGCCACACTCTGGTGCCTATTCAGGTTCACTGAGGGAGAATTTAGCATAGCCAATGCACCTAACCAGCCTTTTGGATTATGGGAGGAAACCGGAGCATGCGGAGGAAACCCCTGCAGACATGGGGAAAATGTGCAAACTCCACACAGACAGTCACCCGAGGTCGGAATCGAACTCGGGTCCCTGGCGCTGTGAGGCAGCAGTGCTAGCCACTGTGCTGCTACTATGGAGAGTAGCCCTTGCCAAGAAACCAACAAGATGCCCAGAGTTCTAATTCAAGGATGCTAGCAAAAAAGACATGAAAGCCTTCAACATCATTGAAGCACGGCACAATGCTTAGCACTTCTACCTCACAGCGCCAGGGACCTGGGTTCAATTCTGGCCCTGGGTGACTGTGTGGAGTCTCTGCATTCTCCCTGTGTCTGTGTGAGTTTCCTCCGGGTGCTCCGGTTTCCTTTCACAGTCCAATGATGTGCAGGTTAGGTTGATTGGCCGTCCCAAATTGCCCCTTGTGTCAGGGGGATTAGAAGGGTAAATACTTGGGTATAGGGCCTGGGTGGAATTGTTGTTGGTGCAGGCTTGATGGGCCAAATGGCCTCTTTCTGCACTGCAGGGATTCTATCATTCATGGCAATTGGGGAAACTCCAACTGATGATCAATTCAAATGGAAAAGTCAACTGTGGATGGAGTTTGTCACCACAAGATGTGGCTTCAGAGGTTCCAAAGTAAACACCAGCCCTGCAACAAAATGTCAACAGAGATCATTCTATACCACCGGCAAGGGGCAGCTTCACGTGTGGCACTTGTAGCAGACTTTGTCTTTCCACAATCTGCTTGTTCAGCCTTCAGAAATGCAGCAGGTTATCTCATCTGATCTCACCAAGGTTTTGAGCCTATGTTAGCATTATCTCCAGCAGATGGATTGAAAGAAATGTAAAGCTTAAGTATAAATATTAGAAATAGTCTTTTTTGAGAGATATTGGTTCTCCCTATGTCACAATAAGGTAGTTGACTTGATTTTCAAGGAGTTTTACGGGGGAAATGTTTGCGAGAATAGGAGGCAAGTCTCATGGTGGAGAAAGAGGTCGGGGACGTGGGTAAATCCATTTGCAGTATGAGTTCAGGACTGAGTTGGGAGTGAGGAGACAATGGCTGCATGAATAGTTTTGCTCCAAAGAGATAAATTATACCACAAGCTCCTTGCATTTGGGCTAATGGTCATTAATGTCCCACCGCTATTTACAGACTGCAGTTGGACTAGGTTTTTAATTATTTTTTTCTTTTCTGTGCAGCTGATTGGAGTTCAGATGAAATGGCCAGTTCAGGTCGGCTGAGGGAAGACAAATTCCAAGACCGGTTTGATTACCTACAAGCCCTTGTTACTGAGTTTCAAGATACTGATAGTCAAGGTAGGATGACAAAAAATGTCGGATGGTGATCCATGATTATCAGACACAATCTGAGTATGGAACTATGGAATTCTAAATAGATGCTCAAAAAGGAACAATCATGAATGTTTGGAAGCACAGGTGCCAATATTTTTGGCTGTGCTCATGTTTCTTGCTAGACAAAGCTACCTGTGTGATAAATTTATGCTGTTTATTTTTTAATCAATTATATACAGGGATATTTGTTGCAGCACTTCACCATGTAGGCTTTTCTAGGTGAATAGTATTGAAGTTGTCTTTCACATGATACGACACAGTTCAGCAAGTCAGATCTCTGATTGCAATCTGTCTCGGCTGAACGTAATCTGTATTTTTTTTGTATTTATAGAAAAGGAAGGATAGCTACTGAACTCAAAAGCACAGAACTCCAGTGATAACGTTTAAAATGTGAAGAATTAAAAATGTTTATTTAAAGGAAAAATAAAACTTAAACATACAAGAGAAATGATACATAGTTAGAAAAGATTTTAAAAGATAACCCACAAAAATGACTTATAAAAGGTACACAATGAAACGTAACTTTTTGGCAATAGTCCTTATAGATTCTTAACTGAAAAATTCAGGTGTGTTATCCAAATCAAGAAATTGCCTTTCACCGCCAACAGGGGTACATTCTTTGACATCCCAAAATCTGATGTGGGTTTTCCAAAGGCAGATTCAAACAAACTACTTCACAAATTGTTTTTCTCAATTCACAACTTTTCACTGCTTTTCAGCATACTCCGATACAAAGAAGCTGGTCTTCAGTGGGCTTCCTGCCGAAAGAACTCCACTCCAACTGAAAACATGTACTAATAAATCCTTCTTTCCCCTTTCTTGTTCGCTTTCTATAGTCTTCACAAATCCCTTTAAACTTAGGTTCCCCAAATATTAAAGCCTTTCATGTTTCTATATTACCTCAATTTTGGGTCAATAAAATTTAAAATGTCTTCCCCTATTTACCCATGAATCCCCTGTCAAATGTAAATGTCCTTATTGCCTTTGGACCTCTTTTCAAATGCAATAATTACACAATAATTTAAACATTTAACCCCAAATGTAAATTTCAAACCTACTTAGTTAACCTGTAAACTAAAACCCACTATAAGGCCTCATTATAAATGGAAAGACTTCATACAAAATGCCTTATGCTCCACAGACAATTTGACTTCAAAAACCTCTCCTCTGATTAACCCTAGATACACATAGACTCAGCTTTCCTTTACCTACACAGTATGTATGGTACACACAAAATAAAAATATAACCATATCATCCCAATGTTCATTCTGCGATTGTGTACATCAGTCCCAATGACACTGACAATGCCAGTCTAGTGTGTGAGGGTTAACATTGTTTTGTTCTACATTTTCAGAGGCAAAGGAGCAAGTTCTGGCAAACCTGGCTAATTTTGCATATGATCCCAGTAACTATCAGTATCTTCGACAGCTGCAAGTTATAGACCTATTCCAGGATATGCTCTCAGAAGATAATGAAAGATTTGTTGAATTTGGAATAGGTAAAACCTAAGTTTATGTTTGTACTTTATTCCACACTCCTTTAGTTGTGGGTATGGATCTTCCAAGCTGTGCTCAATTCCAGACCCGTTGTCATAATTAATCAGCATTTTTTAAGGAAATATCACTTACGTTGAAAAAAGAGCAACACCAGAAATATTGGTTTCACTATCTCAATATTTTAGATTTACCTATTTGTCTGATTTTCTGTGATGTAACTCTTGAGTTTTGGAATGTGGTTGTTATGCTTAACTGTTAATCTTACATGTCCCTTTAAGATCACTGCTCAGATATATCTTGGAGGAAGGTGATTTATATTGATCCAGAGGTCAGTTATAGATTAATTACCGCTAATAAGGGAGTTTTCAGAGAGTGAGGTGATTACAATTTTCCAGGTCAATTTGTAAAACTTCCTCAGTATTAGGTTTTTAATGTGTCATTGGCTTGCATGTAAAATGATTGGCTTTCTTTCAGCTCTGAACCCTTTGAAGTGTAATCAATGCTCTTCAGACTCTCTTAAAACTTTGCATAGATAATGGTGGCTCTTCCATGATTTTCCTCAAGTGGAATTAGGGATATAGGTTTATGACATGCTACGTACCTGTAGATTAGCAGCATTAGGATTTATTTTTATTTCCAAGTATTATAGGACTTTCAGAATAAGATTATTTATTTGTAGCAATTATAAATCAATGATCTTGTTGTTTTGTGTGTAAGTGGGAAGGGAACTGTAAGGACATTAACAGTGAAGTTAATGTTTAATGTGGGTGATCATTCATATCTCACCTGTACTTCTTATACATTACCTGTTTCTCCAAATTTTCATGGACCCAAGAATTGCCAGTGTTTTTTTTATATCCTACAGGTGGTCTCTGTAACCTGTGTTTGGACAAAGAAAACAAGGAATATATTTTACAGAACAATGGAGTTCAGGCAGTGCTGGACTGCTTATCCAGCCCCAATGAGGACATAGTACTGTCTGCCATTACCACATTAATATACCTGGTGACGCCCTCGTCCCAGACAGAAATCACGGCAATACCAGTCGTTGAGTGTATGCTACGTTTCTCCATGTCCAAAAACAAACGTCTGAGTAACTTAGCGACCTTATTTCTGGAAGATTTCTGTTCCCCAGAAGAGGTAGAAAAAGTTCAGAACTTACAGAATCACACTGCGCTTGGAATACCACTTCCAAAAGAATAGGCTCAGAAAATTCTTAGAATTCTCGAGTTTCAATGCTTCTGGAAATGGTGCACTAAATGTGACAGGACTGCACTACATCACTGGTGTGCACAGTTGGATTCCTTCCTCCGTTTGATTCATTTAAAAACTTCAAAGTTTGCAGTATATGGTCCCATTGCAGCACCAACTATGTTAATTGTGCTAAGTTGTTGTTTGGAGTCAGATTCCAAATGTATTTTCTATCTTGCATATGGTGTTGGCTGCAGTATAACCTGCATTCTTATATGTAATTATCATCGGTTTTTAATGCTGTATAAGGGCCAGCTTGTTTGAGTTGGTAGCTCTCTTGCCCTTGATATAATTTAAGCTGATACTGAGGAAATGTTGCATTGGTAGAGGTGTGCTGTCCTTCAGATGAGACAGTAAACCAAAATTTTCACAGGAGGGTATTAAGATATCTTACAATCATATTCAACGAGTGGAGCATTCTTGAGACAAAGTTCCTGCCTCACCAAGATGAAAAAGGCAGGTTAATCGGTTATTCATATCTTTGATATTTATGGTACAGAATGGCTACTGTATTTACCTACATAAATTGTTACACTTCACAGGTATTTCAACAGTACTACACAAGTACTAGTTTTGTTTATCTTTCAGTGAAAATGACAACATTGTCCAGCATCTACTATAAGTGGATAATCCTAATTATGTTATTTTGGAACCAGTACTATACCCTCAACTGAAACACAAGGGAATTATGTCTGCTTTTTTGCTGGGTAAAATTTACAGTTTCTGTTTTACACATCAATGGGAACATAATTAGGTAGAAATAAGGAAGGCTGGAATTTTTAATGTCTCTTTATTCACGTTGGTGTGTTTATTTACCTGGTTACACTTTATAATTTTTTATTCACACTTGCACATACAGACCAAACCTTTCCTTCATTTTCTGGGCAGTGTTACACAACTTCCTTTAGTGTAAACATGTTTAAGATGTAGGTTTTTTTTTGTCCTTTAATGATGCTGGCCTTCACTGTGGTATAGTTCCATTGGTGCCAGTGCCCCCTTCTCGCAGTAACATCATGTTAATACCTGTTTTTCACAAGAGTTTAGACTGAGCAGGCTATTTAACTGAATGTGAGCTCGATCCTGTCCTTACCTAATGGAATTCTGCTTCCCGAATGTTAGGAACTGTGTAAACAATCAAAGAGCCTTGTACACATGACTGATCAATGATTGAACCAGAGGCCTTTCAAGTTTGTGCAGATTAGAACATAGAACATAACAGCGCAGTACAGGCCCTTCGGCCCTCGATGTTGCGCCGACCAGTGGAACCAATCTAAAGCCCCTCTAATCTACACTATTCCAATATCATCCATATGTTTATCCAATAACCATTTGAATGCTCTTAATGTTGACGAGTCCACTACTGCTGCAGGCCGGGCATTCCACGCCCTTACTACTCTCTGAGTAAAGAACCTACCTCTAACATCTGTCCTATATCTCTCACCCCTCAATTTAAAGCTATGTCCCCTCGCAATTGGTATGTCCCCTCGCAATTGGTATTGCAACATGTTGTCATTATTCACCATGTGCAATGTCCATGGAATTAACTTTATTTAAGTGTTGTGTATAATATTTGTCATCTATTTGTAAAATGTTTACATAAAAGTTGAATTGGGATGCTTAGAATAAACTTAAACTCCCTAACAGTATGGAATTATGTTTCCTGTGCAACCCTCCTGCTCCCCCTTTCATCAACTTATATAATGCTTAAATTGAACAAAAAACGTGCATTAGACTATGAGGAATACACATTCAAAGTGATGGCATATGGGATTCACAAGGGTGTGAAATGCTTGAGAGATGTGCTACATTTTCTCAAGCATCACAACATATCTCAAACTGACCTATTCACTGCGCAAGACCGATTGTTGAAAACGGAGTGCCGGTTTGGAATATTGGACTTAACAAATCTCGGCCTTTTGGCTAAGATCAAGTGTAGTATGGATTGCCTGCACTTGGTTGAGGTCATTAGGTTACGCTGAGGCTTCATATGTTTCATATGAAGCAATTTTTAAAAGCGGCATCTCGGCCTTTTGGCTAAGATGCAAATGAGCTCAAGTCTTGGAGGAGGATCCTCCCCCTTCTCCAATCAGCTTGACTCATGTAGATCAGGCCCAGGACAGGGTGGTTTTGGTCGCCCGTCCTGTCTTGTCAGCCTGGATCTGAAATGTCTCAACTTGTTGAGACTCTGAATTGGATTTGATTTGATTGAATTGGAAAAGTATTTAAAAAAAAAGCATGTGAACAAGCTCGAGGGCATTCAGAAATTAGCACAAACTGATCTTGGATAATGTGTACGAAAGCCACTCTGACACAGTTAAACAACTAAATAATGTTGTCTTGCTGAAAAGTGGAAAAAGCGCTGTCTGTACTTTGCTAGAAAGCTCTTGAATCTCACCTCCCATTGTCACTATCGCTAAAAACATGTGTGCAATGGAATTACAGAGATTCCGCAAGTTAAACCAAGAATGAATAGCCGACATGACAGCCCAATTCCCTCCACTTCACAAAGCTCATAAATAGTATGTAAATGATTGAGAATTTAATGAACTCAATCTGACATGTGATTTATGGACTTTAATAGAGTGCAGACCTTTCACTCTAATTCCGTGAATTAAAGGTATTGTGCAATGTGTTGTAATTGTATATTAAAGGATTGGAGAATTGTGAACACCTCGTTATTTTATACTTTATTTGTAGTTATGTTATGAATTATTACTTATTTATGGCATGGTACCATTTTACAGGAAGCTATTCAAGTGGACGCAGGTGGGGAGAGCAATGTAATGTTTGTAGATGAATTACATTGTTCTGTGCTGCAAAGAATGAGAATCCAGAAGACTGTGTTGCCTGCTCGATGCCAGGGGTTTGGGACATCTGCTCAGGCCTGGAGAGGAACCTGCAGTAGGACGGGGACGATCCAGTTGTGTGGTTTATGTCGGTACCAATTACATAGCTAGAACGAGGAAAGATGTTCTGAATCGTCAGTATGAGGAGCCAGACACCAAATTAAGAAGCAAATTGAATGGTAATCTCTATTACCCAGGTCACATGCAGTTTGGCGTAAAGCAAATAAGATTTGAAAAGTGAATATATGGTTCAAAGACTGGTATGAAAGAAGTAGGTTCCAGTTTGCAGGGCACTCGCACAAATATTGGGGAAAATGGGATCTACACCTGAACCATGCTGGAGCCAGTGTTCTATGAGCCACCTAACTAAGGAAGTAAGAGGGTTTAAAACTAAATCATGGGGGCAAGGGATCAAATTTGAGAAGATGTGGCAAACCAAAGAGTAGAGACAAGGCAAAAGAGAAATTTATCAATGTGGGAAATGATCAACAGCACATGACAGGAAGGGATAGAGTAGAAATCTAAGTGGAAAGCAGAAACCAAGGCTGGAGGTTACAAAATAATGTAAGGCCAAAAATAAAGGCTCTTTCTGAATACATATAGCACTCAAAACCAAACAGATGAACTGATAGCGCAAATAGAAATAAAGAAATCTGATCTGCTACAGGATGACATAGACTGGGACCTGAATATTGAAGGGTATATGACTTTTCGGAAAGGCAGGAAGCGAGGAAAAGGTGGAGGCGTGGCTCTGTTAATTAATGATGGTATTAGCACATTAGAGAGGGATAACCTAAGTTCAGAAAACCAGGATGCAAAACTGTGCAGAAATGAGAAATATTAGAGGCAAAATGTCACTTGTGGAAGTGGTGTATAGGCCCCCTATTATAATGACCCAGGGACAGAGTATAATGAAGAGGTAATGGGAGCTTGAAAGGTAGTGATGATCTTGGGGAATTTTAATCTATTTATAAACTGGAAAAATCAGTTGGGCAAAGATCAGTTGGGACGTTCTTAGAATGTTTTGTGATAGTTTCTCAAAGCCAACCAGACAGCAGGTTATTATCGACCTGGTGTTGTGCAATAAGATAGGATTAATTAATTACCTCAGTGAAAGTGCCCCTAGGTAGCACTGATCAAATTATTGAATTTTACATTTAGTTTGAGGGAATGGGTCAAAGATTAGTCTTTTAAATTTAAATAAGAGCACATGTGGCAATGAAAATGGAGCTAGTTAACATGAAATGATTAATGAGGTTAAGAGATGTGGGCCCTGATTTTACTGGCATGGCTGCCCAAGGCTTGTAAGATGCGCCCGCAGTCAACTGGGAATGCCGTTCTGCGAGCCTCACCCGCCCCAATTTCGGGGCGGCTGTGCTGGTAAAATCAGGGCCGAGATCATCACTACCTTTCAAGCTCCCATTACCTCTTCATTATACTCTGTCCCTGGGTCATTATAATCAGGGGGCCTATACACCACTTCCACAAGTGACATTTTGCCTCTAATATTTCTCATTTCTGCACAGTTTTGCATCCTGGTTTTCTGAACTTAGGTTATCCCTCTCTAATGTGCTAATACCATCATTAATTAACAGAGCCACGCCTCCACCTTTTCCTCGCTTCCTGCCTTTCCGAAAAGTCATATACCCTTCAATATTCAGGTCCCAGTTCCATTTAAAGTTCCATTCCAATCAGAAGGAAAAATTCCAAGGGAGCACAGTTAATCTGTGATTAACTAAAAAAAATGTTTAAAGAGAAAGCATATCATTGTGCAAAGATGGGTGGCAGATCACAAGATTGGACAGAATGTAAAGAACAGTGAAGAATGACAAAAATATTAATAAGGAGAGAAAGCTGGGAATCAGGAGTTGGAAGGGATGGAGGAACTCAGGAAAATTACAATCACCAGAGAAGTGGTACTTAGCAAATTGTTGGAGCTGCAAGCTCACAAATCCCTGGGTCCTGGTGGACTTCATCCCATGGTCTTAAAAGAAGTGGCTGGTGAGGTATTTGATGTGTTGGTTCCAATTTTGCAAAATTACCTGGGTTTGGGAATGTGCCTTTTGAGATTGGGAAATAACAAATATAACTCCTTTATTCAAAAAGGGAGAGAGACAGAAATCACAAAACCACAGACCAACTGGCTTAACATCTGTCATAAGGAAGATGTTGAAAATTATAATTATTATGTTAGGGCACTTTAGTAAAATTCAAAGCAATCAGGTAGCTCTTTTGATACCAATCAAGTAAACAAACTCAAATTAACTTAGGGACAAAGTAAAAGGGGCAGCTCCCCAAAAGGAAGGGGGAACAGCCTGAACCAAAAAGCAAAGTACAAAGGAAACTTAAAACATTAAATCAACAGGTGATTATTGGGGTCGATAATACACCCCAGTCCCTGCGGTGCCCAGCGGGCGTAGAATCAAAGCAATCAGGTATTTTTTTCGATACCAATCAAGTAAACGAACTCAAATTAACTTAGGGACAAAGTAAAAGGGGCAGCTCCCCAAAAGGAAGGGGGGAACAGCCCGAACCAAAAACAAAGTCGAAAGGAAACTTAAAACGTCAAACCAAAAGGTGATTATCGGGGTCGATAATACACCCCAGCCCCTGCGGCGCCCAGCGGTCGCGGAAGGCGTCAACCGTGCCTGTGGACACCGCATGCTCCCTCTCCAGAGACACCTGGCCGCGAATGTAGCCGCGGTAGAGGGGCAGACAGTCGGGATGGACGGCCCCGTCGATCGCCCGCTGCCTGGACCTATTGATGGCGCGTCTCAGAGCAATCAGGTAGAGTCAACATAGCTTTGTGCAAGGGAAATCATGTTTAACCATTTTATTGGAATTCTTTGAAGGCATCACATGTGCTGTGGGTAAAGGGGAATCAGTGGATATAGTGTACATCAATTTCCAGAAGGCATTTGATAAAGTGACTTGATTGAAACATATAAGATCTCAATAGATCTTGATGGAGTAGGTATGCAAATTACATTTGCTCTTGTGTGAGAATCAAGAACTCGAGGTCACTGTTTAAATGTAAGAGGTCACTGTGCTCAATTAAGACAGTAAGGCACTATGGTTAGCACACTGCCTCAGGGTCGGGGATCCAGGTTTGATTCTGGCCTTGGGTAACTGTGTGGAGTTTGCACGTTCTGCGTGGACTTCCACAGTCCAAAGATGTGCAGGTTAGGTGGATTGGCCATGCTAAATTGCCCCTTGTGTCCAAAAGATGTAAATGTTAGGTGGATTAGTCATAGTAAATGTGCAGAGGGTGTGGGCCTGGGTGAGATACTCTTTCGGAGGCAGTGCATATTTGAAGGGCCGAATGGCCTCCTGCACTGTAGGGATTGAGGATTTTTTTTATTGCAGAGGGTAATCCTTGGAACTCCTTTTCTCAAAAGCCTGTGGAAGCAGAGTCTTTGAATATTTTTAAGGTACAGATAGATAGATTCTGGATATATAAGGTGAAAGGTTATTGGAGGTAGGCAGGCGGTGACAATTAGATTAGCCATGATCCAACAACAGGAAATGCTGGAAAATCCCAGCAGGTCTGACATGTGTGGAGAGAGGACAGAGCCAACGTTTCGAGTCTGGATGACCCTTCATCACAGCTCGGCCACGATCCTATTGAAGAGCACAGCATGAGAAAGAATAATTTCACGGCTTTGCAAATCATTCAATTTTCTCAGATGAGGTCGGGACTCGTTTGCAGTGCCAGGCCTTTTCCCAGTTGTCACTGAATTCCGTTGGTGCAGAAGAAATTCGACTTCACAAATGTTCAAAATTTCTGGACCACGTTATGCTTTTGTTACTTAACCAATGACATAAAATGTGAATCTAGGGATTCGCTAAAGAAGCAAAAGGGCGGGGCGAGAGAGAGAAATTGAAGATCTCTTATAGTTCGTGCGTCTCAAATGTGGCCGCTGTTCCTAAATCGCTGGTTGCTGAAGGTTTTATTCTGGTTTTGGGGTGACTTCAATGTTCAGGCAAACCTGCTCCACTTCTTTCAGCGAGGACCACGACCAGCAGGTGTCGCTACTTGAGCCGGAATGGAGCCCGGCTCTGGCCGCCGCTGTTCCTTCAGTCCGACAGACGTCGCTGTTTCAGCGGGGACGCGGTGTGACCGCCGCTGCTCCTCCAGTCCGGTAGGTGTCGCTGTGCTAGAAGGAACAAAGAGCAGCCGCCGCTGCTCCTCCAGGCCGGTAGGTGTCGCTGTGCTGGAAGGAACAAAGAGCAGCCGCCGCTGCTCCTCCAGTCCGGTAGGTGTCGCTGTGGAAGGTATGCGCATGCTCAATGCTCTTCGCGTCCCGGTTTCCATGAAAGCCGCTGAGGCCTCGGGAATTGTCCGGGCCGTACCGGGATCTGGGATGGAGTGAACCGTCTTTACTCGGTGAGCAATTACTTCTCATTTAGTCATTATCCCGACTTGTTTCGCGGGCGTGTGGCATGTTGCAATTGCTTTAACCTTGGTGGGTGGGTTTGGGGGGAGGGGGAGTAAATATTTGATTATAAAAGCGAAATACTGCGGGTAGAAATCTGAAATAAAAGCAGAAAATGCTGGAAAAAATCAGCAGGTCTGTGGAGAGGAACAGAGTTTAACTCCTCGCGTCCAATATGACTTTGTCCGAAGGGTTTAAATTATAATTCGGATGGTGAGGGTTGGAAGTGTAACCTGGGAATGAATGAGAAAGGGACCGGCCGATGTGTTAATTTTAGAGGTGAGGAAAGGACAGGCCTCTTGTTCAGTGGCGAACAATTTACTGTTAAATTTATATTCCCAGATAAGGAGCACCATTCAACTCACCTTAATTGATCCGTTCAGAGATCTCCATATAGGATCCAATTTAAATGATTCAGGTTTTTGATCAGTTTTTCAAGACTTTCCTGACATTTGTCCTAAAAGTATACGTCTTGTTCATAACTGTGTCCTTTAACTCCACTCTTTAGTATCAAAAAGTTAACTTTTAAAATTTCTAACCCCTTATAAACATTTTATAGATCAGTCTGCAAGCATGATTCCAACCTCCTTGTATTTGCCTTTTCAACTCACCCTCTTGCTGTCAGTTGGAGTATGTAATGGATAAGAGTGATATTTTAATTTTTCTATTTCATTTGAAGTGATCAAGGCCAACATTTGTTGGCTGTCCCTAATTGCCCTTGAGAGCAGTGAAGAATTAACCACATTGCTGTGGGTTTGGAGTCACATGTTGGCCAGATGGGCTATGACAACAATTGGTGATGGTTTTACGGTAACCATTACTGAGATTTGCTTTCAATTTCAGATTTATTTTCAATAAATTGTGTTAAAATTCCACTAACTATTGTGATGGAATTTGAAATGATGTCCCCAGAGCATTAGCTTGGACCCCTTGGTTATTAGCCTAGTGACGTTACCACTACAACACCATCTCTCCATAGGTTTATAATTTAGAAGTTTCCCTTTGTTTTTATGGTTTAGTTTTGTATTTGTTGATCTAAAATATGGGCTGGTTTTGTTTTATATTTGTACTATCCGAGTCTCTTATGGTTTGATTATAAGGTCATACTTAGCCATTTTACAACTTTTTATGGAGTAATTGTGTCATTTTGTTTCCTGCCAAATTGAGAAAGGAAGCATTAAAGGGTTTAACATTGAAAGTGGTGAAGTCCCGGGCTCAAATGATATATGCTCTAGGCTTTTAGGGGGAGAAGCAGAGGCTCTAATTATCATTTTCCAATTCTCTTGTGGCTACAGTTGTGGTTCCAGAAGATTGGAAGACAGTTAACATTTTTAACAAGGGAGAAAGGATAAACTCAATAATTACAATCAGCCTAACCACTGGTGGGAAAATTATTGGGATAAAAATTCTGAAAGACAAGATGAGTCTTCATTTTAAAAAGTCACTGATTAATCAAATATAAAATTTGTTAAGCGAAGTGTCTGACATTAAATCTTTTAAAGAGTGTTGATTTGATGTAGTACATGTGCTGTAGTCTATGTGGATTTTAGTAAGGCTTTTGATCTGTTCCCACATGTAGTCACAAATGTAAAAGCTCATGGGCTCCAAGGCAAAGTGGTAAGTTTGGTCCAAAATTGGCTCAAGAGGCAGAAAGCAAATTGTAGTTCTCGGGTATGTTTGTGCCAGGATGACTGTTTCCAGTGGGCTTCCATAGGGCTCAATGAAAGGTCCCTAACTTATGGTATACATCTATAAGTGGGACTTAAAATAAGGGCTGTGATTTAACAAGGTTGGAATTATACAACATTGGGTTGCATTTATGACCAAGAGGAAAATGGTAGACTGTAGAAAGATATCAATGGACTGGTCGGTTGGATTCAACAGTGACAAATGGAGTCCAACATTGAGAAGTGTGAGATAATGCATTTGGGGAAGGCTAGCAAGGCAAGTGAATATACAAAATGGTTGGGTACTGAGAAGTTAGAGGAACCTTGGAATGCGTGCCTATAGATCCCTGCAAATAGCTGGACGAATAGATGAAGCGGAATATAAAAACAAGGAGATTATGTTAAAGTTGTGTAAAACATTGGTTTTGACTCAACTGGAGTATTGCCATAAGTTCTGGGTGCCACATTTGGGGAAGATGTGAAGGCATTATGAGCCAGCTGGTTAACCTGGATGGTTAGTGTATGGTGCTAATAATGCCAAGTTTGTGAGCTCGATCTTTGTGCTGCCAGGAATGTATATTTTGACTGAGGTCATACCAAATTTTAGGGGAGGCAATAGTATGATGGTATTGTTCTTCTGAGTAGTGTTCTAGGCCCAACCATCTTCAACTGCTCAATCAAGAACTTTCTTTCCACTATGAGGTCAGGAGTGGGGCTGTTTGCTGATGATTGCACAACATCCAAGACCATTCGTGACTCTTCAGATACTGAAGCAGTCAATGTACAAATGCAGCTAAACCGGGACAATATCCAGGCTTGGCTGACAAGTGGCAAGTAACGTTCACATCACATAAGTACCAGGCAATGACCATTTGCAACAGTAGAGAATCTAACCATCGGTCCTTGATATTCAATGGCATTACCATCACTGAAACTCCCCTATCAACAACTGGATGTTACCACTAATCAGGAACTGAATTGAACTGCACTCGCTATATCATAACTGCGGCTATAGAACAGGTCAGAGGCTAGGAATCGTGCTGTGATTAACTTATCTCCTAACTCCCCAAAGCCTGTCTGCCATCTACAAGGCACAAGTTAGGATTGTGATGAAATCCTTGCCTGGATGAGTGCAAGCTCCAACAACATAAAAGGAGCTGAACACCATCCTGGACAGTGCAGGCCACTTGAATGGTACCTTATCCACAAATATTCGATCTGATCACAGTGGCAGCAGTGTGTACCAACTACAGGATACACTGCAGAAACTCATCAAGGCTCCTTGGCATTTTCCAAACCCGTGACCACTACCATTTAGAAGGATAATGGCAGCAGATGCATAGGAACACAACCTGGAAGTTCCCTTCCAAGCCACAAACACCCTTACTTGGAAATATATCGCCATTCCTTTACTGTCACTGGGCCAATTCCTGGAACTCCCTTCCTAACAGCATAGAACATAGAACATTACAGCGCAGCACAGGCCCTACGGCCCTTGATGTTGCGCCGACCAGTGAAACCAATCCAAAGCCCATCTAACCTACACTATTTCCAATATCGTCCATATGTTTATCCAATGACCATTTGAATGCTCTTAATGTTGGCGAGTCCGCTACTGCTGCAGGCAGGGCATTCCACACCCTTACCACCCTCTGAGTGAAGAACCTACCTCTGACATCTGTCCTATATCGATCACCCCTCAATTTAAAGCTATGTCCCCTCGTGCTAGCCATCACCATCCGAGGAAAAAGGCTCTCACTATCCACCCTATCTAATCCTCTGATCATCTTGTATGCCTCTATTAAGTCACCTCTTGACCTTCTCTCTAACGAAAACAACCTCAAGTCCCTCAGCTTTTCTTCATAAGACCTTTCCACCATACCAGGCAACATCCTGGTAAATCTCCTCTGCACCCTTTCCAATGCTTCCACATCCTTCCTATAATGCGGCAACCAGAACTGTACGCAATACTCCAAGTGCGGCCACACCAGAGTTTTGTACAGCTGCAACAAGACCTCCTGGCTCTGAAACTCAATCCCACTACCAATAAAAGCTAACACTCCGTACACCTTCTCAACAACCCTATCAACCTGGGTGCCAACTTTCAGGGATCTATGCACATGGACACCGAGATCTCTCTGTTCATCCACAGTACCAAGTATCTTACCATTAGCCCAGTACTCTGTAATCCTGTTACTCCTTCCAAAGTGAATCACCTCTCACTTTTCAGCATTGAACTCCATTTGCCACCTCTCAGCCCAGCTCTGCAGCTTATCTATGTCCCTCTGTAAGCTGCAACAACCTTCTGCACTGTCCACAACTCCACCGACTTTAGTGTCATCCGCAAATTTACTAACCCATCCTTCTACGCCCTCATCCAGGTCATTTATAAAAATGACAAACAGCAGTGGCCCCAAAACAGATCCTTGCGGTACACCACTAGTAACTGAACTCCACTAGTAACGGAATGGGCAATAAATGCTGGCCTAGCCCATAGGATGCCCATATCCTATGAATGAATACAAAATGTTGGGGCTGTTCTCGTCAGAGAAAAGGTTAAGTGGATATTGGATCAAAATCATGAGAGGTCTAAAGAATAAATAGCGATAAATTGTTCCTATTGTGGAAGGGACTGAGTACCAGGACATAGATTGGCAAAAGAATCAGAGGTGACTCTCTGTTCAGCAATTGGTCACAATCTGGCAGTACCCCAATTAGTTTGGCTGTATCCTTAATTTCCTTTTGCACAAGAGGAGTTTCACAGTACTAATTGATTGTGACTTACCTTTTGAGTTGTATGGAAGTAGCTGTATACAGTGACAGCACACCACTGTACAGAGAACAGTGTAGCATTCAAAAGCAAGTGGCTTATTTCCTGTGTCTTCTGTTGGTGTCTGCATTATCAGAGGATCATGTTAATCTGCTTTGTATATTCTCTCTCCTGAATTTGTGGTACCAATGGTGGTGGAGAGGGTCAACTGTCACATTGCACAGGTAGTCCCCGACAATCTGTACGTTTGTTTTGCCATTCACATGTTCCAATCACTTAATGGATGCTTTTAGCACCTTTTGTCAGCCTTTATCATCACCATTTGCATTCCCTTTGTCCATTAAAACCCCCGCCCTCATAGTATGAATCTTGTCTGATTTTCTTTGCCTTCAGCTCTGACGAAAGTCATCCTGACTCAAAACGTTGGCTCTATTCTCTCTCCGTAGATGCTGTCAGACCTGCTGAGTTTCTCCAGAATTTTGTTTGTGATGGTGGTCGGATAGTGAATGGAATCTCTGGCAAAGGTCCAAACTTTCCATGGATCCCATGAGATCCAGCTACCCACCAGAACCTTGTCCAAGTTACCATTCTTTGTGTGAGCTTCCACTGACAAACATCAGGATATTTGATTGCAGGCTGTAAGATCTGATGTCGACACGTTTGGTTCTAGCAAGAATAATTAGGTGTCCATGTCTAATAATATTTTCAAACTGCTTGGTATGGAAGGCTGAAGCCTGCTTGGCTGAGATTCGATAACTCGGTGCAAGCGTTCCAGGAAGCTTCACAGCCTTATCAAACAAAAGTTGTCACCTAAGAAATGTGAGATTATAGGACAGGTGATCAAAGAGTTGATTTAAAGAGGTAGGTTTTGAGAAGTGAATGAAAGGAGGAAAAAGTGCGAACGAGACAGAGAGGTTAAGGGAGGAAATGCCCAAGTGTAGAATCTGTACACGAGAGTAATTTACTATATTTTGAAAGATAATGATGCAAGGAACTAAATGGCTACGATTTTATTTTCATTCCTACAAAATGCAGCTGATGAGCATGCAGATTAGAATAAATCCTTTGATAAGTGATTCAGTTTATATAACAAACCAAATATAGACTGACGTGCTGTTCTCTGGTTTCAGTACACTTGTATAACATGATTTCTACAGAGGTGGGGTCAGGAAGAGCTTATCAGTAGCATCTTTGTAGTACAGGCATGTGGGACTGTTGTTGAGCCCAGAGATCTGGAATGAAAAGATAATAAAGATTAATATAACAGTTGTCACACATGATCCATGCTTCCCAGCAGCAGGAGTTAAGGGTCACTGATTTTTCAATCTGGATGTGATCCGTGATGATACTGTGCGTTTAAGAAATGTATTCGTATCATGTTTCTTGTTAGGAGCATGTTTAAAAATCAGCTCTGTTTTACATGGTGCCAATTTGTGAGGGCACCAGGCAGCTCACACGCTGAGAATGCTGACCAATGATTCATTTTAGCTAGGGATGTTTGTTTTAATTTGATTTGATGCATTTTTGTTTATTTGGTTTTTCCCCTGAGGTTTTGGAGTAGGGTTTTGATGAAGTTGATTGACGGAGGAGATTGAAGAGGTGTTTAAGTCTATGAGGAATATTGCTTGAATTGGAATGAAAAGAGATGGGTTAGTAGTTAAAAATAGTATCTTGTCATGATTAAGTATTTCAACTAGTCAAAGTTAAGCTTATCCATTCAATGTTGTTAAATAAGGTTTGTTTTGATAAAATTCTGGTGTCAATAGAATCTGAAATGATTCACATCTGGAGAGAAACACCTTATGCTCACAATGCCAAGATAGAAAAACTATTGGGGTTTCTGATTCGTACCCTAACAGATCCCTGACTTACGTTTGTCTTCGGAGCAGCAAGCAGTTAGTGTTCATTGCCTTACCTGAGATTAACCTGGGACCCCAGCCTGTGTAAAAATGGTTGTGTTGTGTGTGTAAATATATACGTACATTGTAAATCAATTGTGAAACATTTTCTTACATTAAACTATGTCAAAGCACCTTGGTTCTGAAATACTTTTGGACATTTAGAGCTTGTGAACGGCACTATACATGTGCAAGATTTCCTCAAAAACTGTGTCACAGATTGAGGACTTTATTGACTGTACTGCAAAAATACAACTAGAAATTCTTAAAATTGGAAGTTAGTTTTTTTTTGTTGTGAGCTGTGGGGTGGTAATTAGTTTTATTTGTGGGTTGCCTTGTATATGTGAAAATATGATAATTGATTACATGTCGTATGATCCTATGATACTGGCTGTTCTTTTATCACTCTGGGTCCTTTGTCAATATTTGCATACACTCAATATTGCTTCCATGAAGTGTGAAAGTATTTGGCCAATATCCTGCTCAAAGAATCATAGAATGGTACAGTACAGAAGATGGCTCTGTTGCCCTAATATGTGTTGACTCCTTTGAAAAGAAATCAATTTAATGCAACTCCCTTGTCCCACTCTTTTATCATATATTACAATTTTTTCTCAAATATTTATCCATTTCCCTTTTGAAGGTTAATATTGAATCTGTATCTGTACAGTACCCTATCAGGCAGCCTGTTCCAGATCCTAATGACTCCTCCTATTTCTAGGCACTACTGTAATCCCTTATCCCTAGAGCCATTCTCATACCTTCTCCAAAACCTTCACAGTATCTCGTACATACAATTGTTGAAAAAACTAAACGCAGCAGCTACATTTTTTGTCTATGCCTTGTATGTAATACCTTGTTGAGATTCAGGAGCAAAGACTATAGACAGGGAATTGATTAGTAAAGTAGCAGATTTGAAATTGTAACCATAAGCAGTGAACAAAGTTGATGACTTCTTGAGTTTAACTTGATCATACTTCCTTATTGGATATCTTTGCAATTAGATCTTGAATTCAGTCATGCAGACCTCTTATCTGTGCTAATGGTTTGTTGGGGAAAGGCATCACAAAATACAAACTAGATTTCCTGCATGTACTGAGTTAGCTGATCTCTATTAGAATTTGAGATATTGTGATAGAGGCATGATATATCACCCCAGATAATCTCATTAGTAAACGATTTTATGTTCACATTTTAAAAATTCTGTGGTTGAAGTGTATCTTTGTATTTCAGGTTATTGAACAATGTGTTTACATTAATGTATCACGGATTTTCTGTGTTATCAACTCTGACTTCGCTGGGGGATGCTCCACACATCAAACTACAGCCTTGTGCTGGCAATACAATTCCTTCTCATGATCTATGATCTGTTGGCCAATTCTTTTTCTGAGCTTATATTCACGGAGCCAGTGATCCCACTGATAATGTTCATGTAAGTATGTGTGTGTGTGTAAGCATGAGAAGGTAAATATATTACAGAAATGCTAACTCTATTTTAGGTACAAAAATAATAAAAGCATTCTCTATCTCTTAGTAGCATTAAATATGAGCCAGTCTCTGGAACTTGGATTCATCCACCAACATAGTGTCTGTAGCCCCTATTTTGATTATCATAGAATCCCTACAGTGCAGAGGAGAGCACTTGGCCCATCAAGTCTGTACCGATTCTCTGACAGTGTCTCTTACCAGGCCCTCTACCTGCCCTATCCCTGTAACCCCACGTTTCCCATGGCTAATCTTAGGAACAGTAAGAAGTCTCACAACACCAGGTTAAAGTCCAACAGGTTTATTTGGTAGCAAATACCATAAGCTTTCGGAGCACAGCTCCTTCGTCAGATGGGGTGGATATCTGTTCTCCAACCGTGCACAGACACAGAAATCAAGTTACAGAATACTAATTAGAATGCAAATCTCTACAGCCAGCCAGGTCTTAAAGGTACAGAGCATATGCTCCCTCCACCCACATTATCTGTACCTTTAAGACCTGGCTGGCTGTAGAGATTTGCATTCTAATTAGTATTCTGTAACTTGATTTCTGTGTCTGTGCACTGTTGGAGAACAGATATCCACCCCATCTGACGAAGGAGCTGTGCTCCGAAAGCTTATGGTATTTGCTACCAAATAAACCTGTTGGACTTTAACCTGGTGTTGTGAGACTTCTTACTGTGCTTACCCCAGTCCAACGCTGGCATCTCCACATCTAATCTTAGGAAACCAGAGTACAAAGAACAAAGAACAGTATAGCACAGGAAACAGGCCCTTCGGCCCTCCAAGCCTGTGCCGCTCCTTGGTCCAACTAGACCAATCGTTTGTATCCCTCCATTCCCAGGCTGCTCATGTGACTATCCAGGTAAGTCTTAAACGATGTCAGCGTGCCTGCCTCCACCACCCTACTTGGCAGCGCATTCCAGGCCCCCACCACCCTCTGTGTAAAAAAACGTCCCTCTGATATCTGAGTTATACTTCGCCCCTCTCACCTTGAGCCCGTGACCTCTCGTGATCGTCACCTCCGACCTGGAAAAAAGCTTCCCACTGTTCACCCTATCTATACCCTTCATAATCTTGTACACCTCTATTAGATCTCCCCTCATTCTCCGTCTTTCCAAGGAGAACAACCCCAGTCTATCCAATCTCTCCTCATAGCTAAGACCCTCCATACCAGGCAACATCCTGGTAAACCTTCTCTGCACTCTCTCTAACGCCTCCACGTCCTTCTGGTAGTGCGGCGACCAGAACTGGACGCAGTACTCCAAATGTGGCCTAACCAGCATTCTATACAGCTGCATCATCAGACTCCAGCTTTTATACTCTATACCCCGTCCTATAAAGGCAAGCATACCATATGCCTTCTTCACCACCTTCTCCACCTGTGTTGCCACCTTCAAAGATTTGTGGACTTGCACACCTAGGTCCCTCTTTGTTTCTATACTCCTGATGACTCTGCCATTTATTGTATAACTCCTCCCTACATTATTTCTTCCAAAATGCATCACTTCGCATTTATCCGGATTAAACTCCATCTGCCACCTCTCCGCCCAATTTTCCAGCCTATCTATATCCTGCTGTATTGCCCGACAATGCTCTTCGCTATCCGCAAGTCCAGCGGATACCACCTGGAGGAAACCCATGCAGATACAGGAGAACTTGCAAGCTCCACACAGACAGACACCCAAGGCCGGAATTGAACCCAGGTCCTGGTGCTGAGGAAGCAGTGCTAACCACTGTGCCGTCTCAGAGGAACTGCTGCAAAGCGAGCATGATGTGGAGATGCCGGCGTTGGACTGGGGTAAACGCAGTAAGAGTTTTAACAACACCAGGTTAAAGTCCAACAGGTTTATTTGGTAGCAACTGCCATTAGCTTTCGGAGCACTGCTCCTTCGTCAGATGGAGTGGATATCTGCTCTCAAACAGGGCATACAGAGACACAAAATCAAGTTACAGAATACTGATTAGAATGCGAATCTTTACAGCTAATCAGGTCTTAAAGATACAGACAATGTGAGTGGAGGGAGCATTAGGCACAGGTTAAAGAAATGTGTATTGTCTCCAGACAGGACAGACAGTGAAATTCTGCAAGTCCAGGAGGCAAGCTGTGGGGGTTACCGATAGTGTGACATGAACCCAAGATCCTGGTTTAGGCTGCCTCATGTGTGCGGAACTTGGCTATAAATTTCTGCTCAGCGACTCTGCGCTGTCGTGTGTCGTGAAGGCCGCCTTGGAGAACGTTTACCCGAAGATCAGAGGCCGAATGCCCATGACCGCTGAAGTGCTCCCCCACAGGCAGAGAACAGTCTTGCCTGGTGATTATCGAGCAGTGTTCATTCATCCATTGTCGTAGCGTCTGCATGGTTTCCCCAATGTACCATGCCTCGGGACATCCTTTCCTGCAGCATATCAGGTAGACAACGTTGGCCGAGTTGCAAGAGTAGGTACCGTGTACCTGGTAGATGGTGTTCTCATGTGAGATGATGGCATCCGTGTCGATGATCCGGCAAGTCTTGCAGAGGTTGCTGTGGCAGGGTTGTGTGGTGTCGTGGTCACTGTTCTCCTGAAGCAATCCAATAGATACTTACCTTTAACAATAAGAAGTCTCTCAACACCAGGTTAAAGTCCTACAGGTTTATTTGGAATCACGAGCTTTCGGAGCACTGCCCCTTCATCAGGTGAGTGGAGAGTTAGGTTCACAAACACGGCATACATAGACAGACGCAATTGCAAGATAATGGTTGGAATGCAAGTCTTTACAGGTAATTAAGTCTTTACAGGTACAGACAATGCGAGTGGAGAAAGGGATATTCACAGGTTAAAGAGGCATGGACAGTAAGCAAAGACAGTAAGCAAAGGCAAGCCAGGACAGTAAGCAAAGGCAAGCAAAGTCATTTTTTAAAATACTTTTCCAATTCAATCAAATCAAGTCCAATTCAGAGTCTTAACAAGTTGAGACATTTCCGATCCAAGCTGACAAGACAGGGTCTGCAACCCCTGTCTTGGGCCTGATCTACATGAGCCAAGCTGACTGGAGTAGGCGCAGGTCTTCCTCCTCCAAGGCTTGATCTCATTTGCATCTTAGCTAAAAGGCCGAGATGCCGCTTTTAAAAATTGCTTCATATGAAAATGAAGCTTAAATGTAACCTAATGACCTCAACCAAGTATTGCATCCGCATAACTACACTTGATCTTAGCCAAAAGGCCTATATGTAATCCCCATCATTTGGCCTGGGCTTGCAAAATCCTGCTAACTGTCCTGGCTTGAGACAATTCACACCTCTTTAACCTGTGCTTAACCCTCTCTCCACTCATATTGTCTGTACCTGTAAAGACTTGATTACCTGTAAAGACTCACATTCCAACCATTATCTTGCAATTGTGTCTCTGTCTATATATGTTGTGTTTGTGAATCCAAATCTCCACTCACCTGAGGAAGGAGCAGCACTCCAAAAGCTCATGATTCCAAATAAACCTGTTGGGACTTTAACCTGGTGTTGTGAGACTACTTACTGTGCCCACCCCAGTCAAACGCCAGCATCTCCACATCATAGCTACCTTCAACAAGGAATGAATTTTAAATTAATAAATAGATTAAAATATTAAAAAGTACTTTGCAATGTAACTCCAGAGACAGGCAGCAATTCCTTTGATGTTTTCCTTATAATGATGATGCCTTTTAAAAATAACTTATGAGTTGAATAGGCTTATTCCTAAAAGCAACACAGGACTGAGAGATTCACACTTGGTACTGCCATTGTGCTTTCAATAAATTAGATGTGTTGCTCACCGTTACTTGTTCCACACGTCTTCTGATGAAATCCAAATTCATTTCCCACTGCAATGGCAAGATAAGCCAAGCTCCACAATCTGTATCGAAGTATTTACAAACATTTGTTTTCTCCTACGAGAAATATAGAAAATGGGTACACCTGAAACTTTCAATTGGATAAGGCAGTTTAGTTTCAAGCTTCCGGCTGGTAAAATTTCAGCAATATTAGGACTCATGAAATAAACATAATTTTACTTCAAATATGTATGTCATGACCATTCCTTTCCCTGGAACCCAGAGATCTCCAGCTCGCTCATCATCCACGAAATAAAATGTATCCAGGTTTGATTTATTCTTGTTGTTGACTGAACTTGTCGCTATCTGCAATAAAATAATTTCATCATTATTAACACTCCAGGCACAGAGCTTGGATATGAGAGAAAGTCAGCAATTTGGACATGTGCCCGCAAAGAATTTCCAGACAATTGTGTTTAAGGTTTGTTTATTTGTGCTGCAAGACACGGAGAACGCTTCTTGCACATGCACAGATGCAGTGTTAGTGCCTGTGACGTTGCTCATAGCACTGAAATGAATAAAATAACCTGCATCAAAGTGGAAAGTCAGAAAAGGAAACCAAACATTGCTCTGGTTTCTCCCCACTCCCTTTCATGTCCCACCCCCTGCTCCTGCCCATAGCCCATCGCTGCTCCCAATGCTGCTGCTTCTGCAGTCTTTGCGAGCCGGTAAAATAGGTGGAAAATTGGGTTTGTCCTCTGTTTCTCGATGATGTCCTGCAAGAGGGGGTAGGGGGAGTGATGGTGGGAGTAATCCCAGTAAACTGATCGAGGCACCTGTGCAATGGTGCCCCTAGAGCTCAGCAGCCATCTTCATAGGCAAGCTGTGGTTCCACCACCCTCCCAATGGCGAGATTCGCATTACAGCTTCTGTATTGCACGGAGTGCCGTAAATCCCCATTACTTATCCCCGTTCGACACTTAAGAGTTTTTGTTGAAATAATTCCGCCCCATATGTATACATTTTTGAAATTGCTACTTTGAGTGATGCATTTAAATACTCTGTGATTGGTTGCCTTAATTGACGCGGCCTCTCACATTTGGAAACACTGCTGTGGCCTGTGTCAACAAAGGGTAAGAGTTTTAACAACACCAGGTTAAAATCCAACAGGTTTGTTTGGTAGCAAATGCCATTAGATTTCAGAGCACTGCTCCTTCGTCAGATGGAGTGGACATCTGCTCATAAACAAGGCATACAGAGACACAAACTCAAGTTACAGAATACTGATTAGAATGCGAATCTTTACAGCTAATCAAGTCTTAAAGATACAGACAATGTGAGTGGAGAGAGCATTAGGCACAGGTTAAAGAAATGTGTATTGTCCCCAGACAGGACAGCCAGTGAGATTCTGCAGGTCCAGGCAAGCTGTGGGGGTTACCGATAATGTGACATGAACCCAAGATCCCGCTTGAGGCCATCCTCATGTGTGCGGAACTTGGCTATCAGTTTCTGCTCAGCGACTCTGCGCTGTCATGTGTCGTGAAGGCCGCCTTGGAGAACGCTTACCCAAAGAACAGAGGCCGAATGCCCATGACCGCTGAAGTGCTCCCCCACAGGAAGAGAACAGTCTTGCCTGGTGATTGTCGAGCGGTGTTCATTCATCTGTTGTCGTAGCGTCTGCATGGTTTCCCCAATGTACCATGCCTCAGGACATCCTTTCCTGCAGCATATCAGGTAGACAACGTTGGCCGAGTTGCAAGAGTAGGTACCGTGTACATGGTAGATGGTGTTCTCATGTGAGATGATGGCATCCGTGTCGATGATCTGGCATGTCTTGCAGAGGTTGCTGTGGCAGGGTTGTGTGGTGTCGTGGTCACTGTTCTCCTGAAGGCTGGGTAGTTTGCTGCGGACAATGGTCTGTTTTGAGGTTGTGCGGTTGTTTGAAGGCAAGAAGTGGGGGTGTGGGGATGGCCTTGGCGAGATGTTCGTCTTCATCAATGACATGTTGAAGGCTCCGGAGGAGATGCCGTAGCTTCTCCGCTCCGGGGAAGTACTGGACGACGAACGGTACTCTGTCCACTGTGTCCCATGTTTGTCTTCTGAGGAGGTCGGTGCGGTTTTGCGCTGTGGCGCTTCGGAACTGTCGATCGATGAGTCGAGTCATATCACTTCAGCGGTCACGGGCATTTGGCCTCTGATCTTCGGGTAAGCGTTCTCCAAGGCGGCCTTCACAACACACAGCACAGAGTCGCTGAGCAGAAACTGATAACCAAGTTCTGCACACATGAGGACTGCCTAAACCAGGATCTTGGGTTCATGTCACACTATCGGTAACCCCCACAGCTTGCCTCCTGGACTTGCAGAATCTCACTGGCTGTCTTGTCTGGAGACAATACACAATTCTTTAACCTGTGCCTAATGCTCCCTGCACTCACATTGTCTGTATCTTTAAGACCTGATTAGCTGTAAAGATTCGCATTCTAATCAGTATTCTGTAACTTGATTTTGTGTCTCTGTATGCCCTGTTTGAGAGCAGATATCCACTCCATCTGACGAAGGAGCAGCGCTCCGAAAGCTAATGGCATTTGCTACCAAATAAACCTGTTGGACTTTAACCTGGTGTTGTTAAAACTCTTGCAAAGCAAGTACACAGACTGAAATGCACCTTGCAGACCTATTGAATGTTCAATCTGTGGTGTGGAAAATCAAAAATTGTTCATCACAGCTGAGCAAAGCTTACAAAATTCAATGAGATGAGAGATTCCAATGCAATTGTTATAGTCTTTATTTGATTGTTTTCAGCAATCTTTAAATGGTTTTTGCCTGTTTTGAAATCAAATTGCATAACACACAAGTTTTGTCTAAATAAAAAGATAGTTGTATATCTGTGGAAGCAATTTTCCTCACAATTGAATTTGTAACCACATAAGAAAGAGAATGTGGATTTGATCCCAGGCCATCGATTATAGTACTAAGTCTGCAACAAAACACATTGTAAATAAGCATAAAGGATATGTGGACTTTATTGCAATTTCCCATGTGATAATCCCATTACCTGTAATCTTGTTTGATATTGTCCTGTTTTATGGGCTTTCATCTAGGCTTTTCTACATTAAAAAATTACCAGGGTGCAATGGAACCTTCTGATAGCCAATAAGTAACAGCTAAATACATCAACAATGTTGGGAAATAGCTAAGATTAAACCACATTTCCTCCTGACTAAAACTATCTAGGTAGAGACAAACAGCTCTGTAGTGAAGTGGGAATCTTGGTTCTTTCAATTAAAAAATATACTTACTTTCCTCCAGTTCCCCCATTTGCTTTGTGGATAAAGATTGTAGTGCTGGACTGCACAAATCGTGATTAGTTACATTCTTCTGACTGCAGTGTAGCATCATGAAATGGTTATGACACAAGGCCATTCAGCCCACCCTGTGCTGACTTTCTGCAAGTCACTTCACCCTTTTCCTTGTAGTTCTACAATTTATTTCTTTTTCAGATAATTATCCAATCCCCTTTTGAAAGTCACAACTGAACCTACCTCCATCACACGCTCTGGCAGTGTGTTCCAGATCCCGAACACTTGCTGCCTGTTGCCATTACTACTTTTGCTGGTAACCGTAAATCTGTGGCCTCTTGTTCCCAATCCTCTTGTCAGAGGAACAGTTTCTCCTTCTCTCCTGTCCAGACTCTCTATCGAATCTCCTCTCACTCACTCATTTGTTCTCCAAAGGTTAGGTGGATTGGCTATGCTAAGTTGCCCTTCATGTCCAAAAACGTGTAGATTAGGTGGACTAGCCATGGTAAATGTGTGGGGTTATGGGGATAGGGTGGAGGGGAGGGCCTGGGTGGGATGCTTGTTTGGAGAGTCAGTGCAGATTCTTTGGGCTAGATGGCTCCTCTGCACTGTAGGGATTCTATATGGAACAACTTAGCCACTTACAGGTTGATGTGACACTATTCACAAGCTTAAATTCAACATTATTTGTAAATCTATTTTTAGAAAATATCTAAATCTTGGTAATTTGGAATACTTTTATGGTTGGTTCGCTTTATTTCTCTCTCAAAGATAGTAATTTATTTTATTAAGGGGAATAATCGGCTTCCAGTACCTCATCCAAGTAGTGGCCATTCAACTTGTGTGAACCTAGATAATTTGTTTATTAAATCAAAGAGGGCATCAGAGTTAACCCCAATCTTATGATGTCTGTGTAATTGACCACTTTCAAATCCATTTATTTTAAACTATATGTTGATTGACATTGTTACTGTGGAATTGCTATAATTAATCTGGAACTTTTAAAGTCTAAATGGCTTTTTCTCCTTTTTTTCAGTATCCAAGACATCGGAATCCTCTTCAATATCATCATCATCTTCCTAATGTTTTTCAACACATTCATCTTTCAAGCTGGCTTAGTCAAACTGCTAATTCATAGGTTTACAGGAACCATTATTGTCACTGGTATTTACTTTGTCCTGAGTGTCAGCTTTCATGTCTGGATTCAGGTATGCAAGCTTTAAACAAAGGAAGATATTGCATTTGAGTGAATAATACTTGCAAGTTATTTGTTGCATGTAAAATTTGAGACCTGATGAAGTGCTTTACCAATGCAATCTTCCAGTTTTTTCTTGGAGGGGGAAAATCCATAATTGTATCTTTCTAGTTGAAGTAGAATAGGAAAATAAGTCTTTAATTCAAGACAGAAAACATTGGAAATACATGAGTAAGTCAACATCTGAAAGGAATCAAAGACTCATTAGCTGATCTCAGCCATGGTGGTCCTGCTGTTGCCTTCCACGCCCTTGACAGGAAGATTAGCCAGGTATTTAATAACCTCTCCAAGACACCTGCTTGTGTGGAAGCCTGGTCAGCCATTGATATGCTGTGCTTCAATCGACTCCAACATGCTTTCTGGGCAGATACAAGAGTCAGTACTATCAGAAGGGAAAATGAAACAATCATTTTCCTGACATTTGTCTGAGGGAGTAAAATATAACCTCCACCTGTTCCTATTCCAATCTCATTTACCCACAATAAGGGGCAAGTAACCAACCTTTTCTCATTCCATTTATTGCTGGCTGAAAGCTGTTTGAAAACAAATACTTATTATTTTGTAGCTGAGAGAGATTGCATCAAGATACCGCAGCTATCCATCTTTGGCCTGCTGCAATGCTCCAATGAAGCCCAATGCAAGCTGGAAGAGCAGCATCTTATCTTCCAATTAAGCACTTTACAGCCCTCAGAACTCAACATTGAGTTCAATAATTTTTAGATTGCAACCTTTCTCCTCCACCTTGAACCCTTTTTAAAAAATATCTTATACATTTTAATGCCTTAATGCAATACCGAAACTCCCGTCCACCACCCCCCAAATCATACCAGGTCATCTCTCTCTTGTTCTCAAAGTCGTTACATCCAGTTGCAAACTCTCAGCTACCGACAGCTTTCTCCTCGCGAGCTAGTTGCATCTTTACTGGAACACCACTGATAGCAGCTACTTTAGCATTGGTTTTGGGTTCAGAACTGTTTTGAGTTGTTTTAGGTCAGCTATTCATTAAATTATAGAGAACCTACATATTTATATTGAGAAACTGAGATGGTGCAGGACACTACCAATGTTGGAAAAAATGTGACAGACGATGAGGTAAATTACAAAAGTGATTAGCTGTCAGCATACTTTGGTTTTAAATATTTTTAGATTATAAGAAGAAAGGAAGATTAAGGAGTTTCACAATGTTGAACTCCAGGTAAAAATGAGAATTAATGCAACACATCCTCATTTCAACATGATGTAACCATAATAGTATCAATAAATGGATCAAAACAATGCACCACACAATGCAAGGTATAAATGCTTGGGTTGTTTTTAAATGATTTAAAATCTGAGGAATCTTTTTGTGTAGTGACTTGATAGTTCACTGAGATTTGTCCTGAGGGTTCGAATGTTTGAGATTCCTTTGCAGCTAGTGATTCTATAGAAACTCTTGCTGTTAAGTCGGGCAGATTAAAGAAGATGACATGCATTTCAGATGGAATTTTAAATGATGCTACTTTGCACAGAGACAACCCTAGGGAGGTGTGATGTGCATAGAATCGTAGATAAATCAGGAAAGTATAACTAAAGGAGGCACGGTGGCACAGTGGTTAGCACTGCTGTCTCACCGCGCCAGGGACTTGGGTTCAATTCCAGCCTCGGGTCACTGAGTGGAGTTTACATGTTCTCCCGCGTGGGTTTCCTCCGGGTGTTCCAGTTTCCTCCCACACTCCAAAGATGTGTGGGTTAGGTTGATTGGCCATGGTAAATTGTCCCATACTGGCAGGGTAAATATGTAGGGTTATGGGGATTGGGCCTGGGTGGAATTGTAGTTGGTGCAGACTCGATGGGCCAAATGGCCGCCTCCTGCACTGTAGGATTCTATGACTCAGCCCATTGAGTCAACACTGACCCTTTCAAAGAGCAATTCAATTAGTTCCATTCCCCCCCTCCCCCTTCCCTGCTCTCTCTCCCATGTTTCTGCAACTTTTCTCTTTCAGACATTTTTCAAATTCCCTTTTGAAGGATACTGTTGAATCTACCCCCACCACCCTAAGGGAGTGGGAAGAGGAAATATGTATTGAGAAGCAGAGGGGCCATGTTTCATAAAGGGGGGAGACAAAGGCTAAGAGGGGAATTAGGAGACACTAACAATTAGAATGGATAAGGGAGAATGAGAAAAAGATAGAAACGTCCATTTATAAAGCATCTTTTGTGAGCATAGGACATCAAAAATCACTTTCCAGCCAATGAAGTATTTTAAAGTGTTGTAATGTTGGAAACATCACGAGTTAAGCATGGATCCAGTTTTTAGGAACAAGGGAAGCCGAAAGAAAAGGAGTATTGTTTACATCTCATCCATCAGAATCCTTTTTATCCCTAACATTACTTGAGTAACTTGATGATCTTTCTTTTATTCTAACTGTAAAGAAATATGAAATTTAGTTTTAACCTATCCTCATTGATTTAATAAGTTTTCATACTTTTTGAGCAAGATCCAAGAGCATGGTGGACATCCACACGACCTCAATTTGACAGTATTATAATGAAAAGATAATTAACCTTGGTCATGTAGTTTTAGACGTGCCATGAAGAAGGTGAAAGCTGCAGTTCACAGGAAACGTAATTTGCTTTGAATGAGAGTTGCAGTGTTGGGAGGAAGCTTGAGCAGTAGCAGCTGCATTGGGGCTCTGTTTGAGCATCGCAGATGTTGACGATGCTCATGTTTACTGGTGTGAATGTGTTGAGAAGGTCAAGGGGATTTAGCTTGCTTATACTGGTAATCTTATTAGGTGATACGTATGTGTTATGTTAAAAGCATTACTAAATCTGTTTGCAAGTTGTTGAAAATATCTATGGGAATTGCTAGAAATAGTTTCCCTCAGCTGCTTAATCGTATTCACCTTTCATGTTCACTCTCATTCCTATTTATGTCAGAATCTGCGGTGGTGGGATATGCGCAGGTACGTGTGGACAGCTGGACTTCAAGCACTTTTCGTCTTCCAACGATTTGGTAAGTGAGCTGTTGGTAACTATTCTAATATTTCAAGATTGCCTATATTTTTAAGCAATCGTTTGTTGTAGGTACTGACTTTTGTGGAGGTAAGAATCTTTCAACACTGGTCAGACGTGACCATTCTTCATAAACAAATCCAGACAATGACTTTCAATAAGACACTTAACAGCAGGTGTATTGAAGTGGAATATGATCCTGTTCTTACAAAGTACATATACACACACCTTTTCAACACGGGACGTTGTCTAACAACCAGGATCAAGAAACCTGGCTCCTTAGCTGAGGCCCCATCCTGGTACACCTAAATTTGACATAAACTGTGGTTTAATTCTGAGTTCTTCTGTACAGTTCAATTCTATATCAGGTTCTTGGAAACAATTGGAGAGGAAAGGAAAAGACTGTGCACCAATTCATTTGAGGCATGGAAGGGGTGAAGTATGGTGTTAATCCCTTGACCCTGCCTATTTGTCTCAGTTCACTGCTTCTCCATCCAACCTGCCCACATTACATATACTTGGAATATTTGATTTATAATCTTTACTTGAAAAGATGTTTGCGTTAGGGAGAAGGAAAATGCTTCAGCAGTTACAATTGTTGTGCTTGCAAGACGAGTAAGGACTTTAAAAAAAATATTATTTGTTCGTTGAATGTGGGTGTTGTTGGCCAGGCCAGTATTTATTGTCCATCTCGATTCCCTTGAGAAGGGGATGGTGAGCTACCTTCTTGAACCACTGCAGTCTGTATGCTGGAGGAACACCTGCAGTGCTGCTAAGGAAGGATGTACCAGGATTTTGACTGGAAAGAATGGCGATATATTTCCCAAGTTAGGTTGGTGTAAGACTTGGAGGCGTACTTGCAGGTGGTGGGTGTTCCCATACATCTACTCTTGTCCTTCTAGGTGGTAGAGGTTACAGGTTTGGAAAAGTGCTGTTGAAGACATCTCGGTGAGTTGCTACAGTGCATCTTGTAGATGGTACTCACTGCTGTCACTGTGTGTCAGTGGTGGAGGGAGCGAATGTTTAAGTTGGCGGATGGGGGTCCCAATAATACAAGCTGGTTTGTTCTGGATAGTATCATGTGTGTGTATATATATATAGTAAGTGAAGAGTATTCCATCACACTCCTGACTTGAGACTTGTAGATGGTAGTTGGGAGATGAGGTACTCTTCTCCAAATTTCCAGTCTCAGACCTGCTGTTGTAGCCACAGTATTTATATGGCTAGTCCGGTTCAGTTTCTGGTCAATGGAAGCCCTCGGGATATTGATAGTGTGGGATTCAGCATTACTAATGCCATTGAATGTCATAGGGAGATGGCTGGTTTCTCTCTCGTTATTGTCCGGTACTTCTGTGGCATGAATATTACCTGCTACTTAATCAACCCAAGCCTGGGTATTGTCCAAGTCTTGCTGCATTCAGTCAGTGGTTCAGTATCTGAGGAGTCACAAATGGTGCTGAACATTGTGCAATTATCCATGAACAGCCCCACTTTTGACCTTATAGAATCCCTACAGAGCAGGAGGCCATTCAGCCCGTCAAGTCTATGATTCCCTCCATTGTGATGGAGGGAAAGTCATTGGTGTAACAGCTGAAGATGGTTCGACTGAGGACACTATTCTGAGGAACTCCTGCTGTGATGTCCCAGGACTGAGATGATTGACCTCCAACAACTACATCTATTTTCCTTTGTGCTAGGTATGACTCCAAACAATGGAGAATTTCCCCCAATTCCCATTGACTTCAATTTTGTTAGGGTTCCTTGATGCCATACTCAGTCATAGAGTCATAGAGGTTTACAGCATGGAAACAGGCCCTTCAGTCCAACTTGTTCATGCCACTCCTTTTTTTAAAACCATTAAGCTAGTCCCAATTACCCACATTTGGCCCATATCCCTCTATACCCATCTTACCCATGTAACTGTCTAAACGCTTTTTAAAAGACAAAATTGTACCCGCCTCTACTACTACCTTTGGCAGCTTGTTCCAGACAATCACCAGTCTCTGTGTGAAAAAATTGCACCTCTGGACCCTTTTGTATCTCTCCCCTCTCGCCTTAAACCTATGCCTTCTAGTTTTAGACTCCCCGACCTTTGGGAAAAGATATTGACCATCTAGCTGATTTATGCCCCTCATTATTTTATAGCCGTCTATAAGTTCACCCCTCAGCCTCCTATGCTCCAGAGAAAAAAGTCCCAGTCTATCCAGCCTCTCCTTATAACTCAATCCATCAAGTCCTGGTAGCATCCTCGTAAATATTTTCTGCACTCTTTCAAGTTTAATAATATCCTTTCTATAATAGGGTGACCAGAACTGTACACAGTATTCCAAGTGTGGCCTTACCAACATCTTGTCAACAAGATGTCCCAACTCTTGTAATCAATGTTCTGACCAATGAAACCAAGCATGCTGGATGCCTTCTTCACCACTCTGTCCATCTGTGACTCCACTTTTTAAGGAGCTATGAACCTGTACCCCTAGATCTCTTTGTTCTATAACTCTCCCCAACGCCCTACCATTAACTGAGTAAGTCCTGCCTTGGTTCGATCTACCAAAATGCATCACCTCGCATTTATCTAAATGAAATTCCATCTGCCATTCATTGCCATTCAACTGGCCCAATTGATCAAGAACCCGTTGCAATCCTAGATAATCTTCACTGTCCACAATGCCACCAATCTTGGTGTAATCTGCAAACCTACTAACCATGCCTCCTAAATTCTCATTTAATATAAAGGATGAATAACAGTGGACCCAGCACCAATCTCTGAGGCACACTGCTGGTCACAGGCCTCCAGTTTGAAAAACAACCCTCGACAACCACCTTCTGTCTTCTGTCATCCAGCCAATTTTGTATCCATTTGGCTACCTCACCCTTGATCCTGTGAGATTTAACCTTATGCAACAACCTACTATGTGGTACCTTGTCAAAGGCCTTGCTAAAGTCCACGTAGACAACATCAACTGCACTGCCCTCAACTACCTTCGGTCGGTCAAATGCTGGCTTGATGTTGAGGGCAGTCACTCTCACCTTACCTCTGGAGTTCAGCTCTTTTGTTTGTGTGTGGACCAAAGTTGTAAGGAGGCCAGAATCACAGAATTGCTATGGTACAGAAGGAAGCCATTTGGCCAATCATGTGTGCACCAGGTTTCCAAAAGAGCATCATGACTTAGTGCCATTCCGTTGTCTTTTCCCTATACCCTGCACATTGTTTCTATTCAAATAATCATCAAATGGCCTCTTGAATGCCTTGATTGAATCTGCTTCCACCACACTTCCAACAGTTGGCCTATACACAGCAAATTCCCAAAAGGACATGATTAACAGTGATTGGTCGAAGGTTTGAAATCCTATCATAATACATTGTCACTAATGACACAATCTATCGAAGTACATGTATTACTTCCACTCTGTCTGCCCTGATATTTCTTTCCTCTACTCAAAAGTCTGACTCCTGCTTTGGTACAGTTTTTTAAAAAAGCACCAAGCATCCTCCAGTACCACCTCATAGTAGTCTTGAGTCTGGACAGTGAGTATTTCAAATTCTTTGACTTTGGAAGACACCATTGCTGAACATGAATTTGGTCCTGCCCTTTGCACTTTGTAACAACAATCGGCATTGATTCGGCCTAAGCACTTCCATGCTAAGTGGAGAGTGTGTTGAGGCTATGTGCAGTAGCCTGATGAATTAACTTGGCGTGGATCAGGAACTGAACCTGGGGCTTCCTGGTATGTAAAATTGTGTTATACATGGTCTGAGAAAAACTTTTGATTTGTTTCTACAGATGTCTTGAGCCTGTTACTGTAGAAAGTTTCAGATTATAATTCCATCAAGCACTGACCTGAAACTTTTGATTTTACCACTCTCTAGGTGCTGTTTTATACTATTACTTCTACAAAAGAACTATCCTCTGCCTTGGAGACCCTCGATTATATGAAGACTCAGAATGGCTTCGAAATGAATTCTTTCGTGTCCGAAAATAAAATGACGGTGTGACAAATGCAGTGATGCATAACACTAAAAACTGACTGTTACACTTTTTTATCTGAGTAAAAAGATGCTTCTAAATTTGTATGAATTTTCTAGCTATATTTTTGAAAAAATATACTTTGGGAACTGCTGTACACTAATGTGCATATTGTTTCTGAACTCTAGTAGTAAGAGTTGGAAATTCTGAGTACTTCACTGCTAAATCATGCGGTTGCCATTAGTTGTTTATGTCAAATGGGTATTAATTTTGCTGCAATCTTACCAAACGGACTGATTTTCTTTACAAAAGCAAAATACTGTGGATGCTGCAAATCTAAAACAACAGAAAATACTCAGGAGGTCTGGCAGCATCTCTGGAGACAGAAACAGACTTAATGTTTCAGATCACTGACTCAGAACTCAGTCAATTAAACTTTTTTAATGTGCAAATTTTGTTGACAGTTTTTTCCCCCTTTTGTACTACTTGTCCCTGAAGACACTTCCTCTTTCTGGGGTACAATTCTGTGGCAGTGGTATATGGGCTTTTTTGAGAGATCGAGGTTACTGAATGTCAGCATTGTTTGGCTATTGAGGGTATCATTGTACATGTTGTTTGTGTCTTCACCCCAAGGTTTTTACATTTACTTATTAGGGTACTTACTAATGACATCCCTTGATGCCCACACGTTTACTTTTCAACAGCAGTTCTAAATAGTGATCAGGAGGGGAACATAGACCTTTCTATTTCCATAGACCAATGATAGCAGTCTATAATGAAATAACTCAGTATAAATGGAGTTTACCCTGCAGCTAGACTTGTCTAGCTTAATGCTGCACTGTGTGGTGAAGGTCGAGGTGTTTGTCTTTTAATTAGTGTTTAAATGTATTAATACCCAGTAAGTGTTCAAAATGAATAGACACTAATTATGATCATTGTAAAGCTTCAATACTGCTCAAAATTTCCCACTAATTGTCAATGCTTTTGCTAATTGGTAAACTGTACAGTATTGCCTGAGGGAAAGGGGAAATAATATAGTTACTCAACCCAACTCTTTTTTAAAAAAAAAAACTTCATTTGGGACATAAAGATATGATGAGTATATACCTACCAATTCTCCTACATGATTTTTAAGTATTAGGAGGGCCATTTTTAAAGGAGTCTGGGAGGAAATAACACATGCATTTTGTAAGATATCCCACAGGAAGAGCAGCCAATGAATGGGGAGGCACTGCACACACTATTGATTCAGTACTGGCTTAATGAGTTCTACTTTTGGAGTGTGTTTCCACCAGCAATCTGACAAGAAAGGCGAGGTACCAAAGATCCATTTATGGGACAAAGAAGGCCAAGTCTCTGAATTAGCAGAGTAATCTGCAATTGTTTTGAGTTTTTACTGTTTTCATTGTATTTATGTACTTAGAATTTTTAAAAATATTTTTACTTTTTTAAAATCATCATGAAAGAAGTGATACTTGGATTTGCTCAAATGTACAATTCCAATTCTGACTTTGTTTTATAATTGAAAAGGATATTTTGTAGTAATAAATTATATCCATACTTAATTGCCATTCTTCTATTAGAACACGCGTGGCTATTTTATGTAATCTTGTCAGTGACTTTGCACTTTGAAAACTTTTCTAATAGATTTTTTTTCCAGAAAATGTGTGTAAAATGGTTGTTTTTCTATTGCCTATGTAAAGGAAACGTTCAAAAGTTTTATGTGGTGTCAGTGTAGTGAATTTTCTGTTCAGCTTTTTATTTATCCAGTCCAATAAATGAGACATTGTTCTCTCGTTCGTATTCTGTCTCATTTCATTGGCAGATTTAATCATTACAGTTTGGGCTTTTTAAATAATGACAGAAGACCAAAGTACACTTCTCCAAGTGAGCTTCAATCTGAGAATGTATATTTTAGGTTGCTTGACTGAGGATTTGTTGCCCTAATGCTGCACACTGGAATCTGAAGTTCTCATTTAATATCTTGTCTGGAAAGGGGCCAATATCAAACATTAGATCTTAAATTAAAACAATTGCTTTAATTTATTTATAATTAGATGATTTACAGAAGGAAATATATTAAGCAAATGCAAGTTTAAGCAAATGCAAGTTACAGCAAAAGGATCTGGAAGTAGTCCACAAAGGACTTAATCCCATAAATTTGTCTGGTTCCATGAAGACCAATCCCATGGACCTGATGGCCTGCAAACTCAGGCTTAAAAAAATATATACCTGCAGAGACTGTGGATCAATTGTTTCATACTCTTACAAAATTCCCTATAATCTGGAATGATCCAAGAGGATTGAAGAACAGCAAGAAAGACGGGAGACAAATTAGGAAACTATAGGTCAGTTCGTCAAACATCTGTTATTAGGAAAAATGCTGCAATTCATTAGGAAGTAGTAGCAAGGAATTTAGAAAATCATAGTACAGTCAGCATGGTCTTGTGGAAAGGAATTAATGATTCACAAATATATAGAATTTTTTGAAGATGTTAGAAGTGGGTGGTTATAGGGGAATCAGTAAGTGCTGTGCATTTGGATTTCCAAAAGGAATTTTGATAAGGTGCCACATAATTATTGCACAAAAGTCTATAGTGTTGGGAGTACTATGTGTACAGAAAGAGGATTGGCTAACTAATAGAATCCCTACAGTGCAGAGGCAGGCCATTCGGCCCATTGAGTCTGCACTGGCTCTCTGACAGAGTATCTTACCCAGTCCCACCACCCTGCTGCATCCCCACCACCCCACACATTTACCATGGCTAATCTATCTTGCCAAACTAAGAGGCAATTTACCAAAGCCAATCAACCTAACTGCACATCTTTGGACTGTGGCAGGAAACAGCACCCAGAGGAAACCCATGCAGACATGGGGAGAATGTGCAAATTCCACACAGTCACCCAAGACCGGAATTGAACCTGGGTCCTTGGCACTGTGTGATGCAGCAGTGCTTTAACCAGAGTGCCAATATGGACAGCGAAAGGGGATCAGAGTTGGGTCTGAACTATTTACAATCTATATTATTGACGTGGATAAAGGGACAAGAATGTATTGTAGCCAAATTTGGTGGTGATACAAAGTTCAAAAAGCAAGTTGTTATGGACAGAGAGGGTCACCTGGTGTTTTGAATTTAGTTTTTAAATCCCTCTGTTTTTGTGATCCAATTTATTAATCTGCAGAAAACTAGAGTTAGTTTATTTTCACATTCAAAGTCAGGGCAAGAGTATCTGCAACATCCCACTCCAAACATGTGCACACATAAAGGGAGGATAGGAAAGAGGAGTTTACAATATATGAACCACAAATGAATATTAGTTTACATCAATTCCAGAATCCAGTGAGGCACTCTGTTACGTAGCACTTCGGGCTCTGCTGGCTGAAGACTGGAGTTATAGCACTGCAAGATGAAGTAGGTACAACAGGTTTGGTTCTGTTGGTACAAAACTTTCTGGAAGACAGTTTTCTAGGTACTAGCTGTTGTCCTGCTGGAGCGTCTGCTTCTTGGTGGTTTCCAGCTGTATGTTAGAGCAGGCTGACGATTTCCCAAAGGCATATAGGAATGGTAACTGGAGTTATGTGACCATCTCCACAATGACTTCAAAAAGGGATGTTTATCCAGTGTCTGGAATTGGCTTTGATTTCAGGACTGATAATATCCCAGTTAAAGTAAAAGTTTAAAGCTTATTTATTAGTCACAAGTAGGCTTACATTCACACTGCAATGAAGTTACTGTGAAAATCCCCTAGTCGCCACACTCTGGCACCTGTTTGGGTACACTGAAGGAGAATTTAGCATAGCCAATGCACCTATTATGTGTTGAAGAAATACCATCGACCCTTAAGGTGAGGTGTTTGGGAAATCATTGTCCAGGCAGATCCACTGACTGCTTATCAGACGCAAATAACATCCCTGTGCTTCCCTTTTGAAGTGAGTCTGGACAGTTGTAGGTGTGATTTGAGTCTGTTAGCAGCTCTCTCGGCACACCAAGGTTGGGTGTGCAAGCCTCCTGGTATGTGTGATGATAGGGGTTTGTACAATGAGGTAGGAGACTCCAGAAGCTGAGAAAATAATTTTGTTCTTGAAACTGGTGGTGGTGGTTCACAGACAAAGAGCCAAGCCTATGATTGGGTAATTTGTAGTAGTCGTCTTTTTAGTTAAGAAAAAATCCATTTTTAAAAATAGCAATAAGGATATGGTTCATCTTATGCCATAGGATCCTAATATTGCAATGGGATATAGATAGGATGAGTGAGTAGGCAGAAATTTAGCTGATGAATATATGGTGTGGCAAAATAAGGTTTCCACTTTAAGAATAGAAAAGCAAAAGATGAGAGATGAGAATACTATAATGCTAATGGATCTGAGTGTCCTCGTACATGAAACACAAAAAAAAAGCATGTAGGTATAAGTAATTAGGAAGGCAAATAAAATGTTAGCCTTTATTGCAAGCGAAATGGCGTATAAAGAAGGGAAGTGTAGTTAAAACTATAAGGCATTGGTGAGACCACACCTGGAGTACTGCATACAATTTTGATCTCCTTATTTACATAGTAGTATATTTGCAAAATATTCAGAAAGGTTCATTAGGTTGATTCCTGAGATGAAGGGGTTATCTTAGGTGTTGAGCAAATTGGGCCAATACTCAGAGTTTAGAAGAATGAGGGGTAATCTTATTAAAACGTAACATTCTGAGGGAGCTTGTCTTCTTAAGCAGTCTGACAAGATGAATAAAAACTTGCAGGGCAAGTGGTATTTGCAGGATTGGGTAGATTGGAGGTTTCTGTGCCCTCTCGGACACTTCTACTTTGCCTCCGTCTCTTGATTTGTTTGCTGCCGTCCTGAATTAACCTTTTCTATTTTGGCCAGTCAAAAGCTAGGGAGCCCCATGAGTCAGCAGGGATGTCTGACCTTCAGGAATGCTTTGATGACACCCCTAAAGCATTTCCAAGGAGGCCGTTGCTTCAGAAGTCAGGTGTCAGGCACATGAATGGCAGAGTGGCACGGTGGCAAAGTGGTTAGCATTGTTACCTCAGCGCCAGGGACCCAGATTCAATTCCGCCCTTGGGTGACTGACATTTCAAAGTTTGCACGTTCTCTCCGTGTCTGCATGGGTTTCTTCCAGGTGCTCCAGTTTCTTTCCACAGTTCAAAGATGGGCAGGTTAGTGGATTGGCCACGCTAAATTCTCCCGTAGTGTCCCAAAATATGTAGATTAGTGTGGTAAATATGTTGGCGGGGGGGGGGGGGGGGGGGTGGGGGGAGCTAGTTAAGATACTCTGTCAGAGAGTTGGTACAGACTCAATGGGCCAAATGGCCTCCTTCTGCACTGTAGGGATTCGATATCCTGCCCAGCAGAACTACTTTTGAATGATTAGCACCTCGATGCTGGACATGTTGTCTTGGGAGAGGATGCTGCTGTTGTACTGCCAGAGTGGTACTGGGGTAATGAGGAATGAAGTTGAGGGCATTCAAGTCGAAGACAGAGTTTTGGTTGAAAAGATCTTCAAAATGTTCTCTCCAGTGGTTCTCTGTAATTGATGAGCTCCCCTCCATGCTTCGTTCTCACTAGAAAGGGTTCTTGAGTGTTTGTGCCCTAGATTATCTTGACAGTGCTGAAGAACCTTGCATGCGATTGGTATTAGAAAGTCTGTCTCTGTTGGGGTTGTCCATTAGGGTCTGGGTGTTTCAGACCGAAATTTAATTTTGATGAGTGGAATATGCTTGGGTTTTGTTTTAACACGTTGGGTGATCATTTTGCACTGACCACCAATGGCCTTGACATAGCAGGGTCCTGGTCCAATGGCAAGGGGGTTCCAACCAAGACAATGAAGGTCATGCTCTGCTGTGGAACATTAGCACAATTTGTGCATGATCATGTGCTGTTGCATATCCCCCCACCCCAGTGCAAAGAGGGCCTGCTGCAACCCAGTTGTGTACACGTCATGTCCCACATCAGCAATAAACTGATCAAAGATACTTCAGCTATTGCAAAAGAGCAGCAAGTCAGTGAATTTATGGTGTAACACATATAGCCCAGAACAGAAATATCTTCTTGATGTCAAGGAGTCCAAAACTTTGAAGCCGAATTTGAAAGACAATTTATATCTAGATTTTTCCAGATCTTTTACATCAGTTACAGATCAAAATTTAAAAATTGTCAAATAGCAGTCTTACTTTTTTCCAATGTAGTCCAGTGCAGTACTACATGTCCAGTAAAGTCCAGCAATTTGAATCCAGAAATGAAAGCTAAATTAATAAGGCTCTAAATACAATGTACAAAATGCTGTCACTATCAGCTTACATACATTTACTACATTGCTGCCTTATTCATACGTAAAATGCTTACATGATTAGTTTATAAATACACTGCTGTACAAAGAAACTTGAGTTCATGGCAAATTAGTCATGTGGCTGGAGCTGCACCTCAGGGATCTGAAAAACAGAAACAATTTGCCCACCCCAGAATATCCCATTAAATCTTTATTTTATCACTTGGCACCTGTCGAATACTGCCCATCGCAGCATTTTCAATTCAGCAGAAAAGACAGGAGACCGGAAAAACTACAAACAATATTATTGTTCAACTGAAACTCTTTTGAAATAGTTGAAGTACTGAGACTCAGCAGTTGTGCATGGTTGTGGTCTCTTCGTCTAAGTAGAACAAATCTGAAACCTGAAAATTAAGTACAGGAATGTTCCCTATCCTTGAAATGGTTCTGGACTGTGAAGAAGGTTCAGTACCTTCAGGCTAGGATGTTCAACACAAGGTCCACATGGAGTGACGGTCAGGTATCTGAAAAAAAAATCAGAACAGACTGCTCCCCATTTCAAACCTCATTGCAACATTTCAAGAATGCATTTTCATCTTCATCAAGTGTCCAGTTTACTGAAGTAGCAAAGGGCTTGGATATCTGAAAGCCTTTTGGCTAAGATCAAGCATCAGATCAAGCCCAAGATGGTGTGTAATGCCTTATCTTGTCAGCTTAGATCTTGTTTGCCTCTCTTGTGGGGAATTGGATTCAATTTGAATTTGGTTTTTGGAGCAAGTAAGGAATGTATTTGGGTTTGCGAGGTCCATTCTGAGCATTGGCTTTGTAACTTTAAGAATGGAGTAAGAAAGATTAGAAGAAAACTAAGAATGTAATTTAATTCATAGCCCCACCCCATATCACAAGCTTACCAATTAATACTATAAGATAATGAAGCGGCTGGATAGGGTAGAGGTGGAGAGATTCTTTCCACTTAGAAAGGAAGCTAGAACTAGAGGGCACAGCCTCAAAATAAAGGGGGGTCAGTTTAGGACAGAGTTGAGGAGGAACTTCTTCTCTCAGAGGGTGGTGAATCTCTGGAATTCTCTGCCCACTGAAGTAGTGGAGGCTACCTCGTTGAATATGTTTAAATCACGGATAGATGGATTCCTGATCGGTAAGGGAATTAGGGGTTATAGGGATCAGGCGGGTGAGTGGAACTGATCCACTTCAGTTCAGCCATGATCTTATTGAATGGCGGGGCAGGCTCGAGGGGCTAGATGGCCTACTCCTGCTCCTATTTCTTATGTTCTTAATACCCATTCCTAGTACCCCCATATGAATTGAATCATATATTACTTGAGGACATTAATAAATAGCAGATGAAATATGAAGAGTTTTTTTGGAAAACACTATTCTGTGTCTTACACAGATCACCACTGTTATAAATTAATAGCTCCAGCAGGTGCCAAAAAAATTAACCCGTGTGATTTGTAAAAATTACCCTCGATCATTTCAAAAACACTTATTTCCTCCCAGAGCCTCTGTTCCCCTCCGAACTGATCTTCCAACTGAGCCGCTTCTGACCAGCCCGGCCCGCGCAAGCGCACAGAACAGCGTGCCTCAGCCCTGTCAGCCAATCAGAGCGTTCAGACAGACTGACCAATCAGGCGACTGAACGGTAAACCAATTAGAGCAGCGCACAGCTTCGGCGGCCGAAGGCTTTTGTCACCTGGGGGCGGGGCTCAGGGGCCCGAGGCGGGGATCAGGGGCCCCCGGGGGGTGGGGCGCAGGGGGCCTAGGAGGCGGGGCGCAGGGGGTCTGGGGGGCAGGGCGCAGAGGGCCCCGGGGGCGGAGCTCAGGGGGCCCGAGGGGTGGGGCCCGGGGGGTGGGGCGCGGGGTGCAGGGGGCGGGGCTCAGGGGGGCCCGGGCGGAGTTCATGGGCCCCGGGGGCGGGCTCAGGGCCCCCCGGAGGCGGGGCTCAGGGGCTCCGGGGAGTTGGTCTGAATCTCGGTCCCGGGAAATTTACCAAACCCAGCGCTCTCCGGGAAGTCGCAAATAAACCGAATCGAACCTGGGCCCGGTTACCAGGAAGTGACGGGGAGACGCTGGAAACTGTTGCTGAGGTAACGCAAAATGGCGCGAGGTGAGTGAAAAGGTGGAGGTGAGGAGAATGAGGCTATTTGGGTGATGGCGAGAGGAGGGTTTGGTTGTGTTTGTTTCGGTGGCTGTCAGTGTGTGTGTGTGTGTGTGGGGGGGATGGGTGAATGGGGGGGATCTTTGTGTGTGTTGAAGTTCTATGTATGTGTGTCTCTGTCTGGGTGTATAGTAGGTGTATCAGTGGGTATCCAGTTTTAGAGTATGAAGTGTCCCAGCCCCGAAGAGCACATTTTATGCACTCACAATTCTGCACAGTCCTACAGCCAGCCAGTACCGAAAAGAGATTAATGAAATCCACCCACCTAATTATAAATTGCACACTAAACTGATAACCTTGCAATGGAAACCTAGTCAACCAGTATTGGCTGGAAACATAGCTCTGCCTGGATTTTGTCCACTTGAGCATATTCAATGCTGAATTATAACATCTTGCCATGTAAGATCAGCGGATACCGCAAGGATTAAGTCTGGACGTTCCTCGTCTGTCTAATGCTGTACCAGGCCACATGGTGTATTTTCAAATTGAGCACTTCCAGGAACTTATCTGCAACAATTTTAATGTCTTTTGTTTTCATTTGCAGCAAAACCTCCTCCAGTTGTATCCTTTTGTAATTTAAGATTGGTGCAAAATTCACTCTTTTGCAGCTGCAAGCACAAAAAGAATCGTGGATTGGAATAGGACAACAAATGAGAATTGAAGTGTTGCTCTTCACTTCTGAGACCTAGCTTCAAAGCCTCCCTTCTGCTGACATTTCCACATGAAATTAACTCTAGGTTTTTTGAACTTGGTTGATATGAGCCAACAGGACAAAGCAAGTTGTACTGAATTGACTGCCTCTTCGAGAAATTGTATCACTAGAAGATTAGACCAACACTGAAGTTCTTTTGAAATAATATAAGCTGCAGTAATAACATTTGTATGTGGTGTTTCCTTAATGTTTTTCATCAGCTCTCCTTGTCTTCAATGGAAGTTTTGCTATTCCTGAATACCTGGTACTATGCTGCTTACTTTGTGGCAGAGATCCTTCTTTTCATATACAAAAGTAAGTTTTGAATCCTGGTGTGAGCGTATTTTAAATATGTTTTCTCTCTTTAATTAATGCCAACAGAACAATGTTGATCACATTATTTTGTAATTAGTGAAAAAGTGTTTCTATATTTTGCTCTTTGATCATTTTATTGAAAAAATGTATTTTATGTCCATACTTTTTGCAGCAATTTTTAAATAGAGGAAAATGCAATGCTTACAATTTTTCTAAATTATATTCCTAGCAGTAAAATGAAAAATTCAGTCAAAAAATAAACATTTCAATTCAAGACTGAAAACTCATAGTTTTTTCTTGTGATTTGTCATAAGAAATAGGAACAGGAAAAGGCCGTTCGGCCCCTTGAGCCTGCTCTGCCATTCAGCACGACTGTGGCTGATCCAACATTCTTCACTTACCTGCCCTTTCCCATAACCCTTGATTCCCTTACTGATCAAAAATCTATCTCAGCCTTAAATATGCACAATGTCTCTGCTCCCACAGTTCTCTTATGCAAGGAGTTCCAAAGACTTACAACTCTCTGAGAGAGGAAATTTCTCCTCATCTCCATCTTAAATTGGCGCCTTTTATTCTGAGACTGTCCCATGAGGGGAAACATCCTCTCAGCATTTACCCTGCCAAGCCCTTTAAGATTTTTATATATTCCAGACATGTCGACTGCCTGTAGAAAAAAACTGAACATTAAAACAGTCTCCTTAAACATAAAAATATATATATACTTATAGGAATAGCACACTATCATCACAATCCCCACTGGGTACAGGTCCCCAACCTGAAAAAGAATCTCTTAGCCCCACCCACTGTTTCCTGCCCATTAGCCAATTCTCTAGCCATGCCTAGACTACCTCCAACACTGTGGACTCTTATCTTATGACTTAACCTTTTTGAAGTACCTTGTTGAATGCCTTTTGGAAGTCCAAATACTCTACTGGTTCCCCTTTAAACACTCTTTTGAGGCTCCTCGAGAATCTCTAATAAATTAGATATGATTTGCCTTTCATGAAGCCATGCTGACTCTGCTTCATTAGATTATGATTTTCCAAATGTACTTCCTTAATAATTGATTGCAACATTTTTGCAACAATAGATGTTGCCAGTGATACTTGATGGGGTACGATTCCATCAGTGCCTTCCACGCCTTTTTTTACTGGCCATTCTTTACATATTGGAGTATCTTTCTACGTAAAGATGTTATATACTTTGTCATATGAGTCCACAGGTAATTTTCAGAGGTCATCACTGCTCAGATCAATCCTATTCTGTTTAGTTTACATTTTCCAGCAGCATAACAATTGGAAATAGCTTATATGGTATATATCAGGGTAAGGCTGCTGAGGCCTCAGCCCCACACAACTGCTTATCTGGCTAATCATGCTTTCTCAGCACACATGGACCATAAAATCTTAAACTCTCGTAGCTGCACAACTTGATACCACATCATGGATTACAGAAACCCAAAGAACCAAATCTTTGAAATACTTAAAGTCAAACCTGGAGATTCATGCTGTTTTGTTGATTGTTTCACCAGCTTCTCCTAAAATTAACAACATCGAACTTGATGTCTCAACAAGTTTAAACAGTGAGTGACTGAGCTATAATATAGATTTCAGGTTTGATATCTACGCTGTTCCAAAATTGTTAATCTTAGCCACGATGGTTAACATTCCTATTTCTGATTATTATTTAAAAATCCCTATAGAATACGTGTGTCTTGGTTGTGATGCTGCTACAATTGAACTGAACATTGATTCCCAGGAGTAAAAATCTGATGTGAATAAATGTCCATAAGGGATAGTACACATGGTACTGGACCTGTCAAAGAACTTTAGGAGAGAAAATTTAGTACAAAGTAGTAGAAAAAGTGCAAGATGAATTGTGTGCCTGGACTAACTGATGTGTCACCAGGCTATAAATTAAAGCTATAATCTGTCAGGATAGCTCCACCAGATTCAGCACCAAGTGACCATCACTATACTTCTGTGCATGTGTTATAGGGCTGCTTGTTCATTGTCTAAGTAAAATGTTAGAGTCTTGCAGCAAAGATATATTCCATAGGGTATAAAACTTGCATTAACACAGAGCTTTAATATAATAAAATGTTCCAAGCTGCTTCACAATATTATCAAAAATAATTAACACTGAAGTATATAAGTAGATATTAATTTAAATGGAAGGGAGTGGGCCTTATTTGCGGAAGGATATATTGGCCTTGGAGGGAGTGCAGAGAAGGTTCACCAGGTTGATGCCAGAGATGGGGGGTGTTGATTATGAGGAGAGACTGAGCAGATTGGGTTTGTATTCGTTGGAATTTAGAGGGCTGAGGGGGGATCTTATAGAGACCTATAAGATAATGAAGGGGCTGGATAGGGTAGAGGTGGAGAGATTCTTTCCACTTAGAAAGGAAACTAGAACTAGAGGGCACAGCCTCAAAATAAAGGGGGGTCAGTTTAGGACAGAGTTGAGGAGGAAATTCTTCTCTCAGAGGGTGGTGAATCTCTGGAATTCTCTGCCCACTGAAGTGGTGGAGGCTACCTCGTTGAATATGTTTAAATCACGGATAGATGGATTCCTGATCGGTAAGGGAATTAGGGGTTATGGGAATCAGGCGGGTAAGTGGAACTGATCCACTTCAGATCAGCCATGATCTTACTGAATGGCCGGGCAGGCTCGAGGGGCTAGATGGCCTACTCCTGCTCCTATTTCTTATGTTCTTATGTTTTCAAGGAGGGGAGAAAGGTGGAGATATTAGATATTAGGGCCCGGACATCTAAAGGAACACCTGCCAGTGATGGTCAAGTAAAGATGGGGATGCACAAGCATTAGACGAACATTGAGTCCTCTCAGTTGTGGGACCAGAGGAGGTTATAATGATTTGGGAGGGCCTAAGAGCATGGAGGGATTTGAAATCCAGGATGAGAATTTTAAAATTGAGACACTGTTGAACTGGGACCGATGTAGATCAGTGAGCACATGGGTGATAGGTGAACAAAACTTGGTATGAGTTAGGCTGTGGGGAGTAAACTTTTCGATGAGTTCATGATTGCAATGGGTGGAAGATGGGAGGCTTGCAAGAAGAGCATTGGAACAGGCAGGAGGTATCAAAAACATGGATAGGCTGAGGTAAGTGCAGAGATAGGCAATGCCATAGAGGCGGAAGTGAGCAGTCGTTATGATAAAATAGGGGTTTGGAATAATCCAAATAGCATTCCCACGTTCCAGCCAATCTGGTTCAGTCTAGGAGAGATGGCTGGAGTCAGTATCTAGGAAATGGAGATTTTGACAGATCAGCAGCAAGGGTCTCAATTTTCCTGATATTTAATTGGAGAAAATTTCTGCTCATCCAATATTTGGTGTCAGATAAGCTGTGTGATGAATCATGTGCCGTGGAGGAGTCAATAGAAGCAGTAGTGAGGTAAAGGTGGGTGACAAAACTGTTGATATACTGGTTAGTTTTGGTTTTAACCTCGTGACAACAGATGTTGTGGCAAAATGCAGCTCTTTGTTCAAGTAATTTCAAGAAAGACTGACTAGTTGGGATTAGATAGTTACTCCCTTCTGAGGATTGTTTGTTGTTTATTTGTAAGTCCTGAAAAGAAAGCCATTCAAAGGAACAAACAGAAGTGATTTGTTTGTTTCTTTAAACCTTTCATTCAAACCATAGGATTCCTACAGTGGAGCAGGAGGCCATTTAGCCCATCGAGTCTGCACCAACTCTCCAAAAAAGCATCTTACTCAGGCTCACCTCCCTGCCCTATCCCTGTAATCCTGTGCATTTATCATGGCCAATCCACCTAACTTGCACATTTTTGGACTGTGGGAGGAAACCGAAGCACCCGAAGGAAACCCACGCAGACACGGGGAGAACATGCAAACTCCACACAGACAGTGACCTAAGGCTGCAATCGAACTTAGGTTCCTGGCACTGTGAGGCAGCAGTGCTAACCACTGTGCTGCCCCAACTGGCTTAAAACTGCTTTATGTCTACTGACCTCAAAACTGGCTTACAACTTAGTTGATGAATAAACCTATTTATTTGCTTATAAAACTGCCCGATCTTCTTTTGAAATTACTTTTGCACTTATTAGAAATCCGAGCATGAATCCAAAGATGATTAACTGGTCTACTGCTTGCCCTGGAAATGTTTTCCCAGATTGCTACTTCTCTTGGCCAACTGACTACTCGTAGGGTTGGGCAATAAAACGCTGGCCAGCCAGCGACACCCATGTCCCACGAATGACTAAAATGAATAAATACAATACTGTTAATGGCTGGTGCTTGCTTGATTTCACTGTCCATCACTAATATGCTTCCCTTGTGGCAGGATCCACTCTTGTCCTATACCAAATCTGTACTTCTGTGTATAAGTTTGCTTTAGCCCTACCTGTAATGTTTTTCTGCTTTGTTATATTGTAGGTCTGCTCTTGCCATATACCCCTGCAAATCTGATCTTGGATCTAGTAATGCTCTTCCTTTACCTTGGAGTTGAAGTAATCAGAATATTTTTTGGTAAGTGATTGTCACGGTGGCCAGTATGTTTATCCTCACCAAGTTACTCCTTAATCTGTTCTTCTATTCCTCTGGCATTTTCTCTTCCTTGGGACCGTATCACCTTTTTCTCACCCCTCATCTCTCATTCAAGATATTCAATTTCTACTGCTTATCCAAGTACCATCTACTCCACCTCTGTATTACCTCTTGGTGAGTCCATCTCGATTCTTTAAACTCTCTCTCGAATTCACTGACCTTCTATCCTTCCTTAATCACTCCCTCCAATAGGAGGGAGTTTGTAACAACCCCCTTGACCTTGCCATCACATATGGCTTTGCAACTCTTGTGCCAATCGAAGTAAAGGCCATCTCTGATCACTTCTTTAATATCGTATTAAAGGAGGCAATGGCCTAGTGGTATTATCACTGGACTATTAATCCAGAAACTCAGCTAATGCTCTGGAGACCCGGGTTCAAATCCCGCCATGGCAGATGGTGGAATTTGAATTCAATAAAAAATATCTGGAATTAAGAATCTACCGATGACCATTGTTGATTGTTGGAAAATTTTTCACTAATGTCCTTTAGGAAAGGAAATCTGCCGTCCTTACCTGGTCTGGCCTACATGTGACTCCAGAGCCACAGCAATGTGGTTGACTCTCAACTGCCCTCTGAACAAGAGCAACTAGGAATGGGCAATAAATGCTGGTTAGCAATGACGCCCATGTCCCACGAATGAATTTTAAAAAACTGTACTCACTTTCCCCATCCAACCCTACTTCCTTCTGTGTCTGCTCCTGGGAAAATAAACTCTCCCAATTCACTTTCGACTGCAGTTTCAACAACTCACTGCCCAGCCTTTGGCTTTCTGTCCAACATAACATTTCCGCAGACACCAATCTTCTCAACCCCATCTCGCCCCACTTTTGATGTCTTTATTCTCAAATACATTTCCGGCCTCTCCTGGCTTATTTTCTTTACTGCAAACCATTTTCTTAAACTTGTCTCCTTCATACTCGCCTCCAATAACGTGTGTGATAAGCTCATGGGCTACTTTGTTATTAAAATTGAGACCATTCAATCAGCTGCTTCTGCCCTTTCCCTAGCCCATGGACCCAACTTCTTTTGGGGTTCTTCCCACTCTAGCCCTCAACAGAAATCTTCCTCTAGTTTCTCTCCGATCTCCCATGTTTGCTTTTGGAGCTCATCTTTTCTGTGTAACACATCTCCTGCTCCCTCGACCCTATTCCCACTCAACTGCTAACCACTCAACTTCCCTTCTTGGTCCCCATGTTGGAGGATATTGTTAACTATTACCCCTCTTCTCAGGTTCTGCCCCCTCCTCCTTCAAGTCTGTTGTCATCACCCCTCTCCTCAAAAAACAAAAACCACCCTTGATTTCTCTGTCTTCCATCTCCAATCCTCCTCCTCTTTCCAAAGTGCTTGAACATGTTGCCCCTTGGTGTCAAAAAGGTATATAGGTTAGGTGGATTAGCCATAGTAAATGTGCAGAGTTATGGGGATAGGGCAGGGGTGAGCCTAGGTAAGATGCTCTTTCAGAGAGTTGGTACAGATTTAATGGGCAGAATGGCCTCCTGCACTGTTGGGTTCTATGAAGACAAAAGAGCTGGTGGTGAGGTTGAGCTGGATGTCATCATCAAAGGCATCAAATGATAAACTGTAGGGCAGTTCCATGAAGGAAAAAGCAGGAAAAACTCCTTGTTTTTTTTATATACTCTATTTTTATTGTGGGCTCACATATAGTGTTGAAGTTTCCCCAGATCTTTCTGCTCCGAGTGGAACATTTTAAAATGAAAATATATATGTGTATATTTTGAAGTACTTGCAGCTCACCTGATAGCCCAGTGGGGAAGATGCAACCTGCAGCAGCCACTCCCTTTCTGTGGCAGAAACATTGCAGAGCACTATACACAGCAGTATGCAAAAAGAGTGAACAGCAAGCATTAAGGAGAAAGAAGAGCAGGATTGGGAGGACAAAAGCTTAGTCAAAGGTTGCGAAGGCTTTTGAAAGCTGGAAATGTTGGAGTTATTGAGGACAAGATTTCCTAAATGCAGGAGCAGTCGTGGTTGAAATACTGGCGACTTCTGGCTTTGAAGGAGCAGGGCACAAGGAAAATGAGAACACTGGTTTTAGAGTGAAGGGTGCGAACATGGGCTTGCAGCTAGAGAATAAAGCTGAGGTAAAGCATAGCAAGGCCATGGACGAGTTTGAAGCTGAGACCCTACATCTTAAAATCAACTTGAGTTTGGGCATCCAGTGACAAATAGATATAATTCCCTTCCTAACCACCCATTTCCCTGCATCATCCCTCAGCATCATGTTTGATTCTTTACCTCATTCCTCAACATGGAGCACTAACTTTTCTAATGTTGTATACCTAGGTTTGGTTTATCTCTAATTGAACTAAAGATCATGTTAACCCTGAGGTACTACTCTTCCCAGAGCAGCCATGGCTTTGTGTTAGCATTCTCACCTCTGAGTCAGAAGGTTAATAGTTCAAGTCCTATTCCAGAGACATGAGCCATTTAATCCAGTTTGACACTTCAGTGCAGCTCTGATGGAGTGCTATGCTGTCAGAGATTACCTTTTGAATGAGATGTTAACTCAACTACGTCTGTCCCATTAGGTGGATATAAAAGATGCTGCAGCATTATTTCAAAGATGAACAGAAAAGTTCTTCCCTTCTCAATCAAGATCACTAAAAATAATCTGGGTGTTATCACATTGCTATTTGTGGATTCTTACTGTGAGCAAATTGTTTGCAGTATTTCCTATATTACAATAATGACTGCACTTTTACATAGTACTTCATTGGTTATAAATTGCTCTGAGGTGTAGTGAAGTTATAAAAGGTGCTAGTAAAATGCAAGCTTTCCTGTTTTAACTTCCCAAGACCAGATTTTTAAAAAGGTTTTTTATTTGTTAGTGTCGCAAGTAGGCTTACATTAACACTGCATTGAAGTTACTGTGAAAATCCCCTAGTTGCCACACTCTGGCACCTGTTCGAGTACACTGAGGGCGAATTCAGCATGGCCAATGCACCTAACCAGCACATCTTTCAACTGCGGGAGGAAACTGGAGGACCCGAAGGAAACCCACGCAGACACGGGGAGAATGTGCAGTCTCCGCAGAGACAGTGACCCAAGCCAGGAATTGAACCCGGGCCCCTAGTGCTGTGAGGCAGCAGTGTTAACCACTGTGCCACCCTGCCGCCCTACCTGAACAAGCTGAGATCTTGAAATACCCCTCATGGCATCCCTAATGCAGGTCACATGCTTCTGACAGTAGATGTTATTTTGGACCTTGCTGTGCTCTTTCATACCTATACTGGTTGAGATGTCTTAGTTCATTTGAGAGTCAGTAACAGTGGTTACCAGGATAATCTGACTGGACACCATATCCTGGGATTAGAATTAACAAAACCAAGGGAAACGTTCATGTTTGGGGTCTGTCGGGTCTAATAAAGTTTGCAACAAAGCAAACACAGAAGTTAAAATGTACCACAAATAAAAACAGAAAATGCTGGAATTGCCCATCAGGTCAGGTAGCATCTGTGGAGAGAGAGACAGAATTAACATTTCAGGTGGATGGCTTTTCATCAGAACTGAGTACTTATGAAAGTATTTGACATTACTGAACCTGAGAAAGTCTCTATGAAAGACCCTCAACATATAGAAATTCTGTGGTTGAAACTCCAAAAATGTCTTGTAGTTACAGAGACCAAGGCAAGATGCAATAGAATCTGACAAAGAAGGTGCTTGTAATTAAAATTAAAAGAATCTTAGGAGAGGCGAGAGGATCGAAAGAGGGTGAGGAATCGAATAATAGAGGGAGTTTCAATGGTGGAATAGAACTGGAACATGATCAATCATGAAGTGAGCAACTTGCCTTGATGAGAAGGAAGCAGTTCACTGTTAGAGACTGGGTTAAAGATTCCAGATGTTGACTTCTGTGGAACACATTGGATGGGAAAGCAGTGAGCGGCATGGGGAAGTAAGGTGACATGGGGCAGAAACTGCTGATTGAGTGTTGATTAGGTGAGGGCTGATGCCTTTTGTGGCTCAAGAGTTTCTAGGATCATAAATGAAGTTTGAAGCACCAGAGGTGATAGAACTGTATTATAGCAAGAAGCCACCACTTTGGTGGGGAGGAGCGAATGTATAATGAATTCCGTCATTAACTTACTGTTAATTTTTTCTTAGGTTCTAAGGGGAATCTGTCCCAGCGTAAAGTGCCTTTCTCTATTAGCCTGGTGCTACTTGGACCATCAACAATAATGGCTGTTTATTATATGCTGCTCCAGACTTATGTTCTGAGGCTGGAAGTGATTATCAATGCAATACTATTAGTATTTTACGTCTTTGAATTGCTTCTGTACATTGTGGGTTTGATAAGCTTCTCAAGGTGAGTTGAACAATATGTCCTTGTCAATTTCTAGATGTTAGTTTTTCTTAAATGGTTGTGCCTTGTCTGCATTTAGTTGTGTAAATCTCACTAATATAAATGTTGTTACTGGTTTGAAAGTGACACTGAAATTTTGAAGTATTTCCTGCCAATATGAACCCAATCCATCCTTCCTTCCTTATAAAAATATTGATTCTTGCTGCGTTGCAGTCTTGAGCAGTAGCGTGCCTCACACAACTTGGTCAGTGACCAATTTTCTTATGAGAGACTGATCAGTTGGTGTCAGCAGGCTATTTTTCTTTGACAGCATTGAAATTGAGCCAATTCCTAGTCCAATATTCATTGGAGAATAACAGATAGTTATCAGGAGTGGGAACCTTGGCTAATGGTTTTTCCACTTCTAGACACAAGGCCCTTCTACTTCCCAGTTGTGATAAACTAACTCAACACTGAGGAAGTTTGAATTTAGGCCCTTCAACACATGTTGTTTAATCCAAAATCATATTGTGCATAGAATCATCACTATGAAAGTTATCCTTTTCTTCAATTATGGAGAAAGCTATGTAATATGAGAGAAGACAGAGTACATCAAATGGTAATTGGGTGACATTTGGTTTTGTGAGACATCTTTTGTGAGGAAAGAAAGACTGAAGGAGGCAAACCATTCTGGAATTCTCTGTCCTGAGAAAAGTGAGGTATATTAGGACACGGGGAATACATTTTGATTTCAAAATAGAGAATGCAAGAAAAAGGAATAGTGAGAAGGTTTTTTTTTAAACTTTGAATTAGAATAGCCTGAATCAAGTGAAAAGGATACTTCCACAAAACTGCTCCATCAGATAGAGTAGAGGCAGAGTGAGAAAAATTGATTGTACTGTACAAAAGTAAAAAAAGAACAAGGCTATCAGACTTACTTAAACTTGTTCCATCCGGTGGGCAGTGTAAACTTGTACAGTGAACATTATCCTCAAATAATGTCACCTCCAGGAAAAAGCAAAAGAAACAAAACCCAATTCCCACTAAATTTTGAGATTGTTGGGATTTTTTGCTCTATGCAGGAACTAGGAACAGGAGTAGGCCTGTGAACCTGCTCCACTATTTATTATGATCATGGCTGATCATCTAACTGAATAACCTGTTTCCTCTTTTCCCCCTATATGCTTTCATCCCTTCAGCCCCAAGAGACATATTCTTGAAAACATGCAATATTTTGTCCTCAACTGCTTTCTGTGGTAAAGAATTTCACTCTATGGGTGAAGAAAGTTCTCTTCATCTCAGTCCTGACAGTGCCAGAGATCCGGGTCCATTTCGGGCCTTGGGTGACTGATTGTGTGGAGTTTGCACATTCTCCCCAAGTCTGCATTTGTTTCCTCCAAGTGCTCTGGTTTCCTCACACAGTCCAAAGGCGTGCAGGTTAGGCAGATTGGCCGTGCTAAATTGCCCCTTTAGTGCCCCAAATTGTGTAGATTAGGGGGACTAGTGAAGTAAATATGTGGGGTTACAGGTATAGGGTTTGGGTAAGATGCTCTTTCAGAGAGTTGGTGCAGATTTGATGGGCTGAATGACCACCTTAAGCACTGCAGGGATTCTATGATTCTATAAATGGTTTACCCCATTTCCTCAGACTGTGACCCTTGGTTCTGGACTCACCTGCCACTGGGAAGATCCATCCTGTATCTATCCTATCCAGTCCTGTTAGAATTTTATAGGTTTCACTGAGATCCCCCCCATATTCTTCTAAACTCCACCGCATATAATCCTAACTGATTCAGTCATTCCTCAGACATCAGTCTCACCATCCCAGGGATCAGTCTGGTACACCTTCGCTGCACTCCCTCCATAGCAAGAACATCCTCCTTCAGATAAGAAAACTACACACAATATTCCAGATGTGGTCTCACCAAGGCCTTGGATAACTGCAGCAAGACATCCCTGCTCCTGTACTCAAATCCTCTTGCTCGGAAGGCCAGCATACCATTTACCTTCTTCACTATCTACTGTACCTGCATGCTTACTTTCAGTGACTTGTGTGCAAGGACACCCAGGTTTCATTGCACATTCTCTCCATGTTTGCATGGGTTTCCTGTGGGTGCTCCGGTTTCCTCCCACAGTCCAAAGATGTGTGGGTTAGGTTGATTGGACATGCTAAATTAACCCCTTAGTGTCCCGGGATGTGAAAGGTTAGCGGGATTAGTAGGGTAGCTAAGCGGGGATAGGACCAGGGTGGGATTGGTGTCGGTGCAGATTCGATGGGCCGAATGGCCTCCTTCTGCACTGTAGGGATTCTATGATCTATGAACCTCCTGTTAAATAATGGGGTTACATTAGCTACCTTTCAGTCCATGGGAACTGTTCTAGAATCTATAGAATCTTGGAAGATGACCGCCAATGCATCCACTATTTCTAGGGCCATTTCTTTCAATACTCTAGGATGTAGATTATCAGGCCCTGGGGATTTATCAACCTTCAATCCCATCAATTTCCCCACACCATGTCCCAACTATAATAACCCCCATGAGTTCCATGGGGAAATCTCTAATTGACCTCCCTGTGGGACTTATTGAATATGAGTTCCCTTGGTAACAGGCCTGCTCAGGTGGAACTCGTCATCTGAACGCTTTACAAGACAAACATCAGGAAGGATCTGCAGAACTATTATCCTAACTGAGATTTGTGTATGTATGCCATGGGGTAGTGGCTTTACTTTACGTTTAGCAATAAATACTGTTCCTTTCCAGTTGGGCTTCCTGAGATATTACACCTACTCATACGGATTTCCTACAATTGCTCCCTCTCACTAAACACGGTGTTCCCAACGTTTTTGGTATGTTTGTGTGCTCCTTTGTGAAGACAGAACCAAAGTATGCATTTAGTTGGTCAGCCATTTCCTTGTTCCCCATTATAAATTTCCCTGTTTCTAATTGTAAGGGACGTATGTTTGTCTTCACCAATCTTTTATTCTTCACATACCTATAGAAGCTTTTGCAGTTGGTTTGTTTTGTTCCCCGCAAGCTTACTCTTGTACTCTATTTTCCCCTTTTTAATCATTCCCTTGGTCGTCCTTTGTTAAATTCTAAACTGCTTCCAATCCTCAGGCCTGCTGTTTTTTTCTGGCTGATTTGTATGCCTCTTCCTGATTTCCCCTGTAAATCATGGTTTGGCCACCTTTCCCGTTTTATATTTGCACTAGACAGGAATGAAGAACTTTTGTAGTTCACTCATGTGTTCTTTGAATGTTTGCCATTGCCTATCCACCATTATCCCTTGAAGTAATATTATCTAATACATCATAGCCAACTTGCACCTCATACCATCACTCTTTTCTTTATTTAGACTCAGCACCCTAGTCTCAGAATCAACTACGTTACTCTCCATCTTAATGAAAAATTCTATCATATTATGGTTGCTCATTCCACCCCCCCCGAAAAGGGGCCTCGCACAACTAGATTGCAGATTTCTCATTATACAATACCCAGTCTAGGATGGTCTGTTCTTCGACTTGGTTCCTCAACATATTGGTCCAGAAATCCATCCCATGCATACTTCTGGAATTCCTTTTCTATGGTATTGTTACTAAGTTCATTAGCCCAATCTAAATGCAGATTCAAGTCACCCATAATTATGTATGTTTCTTTATCACATGCATCTCTAATTTCCTGTTTAATGTCATCCCCAACATCACCACTACAGTATGGGGTCTATACACGACCTCACTAATGTTTTTTGCCCCTTGGTGTTTCTCAGCTGCACCCATACAGATTTCACATCATGGACATAATACCCTTACTCACTATTGCATTAATTTTCTCTTTAACCAGCAATACAAACCTTTTTGTCTGTCCTTCCTAAATACTGAATATCCCTGAATATCCTACATTCTTAAATGGCTGTGCAGTGTTTGCATTTGATTGTATAAATCTCACTCATATAAATCTTGATAAAAGTTTGAAAATAACATTGAAATTTAGAAATATTTCCTGCCAATGTGAAGCCCATCTACCTTTCTTCTTGTAAAAGTATTGCATTCTTTGCTACTACAGTCAAACAAGTTCCAGGAGTCTAGAATTGTTCATTATGATTCATAGTTTAAATTAATTAAACTTTTATCCCCACTTCTGGCAATGTTTTCTTCTCTCAGGAACATATCAAGTGTCCTTTAAAAGAAGCTGTAAAGATCTCATGATTGTATCACTCACCATGTGTTGTGGAAATTCATGCAAGGAAACACTGACTGAAAATCTAATCTAACTCTTTGCCTATGTGTTTAATGGGTCATTACCTCTAGTCCTATTGCTCTCTATTTAAAATATTGAAGTAATTTCCATGTGCAAGTATCTATGGTAGCTGAAAGACTATTCTAATTTTTAAGTTTATTTTGTTTTCTTAGTGTAATCATCAATGACTGAGAATCTGAAGAGATGGAATGAGGCCCTTAACCGATGAAATGTTTCTCTACCCTGACTTCAAATTAATTGTAACATATTTTATGCTGTTTTTGTAAGTGGTTGTCTTAAGGATAACATTTCCAATATTTTGTACAGTTATATCTTCACTCGATTTATTTTGCTCAATTTATTTTGTTTGTTGTGTTCCCTTTCTTTTGTTCTCTTTTCCCAACATCAGCTGTGGAAAGCAGTTTAGATGTTAAATCCACTCTTGAGTCAGCCCTATTTGGGTGTATGAGGGCAACCTTGAGCCATCTTTCACTCTGGTTTGTTCCCTCCTTGTAAAGCAATGTAATCTTTGGTGAAATGTCTCTGCACGCACCCTTATTTGCTCTCTTTCTCTCATGCTTTCTGAAAGCTTTTAACTCATGCAGGCTTATGGCCAAATTTCATTTGTGAACCTACAATGAGTGTCAATAAGTCCAAATGGAGTGTTAGCTGTGGAAGGCATCAAAGTCAAGTCTGATTTGACCCACAGGCAAATCCATATGCAAGCATACTTTCTTGAGTGTCAAAAGATGGTCATCAAGAATAACCTGCTTGATTCCTCCTCACTATTCTGAGGACATTGATGTATGTCAATTGAAGTATGTAAAGGATCTACAAAATATTGTAGATCAAGTCCAATCTAGAAGTTTAAGACTATGGATTGAATATGAACGTGAAAAAGACAAAAACAATGGTATTGGAAGGAATATATTAGAAGAAATTAGATTGAAGTGGATGGTTTCACACTGAACAAGTAGATAGGTTTGCTTCTGTAGGACAAATTATAACAGAAGATGGCAGGTGTGATATCAAAATTAGAAGAAGGATAGAAAATGGAGGATGTGAAGATGAAGTATGTGTTAACAATAAGAAAACTCAAGCTTGTAACAAGGAAAAAAACTCTCAAGATGTGAAATTCTATCCACTTTTCTGTATGCTTCAGAAACCTGGACAATAAGATCTGTGAGGAGTCCTTTGAGATGTGGATGTTAAGACATATTCCACATACAGACCTTAAGATAAATGAAGAGGTATTTGAAATGTGAAAAGTGCAAAGAACTCTAAAAAGTGACATCAAGAAAAGAAAATTTCAGCTTTTGGCCATTTGATCAGAACTGAAAAGCTACAGAGATCTCCCCTAGAAGAAAAAATGGAGGGCAGCAGAAAGAGGAGTTGACCTAGGCGTAGTTAAATGACAGATGTCAGAGTGGTTGCAGAAAAAATACAGTGGGCAAGTGTGAAAAGTTACAGATGAGCATGACAGTAGATCTCCTGCCAGGAGTATCTACAAGCAGCAGCATAAGTATATAATACAGATGGCTGCGGAGATATAGGCCAGAGATCAGATCTTCCTGATTTCAGTGGCTTGGTATTATATCATAAAATGTATTTTACCCTCTGAATGATGAGGGATTCCATCTAATATTTTTAATTTAATACACTAGTGGATCTTTCTTACCATTCTTACCATTTCTTACCATTACTAAATCTGAGTATATAATGTTTGAGTATTCTATCAGAGAATGCACAATGGAAAGGTCCTTGAGACTTTATTGATCATCCAATGACTTTCTCTTAGTGCCTCTGTTGCTTTCTGAATTAATTATATGTGCCTCTTGCTTCTGAATTACCTGGGTTTTAGATCTAGTTCAAGTTAGTGAAGACTGCTGTCTTTGTACAATGCTGCTGTCATTCACTGGAACAGCTGTGCTGATCTTTGAGGTTTAGCTCTGCTTTCCAGTTCCACCTTGAACACTAATGACTGTACAGGCTAACAATATTTTAACATTTAAATCTTTGACGGACAACTCTTTGCCATGACACTAAAACTCCAACTTCTTTTACACCTGTCCAAAAATAGACGGTCAATAGACCACACTTAAAGTACTTATTTTCCTTCCAAAATATGAATGTGGGTACTAAGAAACTGACCATAGAAACATCAAAACTGGAGTAGGCCACTTAGTCCCTCAAGCCTGGTTTGCCATTCAGTAAGATCTTGCTTGATATGCAACGTAACTGCCTTTGTTCCATATTTTCTCAAAGGCTTTGGCTGAATATATCAATTTCAATTTTAAAACTATCAGTTGATCTAGGATCAACATCAGACTCACCGAAGGAATGATAATCAATCATTTTACGACAAAATAGTCCTTACTTTCCATCAGAAATACTTGCAAAAATATTTGTGTGATCATACTTGCCCAAGTTCCTTTTGCCATCCATGGTGATTTGCTAATAATCAAATGTTTTTAATCAGTTATTGTACCCTTCCTTAAAATTTGGGTTAAGGCTAGATGGTGAAACAATTCAGATAAAAGTTGTGGGCTGTATCAACTGAACTCCCATTCACTGGTTGTTGAGGCTCACTTTGTTAACTGAAGCACACGTTGATGTTGTTTTTCCTTTTCTTCATGTCTTTGCCTATACTGATATTTATTTCAATCATTGTCAATCCTCCTTGTAGCTGTGCCATTAATTTTCCTCTTTGTTAGCCTACGTATGCTACCAATAGCTCACCTCCACCAATGAGACAATTCTGAACTTTTGTGCTCCTAGTAACTTCTATTTGCTTATGATAACTTCACCTTAAAATTTATATATCCTGTTTGGACTATGGATGAGATTTATCCCACTTTAGCTGCCATCAGTTGATAGGGTTTGGTTACTCTCAGTAGTTTAACTTGTGTTTGTAGCAAGTGGGAATAAAAACAAGTGTTCATGCACCGAATCAGCACCTTTACGGCAGAATTGGTGGGTCTATAAGAATTACTGTTCTAATTGCAATATCAAATGAAATGCAGTAAATACTGCAGATACAGATTTGTCCTTTTTAAGCACAGTCGCATTAAAAATATACTACGGAAATTCTTGTCACTGGCACATTGTGTGGTTACAGAAAATCACTTGGGTATGTTCTGAGATCACTAAAGGATTCTTTTGTGGCTGGGAAGTTTTTTAAACTAAGAAATTACTTTTTATACTTTTTTAAGAGTGTGATATAAATTTGTATCATTAGAAACATCTTTGAATAGTTTACTTATGTGTATAATACATACCTTTCTAACTGTACTAACTTGCTTAATCACAGAAACATCCTCATTGTATTTATGGAAAGAAATGTAATGTTATATCTATTAGCAGATTATCTTAACTTTAATTTGTGTGATTTATATATTATATATTTGTACCAGTTTTTTAAACTGTCCTCATTTAAATAATCTTCTCAGCCAAATTAAAGCATTTTTATAAAATCTATGATTTTTTTTTAATACATAGGGAAAACAGTCTGGGTAACACAACCTGGGCTCCCTAGCTGGAAATACTGCTATTTGGAGCCTCTTTTATGCCAATTAGTCCCACAAGTCTGTTTTGCCATTCACAGATCATGGCTGGTCTGTGACCTGTTTCATATTTCCCAAATCTTATCAAGCTCAGATTTAAAATAAACAACAATTGATGTTAGGTCAAATATTAATCAAAGAGAGCTTCCAACTCCTACTGTTGTACATTGTGGGCGAGATCTTCTGGCTCTTCATGCTGGCAAGATCTTCTGGTCCTGCCAACAGCGCTCCCCTGCCATGGATTTCCTGGCGACGTAGGTGGATTCAATGGGACATCCCATTTGCAACAGCGAAAGCAGAAGATCCTGCCACGGGCCAATGGCGGGCTGCCTCCCACCACTGAGAAACACGCCGCAAGGAGGCTGAGAATCCTGCCGAATGTTTCCTAATTTCACTCCTGAAAGTTCTCTCTCTAATTCTTGGAGATTATAGGTCCCAGTCCTCAACTTCCCAACCAGCCTCGAGATATACAAAGGAATTAACAGATTTGATAGAATTTTTATAATATACACTCAAAAATATGTTTATGGTGTGGTGGAGGCAACCTTTTTCCTTTTCTGCATTTTTATTATAGAAAACCTCAAAGACACTTTTCGTAGTTTGCACTGTGCCAATAATTGTTGAACAGGGTCCTTTAAAGCTGTACGACAGCCATACCACATGTGACAGAGTCTGCAGATTTGAGTCACACTTGTGACTGTCTGAGTAATCTATCATCCAGAGATCTTACATGTGCTTCTAAAAAAACAAAACACAAGTATATGGGGCAGCACGGTAGCACAGTGGTTAGCACTGCTGCTGCACAGCGCCAAGGACCAGGGTTCGATTCCCGGCTTGGGTCACTGTCTGTGTGGAGTTTGCACAATCTCCCCGTGTCTGTTTGGGTTTCCTCCCACATTCAAAGATGTGCTGGTTAGGTGCATTGACCCGAACAAGCGCCGGACTGTGGCGACTAGGGGAATTTCACAGTAACTTCATTGCAGGATTAAGGTAAACCTTACTTGTAACTAATAAATAAACTTTACTAATAAATAAAGTTTAACTTTACTTCATATGGAAAAGGGAGCTACAACTTTGATGGTACGACCTATAGCTTCAAAGGAATGACCCTAATTCTATCCTTTGCACTACCCAGCTTCTCCTTTCTCTTCAAATAAAAATACCTTTCAACATCTTACACTAAACTAGATATTGCTTAGCTTCTTGCATTTTCTTTCCTTAATGCTTATAATTGAATCCTGCCTATGATTATTAATCCTCACACCAATTCATCATGTTTATGAACTTGTTGCTTTCACTGACATAGCGATACGGATACCCGAAATAATGCTGTGGGAATCTGAGTTTGAATCCCACCATGGCACAGTGAAATTTGAATTCATTTTTTTTTTAAAACCCTGGAATTAAAAGTCTAATAATGACAATGCAACCATTGTTGATTGTCATGAAAACCCATCTGATTCACTAATATACTTGCTGGAAAGAAATCTGCCATCCTTACCTGGCCTGACCTACATGTGACTCCAGACCCACAGCAATGTCATTGACTCTTAGATGTCCTCTGAAATAGGCTAGCAAGCCACACAGTTCAAAGGCAATTAGGGATGGGCAATAAATACTGGCCCATCCAGTGACGCCCACATCCCATGAATGAATAAAAAAGTAGAAGCTGTGGCTACAATAATAGATTGTAAATTAATGGATAGAATAAACTGGAAATATTTACATTACATCAAAATATTTTATTTTTCATAGAATCCCTATGGTGTAGAAAGAGGCCATTCGGCCCATAGAGCCTGCACCGACAACAATCCCACTCAGTCCCTATCCCCATAACCTCATGTATTTACCCTGCCAATCTCCCTGACACCAAGGTACAATTTAGCATAGCCAATCAACCTAACTTTTACATTATATGCAATTATAGCAAGAAAATTAAATTTGTATTGTACAAAGCACACGCATCACTTTGCAAACAATAGTAAAAGGTTACTGATGAATATTACAACAGAGCTAAGCAGATACCAATGAATTAATAAATCAATATACTGGCTGCCCTAAATCAACACATTCTGGCACTTATACACAAAAATCAACACTGATGCTCCAGTGCACTACTGAGTGCTGTACTGTCTAAGTTGTAGATTTTTGGATGAGACATTAAATTGAAGCTCCATCTGCAATTTCTGGTGGATGTAAACTATTCCAAACATTGTTTTGAAGAGCAGAGGCGTTATCCCCAATGTCCTGACTAATCTTTATCCCTTAACTAACATCACATTTACAGATTATCTGGTAATTATCACCTTACTGATTGTGGGAGATTTTGGCTGTCATGTTCCCAATTACATTGACTGTACTTTTAAAAGTACTTCATTAGACATAAAGTGCTTTGGGACGTCCGGTCATGAAAGGTGCTTTATAAATGCAAGCCATTTTTATTTTCTTCATCGCTGTTATTTGCTTTATGTTAATTTTGTTGATTCCTAATCAAGGTTGAAGATGTCCGGAAGCTCCAGAGGGAGAAAGTAAAATATACTGTTAGGTTTAAATAGATTGGGTGAAGGCTTGTGTGGGGCCTTAAACCAGCTGAGTCGTCCCTCTGTGGTCAATCAAAAACAAAATGACTTAATGAAAGGAATAGCCAGACAAAAGCAAAATACTGCGGATGCTGGAATCTGAAATAAAAACAGAAAATGCTGGAAAATCTTAGGTCTGACTGACAGCATCTGTGCAAAACGTCTATTCTCTCTCCATAGATGCTGTCAGTCAGACCTGCTGAGATTTTCCAGTATTTTCTGTTTTTGTTGTTGAAAAGGAATGGCCAGTTGATTGTACATTATAGATCAAAGTTTTAGGTGGAGGCACCTATTAATTGCAGATGGAGCTTCAATTTAATGTTTCATCCGACAAGCAGCACCTTAGTGCAGCACTCCCTCAGTAGTGCACTGGAGCATCAGTGTTCACTTTTGTGCTTAGGTATATCTGCAGCATATTGTATATTTTTTGCACATTTCCAGCCTTCCTTTTATGATGAATAGATATCTAATTGAGTCAGCAAACGGCTTTGAGCTTCCTAAAGCACTTTCCTGACCTTTGCTAAATAAAGACATTTGTCCTCCCCGCGCTTAGGGGGCGCTCTCCTGTCTGGGTGCAGTGATCCCTTGACGTGACCATTTGCGCGGAATGATGGGATACTGGAGGACTCGTGGTCGAAGAGATGGCGCTGCGAAAAGGTGGGGGAGCAGTGGACGCGTTGCTATCCCAACCAAAGTGCTCTTGGTCGCCCTAAATAACTCTACAATAATACGATTGAGTTTAAAGATTGGGGTTTGTGAGAGATCGCAGTCGGAGCCGCACCGACTGAGAAATTTGCTTTGATTTTAAGGAGACGAACTTTGTTGCACATTGTAAAATGATTTGGTGAAAACATTTTAAAGCGCGTTACAAATGCATTGGGGATTTCACTTAATTTTTAATGGAGACATGCAGAATAATGTTTATTTCTACCTCAAGCATCCCAATCCTATCCTAAAGATCCTATCCTTGTTGGGTCTAGTTTTACGGGTATTAATAATCCTCTTGATATCTTTGTGTTTGAGCTGAGATAGTGAGTTTCCCCCAAACTGCGGCTAGATGGTAGGCATATTTTCCCAATATCTATATTTTTGCGACAAGAATAATAGGATAGCGATCTGGAGTGGGAATCCTGACAAATATTTCTTCACTTTTTTAATAGCCTAGGATGCTGAGAATGCAATATCTCAATTTAGATCAGCTGACTATACAGACTGGGAATCGAATTTGGGATGTTTTGAAATTAAATGCTCAGTTACTTGCTGCCTTTTCCAGCTGCGCCATCTGTGCAATATTTTGGTTTCTTTATTTTAATCATTAAATCTCACTTGCTGCATTATCAGCCAGCGGATGACAATACTGATATTGCAAACTTGGCATTATTGGCATATCATGGAAAAGATATTCACTAATGCGATGACAATATCTCTCCCTCAATGTCAACAAAATGAAAGAGTTAGTCATCAACTTCAGGAAGCATAGTGGAGGATATGCCCCTCTGCATCAATGGGGACGAAGTAGAAATGCTTGAGAGCTTCAGGTTTTTAGGTGTCCAGATCACCAACAACATGTCCTCGTTCCCCCAATGCCGACACTAGAATTAAGAAAGGCCACCAACGCCTCTACTTTCTCAGAAGACTAAGGAAATTTGGCATGTCCGCTTTGACTCTCACCAACCTTTACAGATGCATCAAAGAAAGCATTCTTTCTGGTTGTATCACAGCTTAGTATGGCTCCTGCTCTGTCCAAGACCGCAAGAAACTACAAAGGGTCGTGAATGAAGCCCAGTCCATCACTCAAACCAGCCTCCCACCCATTGACCTTTCTACATTTCCCGTTGCTTCAGAAAAGCCGCCAACATAATGAAGGACCCCATGCACCCCGGACATACTCTCTTCCACCTTCTTTCATTGGGAAAAAGGTACAAAAGTCTGAGGACATGTACCCAACCGACTCAAGAACAGCTTCTTCCCTGCTGCCATCAGACTTTTGAATGGACTTACCTTGCATTAAGTTGATCTTTCTCTACACTCTAGCTATGACTGTAATACTATATTCTGCACTCCTTCTCTATGTATAGTATGCTTTGTAGAGCGTGCAAGAAACAATACTTTTCACTGTATACCAATACATGTGACAATAATAAATCAAATCAAAATAAACCCTATTTGCCAAACAGCTAGTATAAATTAATTTGGAAATCATCTATATATGCAAAATCACGTTGATGAAATTGGTGTCTGGCTCAATCACCTCCAAGAAATGGTTATTGTAGAAAGATCATAGAATGGTTACAGTGCACGGGAGGAAGCCGCTTCTCTTGTCATGAATGTGCTGTCTCTCTGCAAGAGGAGCTCTGTTAGTCTTACTGCCCCACCTTTCCTCTTATTCCTGCAAACTTTTTCTCTTCAGGTAATGCCCCCTTTCAAAGATATAATAGAATCTGCCTCCATTACACCCTCAGGTAGTGCATTCCAGATCACAACCACTCACAACGTAAACAAGTTTTTCTTTAATTTGCTTGTTTTCCTCTTTAATCCAGGGGTCTATTACAGTTTGTAGTGTTTTCACTGTGGTTGTTGAGATAAATTGAAAATCCAAATCAGTCGTGGAATCTAGGGATGCATATGTGGAATTTTTTTTCCTCAGTTAGCCTATTATTAAATGCCGCTGTTTCTCATGAAAATTACCAGCCTTCTTGTCTGATTCAAATAGGATATTTTATATTTCTATGACAATTATCAAATTGAAAAAGCTAAGTTTTAATTAAAGATTCAGTTATTGTGCTTCCAGTTTTTTTGCTAATCACCTTAGATCATTGTCTCTCAGCCCTTCCATCAACTTAGGCTGTGTCTAGAGAGAGCATTTTGAGTTGAACAACTTTAGAGTTACGTCTAATGGTTAAAGGTTTTGCCATATGTGCTGGTAGAGGGTGAACAATTTGAGATGGTAAATTTAAAAACATAAGTACGCTGGAGAAAGTTAAAAGAGTATTAGCTTAAATTTTTTTTCCCTTTAGTATATTGGTACTAATTAATATTAAGTATTTTGTTTACATTAGTATTATTAATTCTCTGTTTTGCTTTACAGTGAAATCTGCTGTTGTTGTATCCTTTGGAATAAAATGAAGTGTGCCACCCAGTTTCAGGAGCTGACGTCTTGCAGTCCATAAGAACATAAGAAATAGGAGCAGGAGTAGGCCATCTGGCCCTTCGAGCCTGCCCCGCCATTCAACAAGATCATGGCTGATCTGAAGCGAATCAGTTCCACTTACCTGCCTGCTCCCCATAACCCCTAATTCCCTTATCGATCAGAAAACTATCTACCCGTGATTTAAACATATTCAACGAGGAAGCCTCCACCACTTCAATGGGCAGAGAATTCCAGAGATTCACTACCCTCTGAGAGAAGAAGTTCCCCCTCAACTCTGTTCTGAACCGGCCCCCCCTTATTTTGAGGCTGTGCCCTCTAGTTCTGGTTTCCCTTCTAAGTGGAAAGAATCTCTCCACCTCTACCCTATCCAGCCCCTTCATTATCTTATATGTCTCTATAAGATCACCCCTCATCCTTCTAAACTCCAACGAGTACAGACCCAATCTGTTTAATCTCTCCTCATAAGCCACACCCCTCATCTCCGGTATCAACCTGGTGAACCTTCTCTGCACTCCCTCCAAGGCCAATATATCCTTTCGCAAATAAGGGGACCAAAACTGCACACAGTACTCCAGTTGCGGCCTCACCAGTGCCTTGTACAGTTGTAGCAAGACCTCCCTGCTTTTATATTCTATCCCCCTCGCGATAAAGGCCAACATTCCATTCGCCTTCTTGATCACCTGCTGCACCTGCAGACTGAGTTTTTGCGATTCGTGCACAAGGATCCCCAGGTCCTTCTGCACAGTCGCACGATGTAATTTTTCTCCATTTAAATAATATTCCAATTTACTATTATTTCTTCCAAAGTGGATAACCTCACATTTGCTAACGTTATATTCCATCTGCCAGATCCTCGCCCACTCGCTCAGCCTATCCAAATCTCTCTGCAGACTTTCCGCGTCCTCCACGCAATTCGCTTTCCCACTCACCTTCGTGTCATCAACAAACTTGAATACCCTACATTCAGTCCCCTCCTCCAGATCATCTATGTAAATGGTAAACAATTGAGGCCCCAGCACCGATCCCTGCGGCACGCCACTGGTCACCAACTGCCAACCAGAAAAGCACCCATTTATCCCAACTCTCTGCTTCCTGTTAGATAGCCAATCCCCAATCCACGCCAATACCTTACCCCTAACTCCGTGTACCCCAATCTTCTGCAGCAACCTTTTGTGAGGCACCTTATCGAACGCCTTCTGGAAATCTAAAAACACCACATCCACCGGTTCCCCTCTGTCAACCGCACTAGTGACATCTTCATAAAAGTCCAGTAGATTCGTCAAACACAAGCCCAGCTCAGCTCTCTTAAAGGCATGAATTCTAATACAAAATGTATTCCACAATGTACCAACGGCAGTTAACATTTGGGGTTGGTGTGGTGATTGAGGAGTTTCCTTGTGAGTCTGTGAAGGAGAAGTTCTTCTTCAGAGAAAATGCATTCTGCCTTCCAATCTGCCATTTTGTGTTTTTGGTTTCACACATTTTTAAGTAATTCAAAAACATTTCTGTCAGTTATTGCTAACTCTTGCATTTTATGATTTGTTCCTGGGAGGTGAGCCTCTCTGGCAAGGTTAGCATTCCTAACTCCCCTTGAGTCAGTGATGGTGAACCAGTACAATCCATCTGGTCTAGATACATTCACAGTGCTATTAGAGAGGGAGATATAAGATTTTGACTTGGTGGCTTTCAAGAAACAGTGACATAGTTCCAAAGTGATGTGTGGCATGGAGAGAAACTTGTAGTTGGTAATGTTCCCATGTGTCTGCTGCCCTTGTTCCTCTAGGTGGTAGAAATGGAAGGTTTGGAAGGGTGTTGAAGGAGCCTTGGTGAGTGCATCTTGTAGATGGTATGTACTGCTGCCACTATGAGCCAGTAGTGGAGAGTTAACGTTTAAAGTAGTAGGTGGGTATTGATCAAGTGGGATGTTTTGTCCTGGATGATGCGAGTTTCTTCAGTGTTGTTGGAGAGCTGCACTCATCAAGGCACTTGGTGAATATTCTATCATATTCCCTGAATTGTGCCCTGTCAATGATGGATAGGCTTTGTTGAATCAGGTGAGTATGCACTGCAGAATTCTTAGCCTCTGATCTCCTGTTGTTGCCATAGCATTTATATGGCTGGTCTAGTTAAGTTTTTGGTTAAAGATGATCCCCAGGATGTTGATGGTGGGGTATTCAGCTATGATAATTCTGTTGGGTCCAAAGCTAATGGAATAACTCCAACATCTTGCTCAAATAGATTATTTTTATTTGTGAGCAACTGCAGTTTGATTCTCTTCAAAATCAATCTTTTTGCACATTCCTTTTGTTATCTAACTATTCTGCAGCCTGCTATTTGCTTGAAATTTGGGAATGGCCTTGAGATATTTACTTAAAAGAAGTATATAAATACAAATTATTGATCCTTTGTGGTGAGTGGCAGCAGATTGTTTAACTATGGAGAGTCAAACTCAATGCTGTCCTTTCCAGCAGTGGGCATTGGATGTGTTGGCAGTGGGAATCGTGGCTGATTTTTGCCGCCCAAAAGAGGAAAACGATCAATTGTATCAGCACTGCTGCCAACTGAGTTGATAACATTTAACAAAGCACAGACCCGGACCTATTTGCTGCACGTAGTGGCCACATTAGAAGATGTATTAAATTAAGTCACCTCTCAGAATTTTAAAAAAAAATCTGGTATTAAGTATTAAGCAGGACATCTTTTCAATGCGCCTCAATAGATTGATTGAGCAATCCCCTCTCTGGGAATCAGCATTTTCTATTTTAAATCCCATTTTCAGGAATGAGAAAATGAATTCTCAGCTGTTTTAGACTAAACTTGAGAGGTAAGTATGAGATTTTATCTTTGTAACTTAGTTGCAAAAACAAAAAGAATCAGTGACTGGTGGTTTCCATCTGTTTCCTGCATGGAACAAGGGCTGCTTACAGTACTTATTGTAAGAAGTCTCACAACACCAGGTTAAAGTCCAACAGGTTTATTTGGTAACAAAAGCCACTAGCTTTCGGAGCGCTGCCCCTTCGTCAGGTGAGTGGGAGTTCTGTTCACAAACAGGGCATATAAAGACACAAACTCAATTTACAAGATAATGGTTGGAATGCGAGTTTTTACAGGTAATCAAGTCTTAAAGGTACAGACAATGTGAGTGGAGAGAGCGTTAAGCACAGGTTAAAGAGATGTGTATTGTCTCCAGACAGGACAGTTAGTGAGATTTTGCAAGCCCAGGCAAGTCGTGGGGTTTAAGATAGTGTGACATGAACCCAAGATCCTGGTTGAGGCAGTCCTCATGTGTGCGGAACTTGGCTATCAGTCTCTGCTCAGCGACTCTGCGTTGTCGTGTGTTATGACAACGCAGAGTCGCTGAGCAGAGACTGATAGCCAAGTTCCGCAAACATGATGATGGCCTCAACCGGGATCTTGGGTTCATGTCACACTATCTTAAACCCCACGACTTGCCTGGGCTTGCAAAATCTCACTAACTGTCCTGTCTGGAGACAATACACATCTCTTTAATCTGTGCTTACCGCTCTCTCCACTCACATTGTCTGCACCTTTAAGACTTGATTACCTGTAAAGACTCGCATTCCAACCATTATTTTGTAAATTGAGTTTGTGTCTTTATATGCCCTGTTTGTGAACTGAAATCCCACTCACCTGACGAAGGAGCAGCGAGCGCTCCGAAAGCTAGTGGCTTTTGCTACCATATAAACCTGTTGGACTTTAACCTGCTGTTGTGAGACTTCTTACTGTGTTTAACCCAGTCCAACGCTGGCATCTCCACATCATTACAGTACTTACAGTAGTTTGTAATTTTTAGCAAGTTGGGTTGCCATGTTTTACCAATTTTCTTAATTCATTTTTGCTTAACATGAGACATTTCCAAGGCCAGCATTTATTGCCCATTTCTAGTTGTCTTTAAGAAGGTGGTGATAGGCTGCCTTCTTGACCCATTGCTGTCTATTTGGTGAAGGTACTCCTAATTGCTACTAGGTAGGGGAGCTCTGTGATTTTGATCTAGGAATCTAGAAAATCCAGCCAGTTCAGAATATATACTGTCAGCGGAACAGAGACAGAGTTTACGGTAGAATCATGGCTTTACCTGACTTCTGGCTTTTGCCTTTTGGTGTTTAAAAAGTCAGCAGAAGTCCAAAGACATCAATAACTGAACTCTGCAGTGGATGATTTATTTTGCAATGTACTGTAAAATCATAAATCGCTTTTTGCACTCACATTTATGATTTCAGTGCATTGAATGTGGAGCAGAAATGTTTTCCCTTGTTATAAAACACACAAATTAGTTGGAAAAAGTGGACTTCTGATTTAAAAATTAGACTTTTGTTATCCGGTTTCTCTCTTCATAATTTCCAGATACCAGGTCAGAAATCCTGGATGAAAACTCAGTACACTTGGTCCTGTAAAATTGTCTAAGATAATATTTGTAGTTTTCATTGCAGCAATATTCCTTAACCACATCACAACAGCTCTCCTCCATCCCTCTACAGATAGTTTATTATTTCAACATGTTTTATTATTCATTTTATTTTCTTGCTACTTTGCTAATGGTTATCTACAAAAGTAAGTTTTACATTTGTAACTGTTTTGCTATAACTATTTATAATCATAGTATTTAAAGCATTGAGTCAAGGAATTATTTTCTTTTCACGTTTTAGGTCAAGCTTTCAGTTTTCCAGATGGTAATCTGGCCTTGGATCTGATTCTTCTGATTCTCATGGTAATACTGGAAGTGATAAGGCTATATCTTGGTAAGATGTTGCTTTAAATTATGTTGTATCACCCAATTGATGCTCTGTGGTATTACTACTGGTAGCCTGGAATTTGAGCACGGTTTTGATATTTAGTTGTAATTGTGTTCAGCCCCACTTGTCTTTTCAAAGGCTAGTGCTCAGAAATCTGTGGTCATTTTGGTGCTAATTGTTACTGTTGAAGTTTTCCTCGATTTGTTCCTTCCCTTAGGAAGAGTATAGGTAGGTTATCTATGTTTGAAAGACAGCAGGATTGAATTTCTTTTTTTACACTTTCTTAAATAATAAATTGTTAATTTATAAAGATTACTTTCTGCCAATTGGGTACGAGTTTGAAACATGTTTTTTGTGTGATAGTGATTGCAAATCTGATGCTTTAAGGTGTGATAGATATGTACTAAATATAATACCAGATGTTATGACATCCATGAAGGACACAGGGAGTCATCAATAGATCTCCCCATTGGCTTTGTGAAGTATGAACTTCTTTATTGAGGAAATCCAATGGGAAATGAGCTGCGGGTGATTAATATCTATTGCTCTAACCCGGACTGTTGTTGTAGGCCCCCAGGTACAGACTTGCTTGTTGTAAGTCGGGGGTGCGACTCTTCTTTTGGTTTCCAAGAAGGGTTTCTGGTGACGGGGAACTGGCCTTGGCTGAATTACTACACCAGATATACTATTACGTTATCCATTGCTTTTCTAACTAGTGGCGTCATGCCATGTAACACAGTGGATCATCAGGAATGGATAAATCAATTTGTGTTTTTGTTCCATGTTGCTTTGGGATTTTTGCTCCTGTTTTGGGGATCAAGTTCCATATCGTTGCCCAATTTTCTGTGGAAACTGTAAATCAGTGGTTTTGATCATCATTATACATGTCTTCACTAAGTACACAATTTTGTTTTACACAAAATAAACTTTATTTCAGGTAGCTAGTTTTATTATTGTAAATTCAAACAGGAAAACAATCAAGAATTTAACACCCAACAGTAAAAAGAGATTTGTCTTTTTCAAAAAAATCTTAATTGAATTCTCAAAAGTATACTTTTAAATTAATCTTTTGTGAAGTTGTTGTACATTTGATTGCTTGATTGCACAATATCAGCAGGTAGTGAAATATCCAGGTTCCTTGACATGAGTGTATCTCCATTTCTAATTTCTGCCAACTTATTGATTCAACAAGGGAAGTATTCGAGGCATAATTCACTTCAGTACAGGTGACCTTGGAAAGGGAAAAGTTCATGCTCCTGATCACTATCTAATAACTCCTGCTGGAATGGGTGGCTTTGTAGATATTGCCTTGATAGATTAATAGCTCTTTTTTTTTTATTCTTATGTGAAATAGTGCCCTCCTGTCAGGCCACTTGTGTATGTATGTATATATGTACAACTGGATTAAACTAATTTCACTTTTTTACCAGATTCCATGTTGTACAGCTTCTATTCTGGGAGGATATCACAGTCTGGCAACAAGATGGGATACCGATTCCCTAGCCAAGCTAATTTGGGTTGGAAAAGCTTCCAGCTAACCAACTGAGTGTTCTTTCTGTGAGAATAGGTTTCAAAATCTGGTTTTAGAGATGGATAGATTGACCAAAGGTGGCTGCCTCAGCAGGTATTATTGAGAGACTGGGATGTGCAGCCATGCCTGAGAGTGTCTGGAGTATTTAGAGATTCTTGAGCTGCTCACGAATTTGCTTGCAACATCAAAGACGAAGGCCAAGCCACTGGCGAATGGCACTACAGTCCCAAGTGATTGGAGGTCGCAGAAAGCTATTGTTTCAGAGCAAGGAATGAGTTGCCCAGTGAAGACTTTGGAGAGTTTATCATGTTTTTGAAAAAGTTGCTATTTATTGCAATTTTGGAGAATTTCAAGAGAACATGTTACAAGACAGATTTCATTTGGTTTAAAAAGTCAACACATTCACAGTAAGTTGATGACATTGCCAAAGTTAATTTTCAACATAGCTTGCCAGACAGCTTTGTCATGGACATGGCAGAATGTGAGAGAAGTTAGAGTTAACAACAGTCAGTCATCCTCTGAAGTAAATAAGCTGCAGTTAAATAAGCAGAAGGCCTCAGTGACAGCAGTTTTTAAAAAAAATTATTCAAGGGATATAGGCTTTGCTGGCTAGGCCAGCATTTATTGCCCATCCTTATTTCCCTTTGAGAAAGTGGTGGTGAGTTGCTTTCATGAACTGCTGCAGTCCTGTGGTGTAGCTACATCCAAAATGCTGTTAGGGAGGGAGTTTGTGGAAGGGGTGTGAATGAAGCGGGTTGCTTGGTCCAGGAGGGTGTCAAACAGGCTGTTAACCACACCATTTTTGATAAAGTATCATGAAAAGATTTTGAATTTTTTTACTTCTTTAGAAGCATGTGAAAACCAAGAACAAGTAATTGATCTGTCAAGCCAATATCTATAAAGCCACCTATCGCAGCAGGAGTCATTAGATAGTGATCTGGAGCAGGCATATTTCTCTTTCGTAGCTCACCTGTGCTGAGATGAATTGTGCTCCAAATACGAAACCAGCTAAGTTGGCACAGACATAGCTTGAACCGGAGATCTTCTGGTCTATATGGCTTAGTGCTACATTAAGCTATATGGCTGCTTTGGGTTTGCATACAATAAAATTGTATGTGCATGTGACTTTAAATGTAATGGGTCTCCAAAGTTGAGGTGTTGAAGCTCTGTTCTTTCCCTAGGTTTAAAAGGTAACCTGACGGAAGAGGCGGTTCCAATTGTTACTAGCCTGGTCCTGACAATTGGAAATCTGTTGCTTTGTCTGTACTTCTTGTTCTGGCAGACCTATGTGTTGAAAGCAGATGTAATAATCAATGCAATCCTCCTGGTAACCTATGGACTGGAGGGGATATTGGATATAATTGTCATTTCAGCTTTTGCCAGGTAATTTGATCAATTGGATCTAATTTTAAGTTCTGAAGTCAATGACACTAATACAGCATTGATAGCTGCTAACTGTCACCTTTTTTTCCCACAAGGACACATCATTTAGGAGTTTAATGTACCTGTTGGAATACTGTAACTGGCTCAATTAGTAAAGGGAGTGTGTGATTGAACCAAATAGATTAGGTTCAATCCCTCTCATATGTTTATTTCAGTAAGGACCTTATGAGTGTTAAAAGTTGACATCAGTCAGGGTTTCCATTCCTGATCACAATCCTCTGATTCCTGGTGGAACAGTACATGTGGCTTAATATTGTACAAACATTTTTGGAATACAGTTTTTTTTCATGCTTTAGGTGAGGGTGGCAAATAGAAAGCTTCCATTTTGAGCTTTCAATTTAAGATACAGAGTTGTTACAGAAAAATACCATCAAAACTGTATCATACACAATCCAAGGTTGCACATGGAATGGTAAGGTGTAATACTTCCAAGTTGTGGATAAGATGGTTAGATGCAGAGCAAATCTTCCTGAATGATCCATGGAACATTTCTAGGTTGGCTTTTAATGGGTTAGATACAAAATAAAACCTCGATTCCAGGATAGAAATGTGCTTCAGCCTCAGAAGTAAGTACCCCTCTTGTAAAAAATTCCCATTTCTCACACCAACAATCTATTGGAGTAAAAGTACCAATTTGTACTGAATTATATGTAGTTGTGTGTTCTGGACAAAAATTTACCAGGACTTGGATTGTGACCCAAACTCAATTTACACAGAACCCTAAAAAGCATTTGGACATCAGAGGAACTTATTCTTTCTTGACTGGGTTACAACTCAATGATATAGAGATGCTGGCATTGGACTGGGGTAAGCACAGTAAGAAGTCTCACAACACCAGGTTAAAGTCCAACAGGTTTATTTGGTAGCACAAGCTTTCGGAGCGCTGCTCCTTCATCAGGTGAGTCAACTCACCTGATGAAGGAGCAGTGCTCTGAAAACTTGTGCTACCAAATAAACCTGTTGGACTTTAACCTGGTGTTGTGAGACTTCTTACTGTGTTTACAACTCAATCCCAGAGAGTAACTACTTAGTCTGACTCACTGATTCATCTTGTACTCAATTAGCCAACAATTCCTGTCTTGGATGAGCTACTAGATGATTATCCTAGGAGTTAGCAGAAATTAGCAAAAGAAACATTGGATAGATTTTGAAACGTAACTGTGGAAGTGGTATAGTGTTAGATGCTATTCTTTCAGTGCTGGATGTGGAGTTAAATCCAGCTCAGATATATAAAATGGCTTTCACATATACTCTTATTTGTGGATAATGACTTCACTTTAAGCAAGCGGGAAGTATTCTTCAATGTTTTGAACTTTACTGGACTATCTTTTCAATTTGATTTCAGTAGTGCTGTTCAAAGACATTATGGTATATCTTATCTTGTATTTTGCCCAGGTTCTACGCATGATGTGACTGGAATGACGCATCATTTGTTTAGGCTACCAAGACATTCCCACCATCTGGAGCTATTTGCAGTTTGCGTCAATAGGATCAAAACTACATTTTTTATATTTAAATTTTATTTTTGTAGGGGATTTTTGGGTAAGTTTCTCCTATGTATTTCTGACCTCCGTTTTATCTGATACCTGCAGCCAGGAGGATCCACTGATTGCCCGCATGTTGCTGGTATTGTTCCCCGCACTAAGATATACCAGACACTATCTTGCACTCAATATTCTTCAGATTGGGAGCTGGGCTGCGGCAGTGGCGTTGAACCGGCATCCACCCAAGCTTTGTGCTCTGCAGTGAATGATGTCATTTTGTCGTCAATTCACTGAGATCATGATTATTCTTAATTTCAGCTCATTTGGAGGGAAATGGAATTTTCTGAAGAGAATACAAGTTCCAAGGATGTTTCAGATCATAAGTTGTAACAGTTTTATAATATTTGTATCACAATAAAAGCATTTATACCGAATAGAAATCTCGATTAAATTCTGGTTGTTCTATAGTAAGATATTCTTTTTCCAGCTATTAACCAATTGGTGGGGTGCAGTAGTGGGTACATGGAAATTTTGTGCTAAGTCCCACTTAAACTGTGGACAAACATCAAGTGAATTGACTTAACAGTCAATGATCACTGTCCACTGTCAACTTTTATAGACAGGCACTTTTTCTGCTCCATATTTCAGTTATGCAGTTCTGTTGGTGACAAAGACCTTTTGGGATCTTGAACAGGTCTGTGTAAGCACCTGGACACACATCTGGCAGGCTATTCAACTACAGCAAGTCCCATTTTAGTAGTCCTGTTTGCTTTAAAATTGTGCTGCTTTTAGGGCCAGTAGCCTCGATTTACATCTTAAATTGTGAATTAGTATCATTATTCATCATCTTTGCACACCATTTTAAAGGCCATTTTAAAGCCAGTGTAATGCTTTAGAGATGTGCTTAAAATATTGCTGAAGAGGTCAAACATTACTGACTCATGGTGCCAGACCAAATTGGGAGAATCTTCATTTGGGAAGACACCGAAACATGTGGAAGAGAGGTCAAGATGGCAGTGAGAATGCAAAAACCTCCAAACAACTCCTTTAACTTACCATCCAAGAAACAGCTGACCTACATGTAGCAGTTTGCAGATCCCACATTAAACTTCGAAGTTATCTCTGAACCCAATGAACCAAAGTCAAGTCATCCCCAAACCCAAGATATTGCCTAAGAAGAAAGAGAGACTGATCAATTTAGAGGACTTGAATAATTATTTGAAGAGAACCAATGTGAAAGAGTATTGGGAATAAGCAGGAGAATGGCACTAAATGCTTATTTGGAGAGCTGGTGCACCTTATCACTGAGTGTTAATTGAATTTATATAGTATTTTACTAGGAATAAACAGTACTACACATTTGTTGTGCAGTTTTTCCAATTTGTACATGGGGTGAGAATTGGCCAAAATAAATTAATTTCGGTTTTAACATCGATTCCTGTGGGAACCTTTGATTTACTTGAAGTTATTTCATTTAAAAGTCACAATTTTCAGGAATGCAACGACTTTAATTGAAGACCTACTGTTTGATCAACTTGATCCTTTGTTCTCTGAATTTTAGAAGTGATCAGGTGCAAGAGATCTGAACACTAGATTGCCTTGTTCACCCTGATTAAACTTAAAAAGTACTTGGGTATGCACTTGAAGTATCGTAACCCACAATCTTACAGACCAAGTTATGGAAAGTAGGATGAGACTGGATAGCTTTTTATTGGCTAGAACAGATAATGATGAACTGAATGACCTCCCTTCATGCTGTAAATTTATATAAGTAATTTTTGAATTGGTGGCAGAGGAAGGAGGTAGTGTACGATTACAAATCATGGTCCCTTGCTGAGATCAGCTAACTCACTTAGGTTGACCTCGAATAACTCAGTCCAATACCATCCACATGCTACACCTAACTATTGAGCTATTTTGGACAGGTGGAGTGGGATTAGGTGGATTGTTCTTAGAGAGCTGACATGGACTTGACAGGCCGAATGGCCTTCTCTTGTGCTGTAATTATTCTATGATTGTATAAAAGAGATCAGGCCATCTTTCAGAAAACCGGCTTATTTATTTTCAAACGATCAGCTTCAATCTTTTTTGTATAATGCTATAAATAGTTCAATTTTGGCCAAAGAATTTGACAGAAGTCAATCAGTTCCGAAACAAAACTACTGATATTTCAGGGGCTGGAACTTTGTTGAATAAGATCCCGTTGAGCTCATATATAAACAGGTAGTGACTCACACCTCAAAAGTAGGCAGTGATACCGCACTCATTTTTAAAGGTATTAAACTTGTTAATATTTAAACTTCTGAATTTGTTTATTTTAACTGCAGATCTTAAGTAAAACAATTATCAGCAGTCCATTTATGAGCAAGTAATCCGATATTAATTTTTGTTCTCAAAGAGATAATCGAGAGCAGGCTGCCCTATCCTTTGCTCCATGTTGCGATTTTTGGTGAACTCCTTCAGCAAGGTCATTACTTCATTATCAAATTCTGGAGGAGTTGGCTTGGTTTCTGTTCAGGTGAAGATGATAAAAAACAAAGGTCACAAAAATCACAACCTATATAGTGTGTCTAAGCTCCAGATTGACTATGAGACTGCAGATTGATCCCAATACCCTCTTCAACCCACAAACAGCACAATTACTACCTAATGATTAAATTTTGAAAAATTTAAATTGGATGATGGGTGAATGGCAGATTTCCTCCCTTTTCTGATGGCTCGTCTTTTGGGTTACAACTTCATAATATTCAACAGCCCTTCAGCATGAGAAAATGTCTTATATTTCATATGTGAATTTAGACAATGGGTATCTACTTGACTATTAAGGATATTACAGGCAAGCTGACTGAGGACCATCAACATCTTCAGGAATTATTGGATAATAATCAAATGTAAATTGCTAATACAAGGACCTGGAAAAAAGTTCTTAAGCTGCTGGTTCAAGCACAAAATAGTGCAATTGTAAAGGCTGCTTTCCTCCCTCAACTTCCTTAATGCTGACTTTTGTGTAAAACCCAAAGGGAACAGTTTTATCTACAGCATTGCCTGAGTTAGCTAATCTGAACTGGTATAGTGGTAAAGCAATCTGCTTCAGTGCCAGGAAGGAGTTTTGCTCCTTGGCACTATGTCATGTTTCTAAGGGTGCATATCAACAGCGATATCCTTAAATAGTTTTTCCCTCCTGAGGACTGAGACAATGAGACTAATTATACTGCTCTCATTTATGCCTCAGTTATCTGCTAACAGTGTAATACTGACAGATGTTCCTGTTCTCTAAAGGTTAGTACCACAACATGCCACACTTATCCATTGAATCATTGGAGGTTGGGAATTACTTTTTTGGATGAAGTTAAAACATAAAAGCAATTCATAAATCAACTATTTACTATACAATAACTAATTACTTTCTAATTTTGAGGTTGGGGAATAAGGCAAGCGAAGAGGGAGCATTGTTTGTCTGTACATACCTGTTATCCAGTAGTAAATGTCCCAATCATTGGTTGGTTGATTTATCAGTTTATCATACAAGCTCAGTTGCTTCGCTGTCATTTTATTTAGATATTGTTTGGCAAAGAAACTGAAATAAGAAAGTTATCAAGCATAACCCATTGTAATCAAAACATTGTTTTTAATTTCTAGCTCTAGTGTATGAGAGTCATTAGTTATCGACCTGTAATGTTAACTCTGTTTCTCGCCATAGATGTTGCCTGACCTGCTGAATATTTCTAGCATTTTCTGTTTTTATCTTGCATTTAGGCAGTTTTGTTCTTATTCAATGTCAGATATATGTGATTAATTTTATTTTGTCAGCAGTAGGGACTATTTTGTATTTTGGGTATTAGCACCAGTACTAGTAGTAAGTATTCTGATGAATGGTCGGGACTTGAAACATTAATTGTTTCTCCACAGTTGCCAGACCTGCTGAGTATCTCCATTATTTTCTGTTTTTATATTAAATATTCTCAAGTTAGGTGAAACGCTGCAGAGGTCCCCAGCATCACAGATACCAGTCTTCACACTCCATGTGATATCAAGAAATGGCTGAAGGCGCGGTATACTACAAAGGCTATGGGCCCTGACAATATTACGGCAATAGTACTGAAGACTTGTGCTCCTGAACTTGCCAAGCCCCTAGCCAAGCTGTTCCAGTATGGCTGCAACGTTGTCATCTACCCGACAATGTGGAAATTTATGTATGTCCGGTGCACAAAAAGCAGGACAAATCCAGCCTGGCCAATTATCACCCCATCAGTCTACTTTCAATCATTAAAGTGATGAAAGGGGTCAAAAGTGCTATCAAGCAGCATTTGCTTAACAATAATATACTCATTGATGCTTAGGTTGGATCCTGACAGGGCCACTCAGTTCCTGACCTCATGACAGCCTTGGTTCAAACATGAATAAAACAGCTGAACTCCAGAGGTAAGGTAAGAGTGACTGTCCTTAACATCAAGGCAGCATTTGACTGAGTGTGCCATCAACGAGCCCTAGCAAGACTACAGTCAATGATTGCAGGGGGAAATCTCTCTGTTGGCTGGAGTCATACTCAATGCAAAGAAAAATGGTTGTGGATGTTGGAAGTCAATCATCTCAGTCTCAGAATATTTTCTGTTTTTATATTAAATATTCTCAAGTTAGGTGAAACGCTGCATAGGTCCCCAGCATCACAGATCTTCAGCTGCTTCATTAATGATCTTTCTTCCATCATAAGGTCAGAAGTGGGGATGTTCGCTGATGATTTTACAATGTTCAACCCTATTCATGATGATTCAGATATTGAAGCAGCCCATCTGCCCATGGGGTGGCATGGTAGCGCAGTGGTTAGCACTGCTGCTTCACAGCTCCAGGGTCCCGGGTTCGATTCCCGGCTCGGGTCACTGTCTGTGTGGAGTTTGCACATTCTCCTCGTGTCTGCGTGGGTTTCCTCCCACAGTCCAAAGATGTGCAGGTTAGGTTGATTGGCCAGGTTAAAAAATTGCCCCTTAGAGTCCTAAGATGCGTAGGTTAGAGGGATTAGCGGGTAAATATGTGGGGGTAGGGCCTCGGTGGGATTGTGGTCGGTGCAGACTCGATGGGCCGAATGGCCTCCTTCTGCACTGTAGGGTTTCTATGATCTCCTAATACATTCAGGCCAGTACAATATCCAGGCTTGGACAGACAATTGGCAAGTAACATTTGCACCATGCAAGTGCCAGGCAATGGCCATCTCAAACAAGAGAAAATCTCACAATCACCCACTTGACAATCAATAGCATTATCATTGCTAAATCGCACACTATCAACATCCTGGGGGTTACCATCGACTGGAAATTGAACTGGACTTGCCATATGAATACTGTGGCTAAAAGAGCAGGTCAGAGGCTAGGAATCCTGTGGGGAGTAACTCACCTCCTGACTCTCAAGTCTGTCCACCATCTACAGGGCACAAGTCAGTTGTATGATGGAATATGGGCCACTTGCCTGGACGAACTCAACACCATCCAGGACAGAGCAGTCTGCTTGATTGGTATCCCATCCACAAATATTCATTTCCTCCACTACCTATGCACAGTGGCAGCAGTGTGTACCATCTACAAGATGCCCTGCAGGAATTCAATCCTCCTTAGCTCCTTCCAAATTCAAGACTGCTGCCATCTAAAAGGATAGGGGCAGCAGCTACATGGGAATACCGCCACCTGCACGCATCATCCTGACTTGAATATATATCGCTGTTCCTTCAGCGTCACTTGGTCAACATCCTGGAACTCACTCCCTAACTGCACTGTAGGTGTACTACACCATGTAGATTGCAGCGGTTCAAGGAAGCAGCTCACTACCACCTTCTCAAGGGCAATTAGGGATCGAGAATAAATGCTGGCCTAGACAGCGACACCCACGTTCCTATGAATGAATGAAAAAAAGCTTCTACATTGTCTCAAATAGCATTCAGCAAAGTGCCACGAGAAACATTACAACTGGAAAAAGCAGTATAACCATGAGACAATGCCGTTGCCAGTTAGTTAAACACCAAAGCAGATGATAATTCAGATCTTCAAATTCAAAGTCCACTTTTTTTACCTCAGTAGGATGCAGTTCTCTAGCATTCCCCGCTTGCGGCTCTCATACAGCAGACGTGCTCGCTTTGTATCCAGTGGCTCATTGGTTCGCTCTTCCCATGGAGGCAGCAGTATCTGAAAAATGTCTCTCATTTCATCATCAGGAGTATCTCCACGATATGCTCGGACAGAGCAAGCACCAAGTACAGTACGTATAACGTTTTGTCTGGACAGGCTCAGAACCTGCAAAGGGACAAGATGGAGATTCTGTCAATCCTCAGCATATTAATCGCTTCCTGAGCTCTTGAATATCTCTTGATTATCAACTGATTGTCAAATATCCTGAAATTGGAGTCTATTATCAGTTAAAAAGATTCCCTCATTATGATTTTTGTACACATTACAATGAGGCATTGCATAGTCTGACTGACTGTATTACCTGGGCTCAATTAGTTATCTACAAATGGTGATACAGTGTACTAAGATACAACAGCTGAAGTTTCTGTCACCAACAGTAGAGTGGAGATAGTAGATCATAGCTGGATGAGTACGTAACTTTAGAGTATATAATTTTACTGAAGGAGACCATTCAGTCTATTGTGCCTATGTGAATGCTTTGAAAGCATTATCCAATTAAACCCACTCACCTACTTTTTCTCCATCGCCCTGCAATTTTCTCCCCTACAGCTATTTATCCAATTCCCATTTAAAAGTTTCTATTAAATCTGCTTTAACCAAACGTTTGGGCAAAGCATTTAGATCATTACCCACTTTTAATATCCAGAGCTCTGATTAAAACTGAAATTCTTTTCATAAATGATGCATTGTGCATTACCAACATTTTCTCTCATTTCAAATTTATAATTTTTCATTTTTTCATCATTTTCTTATTACTGTGATAAATTCAAGGCAACCAGCTTACAGATTTCATAGAAGATCAACCAGATTGTGGAATATGATCCCAAAATACTGATGAAAAATCTCAAGAGATGCACATGTTGAGAGAGGGGAATGTGCCATGAGACCTAGTTATTCTTGTACACCAGACGCTGAAGTTAAGCATGCAGATGCAGCAGGCAGTAAAGTAGGTAAATGGTATGTTGGCCTTCATAGCGAGAGGATTCAAGTACAGGAGCAGAGATGTATTGGTAAGGCTACACCTGGAATTTTGATTTGATTTATTGTCACATGTATTGGGATACAGAGAAAAGTATTGTTTCTTGCGTGCTATAGACAAAACTTACCATTCATTAGAGTACATAGGGGAGAAGGAAAGGAGAGGATGCAGAATATAGTGTTACAGTCATAGCCAGGGTGAAGAGAAAGATCAACTTAATATAAGGTAGGTCCATTCAAAAGTCTGATGGCAGCAGAGCTGTTCCTGAGACGGTTGGCACATGACCTCAGACTTGTGTATATTTTTCCCGATGGAAGAAGGTGGAAGAGAGTATGTCCAGGTGTGTGGGGTCTTTGATTATGCTGGCTGGTTTCCCGAGGCAGCAGGAAGTGCACACTGAGTCAATGGATGGGAGGCTGGTTTGCATGATGGACTGGGCTACGTTCACAATCCTTTATAGTTTCTTGGTCAAAGTAGGAGCCATACCAAGCTGTGATACATCCGGAAAGGATGCTTTCAATGGTGCATCTGTAATATTGGTGAGAGTTGTAGTGCACGTGCAAATTTCCTTAGCCTCCTGAGAAAGTCGAGGCGTTGGTGGGCATTCTTAACTATAAGGCCAACATGAAAGGACCAAGACAGGTTGGTGATCTGGACACCTAGAAACTTGAAGCTCTTGACCATTTCCACTTCATCACCGTTGATGTAGACAGGGGCATGTCCTCCAGTGCGCCTCCTTCGTTTCACTGACATTGAGGGAGAGATTATTGTCATTGCACCATTTCACCAGATTCTCTATCTTTCCTGTCCTTCGTCTCATCATTGTGTGAGCTGGTGTGCAGTTTTGGTCTCCCTATCTGAAAAAGAATGTTCTTGCTATAGAGAGAGTGCAGCAAAGGTTTACCAGACTGATTCAGGGATGGTGGGAATGATGTACATGGAGAGATTGAGTTGGTTAGAGTTCAGAAGAATGTGGGGAATGTAGGGTGGGATTGTCGTCGGTGCAGGCTCAATGGCCTCCTTCTGCACTGTAGGCATAATGACCTCATAAAAATCTATAAAATTCTAACAGGACTAGATAGAGTAGATGCAGAAAGGTTGTTCCCAATGGTGGGGGAAATCCAGAACCAGAGAACATAGGCTAAGGGATGAGGGGTAAACCTTTTAGGACTGAAATGAAGAGAAATTTCTTACCCCAGAATGGTGAGCCTGTGGAATTCTCCACCACAAAAAGTAATTGAGGCCAAAACATTGTATGTTTTCAAGAAGGAGTTAAGTATAGTTCTTGGGGCAAAAGGGATCAAAGGATACAAGGGGAAGGTGGGATCAGGCTATGATCATATTGAATGGTGGGAAAGTCCAAAGGGTCTACTCCTGCTCCTATTTTCCATGTTATTGAAGGCACAATTAAAGTGGGACTGCACAGTTTTTTCCCTTTCATATTACGTATAGGAACAGGAGCCCAAAGGCAGGGGAATGGCACTAAGTGATGATACTCATTTTGGGATCCAGTGCAAATGCGATGGGCCGAATGGCCTCCTCCTGTGCAATAACAATTCTGTGATTTTTGACTTTAACCCTTTTAGCCCCAGTATGGTTCTGGTGAATCTGAGCAGCGCCTTTCCGAGGCCTGAATGCATATCCTTGTTGAAAATTAAACCCAGCTCCCCGGCTGTCTGCCGCTTTTACTCACATTCCGCACCACCGACATCTTCCACCTTCTTCAAGGTAACAGACGTTATTCTGGATTTACTGGAAAGTATCCCTGGCGAGAGGGCAAGGAAAGCTTCACATTTGCAATGTTACAGCCAGTTACTGAGGAGGAGAGCTCCTGTGTTCGGCTCTTGTTACGGCGAGCGGGGCGGAAGTCGGTTCTGTGTCAACAGCGGGGCGGAAGTCGGTTCTGTGTCCGCGGGCTGGAGGGTCCGTCTCTCCGACTCGGCCTGGTCCGTCCCTGAAAGGTGTCCGGGTGTTTGATTGTCCGTGTGCGCACGGCGCGGCTGGGGGAATGGCCGAAGGAGCCGATCTGATCGACATTTACGCGGATGAAGAGTTTAATCAGGTGAGTGAGCGGGAGTTTGTGGGTATAAGAGTTGTGCCGAGTTGGGGGGAAGTGAAGAGACTGAGTTAAGGACTTGGGAAGCAGAGAGTGGCGGGGATCTGCTGGCAGGCCTCGGGTCTTGGCTCGAGTTGGAGGAACCGGGTGAATTCCCTTCCCCCGGGCCCATGAGCTGAGAGAACCGCTGCAGGAGAATCGGCAGCTTAAAATCAGCTTTGACTCGAGTCTGGCCTGGGACCTTTCAGAGGGGGAAATAAATGTTCAAATGTTGAAATAAATGGGCGGAACCCACTTTTACAGAACTTAAAACCGATGAGTGTGGGTTGGCCTGGATTTTTTTATGTTGAAGTTTTCAAATATTTATAAAAGAAATACCGGTTATATCTGTGTGAAATAAAAACTGTTGATAAGTTGAGGTTCGAAATGACATATTGATGGATGCAGCTTACTGAAAGCCGATTTAAAAATAAAGTGACATACCAAGAAAATGAAATTGAACATGAAATGATGGCATCTACAGTTAGTACGCCGACATCTTGGGAACGAACAAGGCAGGTTCATGGTCTGGATTTTACCTTTCAGATCTGATTGATTTGCTGATGTGTTTCGTGAGCGCTTATATAATTTCTTAGTTTCCCCATGTCTCTGGCAGCATGTTTTCAGTGTAGCAAACGATTGCCCCGGAGCAATGAATTCAAACATTTACTGTACTTTTGGGGGAGGAAATCTAGAGCTAAAAAGGAGAAAACGTGAAAATTGCAAATTAAAAATAATCAGAAAATGCAACAAAATTAAAAAATTGAGAAGAGAAAAGAAAGTTACTGATTTGGATGGAGACCTTTTGTCAGAATGCAAAATAAAGTCAAATGACATTATTCCAATTAAAGTTTACATATACGCCAAAGAACATTTCCTCTCATGTGTCTGCAGTGCTGAATATCCTTTCAGCAACTTCTATATTTCCATGTCAGATTCTCTCGTTCACATTCATTTTGCCTCTTTGCAGGTTTGAAGTATGCTAATTAACCTTTATACTCTCTAATGCATTTTGTTATCTCTGAATTTTCTGTTCTTTACTCAAAGACCCATTGTACGCCTATCAACATTGGCTGCCATTTGGCAATGGAGAGGTTAGACCATAAGCTGTAGGAGCAGAAGTGAGCTGTTTGGCCCATTGAGTCTGCTCTGCCGCCCAGTGAGATCATGATTGATTTGATAATTCTCAACTCCACTTTTCCAACTTACCCCCATTGCCTTCGATTCCCTTCCTGATTAAAAATCTGTCTATCTCAGCCTTGACTATGCTTAACGACCCAGCCTCTACAGCCCTCCACGGTAAAGAATTACATAGATTCACAACCCAATGAGAGAAGAAATTCTTCCTCATCTTTGTCTTTAATGCTATATTGTTACTAAAGTATGTTGCATTACTTGAAGGTAAGATTGTCAGTGAAACAAATGGGATGATAGGAAAATGTGATAAGTAATAGTGGAAAAAATGGTTCCATTCATAAAGATTATTTAAAAATCAAATCATTTTTGTTTTTAGACAATGGAAGTACAGCAGTTGCATGGTTCTACAATGAAAAAAAAATGAAGGTTATGAAAGTGAATATTTAGTTGTAATATTTGAACTTTGGTACCAACCAAATGGGCCAGAATGTTTTTTTTCCAGTTCTGTATATTCCTATGCTTCAACGATTTGCAGTAATTGAAATACGAACATTCTTAAATACAGTAGATGATTTGGGACCTCCATTTTCCCTTTCCTTTAAATATTTCCAAAGTCCTTCAGCTGTTTTCTCAGCTGGAAATTTAAATCTGGACATGCAATAGGTAGTCGAGTAGTGAACTGATTCGAGAATGTGAACAGATCTTTGTACTTATTTTAAGATCAAGCTCATTTATTACATACTTTCAGTTCCCACAATAAGACCATCCTAGCGTACATCTTTCTGCAGCCTAAAAAGATGCATCATGGTGCCTCAGGAATCGTGTTCAAATTTAAACTCATGTTGCAATTAATTTGTATATACTTAAAATTGTTGATACAAACACGTCTTGGTGTTCAGATTTAGGATTTGTCCACCAATTAGCAGCAGCATGTTCCAATCTTCCAACTTGTCAAAATTCAACCAGGATGAACCAAATTATAAATATAATGGCAAATAGAACTCATCTCACTGAGCTTTGTGGGGGAGGGGTGTGGCTGCAGGTTGTACATCCCTTGTATGCAGTTGTATTGACTTTGTGAAGTGCTTTTACAGTGTGTTGTGAGGTCTGCTTATAAACCCAGGTGAAGGCTGAAATGAAGATATTTTTAGATTTTGTAGCTCTTTCATCAACTAATTTCATCTGTAAAGAATGTGCCATACATCAGTGTTCGAAAATAAAGGGTTTTTCAGACTGGGTCTATTATAGGTTCTTTTCTGTTGGTGAAGTGAGTTTGCAGATTGAGCTGGAAATTTACAGACATCTGGAGATCCGCAAATGTTCCTCACTAACAGAAATTAAATTCTAGTTTATGTCAGGTAGATCTATTTACAGCAATTAGACCTTGCCCTTAAAGCGACAGGCTAGATGCACACCCTACTGTAGAAGCTGTACGTGTGTTCCATGGTAAATTGCATGCAATTTAAAGCACCGAAACAGGCCATTTGGCTCAATGGCCTGTACTGGCATGCATGCTCACCTCTCCCTATTTCATCTAGTTACATCAATGCATCCTTCTATTCCTTTCTCCCTCGCATACTTGGCTATTAAATGTATTTATGCTATTTATTTATGTATTATACCAGAAAATAAGATATTATAACTGACTATTAAGCTTAATCTGCCGATTATTATAAACTGGTTTAGAAGGTCATTTTAAAATTTAAAAACTGGTAAATAAGTTAACTCATGAGTTTTAAATAGATTTTGCAAAATAATTTCAGATGCACTTTTAACTCTTATTCTTAGAATTTAACAAAGTCACACTGTTGATGTTATAATAAAATCTGGGCAATGTTACAGGAGATATACTATATTTTGTGAAAATCTTTCGAATATCCTCTATTTTGAATGACACAGCTGAAGGAAGGACTGTAGCATCCTGATTACTACTGTCTGATAATATGTTGTGCTTTGCTGTCTGTTACAGGTTTAAATTCCACGTAATTTGGCCTATCTTCTGAAATGCTTAAATTTTAATGCCACTATTTAATCCTGGAACTTTATGAACTATATAACCAATATTTTAAGTTATTTTTGAATAACTGAAATTATTTTTAAGTATTTAGTTTTAAGTAAATGCAGAAAAATCCAGTTTGGGCAGTGGCTTTGCAAGCATTGTGGACTAGGATTAGATATCTGCTACTGGTGCAGGAATATGATTTCCCCAAGTGAATTACTGGTTAAACATGATTTCTGCCATTGAATAAGTGATATTTTCTTGAGAACCTTGGGTAGTTTGGTCATGACTTGGACCCATCATGGTGCCATTGCACCTTTTAGCAGGAGTAACTAGATAACAGTCCCGACTGGGGACTCTGGCTCATTTTCCTTCCCGAGCCCAAGAACAACTGAGGCCAATTATGCCGGCCAGTTGCTTGACCTGTATTAGAACAGAGGTTGAATGCAAGATGTATGGCTTCACGTCATAATCATGCAGTATAAAAGCAAATTACTGTGGATGCTGGAATCTGAAATCAAAAAAGAAAATGTTGGAAAATCTCAACAGGTCTGACAGCACCTGTAAGGAGAGAAAAGAGCTGACGTTTCGTGTCCAGATAACCCTTTGTCAAAGCGGAGGATGATCATGTGCTTTGACGAAGAATCATTTGGACTCAAAACGTCAGCTCTTTTCTCTCCTTACAGATGCTGCCAGATCTGCTGAGATTTTCCAGCATTTTCTCTTATAATCATGCAGTAATTGTATTTACTCACTGAGCTTTAGGGAGAGCCCTGAAAGAGATGTGATGAAATTACTGTATTTATTTTTACATTTTCAGTAGTGTTTTTGTAAAATCTGTGGCTGAGGTAAGTATTTGTTTGTGGTTTGTACAGGAAGCAGTGTTAGCTAATATTGAAGATTCTTGATTATATTTTTGTATCTGATGGTGTTTGGGATTTCCCTGTCATGTGGCAAGAATGCCTGCTGTTATACAACTTCAGGTGTGTAGATTGTGCATTTGATCATGTGATTGTAGAATCACCATTTGTCTTTTGTCATGTTGGCCTTGCTGATGACTTAATGTACCACTGAAATTTAGATGCAAGAAATATTTGGACAAAGCTTTCCTTTAAAAGGAAAAAGAAATTTCCACTCATTGTGAAAAGTGTACAGATTATACTCAGACAGAAACAGCATTGTTCCTTACTTAAGAGTTTACATTTTCTATGCAACTCAGTTTCTCCTTTTGCATCACCTCAGCCTTATGCTCCACCCATTGGTGCTGAGTCCCTGGCCTCAGTAATCAAGCTGACCTAACTGGGTTAATGGAGCTAGTCTGATCTACAGTAGGACAGTCCTATGTTTCCCACGTCTTCAGCAATGCGTAATGTGATCTGTTGCAGAAACTTTTGTGCTGTATCAATTTGAATTTAAAATTCCTATCAGTACAATTGAATATTCCCCCTGGAGAGATTTATGAGCTGTGCAATGCTAGGGTTTAAGTACTGTTGGTTCCTTGCTTATCATTGGTGTTGGGAGCAGTTTGAAGTAATGTCAAAAATATGACACACAGCATGCAGCACTATAAAATGTTTGTTGGCTTGGAGTTATTTACCCTTTTAGCATAGAAGTTTCAGTATATTAAATGAACTTGGTGACAGCATTGAGCGTTTTGAATGTGCATTTACTAATTTCATTTGGGTGAGATGGGGGAAATGCCAGCTTCTGTTTGGCATTGTGAGCAGAATAATATAAACTTTGATATTCTGAGACAGGTTGTGTTAATGTCAATTCATTTTCTCCTTCTTCACCGAGTCTTTACCTAAAGTTTTGCTTACCTAAAACCATCCGAGTCTTTCCTGCTCTCAAAATTCCATGTTTTACTTTAAGTTGGAAACTCATAAAATAACCTTGTTAATGAGGTTTGGGGAAGTTGCAGTTAGCTGTTCGCACAGATTTTGTGCTCATAAGTGATGTTAACATACCTAGTATTTTGGAGCATTTCCAGGTTGCATGCAGAGTAGAACACATTCTACGCTGCTGAAATTCTAACTTGTACTGCTCTAATGTGACATTTGTCCATTTTCCAACACATACTATCTACGGTTTTATAAAAGTGAAATTCCAAATTAATACTGAATCAAGGCAATTTCATTCTGCTGTTCTGAATCTACAAGAAGGCTGAGTTCCCTGAACTCAACTCACAGAGAGTGGGAGCTTGTTGTTGCTCTCCAAGCCACACACCATCCTGATTTGGAACTATATTGCCACTCCTTCACTGTCTCTAGGTTAAATTCTGGAACTCCCTCCCTCACAGCATTTTATTAAGGTTTGGAAAGTACACGAGAAGAGAGAATCAAAAGTTACACTGACATACAGAGTGTGAGTGAATTTGCAAGTTGCTGAATAGTAAATTGTTAAATGATGTAAAAGGTCCCTAGATGAGCGAGTTGCTAAAACTTGTATTGACTGTCATTCGAACATTGGAGACTAAAGATTGAGGTGTCAGAATGGAAATTGAAATGGCAATCCAAAGGGAGCCAGGGTGACACCTGCAGATAGAATGGAAATTTGAGGTATACTGAAATTTAACAGACTCCAAATATATTTTTTAGCTGTTTGGGAGGCTCAAGAGGATAAAAGTGCCACCTGATATACTACCAAGAACCAAAACATTCTGGGCCTGTGCTCATTTAAGTGTTTGTTGGGTACAGCAGGAGAAAAAAATGAAATAAGATAGGGAAGTGATTATTTTATTTGCAAGGAAATTCTGTGAAGCTGAAGGGTCTTTGGCCTCTGGATTAACAACTTGACTATGCAAAACTGAAGAGAGAACCTGAGTGTTAAAGTTCTTAATTTTTATGACTTCACTGGTTAATCTCTTTGTACAATGTTATAAAGAAAGGGAAAACTTTGCCTTTCCTGACAAGAAGTGTGGTATATGTGAAATAACCACAATGTACATCAGAGTATCTTTTTCTAGTCTTTGGAGATGAACAGTGAAGTTTGCCAATTAGACCCAAACTAGTTAGTGTGGCTAAAATGTGCAGCCAGATTGAGCTATCTTGCGGCAAGTCAGTCTGTAATGCTTAAATTGTTTTTTGGTTCTGGCTCTATTCGGGTCATTCGCTACATTTTCTGTGAAACTTCTAATTCAGCACCATAAATTGTTTCCATAGCCACAAGTTGTCTGTTCATTTCTGCTTCTTCACCCCACCCCCACCCGAAAGTTACTGCTAATGGTGGATTTTTACACTGACATGTTGAACTGAGCATCAGACTTGTGTTTCTTTGTTCAACAAACCTTCTGTAACAACTCCATTGGTCAGCTCCTTGGTAGAACACTCTTGAGTCAGAAGGTTGTTGGTTCAAACTTCATTCCAGACTTGAGCACCCATGTCTAGGTTTTCCCTGATGCCCTAACCAATATTTATCTCTCCACCAACATCACTAAAACAGATGATAAGAAGCTCCCACTAACAGCAATGTTGTGTGTGTATTGGGTACAAAAATAATTGCACTTGAGAAAGTACTTAATTGACAGAGTGCTTTGGAGCATCCTGAGGTGGTGAAAGCTGACATATAAGTGTAAGTCAGTTTTTCTTGTGTTGTTGGGCTGAACCGTTGCACCATAACTAGGCCTTACTTTCTGTAAAATAGTGTTTTTATATATCCAGTAGCTGCTAATGTGACATAGCCTAGTGTTGAACGTAAATCCATCTTACAATATCTAGGGCAGCACGGTGGCACAGTGGTTAGCACTGCTGCCGGCTTGGGTCACTGTCTGTATGGAGTTTGCATGTTCTTCCCGTGTCTGTGGGTTTCCTCCGGGTGCTCTGGTTTCCTCCCACAGTCCAAAAGACGCGCTGGTTAGGTGCATTGACTGTGCTAAATTCTCCCTCAATGTACCCAAACAGGTGCCGGCGTGTGGCGACTAGGGGATTTTCACAGGGCTTTGACATAGGGTCATCTGGACTCGAAACGTCGGCTCTTTTCTCTCCTTACAGATGCTGCCAGACCTGCTGAGACTTTCTAGCATTTTCTCTTTTGGATTTTCACAGAAGCTTCATTTCAGTGTTAATGTAAGCCTACTTGTGACACTAATGAATAAACTTTAGCTTACTGGATTGGACATGGACCCTCACATGATTTCTCAGATTTCAGGAAGTGGTAGAATAAAAACGATCGAACTAATGAAGTAGAAGGACTAGTGATCTGGAAACGCGGTCTCTCAGATACACATTCTGCCTCCCTCTGGCACCCCTCTTTAAACAGAAACAAGAGAATTTTAAATATGTATTTCATGACCATTAATGACATCAGTCGTCAAACATCCACATGCTGACGTGGGCTTGTATCTCTTGGTAAGTCAAGAAACACAGATTTACCTCAGATCTTTTGTTTTAAACAAACTAAACTGTTTCTAGCCCTTTGGATCCTTATTTGTCCTTCACTGTATCGTCAGTGCCAACTTGCAGTCTGAAGTCCGCGGTAGCCCCGAAATCCTCATAATTTGTTCCCTGAAGCTTGGGCAACTCATATTTGCAGGTTTGCTTTAATTTTTTGAGACTGAAGGTTTGGAATGGGCCATTCTTTGTTGAGACCTTTCTGATCAATAAATTCTAAATAAAGACACCAAGGCCTGTTAGTTTCAGTAATCTTGGCGATATGTAAATTATTGAGAGCATGAACTTAAACTTCATATGCAGTCCCTGAGGTTTCCGGATTCATGCTGCTTGTGGAGGCAAATGCTTCAGTTGTAGAATTATCATCTCAAGACTATCTGTCAAAACCATCATCAGTTAGTGAGCTGCACTGTCCGCCAATACATTGGAGGCAGAACTGGAGTTACTCTAAAGCCACAGAAAACTGCATTTTACAACAAGCAAACTTTATTTCTCAGTGAGGAAATTGTGCACTAGAGCATGTATTAACTCAGCAGAATCTATTTAATAAGAGTGTCCATGAAATGAAACAAACAAAACAACTGGCTTTTTTATTACTGTCACAAGTACGCTTACATTAAGGCATTAACAAAGTTACTGTGAAAATCCCCTAGTCGCCACATTCTGGCACCTGTTCGGGTACACTGAGGGAGAATTTAGCACAGCCAGTGCACCTAACCAGCACGTCTTTCAGACTGTGGGAGGAAACTGGAGCACCTGGAGGAAACCCACGCAGACACAGGGAGAAGGTGCAGACTCCGCACAGATAGTGACCCAAGCCGGGAATCGAACCCAGGTCCCTGGCACTATGAGGTAGCAGTGCTAACCACTGTGCCACCCACAATAAGCTCCGGGTGTGAATAACAAGGGAATTACCTCATCCTCTCTATCGCGCATGGGAACCATGGCATGACTATAAGCAATTGTTCCATTCCCTTGCTCTCCTATGTGTTCTTCCTCTCTCCTGTGTCATTTTGCCTTGCCCCATTTCGCAGTTGGGCTCTGACATTTGCCCCCTAAACCCTGGCCTGACCATCCGGTATTAATGAAGGCACCAGATATGATTATGCAGCCAGCTCAATCCACCCTGCAAACCTCTCACTAACATTTGCAGATGTGCCAAATTTGAAAGAGCTGTCCCATAGCCTAGTCAAGAAACAGCTGATATAGTCACACTCACCAAATCAGACCTTACAGCCATTGTCCCAGGCTCCTCTATCATCATTCCTAGGTTTGATCCACCTGAAATGGCAGAACTGGTATACAGTTGGGAGTGAGTGGCCTGGGAGTTTGTAGCATTCCAGATCCCATGAAGTTTCGTGGTATCAGGTCAAACATAGACAAGGAATCTCCTGTTGATTTCCTCCTACAGCCCTTCCTCAGCTGACAAGTCAATACTTCTCCATGTTGAACATCACTTTTAAGTGGCAGTGAGGGCATAGCATATAGCCTGGATCGGGTATTTCAATGTCTATCACCGAGAAGCTCAGTAGGACCACCCCTGATTGAGTCCTGAGGGACAGGTCTGCAAGACTGGGTCTGTGGCAGGTGTTGAGAGAACAACACAAGTGTTACGACAGGAGGGGCATTAATTTAGAACAGCTCTGATTTCTCCACTCACTACCTGTCTGTAAATATAAAGGTGTTTTTGATTTTGGGGGTACAGTGGTTGGCACTGCTACCTCACAGCTCCAGGACCCGGGTTCAATTCTGGCCTTGAGTGGCTGTCTGTGTGAAGTTTGCACATTCTCCCATGCGTGCAAGAAACAATACTTTTCACCATATACATGTGACAATATTAATAAATCAAAAGTCTGCGTGGATTTCCTGCGGGTGCTCCCACAGTCCAAAGATGTGCAAGTTAGGTGGATTGTCTATGCTAAATTGCCCCTTAGTGTCCCAAGATCTGTAGGTTAGAAGGGTTGGCCATGGTAAATGTGTGGGGTTACAGGGATAGAGCAGGGGAGAGGGCCTGGGTAAGATGATCTGTTAGAGAGTCAGTGTAGACTCGGTGGGATGATTAGCCTCTTCTGCACTGTAGAGGTTCTATGATTTTTAATTCCTGCCATTATAAGTGATGGCGTAGCCCTTCAATTTTGGAGTGATCTAATTCTCAATTAATAATTCCCCCCCCCCCAGGGAATGCCAGGAGCAGCACTCGGCATGCTAAACAGGAGAGCAGCTTGCTATGGACAGCGCGAAGTGATCCCATAACCAATTGATCAGATCAAAGCTCTCCAAAGCTGCCACTTCCAGTCATGATTGGTGGTGGGCGATTAAAAACTAATAGAAAGAAGAGACTTCATGAACGTTCCAATCCTCAGTGATGGTGGGGCCTAGCAATGAATGCAAAAGACATTGCAGCCATTTTCAACTAGAAATGGTGACTGGATAATCCATCTCTTCCTCCTGAGGTCCAGTGCTCTCCTGGCCATCTTCTCAATCCTTGTAAATTTCAGCTCATTCAAAAATCTCTTGCCCATGTCTTTCACCACTCACCCATCACCCTGCCCTTGCCAACTGACATTAGCTCAAGATCCTTCCACTTCAGAATTTAAAATTCTCACCCTTGTTTTTAAATAGCTTCATGGTTTTACTCCCTCACTTTTCTGAACTATTGGTGGCAGTGCCCTCATCGATCCATTGAAGTTCAAATCAAATCCATTTTAGGGTATTCAAAGGTATGATCTGCGGAATGATGACTTCTGTGCTTTAACCCTATAATTCTAGGAACAATTTTTAAATGTATAATATCTTCAAAGAAGTCGACAGTAATTGTCGAGTAGAGCCTTCCCTCCTAAATCCATGCGAAACACCATTGTTTTACTGGATAAATACACCATATGGTCAGAGAATTGATGAACAGTACAGAAAGCAGCTATTCATCCCATCGAGTCTGTGCCAGCTATTCAAAGAGCATTCTAGTTGGTTCTGCTTCCCTGCTAATTCTTAAAGTTCTAGATTTAATCCTTGATCAATTAGCTGATTTCACTTTGGGAGACCATTAGAATAGTACAAAGAGACTGAGTAGCCTGAGGGAAGGGGGGGAATCAGTTATTTTTCGCTATCCAGTGTCTGTGACAGTCAGGTGAGGAGTGAGTTGTGGTTAGCTGTGATGCGCTCACAAGAATGATTACTTGGGTTTGGCTTCAGAGGACCCTCTGTGCCCTTAGAAATGTGCCTCAGTATGAATTGGCACCTTCAAGAGAGGATACAACAGCGTGGTGGGGATATGGCATGCTTAGCAAAAGTACACCCTAGGTGCTGAGGATTATATGGCTACTATAGCAGATAATTTTATAATGCATCATAATGACGGCTAACCCCCAAGTCATTCCCCCCGACCCACCAATTCCATTTTTCATAGCAGTCCCAGTCCTAAATGAAATGTGTGAATTCTCTTTCAGGAGACTGATTACACTCCAAACGATCAAGTTGACCTTTATGATGACGTAATAGCGGCTGCTGATGGTAATAACCAAGAAGATCAAAGTTTTGATGAGATATTACCACGGACTCCCGGTGAGCCACAGAAAACTGACAGTGCCAGGCCAACCATAGTCTACACATATGGAGGCAAAAGGCAAGCAGTATATGTGGGAAACCTGACATGGGTGAGTGAATCTATATCTGGTTAGTGTTACTCCGATGCACAAAGCCCTAAGTCCAATGGCTGACAACTATATTTGGACAAGTTTCCAAGAGGCCTGGATGCGACATTATTTTTCTGCTTTGGTCTCTCCTTTCTTGAGCATATTGGCTAAACTGCCTTGGACAATTCAACTTCGATGTGTTTGGCCTTCTTTGGGAAATGGTCTAAATGGAACAAAGAACAATACAGCACAGGAACGGGCCCTTCGGCCCTCCAAGCCCGCGCCGCTCCCTGGTCCAAACTACACTATTCTTTTGTATCCCTCCATTCCCACTCCGTTCATGTGGCTATCTAGATAAGTCTTAAACGTTCCCAGTGTGTCTGCCTCCACCACCTTGCCCGGCAGCGCATTCCAGGCCCCCACCACCCTCTGTGTAAAATACATCCTTCTGATATCCGTGTTAAAACCCCCCACCCCCCCTCACCGTGAACCTATGACCCCTCGTGAACGTCACCACCGACCTGGGAAAAAGCTTCCCACCATTCACCCTATCTATGCCTTTCATAATTTTATACACCTCTATTAGGTCACCCCTCATCCTCCGTCTTTCCAGTGAGAACAACCCCAGTTTACCCAATCTCTCCTCATAACTAAGCCCCTCCATACCATCCTTCTGGTAGTGTGGCAACCAGAACTGGACGCAGTATTCCAAATGCGGCCGAACCAACCTTCTATACAACTGCAACATCAGACCCCAACTTTTATACTCTATGCCCCGTCCTATAAAGGCAAGCATGCCATATGCCTTATTCACTACCTTCTCCACCTGTGATGTCACCTTCAAGGATCTGTGGACTTGCACACCCAGGTCCCTCTGCGTATCTACACCCTTTATGGTTCTGCCATTTATCGTATAGTTCCCCCCTACGTTAGTTCTACCAAAATGCATCACTTCGCATTTATCAGGATTGAACTCCATCTGCCATTTCTTTGCCCAAATTTCCAGCCTATCTATATCCTTCTGTAGCCTCTGACAATGTTCCTCACTATCTGCAAGTCCAGCCATTTTTGTGTCGTCTGCGAACTTACTGATCACCCCAGTTACACCTTCTTCCAGATCGTTTATATAAATCACAAACAGCAGAGGTCCCAATACAGAGCCCTGCGGAACACTACTAGTCACAGGCATCCAGCCGGAAAAAGACCCTTCCACTACCACCCTCTGTCTTCTGTGACCAAGCCAGTTCTCCACCCATCTAGCCACCTCCCCCTTTATCCCATGAGATCCAACCTTTTGCACCAACCTGCCACGAGGGACTTTGTCAAACGCTTTATTAAAGTCCATATAGACGACATCCACGGCCCTTCCCTCGTCAACCATTCTAGTCACTTCTTCAAAAAGCTCCACCAGGCTAGTGAGGCATGACCTCCCTCTCACAAGACCATGCTGACTATCGTTAATGAGTTTATTCCTTTCTAAATGCGCATACATCCTATCTCTAAGAATCCTCTCCAACAACTTCCCTACCGCGGACGTCAAGCTCACCGACCTATAATTTCCCGGGTTATCCTTCCTACCCTTCTTAAATAATGGGACCACATTAGCTATCCTCCAGTCCTCTGGGACATCACCTGTGTCCAGTGACGAGACAAAGATTTGCGTCAGAGGCCCAGCGATTTCATCTCTCGTCTCCCTGAGCAGCCTGGGATAGATTCCATCAGGCCCTGGGGATTTGTCAATCTTTATATTCCCTAAAAAACCTAACACTTCCTCCCTTGTAATGGAGATTTTCTCTAACGGGTCAACACTCCCCTCCGAGACACTCCCAGTCAACACATCTCTCTCCTTTGTGAATACCGATGCAAAGTATTCATTTAGGATCTCCCCTACTTCTTTGGGCTCCAAGCATAATTCCCCACTTTTGTCCCTGAGAGGTCCGATTTTTTCCCAGACAACCTTTTTGTTCCTAACGTATGAATAAAATGCTTTGGGATTCTCCTTAATCCTGTCTGCCAAGGACATTTTGTGACCCCTTTTTGCCCTTCTAATTCCTCGTTTGAGTTCTTTCCTACTTTCTTTGTATTCCTCCAGAGCTCCCTCCGTTTTTAGCTGCCTGGACCTAACGTATGCCTCTCTTTTCCTTTTGACCAATCCCTCAATTTCCCTGGTTATCCATGGTTCTCGAATCCTATCCTTTTTTACAGGCACATGCCTATCCTGCAGCCCTAACAACTGTTCCTTAAAGTATCATTGTCACTTCTCCTTGTTGTTGGAGAGGAATGAACCCCGCCAGTATTGCCTCCATTGATTATGTATCTGTTTCATGCTAATTACAAGTGAAGTTGCTTGTTCATTCTCATGTTACAAGAGATTTCACTTATTGAGAACTCGAGGTAAATTCTACTTTTTACAGAATTAAGTCTGCCAAGTGCTTATAAACAAACAAAAATAATGTACAGGAAAAGACCAAATGATTCATTAAGGCTATCAAGAATCATCATTGTGCAACTTAACACCATGACCCCTATTGCCACTCTCCACCAACACCATTATAATCTGCTTGGACAGGCAAGAAACACAGAAAATAATCCTGGAGCAAGAAACCCTGAGAAACTCCAACCCCAAAGGTAATCAAACACCCTCCAAGAAATCACAGTAAATGCTTACACGGCATGAGCTGACAAGTCATTTCAAAGTTCAGTAACTCTGCAAATAAAAACTTTCTGATGTCCAACTTATACAAATATCCACAAATTCTCCTTAACCTATCTAAGTCAAATAGCAGATCCACAATGACCGGATCTAATCCTCCCATCTCTTTAAAATATCTTAAGCAATCTCCTCAAAGTATGTGCTTTAGAGTAAAAATAGCCTGCTCTTTAAGCCTATCTTGGTCATTGAGGGAATTTAAACTCGACCAATCTAGTGGTCCTCCTCCAATCAATGGGCCGAATGGTCTCCTTCTGTACTGTAGAGATTCTATGATCCTTTTCCAGGGCCTCTAATTCACTCAACATGTACAGGGAGCAAAACCAGGCATAGTATTCTAAATTAAGCCTTATTTTTTGTTTGGTATTGGATTTGTCTTCACAATACACCCTGGTAATCCAATCATTTTTTTTCTATAACTTTATCTTTTGAAAATTTATTCTTTCTTGGGATGTGGCATCGCTGGATAGGCTAGCATTTATTGCCTATTCCTAATTGCCTTGAGAAGATAGTGGTGAGCCAACTTCTTGAACTGGTGCAATCCATGTGGTGTAGATGCACCCACTGTGCTGCTACGGAGTTCCAGGATTTTGACCCAGCAACAGTGAAGGAATGGCAATATCGTTCAAAGTCAGGATGGTACATGGCTTGGGGGATGGTGATGTTCCCAAACATCTGCTGCCCTTGTCCTTCGAGGTTGTAGAGGTTGTGGGCTTGGAAGGTGTTGTCAAAGGATCCTTGGTGAGTTGCTGCACTGCATCTTGTAGATAGTACACACTGCTACCACTGTGTCAGTGGTGGAGGGAATGAAGGTTAAAGGCAGTGGATGACATGCCAATCTGGTGGGCTGCTTTGGATATTGTTATTGGAGCTACATTCATCCAGACCTGTTATGAATCTTATGAGATATTGTAATACTTAGATATTTTTCTGATTGAACACTCTTAAGTTCTTAACCTCGCATTGTTTGCACTTGTTTGCCATTACCCCTATCTATGTGCACAAAACTACATTTATCTATCTAGGTATCTTCCTATGTTTTTATACTTAATGGCATCTGTGGGTCTGTGCCCTCATCACACCTAGGTATGCTTTTCTCATCTAAGATCCTAAGACCAAAATTGCCAATTGAATCACGAGTGGATCTCACCAGCACTTTCTTCCACACTACTGGTAAAGATGAAAATGAGTGGGCCTAACTCAATTTCCGAAGCACTTTACCAGTCATTGAATGATAAAATCCCTACAGTGCAGTAGGAGGCCATTTGGTCCATTTAGTCTGCACCAACACTCTGAAAAAGCATCTTTCTCAGGCCCAAACCCCCGCCTATCCTTGTAGCCCCGCCCATTTTACCATGGCTAATCCAGGTAACCTACAAAACTTGAGCCACTAAGGGGCAATTTAGCATGGCAAATCCATCTAACCTGCTCATTTTTGGACTGTGGGAGGAAACTGAAGCACCTGGAGGAAACCCACACAGACACAGGGAGAATGTGTAAACTTCATACAGACAGTCACCCAAGGCTGGAATTGAACCCTGGTGCCCTATAGAATCTTTGCTATTAATAGCAATTTCCTTCCTACTAATATCCAACCAATTTTTCAGCTTTTCTAATCTACTCACTATTCCACAGGATTAACCTTTTTTGTAGGTTATTGTGTAGCATCTTAACAAAATCTTTTAAAAAATCAACATATACTGTGTCAACCAAGCTATCTACTGCCACCAATCTAGTAACTTGTTCCCAACTTCAACTAAATTGAAATTACATTGCTTTCTGATAGTTCCTTCTCTGCCTAGATGGTCATAGAGAAATTCTGTAATATCTTGTTGCAGGAGACATTCTTGGATTAAGAACTGGAAGGCCTGATTTCAGATTGTGCTGTAATTTTTTCAGGAGATATGATAAAGTCCCATTTTTGATACTCATATAAGAGAGGAAAGGACTTGCATTTGTTTTCAATTCATTCATGGGATGCCAACGTTGCTGTCTGGGCCAGCATTTATTGTCCATCCCTAATTGCCCTTGAACTGAGGTCATTTCAGAGAACATTTAAGAGTCAACCACATTGCTTGTCCAAAGTCATATGTAGGCCAGACTCGGTAAGGATGGCAGATTTCCTTCCCTAAAGGGATATTACTGAACCAGATGGGTTTTTTTACGACAATCGACAATTGTTCCATGGTAATCATTAGATTTTTAATTCCAGAATTCTTTTAAATTTCCTTCAAATCTCACCATCTGCCATGGTGGGATTTGAACCTAGATCCTGGGTCCCTGGATTGCTAGTCTAGTGACAATACCACTATGCCACCATCTCCCTTATCTCAGACATTTTATAAAGTGTCTTTCATAGGTTTCAGTGTCTCAGTATTTTAGTGGCCAGTAATGTACTACTTGAAATGTTGTCACGGTGGTTCATGAACATGTTTGGTTGAAGGACCCCCTTTACAAATGGATTAGTCATTACGAACCCCATCCAAATTTTGATACTATATAATACTTATAATATGAAGGTGCTGTATTTAAAGACTGTTTTAAGAAAACAATGAGATGAGTGGACGTGCTTCCCATTGTAGTGTTTGCAACCAGTCTTCAGCCATTTTGATTCACGCCATACGATATCAAGAAATGTCTGTGCTCACTGGATATAACAATGACTATGAGTTCTGAAAGTACTCCAGATGAGGGCTGAAGACTTGTGCTACAAAATTAGCTGTGCCTATAACCATGCTGTACCGCTACAATACTGGTAGTACCTGACAAAGTAAAAAATTGCCCAGTCCATAAAAAGTAGCACTAATCCAACCCGACCAATTAATCTACTATCAGTCTACTGTCAATCATCTGCAAAGTGATGGAAGGTGTCATCGATAGTGCTATCAAGTGGTACAGGATCATCAATAACATGCACAGTAAGAAGTCTCACAACACCAGGTTAAAGTCCAACACTTTTATTTGGTAGCATGAGCTTTTGGAGCACTGCCCCTTCATCAAGTGATCAAGTGGGTTAGGTTGATGGGCCATGCTAAAATTACCCCTTAGTGTCCTGGGATGCGTAGATTAGCGGGTAAAATATGTAGGGATATGGGGGTAAGGCCTGGGTGGGATTGTGGTCGGTGCAGACTCAATGGGCCGAATGGCCTCTTTCTGTACTGTAGGGTTTCTATGAGTTCTATTTCTATCTAGGCAGCTTTTGAATGCATGTGGCATCAAGGCACCCTAGTAAATTGAAAACGGGAAAACATTACTGGCTGAGAGTAATAAGAACTAAGTTTGCTGACAATACCAAGTTGGATGGGAAAGGAAGTGGTGAAAAGGACACACAAAGGCTGTAGAGTGTTGGATGTGTGGGCAAGAACATGGCAGATGGAATTCAATGTGATGAAGTATAAAGTTGTCCATGTGGGTAGAAAAATTTTAAAAAGCAAGTATTTTTTGAATGGTAAAAGACTGGGAAATGTTTACATTCAGAGGGACTTGGGTGTCATTGTATATGAACCTCATAATTAACATGCAGATACAGCAAGCAATTAGGAAGGTAAATTATATGTTAGCTTTTGTTACAAATGGATTTGAGTATAAGAATAATGTACTCTCTTTGCAAATTTGGTCTCCTTATCAAAGGAAGGACATATTTATGCTAGAGGGATTGCAACAAAGGTTAACTAGACTGTGTCATGAGATGAGAAGAGATTGATTAAACTAGGTCTATATTTCCTGGAGTTTAGAAGATTGAAAGGTGATACAATTGAAACACATACAATTATTAAGGGGCTTGACAAGGTAGGTGCTGAAAAAATGTTTCCTCTGGCTGGGGAATCTTAAACAAAGTTGTAAGTCTCAGAATAAGGGGTCAGCCATTTAGGACTGCATTGAGGAGAAAATTCTTCACTGAATGGATTGTGAAGCTTTGGAATTATCCAGCTTCAGAGAGCTGTGGATGCTCAGTCATCAAGTATATTTAAGACTGAGATGGGTAGATTTTGGGGTACTAAGGGAGTTCACGGATATGGGGATAGCATGAGAAGATGTAGTTGAAGTAGAAGATCAGCTAAGATCATCCTACACCTGCTCCTATTTTTTATATTCTTATACTTAGCACAAATGAAGATGGTTGTTGTTGATGGAGGCCAATCTTTTAGTCCCAGGACATCGCTACAAGAGTTCCACAGGGTGGTGTCAGACCCAATGTTTTTCATCAATGTCCTTCCCTCTGTCATAAATTCAGAAGTAGAGATAATCACCGATGATTGCACATTGTTCAGTTCTATTTGCAACTCCTCAGCTAAGTAGCCATTGCCATCAAGGTCATTAAGTACATATGTTCTGGGCTGAGATGGACAGATTTTCAATCAGTAAAGGAATCAAGGATTATGGGGGTAAGGTGAGAAAGTGGGGTTGAGGATTATTAGATCAATCATGATCTCATTAAATGGCAGAGCAGATTCAATTGGCTGAGTGCTCTACTTTCCTACATTTTATGCTGCAAGACCTGGAAAACATTTTGGCTGGAGCTGATAAATGGCAGGTAATATTTGTGCCATGAGTATCAGCAATGACCATCTCCAACAAAAGAGAATGTAACAACCTCCCCTTCATATTTAGCAATACCTACCATCTGAAGTAGTCACTCCTTTGATCACCAGTGCACCTAGGCAGCAGTATGTACCATCTACAAAATGTACTGCAATAACTCACCAAGGTACCTTTGACAGCATTTTCCAAAGTCTTGACCTCTGCCATTTAGAAAATCAAGGGCAGCTGGCGGACATGAACATGACCACCTGCAAGTTCCCCTCCAGGTCACACACCATCCTGACATGGAACTTTATCACTGTTCCTTCATTGTTCCTATGTCACAGTTCTGGAATTCTCTCCCTAGTAGCACTATGGATATATTTGCACCACATGGACTGCAATGGTTCAAGAGGCAGCTGACCATCACTTTCTCAAGGACAATTAGGGAAGGAATAAATGTGCTCGTTGCTGGTGACGCTCGTGAATGAATATAATAAAAAGTCTTTCTACCCTGGGTGCTCCCGTCCTAGTTGAGGTAGCCAGCCCACTCTGCTGCATTTTTAGTGGCCTCTTTTACTCCTGCCTCCTGGATTACATTTCACGTGATTTTTGTTTCGACTACAGTTTGTGAAGTGATGTCATTTCTCACACAGCAAGGCTTTACAAGCAGCAGTGAGGCATGTTACTGGAGAATCTTTTCCTTTAGGAATAAATACTAGCCAGATAACTAAGAGAAATCCCATGGCTGTTCTCAAATAGTGGAATAGAAATATCCATCTGAGAGGGCAGACAGGGCTTCAGTTTAATGTCTCATCCAAAACATGTGTTTGAGGAAGTGGTCCTGGCCAAACCGTGATTTCAAAGAACAACAAAGAACAATACAGCACAGGAACAGGCCCTTCGGCCCTCCAAGCCCGTGCCGCTCCCTGGTCCAAACTAGACCATTCTTTTGTATCCCTCCATTCCCACTCCGTTCATGTGGCTATCTAGATAAGTCTTAAACGTTCCCAGTGTGTCCGCCTCCACCACCTTGCCTGGCAGCGCATTCCAGGCCCCCACCACCCTCTGTGTAAAATATGTCCTTCTGATATCTGTGTTAAACCTCCCCCCCTTCACCTTGAAACTATGACCCCTCGTGAACGTCACCACCGACCTGGGAAAAAGCTTCCCACCGTTCACCCTATCTATGCCTTTCATAATTTTATACACCTCTATTAAGTCTCCCCTCATCCTCCGTCTTTCCAGGGAGAACAAGCCCAGTTTACCCAATCTCTCCTCATAACTAAGCCCCTCCATACCAGGCAACATCCTGGTAAACCTCCTCTGTACTCTCTCCAAAGTCTCCACGTCCTTCTGGTAGTGTGGCGACCAGAACTGGACGCAGTATTCCAAATGCAGCCGAACCAACGTTCTATACATCTGCAACATCAGACCCCAACTTTTATACTCTATGCCCCGTCCTATAAAGGCAAGCATGCCATATGCCTTCTTCACCACCTTCTCCACCTGTGACGTCACCTTCAAGGATCTGTGGACTTGCACACCCAGGTCCCTCTGTGTATCTACACCCTTTATGGTTCTGCCATTTATCGTATAGCTCCTCCCTACATTATTTCTACCAAAATGCATCACTTCGCATTTATCAGGATTGAACTCCATTTCGACTGGGATAAATGTGGCATCCCTAAATAGTAATGGGATTGTGTGGGTGGCACCTGGACTGAGGCTTGGTGTACAAGGAAAACTCACATGAATATCAGGAAAATGGTTTTGGAAACTGAGGGAGGAAGGAAAACGAAAAGAAAATGTTTTATATGAATTTAAAAAAGGGAAGCTGTAAGAATTTGTGATCAAGGCAAAATTAAAACCAGAAAGGAAAAAGATATGTCTGGGATTTTCTCCTTGTGCAATTGGCCTCATTTGTTCAATGAACAGAAAATTCATGGATTGGTGAACACTTATGTGGGAAATCATAATTTGTGTTGCCCTTTGGGTGTCTTGTTATGCACCAGGGTTTTAAAAGAAGTAGGTGAGAGCAGGAATAAGCCATGGGGCACCTTGAGTCTGCTCTGACAGTCAGTAGGTCATGGCTAAAATTTTACATCAGCTCTATTTTTCCCATCCTCTCCCCATATCCTTTGATCCCTTTTGTGCCCATAAATTTGTTGATCTTAATCCTGAATATATTCAATGACTGAGCATCCACAGTCTGTTGGGGTAGAGAATTCAAAAGATTCACAACCATCTGAATGAAGAAACTTTGTCTCATCTGCGTCCTAAATGGCTAACCCCTTATCCTGAGACTGTGGTCCCTAATCTATGGGCAACATGGTGGCACAGTGGCTATGGGCAGCATGTTTGCACAGTGGTTAGCACTGCTGCCTCACAGTGCCAGGGACCCGAGTTCAATTCCGGCCTTGGGTGACTGGCTGTGTGGAGTTTGCACATTCTCCCCATGTCTGCATGGGTTTTTTCCAGGGCTTTGGTTTCCTCCCACAATCCAAAGAAGTGCAGGTTAGGTTGATTGGCCATGCTAAATTGCCCCTTAGTTTCCCAGCTATGTAGGTTAGTTGGATTAGCTATGAGATGGGGCGGGGTGGTGGGCCTGAGTGAGATACTCTGTCAGAGAGTCAATGCAGACTCGATGGGCTGAATGGACTCTTTCTGCATTGTGGGGATTCTGAGTCTATACTCTCCAGAGTAACAAATCAGCAACTACTCTTTTGAGGCCTTTATATATTTCAGCGGGATCAATTTTACTCCTTTGAAACTCCAAGGAATATAGGCTCAATGTCAATGTCTCTTTATAGGACAGAGGAGATCCCAGGAATCAATCTAGTGAAATTTGTTGTATACCCTTTCAGACAAGTGAATCTTTCCTTGGGCAAGGAGACCAAAACTGTACATGGTACTGCAGGTGTGATATTGATCAATCGCAGCAAGACTTCCTTACTCTTTTACTCCAACCCCCTTGCAATAAAGGTTACACTACATTTTCCTTACTAATTCTTGCTGTACATGTTAACTTCCTGTGATTCATGTCCAAGAACCCTCAAATGCCCTCAACACCAACATGTACCAACAGCTTTTTAAAAATATTCTGCTTTCCAGTCTTTCGACCAAGGTGCCTAACTTCACATTTTCCTGCCTGAAACCAAAATAATCAATGGGATTATGACAATCTTGGAAACATTTACACTGAAGGAATAAAGGATCAAGATGTAATAAAGATCTTAAAGGGTGTGGTCAGGATCATTATCAATATACAAATATCCCCCATTTAGGGCCAGTTCTATTAACATGTTTTTATCTTAGTCGTTTTATAAATAGGGAACTTTCCCAAATAGTGATGTCAGCCGTATTCTCCATTTTCACTTTAGCACGGTTATAGTGCATGCGTCAAGACTGCTTTGGTCAGTTATTACTGCACGTGTTAGTCAGTCTTTACTATGCATGCGTCAAGAAGAGTGCTAATACTGAATTCAATGAAAACTCTAGATGGAAACATTGTTCTGTGGAAGATTGTGCATTGTTGGTGCATTATTTTCACTTATTTAACATTTTTTGAAAATTGTGCATAGTGTGCAAGTGTTCTGTACAAATACATTAATACATAAAAATAGCCTTTTAATCTAAAAATTATCAGTTAGGAATGCAACCTACCATTCTTACATACTTTCTTATGAGGAGGGGATTTCTGTTTAGAAGCTGTTTAGACTCTCTGTTTCTATGATTCTATGAAGCTTTTGTTTAGCACACCGTTTTTTGACAACACAGAATGCTAAACAAGGGATAGCGCCATTGTATTTTCTACTGATTCTACGGCAGGAGGATAAAAGGAAAGTTTATTACTAACAGTACAAGAGCTTGATGAACATATGGAATAATGCTAAGGCATGTATTGTGAGCATAACAATAATGATATGCTAGTAAGTCAACAAATACTGAAATCTGCTGATATTGATGACCCCTAGGATTGCCTACAAGAGCCACCCCTCCAATTCTAATTTATACAAAAAATACAAAAGTTTGCATTTCAAATAGTCAATAAAAATGACACCACTTCTAGCTTTGAAAGCTAATTGTGGGGGAATTAAAAGTTTGATCTAAATTTGCTAGTGACTTTCTTACCCCTTCTGATTTGTTTCATTCAGTGGACAACAGACCAGGACGTGGCTGATGCTGTCCATTCAGTTGGTGTGCAGGACCTGTTGGAAATCAAGTTCTATGAAAACAGAGTCAATGGACAGTCTAAAGGGTGAGTGCATATGAAAATTCAATTGAGCTAAAGAAATACAATTAGCTCCCATATCAATTTCACCTTGAGGTGCTAAAGATACAAGAAAACCTTTCATTTATGTAGCGGTGGCAAAGTAGTATTGTCACTGGACTAGTAATCCACAAACCCAAGGTCATACTCTGTGAACCCAGGTTTGAATCCCAACACAGCAGCTGGTGGAATCTGAATTCAATAAAATATCTAGAATTAAAAGTCTGATGATGACCATTAAACCATTGTTGATTATCATAAAAACCCAACTGGTTCATTAATGTCCTTTAGGGAAGAAAATCTCTCATCCGGTCTTGCCTACGTGTGACTCCAGACCCACAGCAATGTGCTTGATTCTTAAAAATGCCCTCTGAAATGGTCTAGCCACTCAGTTCAAGGGCAGTTAGGGATGGGCAATAAATGCTGGCCTTGTCAGCGACACCCACATCCTTTGAAAGAATAATAAAAGTCGAATTATTTCTCTCAGAATGTCTCAGTGCTTCAAATACAGTGAACCAAATTTGAAACACAAGACTGTTATGATGTAAACTAATGTAGCAGCAATTTTCCACACGACTGATAAAATAAACAGAGTTAATTTGGCTTTGTTTAAGAGGGAAATGTTGCTTCGGATACACAAATTGCTGTTGTTAACTTAAATAGTACAGTGCAACCACAAACAGACAGCACCTTGGGCAATGCAGCAATATTGAGGTGGAATGCCAGCTGCAGTGTACATCAGTATTAACTATATACTGAACTCCTGAAATTTTGACTGTTAAGTCAAGATGATACTAGAATAAATGTTTCTGAATGATGGCTTGAAATCAAACCCGAGTCAGTTCTTTGGAAGGCTGGCACGTGCACCATATCAGCATCGGAGTCCTCCAGGTATAGCACTAGATGTGCCACTTTTGAGTTATTCAAACCAGGCAAAGAAATACAAATTTACTTTTGTGTTAGGATGGCTATGGACGTGGAATATGGTTTAACATTCTTTTGTTTATTTTAATCTTCCTGATCAATTTAAATCAGGTGCTAGAGATATGGGAAGCTGGCTGAAAGAACCCTAAAACTTGGACAGAAGGCAGCTAGGTTAAATTAAATTCCACTAATTATACTGTATCTCAGGAGTTCTGGGCTTCTGACTAAATTACTTTTATTTCCCTTCCATTAGCAGGTTGAAAATCCATCCCTTTCAACTGTATGATGATTGTTTCTTCCTATTGTTGGACTTGCTATCTTCTCCCAACTAAGTGTTCTTATTCATACTATGTTTAAGATATGTGCAAAAACAAGGATAACACTCTTTGGTGCTGATACTAAAGCTCAGACAACTGTAATGATGAGTGCGGGAAATTTTCATCCTGTGTTTTGTAGAACTACAAAAACATCTGCTGGTACAATTATAATGTTCGACCTTTGAAGCATAGATTCAGCAGCAGAAGATATATAAAGGTAAAGTCACCATAGTCCCAGATGACCATAGGCTGAGACTGGTGGTGATTTAACCTGAGGATCACCATACCTCAGGTGAGGAACAAGGTTGAGAAGGCGGAGCCTTCATGAATAACCTCAGCCGATACGGAAATTGAATCTACGCTGTTGGCGTCACTCTGTATCACTAACCAGCCAACTGAGCTAAACTGACCACAGAAGGTATATATAACATTTATAATCACTTGGAACACAATACTGTCCATTTGATTGATTTGATTTATTATTGTCACATGTATTAACATACAGTGAAAAGTATTGTTTCTTGTATGCTATACAGACAAAACATACCGTTCATAGAGAAGGAAATGAGAGGGTGCAGAATGTAGTGTTCCAGTCATAGCTAGGGTGTAGAGAAAGATCAACTTAATGCAAGGTAAGTCCATTCAAAAGCCTGACAGCAGCAGGGAAGAAGGTGTTCTTGAGTCGGTTGATACGTGACCTCAGACTTTTTTATCTTTTTCCCAATGGAAGAAGGTGGAAGAGAGAATGTCTGGGGTGCATGGGGTCCTTAATTATGCTGGCTGCTTTGCTGAGGCAGCGGGAACTGTAGACAGAGCCAATGGATGGGAGGTTGGTTTGTATGATGGATTGGGCTACATTCAAGACCTTTTGTAGTTCCTTGCGGTCAGAGCAGGAGCCATACCAAGCTGTGATACAACCAGAAAGAATGCTTTCTATGGTGCATCTGTAAAAGTTGGTGAGAGTCATAGCTGACATGCCAAATTTCCTTAGTCTTCTGAGAAAGTAGAGGCGTTAGTGGGCTTTCTTAACTATAGTGTCGGCATGGGGGGACCAGGACAGGTTGTTGGTGATCTGGACACCTAAAAATTTGAAGCTCTTGACCCTTTCTACTTCGTCCCCATTGATGTAGACAGGGGCATGTTCTCCTTTACGCTTCCTGAAGTCGATGACAATCTCCTTCGTTTTGCTGACATTGAGGGAGAGATTATTGTTGCCGCACCAGTTCACCAGATTCTCTATCTCATTCCTGTACTCTGTCTCATTATTGTTTGAGATCCGACCCACTACGGTGGTGTCGTCAGCAAACTTGTAAATCGAATTGGAGGGGAATTTGGCCACACAGTCATAGGTGTATAAGAGTATACAAGGCTGAGAACACAGCCTTGTGGGACACTGGTGTTGAGGATGATTGTGGAGGTGTTGTTGCCTATCCTTACTGATTGTAATCTGAGAGTTAGGAAGTTCAGGATCCAGTCGCAGAGGGAGGTGCCGAGGCTCAGGCCACGGAGTTTAGAGATGAGTTTCGTGGGAATAATAGTGTTAAAGGCTGAGCTATAGTCAATAGTTTGACATAGGTGTCTTTATGTTTAAGTTTGCATATTATACCAAATTGGGTTAAGTTGTCAGTGATACTAACAGGTGTGTTAACTAATCCAAAAGAATATGGATAGGCCAAGACAGTGGGCAGAGAAATGGTAAATTCAACAAATATCAAAGTCATGGGTTTAAAACATGCATTTACAGAGCACCACTCACATCCTCAGGGTAACCCAAAGCACATCCTGGCCCTTAATTACTTCTTTTGAAATGCTGTCGCTCTCATGCAGACAAAATTGGGTAGAAGAACAAGCATATGAATTATGCTTAAATGTCATTGTGCTTGAGATAACAGCAGAAGAGAAATCGGGGCTTTGGTGGATAGATCATTAAAATTATTGTCTTGTGCTCATATAATATCAAGAAAGCAGATAAAATATTTGATATATTTGAGTGTGAATTATAAATCAAGGAGTTATATGAGAAAAATATTTGAATTTAGATTGTGCTTTTCACAACCACCAGATGTCTCAGTGATTTTCAGCAAACTAAGTATATTTGAAGTGTAGTCACTGCTGTCATGTTGGAAGCATGGCAGCTATTTGCACAGAGCAAACTCCCACAAACAACAATGTGGTAATGACCAAATGAACTGTTTTTATAGTGTTGATTGATAACTCCCTGCTCCTCTTAGAAATAGTGTCATGGAGCTTTCACATTCACCAGAAGAGACAATGAGGAACCTTGGTTTAACATCTCGTTTCAAAGCGGCACCTCCTGCAGTGCAGCATTTCCTCAATACTCCAAATGTCAACCTTGATTTTTGTGCTTTGGAGTGGGATTTGAACCCGAAACCCTGTGATTCAGAGGCAAGGGTTCTACCAACTTAGGCCTGGCTGACACACATGGGATGCTGTGTTCAGTTGTGGTTTCCATGTTACAGGAAAAGTGCAAGATTATTGGAGGGAGCCCAAGGGAGGACTGCAGAACTGATTCCCAAACAGAGAGAGCTGAATTATGAGGAAATGATGTCTACTGCAGACTTATCTTGTAAGAAAAGGAGGTTGAAGGGAGACTTAGTGGAGGCCTGACGTGGAGAAATTAGATTGAACAATGTTTTTCTGTCAGCATAAAGTTTAAGGACTCTAGGGACACGTCCTGGAGTTAAAGGAAAATAGGAAAGTTAGGCAATTTTTAAAATAATTATCAAATAGTGGAATAGATTTGTGGTGGGGATAATAGTAGAAAACGTTTTTTAGAAGATCTGGGTAATTCCAATCATGAATATTGCAACAAGTTCTAGACCCACATTAAGAAAACTGATGTGAATTTCAGGAAATTATAGAGTAATAATGGAGAAGAATCAATGATGGTTCTGTCTAAAACATTACCATGTTATTATGTAATACTGCTGGTCCTTAACTTTAGATGGAAGAATTAATATGATTAAACATGGAGTGTCTTGCACTGTGTTACTATGTACTTTTTTCTGGTAGTTGTGTCGCTCTCCCTTCACAAATTACAACAAATTTAATCCTTATTCATAATAAAAAATCCCCTGTAGAGTCAGTTATGAGAATTGCCCAATGTTTTCTCATCAAATAAAATAGTAAACGTTAATTGCAGGACAATTGGGCAATAATGTAGAAGCATTGGCCTGATTTTGTTTTTAATATTCTATCTGAAGTGTCTTTAATGGTATTTTCATAGTTAAAATGACTTTCAGAAATAGGTCGTTGTGGCCCAGTTGGATTATTAAATAATCCATTGTCTCTAGTTTAAATTTCTAATTACCCTGGATGACTATTTGATTCTGGAGTCATACAGATTTGTTTTGAAAATTCAGGTGATTTCAGTTTGGTGTGATTAGGAGCTGGTGACCATTTTGAGATCATCTCTGCGTGGGGTAGGTAAATCTGCAGGCCATTTTGGAATGATCTTTGTGTGGGGCAGGTAGGGCTGGTGGTCATTTTGTGTGGGGCTTGAGGTTTGTGAAAATAAACATTGTGGCTCAAAATCATAAGCACAGTTTTGTGAAACTTGCAAACAAGAGTGATTACATTGGAAAAGAAATATTATTTCACTATTACTTCCAGTGTGACTTGCCCAACAAACACTCAAGATTACAATGTCAATAGTTTGTAACTTTCTCAAACACCTTTAAACTGAAAAAAGAAAAAATGGACTGGCGTTCCCATTTTTGATTGCTAAACTGTGTGTCCTCCTGAAAATAGATCTGTGGACATCAAATAAGGATAGGATCAGATTTAGTTGTGATGAGCATTGTGATTGAATAGTCTGCCGTGCCACAACAAGAAATCTGCTCCCTCTTAGGCCACATACAAAGATGGTCACTGATGTGGTACAACAGACTGCAGGAACTTGTGGAACTACACCACAGCAAGAAAATGGAGACTTTTTTTCATTAATATTCCATTCAACATCAGCCACAGGTTATATCGCATATTACTTTATAATTTGTCATAAGAGTTGCACTGTTTGGTTGAGAAAGTTTGTACAATTATTTTAATGAGCCAGAGCACACTCTGACCTTTTTAGTACAATGCCATTCAGTTGAATCATCCTCGCGTTGTGTCATATTACTATAACAAAGCAATAATTAAGCATGTGTTGATTTTTTTTTTCTCTTTGTGATGATTGGGGATTGGAACACTGAATTTCTGTTGTGCTTTTCATCTTATTAATACGATGTGTGTGGCATGGTGGCACAGTGGTTAGCACTGCTACCTCACAGAGCCAGGGACCCGGGTTCAATTCCGGCCTCGGGTGACTGTCAGTGTGGAGTTTGCACATTCTTCGCGTCTGCGTGGGTTTCCTCCAGTTTCCTCCCATAGTCCAAAGATGTACAGGTTAGTTTGATTACCATGCTAAACTGCCCTTAGTGTGAGGGAGATTAATGGGATAAATACTTGGGATTATGGGAATAGGGTCTGGGTGGGATTGTTGGCAGTGCAAGCTTGATGGGCTGAACGGCCTGTTTCTGCACTGTTGGGATTCTTTGATTCTATGATTAACATGGTTCGTTCTTTCATTGCATGAATACAAATAAGGCCCAACATATTACTGTCTAATTCCATAGGTTCCTTACAGTGCAGAAGGAGGCCATTCCGTCCATTGAGTCTGCACCAACTCTCTGAAAGAGCATCTTCTCCAACCCCCACCCTAACCCAGTAAACCCCACACATTTACCATGGGAAACGCCACCAGTGCTTATAAGGGAAGATGCAGTTCAGCTTTGTGTTAACTCAACATGGTGTTAACATGGTGTGTTGTGTCAGAAACTAGCAGCTCATGCATTCAGTTCTGCACAAATCTGTTTGTAGATTATCATTTAAAAAAAGAGAAGCTTTCAACTCATTACCACAGCTTGCATGCTGTTATAAAATAGGTCTCCAAATTGGCACCTATGATTGGTATATTGAAGTGCAATTAGTTTACTAGGCATTACAAAATTGGGATTTCATACCAGGTTCAGTAACTTTTGTAAAGAGAAAAGAACAGTTCATGTTTTGTATAGAGCTTGTTTATCAGAACATAAACCTTTCTTCTCTACCCAGGTGCATTAGGACCTGCACTACAGCTGTGCATTTTCGGTTTTATTTTTTATTCCCAATGTTAGCAGGTGTTTTACTTATTTATCTATAATTTAATAAATGCAGCAGTGTGGCATGGGTGTTAATCTCTCTGAAAGTCAGGACGTCTGCCACTTGAAATGGCATTTACCAAATCTTGGCTCAGTTAATGAAGTGACAAATAGCAGTTAACATGAGAAGAGTTTTGAAAAGGATCTAGACTCTTGTCAGTTTAAAAAAAATAGGTCTGAATCAATTTTAACATGAGACAACCAGGCCTGTGTGATTATGTTGCTGAGCAAGATGCCAAATACACTTTGAACTGAGAATTACAATGCAGTAAATAAATTAATGTTTAACCTGTGAGAATGGTACCGTGAGATTAAACAAGTTTTTATAAAAATAAAAGCAAAAAATGCCAGATGACTCATCAGGCCAGACAGATTCTGTGAAGCAAACCGAAGCGTTGACATTTCCACTGTAGAAAGTTGAGAAAATGAAGCCCCGAGTGACTGAGTTGGTAACTGTACCACCAGTTGGAGTACTAAGTCATGCATAACAGAAGGTCCAGCCTGCTCTGCCTCAGTTAGCTAATCTCTGCCAGGGCAATAGAAGGGTGGCTCGGTGGCACCGTGGTTAACACTGCTGCCTCACAGCACCAGGGATGCGGGTTCAATTCCAGCCTTGGTTGACTTTGGGCAGCACGGTGGCACAGTGATTAGCATTGCTGCCTCACAGTGCCAGGATCCTGGTTCGATGCCAGCCAGGGTAACTGGCTGTGTGGCATTTGCACGTTCTCCCTGTATCTGTATGTGTTTCCTCCGGGTGCTCCAGTTTCCTCCAATAGTCCAAAGATGTGCAGGTTAGGTGGACTAGCCATGCTAAAGTGCCCCTTAGTGTCCCAAGATGTGTAGTTTGGGGGATTAGCAGGGTAAATACATTGGAGGTATGGGGATAGGGCCTGGGTAAGATGCTTTGTTGGAGAGTTGGTGCAGACTCGATGGACTGAATGGCCTGTTTCTGCACTGTAGGGATTCTATGATCTATTAGGACAGTTCTGCAATCTAGAAGACAGAATTGGACTTGGTTATGATGCCTGCAGAATTGTAAAATTTGGTGAGGATGTAGAGGTTGCCCGGCACGAGGAGTGAAAATGAGTGGTACAGCAAAAGGTGAGAATGAAATATGTATAGAGTACAGCATGTTTTGTTCTTTCTATATATGAGTTTAAGATGCAAACTTTTGTAACCACTTTGTTGACTGGGAACTTGTACTAACTGAAACATTTTGGAAATGGAGAGCGAGCGGAAAAGTGAAGTAGAAGCCCAAGAACAGCTATGATCATATTGAATGGCAGAGCAGGCCTGATGGGCTGTATGGTCTACAATTATTCTGCTACTATTTCTTATGTTATGTTTGTTCATAATCAGATCAGATGTAAAATTAAGTTACCTAGAATCTGTCACATCTTGCTGTAAATAGAAATAAGGATCAGTGGAAGTGAACTGGGCTCTAATTGCCCTTGAGAAGGTGGTGGTGAGTTGTCTTCTTTAATTGTTGCAGGCCATCAGTGTAAGTACATCTACAATGTTGTTAGGAAGATAAAAATATTTGCATGCCATAGCAAGCTTGAATCCTGTCTATGTACACATTCCACCAACACCTCATTGGATGGCAGTCAGAAGCAGGAACATTATCTAATTATTTATTTTCCCTCCTTACCTGAGCACTTAGGTTAGTGATGGTTTTGTAAGAGTTTGGTGGGTAGAGATGGCACATGCTACAATTGAAAGAATCAGACTTGAAGGGTCCTAGATTCACTCCCTGGTTTGTCTTTGATCTGTTTTCTTTGGTGAATTGACTGTGAAGGGAAGAGCATTAGGGAAGGGAAAATCAGCGTGGGTTACAACTCTTGATCACTATCCAGTACCTTCAGCTAGAAAGTGCATAAATGCAGATGTTGTGTCAAAAAAGGATCAAATTTATCTCTCCAAGGTTCACCCACTGTCTGGACTTATACATGAACAAAAGGACATTGGGCCAAGATAACACACAAATGTTGGAACCCATGGAACAATGGCTAGCAAGGGCCTTCAAGAGAAATGGGGAGAAAACTAGAAATTGCTTGCTGTACTGCTATACTGTGATGAATAATAGAGATCTTTATCTTTTTGTTTTCCTCTACTTATTGACCAGGTTTGCTGAAGTATATCTTGGCTCTGAAAGTTCCGTTCTACGCCTCATGGAGCAACTCCCACAAAGAGAACTTCATGGACAGAGACTGGAGGTCATGCCTTGCAACATTCAGAACCTCAACCAGTTTGAAGCGCAATCCAAGAAAAGTAAATCTTTGGAAATTCTACACTACATTAGATCTTCATTAACCTCTTTGCAGACCTGTATGTTTATGAGCCAGAGTAATACCTGTCAAGTGGGATGGTGGAAAACTATTTCATATCCAGTTATGTCAGGAATTACTCTGGTCACATGATAGTAAGCCAGTTACTAACACTGGCTTTATGTGGCACAATATGTTTCCATTTGGTTATTCTAGCAAATACAAAATTAAATGGAAGTATTGTCATTAGGTGAATTGAACTAGTTGAATGGATACTAAATTCAGCTTCACGCCTTTGTCATATTAAGTTTTACTGAGGCAGGAAAACATATTATTCTGACACAGCTATTAACCAATGGGAAAGCAAAAGGCCAAATTTTTTGAGAAAACTTGTTTCCACTAAATAGCAACAGTGGATAACAAAGTGCAAATACTATCTGGTGGGTTAGAGGTACTTCAGTTGTGGGGTAAATTACACAACTGGGCAACAGTTTATGTTCAGAGGGAATATGATTGGGAGTGTTACCTTTTTTATTCTCTTCCTGCCTCCTCCCCCATGGTTTAATATGACAAATGTTTCTATTTTCATATTTGTGAACTGTAAATATGTTTTTAAATGGATCTTATTGGAAATATGATGGAAGGAACAGTGCGTAATATCATATATTTTTTCAAGAGATTTCTTGTTGTGATGTGACCATGTTGCCCATTGCCATCAGTGTTCCCAGAGTCCACAATCTCCTGCATGTTATGTTGCAATAAAACGTTGTACTTGTGCAGTTCACTGCACAATAAGATCTACCTGTGCTGTGCATTTGAGGGGGAAGAGAAACAAAGCACCTCATTATGACAATTGTTGAGACTTCAAACTGATTGGGTGACTTCTTGCATAATGTGCATAATTTCTCTTTAACCCTTCAAGGGTTTAGGGTTATGTTCTTACCCATGGGATAGAAACATCTTTTGTACCACTACAAAACATGCTGACTTTACATTTCTGTGAATCAGCCCACAGACGTCAGAGCTGCATATCAGTCCAATGGCTTTATTTGTCTGCTCCACTTCAATGTCTGCCACATTCCTAATGCTTGCAGGGTTAGCTCTGTCTTTCTTAACGCACTTTAAAAGATAATTCCACTTTGTTAATATAACCCCTTCAAGGGGCAGAATCCAAATTGGATCCCCCTTATTTATAAATCTTGCTCATTTTCATCAAGTTTCTGTAAATTTTTGTAATACTTTTGAATGGCAAATGCTGTTAACATTTTAAAAATTGGTTAGAGTTACTGGATCTAACGGTGTGAGGACACTAAATTAGCATTCAGTTAATTTTATATTGTCAGTGATACTTTGACCAGTGCTCCTCTGAGTTTCCCTTTTGCTCCACTAAGCTGCCACCTTCTATTCTGTATATAACCCCTCACTGCATCTTTATTGTGTCTAATTCAAGGTTGTTGTGTGGTTTTCAGTTCCAACTCGTTCTTTCTTGGTACTTCCAAAACACAGAACTCCTCATTCCCTTCGGCCTTTTGTCGGAAATTTACAGGTTTTTAAAACCCAAACTCAATGGTATTTAACCGCTATTTCCTGATTCCCACTTTCTTCAAACTTTTGTCCAGTAACATAAACCTTTGCCCAGTTTCTCAATGGAACACTTTTTAACAAGTTCAGTTTGCAGCAGCCCCTTGCTTCACCCAGTCACCTTTACAAAGTTACTTCAGATGAAAGTACTGATGATATCTATCATTATGTTAATTCAGCTCCCTCACACTGTCAGGCTCAGTCTCTGTCAGTTTTGGAGTACTGAACAAATATTAGTATTTCCCCCCCCAAGTACCAATAACGTACTTATCTTTTAGACTGTGTTTGTACCCATGTGTGATAACTATTGTATCTTTAAAATAAAACACATTGATCACACCAATCTATAATGAGGCCTGATGATACACGAATGTCATAAAGACACCCTCTTTGATTTTACTTTGCAATTTCCTCTGTGATTCAGGAATTTCTGGTAAGTTGAAAAACCATCTACATACAGCTGGTTAAAAAATTATCAATGAAAATTTCATTTAAAAAAAAATCTACATCGTGTACCACAGTCATTTAAAATCATAAGGGCTCAGGACAAAATTGTCAGCTGACAAAACTAGCAGAAGTTTCTAATTTTTGTTGTTGGGAATGAGATCCTAACATGTCCTGTCATTGTGAGGACGTTTTGCTTGCTTTCATTGTGCCAACCAGCAGAAAGTGACCCGAGTGGAATCCATTTGGATTCGTTTTACTGGGGTTGGATATTCCTTTGGTCCTCCTCCTGAAAATAATCTGGGCTGGGATGTTGCTTATCTGCCTGCTTGTGGTACTGATCTTTTCTTATCTGTCATTGCCTGTGTGTAATTGAAATTGAACAATGGATTTACCCATTAGTCATTTATTTAATGTCCTCACCTTATAACCCCACTCCTTCACACCCTCCCTTCTTTGTTTATCACCTTCTATTTCCCCTAACCCTTCTGGTTTTTGTCCTTCTTCCTTCCTTCCATCTTGCTGCCAGCCCAGCCGGGGTCCGCCATACCCACCTGGCCCAGGTCCCCCCCTTGCTGCCCACCCTGCCTGGGACCCCACATGCTTCCCGCCCCATCCCCTGCCAACTGCCCCACGTGGATCTGGGTTCCTCCTGCCCCATCTGGATTGTGCCCCCCCCACCTGCCCCTCCTCCTGCCCCTTGCCAGGCCCTCCACCCCATGCTGTCCCCCACTCCTAGATATTCCCTGTCTCAAATCCAATGTGCCCAACAAAACCAACCATCCATCCATTCCTAGACTATCTCCCCTCTACTCCAAGCAACGTTGCTCTTCCTGGTTCTTTTACGAAATCCCTTTATCCAAGTCCTACTCCCTCCACCGCATCCCCCATCCTATTTCTTCTCTCCACAACCCACCCCCTCACAACCAACTCACTTATGCCATTTGTCTCCTGCCCCACTGCACTTGCCTGGTCCTTTTCACCGTTCAGGAACCCCTCCCACCGCCACAGTATCCCCTGACCCTGTACCCGCTCCCCACCCCACAGCCTCCTCTCTCCCCCGGCCCACCTTCTACCACCCTCACCCACCTTCTACCACCCTCACCCACCTTCTACCACCCTCACCCACCTTCTACCACCCTCACCCACCTTCTACCACCCTCACCCACCTACCACCCTCACCCACCTTCTACAACCCGTCCACTTACCCATATCTCTATGCCTCCTGCCTCTTCAACTCCTGCTGCCTCCTCCCATAAGACCATAAGACATAGGAGCGGAAGTAAGGCCATTCGGCCCATCGAGTCCACTCCACCATTCAATCATGGTTGATTTCAACTCCATTTACCCGCTCTCTCCCCATAGCCCTTAATTCCTCGAGAAATCAAGAATTTATCAATTTCTGTCTTGAAGACGCTCAACGTCTCGGCCTCCACAGCCCTCTGTGGCAATGAATTCCACAGACCCACCACTCTCTGGCTGAAGAAATTTCTCCTCATCTCTGTTCTAAAGTGACTCCCTTTTATTCTAAGGCTGTGCCCCCGCGTCCTAGTCTCCCCTGTTAATGGAAACAACTTCCCTACGTCCATCCTATCTAAGCCGTTCATTATCTTGTAAGTTTCTATCAGATCTCCCCTCAACCTCCTAAACTCCAATGAATATAATCCCACGATCCTCAGACGTTCATCGTATGTCAGGCCTACCATTCCTGGGATCATCCGTGTGAATTCCGCTTGCCTCCTATCCACCACTTCTCGCACACTCCTTCCTGCCTTCTCCCCCCTCTCCTCCAGCCGACTTCTCTCTCTCCTCCAGCCAGCTTCCCCCTCTCCTCCAGCCAGCTTCCCCCTCTCCTCCAGCCAGCTTGCCCCTCTCCTCCAGCCAGCTTCCCCCTCTTCTCCAGCCAGCTTCCCCCTCTCCTCCAGCCAGCTTCCCCCTCTCCTCCAGCCAGCTTCCCCCTCTCCTCCAGCCAGCTTCCCCCTCTCCTCCAGCCAGCTTCCCCCTCTCCTCCAGCCAGCTTCCCCCTCTCCTCCAGCCAGCTTCCCCCTCTCCTCCAGCCTGCTTCCCCCTCTCCTGCCTGCCTGCTCCCCCTCTCTCCTGCCTGCCTGCTCCCCCTCTCTCCTGCCTGCCTGCTCCCTCCTCTCCTGCCTGCTCCCTCCTCTCCTGCCTGCTCCCCCCCTCTCCTGCCTGCCTGCTCCCCCCCTCTCCTGCCTGCCTGCTCCCCCCTCTCCTGCCTGCTCCCCCCTCTCCTGCCTGCTCCCCCCCTCTCCTGCCTGCCTGCTCCCCCCCTCTCCTGCCTGCCTGCTCCCCCCTCTCCTGCCTGCCTGCTCCCCCCTCTCCTGCCTGCCTGCCCCCCCTCCTGCCTGCCTGCTCCCCCCCTCTCCTGCCTGCCTGCTCCCCCCTTCTCCTGCCTGCCTGCTCCCCCCTCTCCTGCCTGCCTGCTCCCCCCCTCTCCTGCCTGCCTGCTCCCCCCTCTCCTGCCTGCCTGCTCCCCCCCCTCTCTGCCTGCCTGCTCCCTCTTGCCCTTTCCTGCTTCAACCACTTTAGCCTGCTTACCCACTTCCCCTACTTATCTATTTCATCTTTCATATAATTCCCTTCTTCCCCTTTCACCCCACCTTATTCCTTCCTTTCCTACTTCACCCCCTTCTATGTCGTCCTCTCCTACTTCACCTTTCCTTCTTCCCTCTACATCCCCCCACCTCCTCCTCCTCCTCCCCACCCCCATTATAAAGGATGTATTAGCAGAACATTTAGAAATACATAATATAATCAAGCAAAGTCAGTTTGTGAAGGGGAAATCATGTCTGACAGATAAAGAGAAACCAGTAAATCTAATATACTTAGATTTCCAAAAAGCATTTGATAAGGTACCACACAAAAGGTTATTTAATAAGATAAGAGCCCATGTGTTGGGGGTAGTATGTTATGGATAGAGGATTGGCTAATTAATAGAAGACATAGAGTTGGGATAAGGGGCTTTTGCAGGATGTCAACCTGTAACTAGTAGAGTGCCATAGCGGTCAGTGCTGGGGCCACTGTTATTTACAACATATATTAATGACTTGGATGAAGGAAGTGAATGTACTATTGGAAAATGCGGATAACACAAAGATAGGTGGGAAGGCAAGTGGTGTGGATGACAGAGTCTACAGAGGGATATAGACAGATTAAATATAATGTAGGAAAATGTGAGGTTATGCAGTTTGGGAGGAAGAATAAAGGAAATTAACATTATTTAAATGCAGAAAGAGTGCAGAAAGCTGGCAGAGGGATTTGAGGGTACTCGTGCAGACATCACAAAAAGCTAGCATGCAAGTTCAGCAGGTAATAGAGAAGGCAAATGGAATGTTGGCCTTTATTTCAAAGGGAATGGAATGTAAAAATAGAGAATTCTTGCTAAAACTACACATGGCACACCTTGTGTAGACCACACCTGGAATACTGTGAACAGTTTTGGTCCCCTTATCCAAGGAAAGATATACTGGCAGTCCGGAGAAGGTTCACTGGGTTGATCCTGAGAGATTTTCTTGTGAGGAGAGATTGAGCAGCTTGACTTCCACTTGTAGAAGTTTTAAAAAATGAGAGGCGACCTGATTGAGATTTCAAGGATTCTCAGGGGGCTTGACAGGGTAGATGCTGAGAGGTTGTTTCCCTTTGTGGGAGAGTCAGGACCAGAGAGCATAATCTCAGAGTAAAGGATCACCCATTTAAGATGGACATGAGGAGGAATTTCTTCATTCTTCACCGCAGAGGCTGGGTCAGTAAGTATGTCCAAGGTGGAGATAGACCGAGTATTAATCAGTAAGGGAATCAGGGATCATGGGGTTAAGTTGGGAAAGTGGACATGAGGATTTTCCTACCAGATCATTCAAGATCTCATTGAATGGCGGAGTACTTTTGTTCCCATGTCTTATGGTCTTGCCTCACTACTCTCCCTCCCCGCTGACTTCTACTCCCTCCCCTCCTGTCTTCCACTCTCTCCCGACTGCTCCCCTCCTGGCTGTCCTCCGCCCATCCTTACCACCCTCTCCCTACTGTCCCCCTCCCTCACTGTGCCCTCTATCCCTCCCTACTGTCCCTCTACTTTCTCGACCATCCCCTCCTCACCTTATTACTCTTCCCCACTCCCTCCCTTCCCCACTCCCTCCCTTCCCCACTCCCTCCCTCCCTCCCTCCGTTCCCCCCACTGTCCTTTTGACCTTTGCCCTGCTGATGTAAACTTTTCCTCTTCCAGATTTTCCACCTACTGGTATTCCCCGCTTTCCGGCTTCTCCCCTTTTCTGTCTTCTCCCCCCCACCCCTTCTCCCCCGGCCCTGCCCCCTCCCTTGGCCCCGCCCCCTCCCTCGGCCTCGGCCCTGCCCCTCCCTCGGCCCCACCCCCTCCCTCGGCCACTCCCCCGTCCCCGCCCCTCCCCTCCCCCAGCCCCTCCCTGGCCCCTCCCGGCCCCTCCCCTTCCCCGGCCACTCCCCTTCCCCGGCCCCTCCCCTTCCCCAGCCCCGACACTCCCCCGGCCCCGACCCTCCCCCGGCCCCGACCCTCCCCCGGCCCCGACCCGGCCCCGACCCTCCCCCGGTCCGGCCCCTCCCTTCCACCGGCCCCACCCTTCCCCCGGCCCCGCCCACTCCCCCGGCCCCGCCCACTCCCCCGGCCCCGCCCCCTCCCTCGGCCCGGCCCCTTCCCTCGGCCCGGCCCCTCCCTCGGCCCCTCTCCTCCCCCTGGCCCCTCTCCTCCTCCTGGCCCCTCTCCTCCCCCTGGCCCCTTTCCTCCCCCTGGCCCCTTTCCTCCCCCTGGCCCCTTTCCTCCCCCTGGCCCCTCCCCTCCCCCTGGCCCCTCCCCTCCCCCTGGCCCCTCCCCTCCCCCTGGCCCCTCCCCTCCCCCTGGCCCCTCCCCTCCCCCTGGCCCCTCCCCTCCCCCTGGCCCCTCCCGTCCCCCGGCCCCTCCCTTCCCCCGGCCCCTCCCTTCCCCCGGCCCCTCCCTTCCCCCGGCCCCTCCCTTCCCCCGGCCCCTCCCCTCCCCCGGCCCCACCCCTCCCCCTGACCTCTCCCCTCCCCCTGGCCACTCCCTCCGGCCCCTCCCCTACCCCCGGCCCCTCCCCTACCCCCGGCCCCTCCCCTACCCCCGGCCCCTCCCCTCAGCCCCTCCCCCTGGCCGCTCCCCTCCCCCGGCCCCTCCCCTCTCCCCGGCCTCTCCCCGGCCCCTCCCCTCCCCCCGGCCCCTCCCCTCCCCCCGGCCCCTCCCCTCCCCCTGGCCCTGCCCCTGGCCCCTCTCCTCCCCCGGCCCCTCCCCTCCCCCCGCCCCTCCCCTCCCCCCGGCCCCTCCCCTCCCCCCAGCCCCTCCCCACCCCCCGGCCCCTCCCCTCCCCCCGGCCCCTCCCCTCCCCCCGGCCCCACCCCTCCCCCCGGCCCCTCCCCTCCCCCGGCCCCTCCCCTCACCCGGCCCCTCCCCTCCCCCTGGCCCTTCCCCTCCCTCGGCCCCTCCCCTCGGCCCCTCCCCTCAGCCCCTCCCCTCCCCCCAGCCCCTCCCCTCCCCTCCCCCCAGCCCCTCCCCTCCCCTCCCCCCGGCCCCTCCCCTCCCCCGGCCCCTCCCCTCCCCCCGGCCACTCCCCTCCCCCGGCCTCTCCCCTCCCCCCGGCCCCTCCCCTCCCCCCGGCCCCGACCCTCCCCCGGCCCCGACACACCCCGGCCCCGACCCTCCCCCGGCCCCGACCCTCCCCCGGCCCCGACCCTCCCCCGGCCCCGACCCTCCCCCGGCCCCGACCCTCCCCCGGCCCCGACCCTCCCCCGGCCCCGACCCTCCCCCGGCCCCGACCCTCCCCCGGCCCCGACCCTCCCCCGGCCCCGACCCGCCCCTGGGCCCTCTACCCATCGGCCCTCTACCCCTTTCCCCTCGGGGCCCTCGACCCCTTTCCCCTCGGGGCCCTCGACCCCTTTCCCCTCGGGGCCCTCGACCCCTTTCCCCTCGGGGCCCTCGACCCCTTTCCCCTCGGGGCCCTCGACCCCTTTCCCCTCGGGGCCCTCGACCCCTTTCCCCTCGGGGCCCTCGACCCCATTCCCCTCGGGGCCCTCGACCCCTTTCCCCTCGGGGCCCTCGACCCCTTTCCCCTCAGGTCCCTCGACCCCTTTCCCCTCGGGGCCCTCGACCCCTTTCCCCTCGGGGCCCTCGACCCCTTTCCCTCGGGGCCCTCGACCCCTTCCCCTCGGGGCCCTCGACCCCTTTCCCCTCGGGGCCCTCGACCCCTTTCCCCTCGGGGCCCTCGACCCCTTCCCCTCGGGGCCCTCGACCCCTTTCCCCTCGGGGCCCTCGACCCCTTTCCCCTCGGGGCCCTCGACCCCTTTCCCCTCGGGCCCTCGACCCCTTTCCCCTCGGGGCCCTCGACCCCCTTTCCCCTCGGGGCCCTCGACCCCTTTCCCCTCGGGGCCCTCGACCCCTTTCCCCTCGGGGCCCTCGACCCCTTTCCCCTCGGGGCCCTCGACCCCTTCCCCTCGGGGCCCTCGACCCCTTCCCCTCGGGGCCCTCGACCCCTTTCCCCTCGGGGCCCTCGACCCCTTTCCCCTCGGGTCCCTCGACCCCTTTCCCCTCGGGTCCCTCGACCCCTTTCCCCTCGGGGCCCTCGACCCCTTTCCCCTCGGGGCCCTCGACCCCTTTCCCCTCGGGGCCCTCGACCCCTTTCCCCTCGGGGCCCTCGACCCCTTTCCCCTCGGGGCCCTCGACCCCTTTCCCCTCGGGGCCCTCGACCCCTTTCCCCTCGGGGCCCTCGACCCCTTTCCCCTCGGGGCCCTCGACCCCTTTCCCCTCGGGTCCCTCGACCCCTTTCCCCTCGGGGCCCTCGACCCCTTTCCCCTCGGGGCCCTCGACCCCTTTCCCCTCGGGGCCCTCGACCCCTTTCCCCTCGGGGCCCTCGACCCCTTTCCCCTCGGGGCCCTCGACCCCTTTCCCCTCGGGGCCCTCGACCCCTTTCCCCTCGGGGCCCTCGACCCCTTTCCCCTCGGGGCCCTCGACCCCTTTCCCCTCGGGGCCCTCGACCCCTTTCCCCTCGGGGCCCTCGACCCCTTTCCCCTCGGGGCCCTCGACCCCTTTCCCCTCGGGGCCCTCGACCCCTTTCCCCTCGGGGCCCTCGACCCCTTTCCCCTCGGGGCCCTCGACCCCTTTCCCCTCGGGGCCCTCGACCCCTTTCCCCTCGGGGCCCTCGACCCCTTTCCCCTCGGGGCCCTCGACCCCTTTCCCCTCGGGGCCCTCGACCCCTTTCCCCTCGGGGCCCTCGACCCCTTTCCCCTCGGGGCCCTCGACCCCTTTCCCCTCGGGGCCCTCGACCCCTTTCCCCTCGGGGCCCTCGACCCCTTTCCCCTCGGGGCCCTCGACCCCTTTCCCCTCGGGGCCCTCGACCCCTTTCCCCTCGGGGCCTCGACCCCTTTCCCCTCGGGGCCCTCGACCCCTTTCCCCTCGGGGCCCTCGACCCCTTTCCCCTCGGGGCCCTCGACCCCTTTCCCCTCGGGGCCCTCGACCCCTTTCCCCTCGAGGCCCTCGACCCCTTTCCCCTCGGGGCACTCGACCCCTTTCCCCTCGGGGCCCTCGACCCCTTTCCCCTCGGGGCCCTCGACCCCTTTCCCCTCGGGGCCCTCGACCCCTTTCCCCTCGGGGCCCTCGACCCCTTTCCCCTCGGGGCCCTCGACCCCTTTCCCCTCGGGGCCCTCGACCCCTTTCCCCTCGGGGCCCTCGACCCCTTTCCCCTCGGGGCCCTCGACCCCTTTCCCCTCGGGGCCCTCGACCCCTTTCCCCTCGGGGCCCTCGACCCCTTTCCCCTCGGGGCCCTCGACCCCTTTCCCCTCGGGGCCCTCGACCCCTTTCCCCTCGGGGCCCTCGACCCCTTTCCCCTCGGGGCCCTCGACCCCTTTCCCCTCGGGGCCCTCGACCCCTTTCCCCTCGGGGCCCTCGACCCCTTTCCCCTCGGGGCCCTCGACCCCTTTCCCCTCGGGGCCCTCGACCCCTTTCCCCTCGGGGCCCTCGACCCCTTTCCCCTCGGGGCCCTCGACCCCTTTCCCCTCGGGGCACTCGACCCCTTTCCCCTCGGGGCCCTCGACCCCTTTCCCCTCGGGGCGCCCCTCCCCTTTCCCCTCGGGGCGCGCCTCCCCTTTCCCCTCGGGGCGCCCCTCCCCATTCCCCTCGGGGCGCCCCTCCCCTTTCCCCTCGGGGCGCCCCTCCCCTTTCCCCTCGGGGCGCCCCTCCCCTTTCCCCTCGGGGCGCCCCTCCCCTTTCCCCTCGGGGCGCCCCTCCCCTTTCCCCTCGGGGCGCCCCTCCCCTTTCCCCTCGGGGCGCCCCTCCCCTTTCCCCTCGGGGCGCCCCTCTCCGGCTCCCCTCGGGGCGCCCCTCCTCGGCGCCCCTCCCCGGCTCCCCTCGGCGCCCCTCCCCGGCTCCCCTCGGCGCCCCTCCCCGGCTCCCCTCAGCGCCCCTCCCCTTTCTTGCACTGTTCCTCTTATATGAGCTTCCCCTCTCTGAAGTTACCAATTTTTTGGGGATACATTCCTGTGGACACCTACAGACTGGTTCATTCTTTGCGTGAGTCTTTAGGGTTAATGCTCCGAGCACAGGGCACTTGCCCCTTGAACAGGGCACTATAATTGTCTGCATCCTAATTGCAGCCCATGAGATCAGATGACTCAGGCAGAGTTTGATGAATTCTGGTCTTTATTCCTTAGGTGAATTGCACAGCTGTTATCATAACACTATCTGGTTTGAAATCATGAACCAACCAGACCCAATTTCATTACAGTAGCATGTTGTCGAAAAATATGTGATGACAGTAAAATGAAGGAGTGGGAGAGGAGGAAGGAAATATTTGCATACTTGTAGTAAATGGAAGAACAGAGTTTCTGTGACTCAAAAATGTTCTGAACTACATAAACACAGAATCCATACAATTAAAAGGGGCTTTTAAAAAACCTATCATCCTGATGGTTGGTTATTGCTTGAAAAATTGATTTTTGTCGGTTTAAGTGTTTATGTTCTGCTGCTGCCCTAAACTGAAGGAACTCGCTCACAATGACAGAAGGTTCCATGGACATCAGTAGCCTTCTGATATCTCATCCAAGTGACTGTCCTACAATATAACAAGCCTAAACCTGAGATTTTCAAAACTTGTTTTTTTTATTATTTCATGGAATGTGGACATCATTTGTAAAGCAAGCATTTGTTGTCCATCCCTAATTGTCCGTGACACAGTTAAGCATCAACCCTATTGCTGTAGATCTGGAGTCACATGGAGGACAGACTGGGTCAGGATCAGAGATTTCCTTCCCTAAAGGGCATCAGTGAACCAAATTAGTTTTTGCAACAATCAATAATGGCATTGATACCATTATTGAGATTAGCTTCATATCCCAAATTTATTTTATGAATTAATTTCCATCAGCTGCTGTGATGGTATTTGAACCTGTATCCCCAGAGCATTAGACTGGACCTTTGGATTGCTAGTGCAGTGACTTTACCACCACAAATTGGGTAATTGCCTAAAAATTCAGTGATACTGACAGCTTCCCAGAGAAAAGTAGTTCTATCATTGCAGAAAAGATGCATGAACCAGCTGAGTATGGAAATGTTATAGTTTTGTGGTCACCATTTCTGATACTAGCTTTTTATTTCAGATTTATTTAATTAACTGGATTTAAATTGCCCCCAGCTGTCTTGCTGGAATTTGATCATTTGTCCAAACTACTGGATTAGTAGTCTACTAACACAGTCACTATGCTACTGCATCTGTTTAAATACAAAAACTGATTATATATGAACAGAAGTTTGATGACCTTAAGAATTAGATTGGATCCAAGACATTGGGTGTCTGTAAACATCGCAACCGAGCCCAACTATGTCCTTAGTCGATGTTCACATATGTACTTGTGACAGGCCTCACTAGATTGTGACAAGCAGAGACATCATAATTCTCCAGCTGTTTCAATGGCTGCGATAAATCCGCCAGGACCAAATCTGGAATTGAACCTGGAACTTTTCTCCACACTACCACACGGTGTGTTTACCCTTGTAGAATTAAGTGATCTATTTCAACCATTTTTGATTCTCAGTTGACCATAAAGAGTTTTAAAAAAAATGAATAAAACATAAACAGAGAGCAGAAAGGTTATTATGGCTGTATGCTCGACATGCCTATCTTTTATCCTCATCAGTGATCCAACATCATGGTACCAGAAGAAATAAAAGCTGAGTGGATGTTAGCACTTGAATGAAAGTGACCTGTAACATATGAATCTGAACTTGGTGGAGAGCAGAAATTTGTCAGTTTGATAAACGGATATCAATATATCGGATATAGCCACATTTGGTGGAAATCATTCAGCTTGCAAATCTGTATACTTTTAACTTTTCTATTGAAATTTTTACAATCCATCCTTTCAGACACAATCAGCATTTAAATCAAGGCTTTCTCCAATTTTGTTTCCTACTAACAAACAATAATTTTGTGATTACTATAATTTTAAATCATAGATTTTTGTCTCATAAAAGATATTTTTGGGCTGTGCTGTCATGGATGCAAAATGGCTTTTTCTTTCCTGCTCTCCTTATAAAGGCACTGATTAATGCTGGGGTCCAATTCCAAAGGTATGGGCAGTTTTTGATATATGAATTACGTTCTTTTGGATAGTGTACAAGCCCTGCATACCTATCAGCCATTTGATTATGAGTGTCACATTGGAATCTTGAAACAGTCCTGACAGCTGTGCATGCACTTCCAACGAGAGTCGCTAGTTGGCGACATGGTGTAGTGCCCTGGCTCAATTATCCCCTCACTAACCCAGAAGTATTACAACCTTATTGCTGCCTTGGCTGCGATGAACTGTCTCAGCAATGATGTCAAAGGGTTATGGTACAGGTGTCCAAAGTAGAATTAGAGATAAGGTAAATCAGATAGAAGGTGACAGGAGTCTAAACTTCCCCTGCTATTAAACATCAAATCAGTTTCCTAGTATACACCAACAATACCCAATCTTAGCTCTTCGCCAGCACCAATACCTCCCTGCTTGTTGTGCAATCTGACAACATTATATCATGAATAAACCAAGGCTTCTTTGAGTGTAAGCATCCTGTTTGTCTTCCAACAGAAACAGTGGATCCAAGCCTTCAATTTCTTCTCCCATCCCAATGTTCTCTCAGATTGAATCTAATGGAGGATTTTTTCAGTGTCCTCTTTGAATCTGAATTGAACTTCAAACCCCTTCATTTGGTCCAGCGCCAAGAGTGACTAGTTGCACCCATGTCATAGCGCCACCTTCTGTCTCCTACAAAATGCTCATCCAATGTCTTCATTACATCAAGGCTTGGTTTCCCTAATGCTGGCTTCCTGTGACTAATTTTAGCATCCATGTTTTGCTGCCCATATTCTATTATGTACAGTATTAGGAGATACATTACTTCGTTTAGCTATCAAATTTCTCCAAGTGATTTCTATCCCCTCTTTCATACATTCACAAAATCCTTGTCCTCATTTGCAAATCCTTTCACTGCATTGCTGCACCCTACCTCTGCTATCTTCAGCATGAAGGCAAGGCCTGCATTTTTTTATACCTTTTGAATCTCTTTATCTTGAATTTGATTTGATTTATTATTGTCACATGTACTAGTATACAGTGAACATTATTGTTTCTTGCGCGCTATACAGACAAAGCATACCATAGACAAGGAAATGAGAGAGTGCAGAATGTAGTGTTACAGTCATAGCTAGGGTGTAGAGAAAGATCAACTTAATGCAAGGTAAGTCCATTCAAAAGTCTGATGGCAGCAGGGAAGAAGCTGTTCTTGAGTCGGTTGGTATGTGACCTCAGACTTTTGTATCTTTTTCCCGACAGAAGAAGTTGGAAGAGGGAATGTCCAGGGTGCGTGGGGTCTTTAATTACGCTGGCTGCTTTGCCGAGACAGCGGGAAGTATAGGCAGTCAATGGATGGGAGGCTGATTTGCGTGATAGATTGGGCTATGTTCATGTCTTTTTGTAGTTTCTTGCGATCTTGGACAGAGCAGGAGCCATACCAAGCTGTGATATGACCAGAAAGAATGCTTTCTATGGTGCATCTATAAAAGCTGGTGAGAGCCGCAGTGGACATGCCAAATTTCCTTCGTGTTCAGAGAAAGTAGAGGCCTTGGTGAGCTTTCTTAACTATAGTGTCAGCATGGGGGGAACCAGGACAGGTTGTTGGTGATCTGGACACCTAAAACCGTGAAGCTCGTGACCATTTCTACTTCGTCCCTGTTGATGTAGAGAGGGGCTTGTTCTCCACTATGCTTCCTGAAGTCGATGACAATCTCCTTCGTTTTGTTCACATTGAGGGAGAGATTATTGTCGCCGTACCAGTTCACCAGATTCTTTATCTCATTCCTGTACTCTATTTCATGATTGTCTGAGATCCGACCCACTACGGTGGTGTCATCAACAAACTTGAAAACTGAGTTGGACGGGAATTTGGCCACACATTCATAGGTGTATAAGGAGTATAGTAGGGGGCTGAGAACACAGCCTTGTGGGGTACCGGTGTTGAGGGTGGGCTATATCTCAATCCATTTTCAGTAGCTTCCTCAAAACTTAAGCCCTCGTCCACCTCCCATAATTAATTTTCTAATGCTTCCTGGTGTTCAAATCCAAATGGGTTGCCAAGCTTGGGTTTGAGAAGCCTGTTTAGAGATAAGTTTTGAAGTTCTAGAAAATAATCGGGCGGCAGAGTGATTAGCACTGCTGCCTCAGTACCAGGGACCCAGGTTCAATTCTGGCCTCGGGTCACTGTCTGTGTGGAGTTTGCATGTTCTCCCTGTATCTGCATGGGTTTCCTCCGGGTACTCTGGTTTCCTCCCACACTCCAAAGATGTGCAGTTTAGGTTGATTGGCCATGCTAAATTGCCCCTTAGTGTTAGGGGGGCTAGCAGGGTAAATAGATAGGGTAAAGAGGATAGGGCCTGAGTGGGATTGTGGTCAGTGCAGACTCGATGGGCCAAATGGCCACCTGCACTGTAGAGATTCTATGAAAATAATATATAGTACAATTAAATGTTCTTTACAACACAAAGGAAGTGGAGGGAGGCAAATGGTGCATTTGTAGTTTACAAGGAAGAAGGCAAAGACAGACAACTCAAAGGGCCAAATAGCCTCTTTCTGCACTGTAGGGATTCTATGATTCTAACTGTAATGGCTATAGTACTATCAATAAGATAAAGAAAAACAAATTAGAGATGAGTGAAGGATTTCCTATCATGTTTGAAGTTTGTAACTTGCCCAGGAGTACAAAAATGTGTTGGGAGGCTCACCAGATATTGAAGCAGTTTTAAAGTCTTGGTCAGACCTTGGAGGAGTGTGTAGTTAGGAGATATGAAAATATGCTTACAAAATGGCAGTCAAGATTGGGCAGGGGAACAGCCCTTCCAAGAACTTAATTTATCTTACAGGAGTGTGACTGGGTGAGTTCATGGTTTGTTTTAATTTTGTGTAGGCATGTGAAAGCTGACCATACAATTTCACTTAATAAAATGCAACAAATTCACTGAGTTTGGTACAAGCTTATAGTGACTAGGATTATATATTATTCCTATGCTCATAATCAAAGGAAGGGAGAGCTGCTGAAGGAAATTAAACCTGTAGAAAGCTCAGTCACTTGGGATATGTAGCCAGGTTTAGAGAATCTTCATACCATTATCAGTGTGGTTTTGTAACGTCTGCATCCAGTAAAACTAGAATTCCTGGCGAGCCATTTTCTAGTTTAAATACTTGGGCCTTGATTTTAAGTATGCAAGTTGGGTTTTGAGTGAACTAAAATCTCATCCTTGGGTTCGAAAGTTAAAAAAAAATCAAACTTCCATTATGAATCGCAAAGAAGGCAGGCAAATGAGAATGGAAAGAAATCTGAGAGTAGAAAAGACGTAACAAATTAACAAAAGACCCTCTTTTGGAATTATAGTGAGGAAAAGTTGAATCACATTTTGAAAAAAAAAAAGAAAAATTGAAATTAAGTAAGAAGACATTGAAACCAGATTCTGTACCTGTAAATTTCTGGATATTGCAAATTCAATCCCATCTCTCCTAGGTTTTTTTAAGTCTCTGCATCTCCCTGTGACTTTAAATGTTATACTAAAGATGACTATACCCTTTCAATATTCAAATCTGGATAAACCCATGTTATTAAATTGAAATGTTTAATTGAAGACATGGATTGTTTTTTAAAAAAGTCTTTTGAATTTAACAACCTACCTTCACAACAGAGTCCTTTGTCTTGTCAGCTTTCCCTGCCCTTCCTGAAAGTGCTGACTCTCTTTGGGGCTGCCCTCAAGTACCTCCTCTTGTGGGAATCTTTATGGTGAGTTTCAGCAGGTTTCTCCACTGTGTGAGCATCCACTATGGGGTTTGATCCTGTTTTTATTGGATATTCATGCAGATGTGAATACATACTCACTTTCCAGATAGAGTCACAGGTTAGTAGTCAGTAGCAGAAATACTGGCTGATTTTCCTGAGCGCGGCCCCTGCCACACTGAACCCTTTTTAATCCCATGGCACTAACACTAATTGTATTGCCCGTACACATGCCTTGGCTAAACTTTACTAAATGCAGACCATGAATTGAGCAAGAGGCTTTTTGGTCTACATGGCTTTGACCAATTTTGAATAGTATTTTCTCCCACTAAGCACAAATGAGATTCATTCTGTTCTGTTGCGACGGGATGAAGAATAAACAGCTGATTACTCTTGTTTTTTCTCATTTCATTTTGATGGTTGGGGTGAAGTGGGGAGGCGAAGGTGTAATATTAACTACACATGGATTTTAAAAAAAACGTTTATTTGTCCAGTTGGTTTTCTTTGGTTTAGTTTAAAGTAGAACTTGAGTTTACAGTTCAGTTAATTGATGAAACAGACCTACCTATTGCAGTGGGAGTACTACTTGTTTTAAGCCTGCAATTGTGGTAACTAATCTGCCCCCCACTAAAAAACATTCAGCTGCAGGAAATGGCTGAATTGAAGGAACAACGTGGAAACATTGCTGCTGTTTTCATTCTAGGCTCAACACAAGAATATATTACACCCATGTTGAGCAGGTGGTTTACAAAGGCTGAAAGATTCACCGGTTCATCAAACCCAGTAATAACATTGATCCCTTAAGTAATGTTATCTTGTATTAAACAGTGTTTCACTGAGAAGTTCAATAGTTTTACACAAAAATCCTTGACCCCCCCCCATAATTATACTTTTGCTTTTGTGTATGGGGGAGGAGTTTTAAACTGTCACGAAGGACAAGATGGTAAAATAGTAGGATAGTAAATAATAAAATTGGCAAAATAGTAATATGTTAGCGCATTGTGGATAATTTTACTAATGGTTTTTTCCATCTTGTGAGTTTTAAATTTAATTTACTGAACTGTGGATTGACTGAGAAATTTGACCCTGATTATTATTAGATGGTGGGTAGGGGGAGGGAGGGGAATTCATGGTATGCTTTCCATCAATGTTTAAAACCCATGCTTCATCCCTCTGAACCTTGTGTATTTCACCAGTGGTGGCAAACTGCTTCACTTTTGAATTTTTCTAAACTCCTTTCCAGTTTTCCTCTCCTGCTACTTCTATCACCACTTTTGAAAATGTTCATGAACAGAAAAATCCAAAAATCTTTAACTGAGCTTTAGGTCTTCTCTCAATAAATGTGCAGTCATAGTAATTTCCATATCACATGGTCTCAATCTACAATCACCCCAGCTTTATTAACTGTAAATCGTTGAAAATTACTACATTATGTCGTCTCAGTGTAAGTAGCTTGGATGTAATCAGAAATGGGGGAGGTAAACAGTCCAACATGAGACAATATATAACTCATTCTCCCTCTTTTCTGATTCTTGTGCTGCTTCTCCTGGTCTGAAATTTTAGCAACATCATCAATGCATGATCACACTTCACCTTCCAGCATCCTGTATATTTTATAAGCCTGTCCTTTCTCATTCATATTTTCTGTACCAATTACACAGCATACATGACTACATCTGAAAGCAAATAGTGGGAGGATCAGTCTCCAGGTGGAGCACCAATATACAATGCAGAAGTCTAATAGAAACTACTTTTTATGCACTGATGTGATGCTGCTTACCCCAATTAGCAAGCAAATTCACTCCCACATATTCCCATAGTCATATAATTTTGACAGTATAATGTTTGAGGGTGTCCATTCTCAGTGGAGAATATCATCTAGTAGTGGTAGAGTAGTGGTACTCCTGGTATCAGTGGTACTAGACTGCCTATGCATCCTTCACTAGGACTTGAAGGTTTGTGACTTGGAAGCATTAGCTGGATGGAGTTAAATTCAGAAACACCTTTTGTCAGTCTCAACACTATCATATTTTCATATAAAACCTTATACTATAAAACTTTACTAGTTTTGTTGTATTGAACTTTTTGAGGTTTATGATCTTAGAATGTAACTCTGGAATGAGAAAAGAATATTTAACCCATCAAGATTGGCCTCTTTCATGTCCTTATATGATTATTCTACCACCACAACTATTGATTCCCTACATTAAGGAACAATAACTTTCTTCTATTTGCTAAAATCTTCAAAACTGCTTCTCAACAGATATGCATTTAGACATGAATTACTTTCTTTGGACGCTTGTTCTATATGTCTTCTATCCTCTGTTATGGAAATTTTCTAATCTTTAATCTTTATTTAGTCTCATTAAACCTTTATTTAGTGTCATAAAGTGTTTTATAACTTATCATGATTTTAGTAGCTATTATAAAATACATTTGTGGGAACTGGTGGATACTGTCTCACTGCCTTTTCCTACTAAGTAACTGGAAGAAATTTTCTATTTGTTGCTGCTCTGTGGTTTGTAACCTTCCATCTAAGTTGTGTAAGTGCACAGCTATGCAGCAATCTTCAATGTACTATGCAGTGCAATAAACAGGTTGCTCAGAGAAACATTAGATGGAACATTGGTAGCTAGTAGACATTTTAATTCGAGCAGCTCAATTTCAACGACAAAGAATAGCATTTTTATAGATCAAACAAATCTCTTCTAATTGATTCAATTTCTCCAGAATTTTCACATCACGTACTAGGGGAAGTCGGTTAGCTCTGTTGGCTAGACGGCTGGTTCATGATGCAGAACAACATCAACACACGGGTTCAGTTTCCATACTGGCTGAGGTCATTCATGAAAGCCCGCCTTCTCAACCTTGCTGTACACTGGAGGTGTGGTGATCCTCAGGTTAAATCATCACCAGTCAGCTCTCCCCCTCAAAGGGGAGAGCAGCCTATGGCCATCTGGGACTATAGCGACTTTACGTTTACTAGCTCTTCTTAGAACCTACCTCTTTCGCCAAGCTTTTGATCACCTGCCCGAATAGCTCCTTTTGTGAGTTGATGTCACATTTTATCTGACAATGCTGCTGTAAGACACAATGGGACTTCTTAAGTACCTTAAAGGTGCAAAATAAGTGCATGTTGTTGTATTGCATGAAATTTGAGCCTTCTGTAATGCCCTCCCTATAATACCAGGGTAAGGCCCTAGAATTTTATCCTCATGCACTTATTCAAAAATTATTCCTTTGTATAAATGATGTCAATGAAAACTATACTTACATTATTTTTTCAGCTCTTGCAGTGTTAATTTTCCACCCATTGCAGCAGCTATTTCAGCCTTTTATCAGCGAAGGCTTCTGCTCCACTAAAAGTACACATGCTGATAATGCTTTATAAACAATAATGGCAGTTTGGTAAAGAGGCTGAGATTGACTGTTACACCTGAACTCTCATTGAGAGGTCAACAGTAATGAGGTACAAAAAATAAATTTTACTTCTACCCTTGCAGCCTAACGCTCGCTGAGTGCTGCTGCATGCTTGGCCAGTATTAACTTAAAGATTGGTGCATTCTTTCTTGGCGAATCTGGTTTTTCTTTGAGGCCAGCAAAACTGCTCTCTAGTGTCTTATCTGGGACAAAATATTGGTGACGCTTGGTCAGGCAATTGAATATATGTTATGAGGGTTGACCTTTCTACTTCCTTGGAGATTGGGAAAGAAGGAGAAAGGACATTGACTGTTCATTTCCCCCCATTAAGTTGTCTTATTAATAGTTGAGTTAAAAAATTTCTGAAACAGTCCTACTTGTCAAAGAATGACGAGCAGTTACAGCTGCAATAGGAGTGGGAACAACTTGGTGTTTAACTCTTGAGATATAGAACAGTAGCCTATCCTAACTTACTTGACCAGCACCTCAAAACTGGAACTGCTTAACTCTCTCATTCTTCACTTCATCATAGTCTGAAGTTACTACTTCCTGATTTTGTTCGCCTTTTTCCACTCTTTTCAACATTGGTAGAATATTGCACTGTGAGCAAAAGTGTCAAAGTCGATTGTCCTGCCAGACAGGAAATACTTTTCAAGAATAATTTTAGTTTGAAAGGCCTCTTAGAAAGATAAGAAAAGGAGTAGGCCATTTACTCCTCGAGTCTGTTCCATCACTTCATGAGATCATGGCTGATCTGTTTCCTAACTCCATCTATGTGCTTTGGCTGCATGATCCCTTAATACCCTTGGCTGCCAAAAATAAATCATTCTTCGCTTTAAATTGATTAATTGAGTTTGCATCTTCTGTCTTTTTGTGGGAAAGAATTCCACACTTTTACGACCTTTTATGTGAGAAACTAACTTAGTGTGATGAACTCTTGAATATTCTGAATATGATTTTAAAGTTATGTCCTCTTGTCCTAGACTCATCTACAAGTGGCAAAGATTTCTGTCAACACCATCAATTCCTTTCAAAAAAACCTCAATCAAATATCCCTTAACCTTCTATATTCCAGGCAGTACAAGCCTAATTTGTGTAATCTCATAATTTAACAGTTGAAACCTTAATGATATTCTGATGAATCTGTGCTACAGACCAGTATAATCTTTCGAAGATGCAGTGCCCAGAACTGTTCAAGGTACTCCAGATGTGCCTTTGTACAGGTGCAGCAAAGCATAGAGCCATAGAGGTTTACAGCATGGAAGCAGGCCCTTCGGCCCAACTTATTCATGTTGCCTTTTTTTTAAACCCCTAAGGTAGTCCCAATTGCCCGCATTTGGCCCATTTTACCCATGTAACTGTCTAAATGCTTTTTAAAAGACAAAATTGTACCCACCTCTACTACTACCTCTGGCAGCTTGTTCCAGACACTCACCACCCTCTGGACTCTCTTGTATCTCTCCCCTCTCACCTTAAACCTATGCCCTCTAGTTTTAGACTCCCCTACCTTTGGGAAAAGAAATTGACTATCTACCTTGTCTATGCCCCTCATTATTTTATAGACCTCTATAAGGTCACCCCTCAGCCTCCTACACTGCAAAGAAAAAAGTCCCAGTCTATTCAGCCTCTCCTTATAACTCAATCCATCAAGTCCCGGTAGCATCCAAGTAAATCTTTTCTGCAATCTTTCTAGTTTAGTAATATTCTTTCTATAATAGGGTGACCAGAATTGCACACAGTATTCCAAGTGTGGCCTTACCAATGTCTTGTACAACTTCAATAAGACGTCCCAACTTCTGTATTCAATGTTCTGACCAATGAAAACAAGCATGCTGAATGCCTTCTTCACCACTCTGTCCACCTGTGACTCCACTTTCAAGGAGCTATGAACCTGTACCCCTAGATCTCTTTGTTCTGTAACTCTCCCGAACGCCCTACCATTAACTGAGTAAGTCCTGCCCTGGTTCAATCTACCAAAATGCATCACCTCGCATTTGTCTAAATTAATCTCCACCTGGCATTCGTCAGCCCACGAGCCCAATTGATCAAGATCCCATTGCAATCCGAGATAACCTTCTTCACTGTCCACTATGCCACCAATCTTGATGTCATCTGCAAACTTACTAACCATGTCTCCTATATTCTCATCCAAATTATTAATATAAATGACAAATAATAATGGACTCAGCACTGATCCCTGAGGCACGCCGCTGTCACAGGCCTCCAGTTTGAAAAACAACCCTCTACAACCACCCTCTGTTCTGTCATCCAGCCAATTTTGTATCCATTTAGCTACCTCAAGCTGGATCCCGTGAGATTTAACCTTATGCAACAACCTACCATGCGGTACCTTGTCAAAGGCCTTGCTAAAGTCCATGTAGACAGCATCAACTGCACTGCCCTCATCTACCTCCTTGGTTACCCCTTCAAAAAACTCAATCATCCTTTCCTTTATATTCTAGTCTTCCAGATATAAAGACTAACTTTCCATTAGCCTTTTACATCCTTTTTTTGTTTCTGACTATATTTTAGTGACTTGTGCACCTTGAACCCTCCACTGTTCCTAGCTTTTCACCATTTCAAAAATACTCGGATATGTCTACTTTTGAACCAAAATGGATAACCTCACACTTACCTCCATTGAAATCCATCTGCCATGTTTTTCCTCCACTAAGTCAAATCAATATTTCTGTAATTTTATTCTCTTGTCTATTGTGCTTACAATGCCACCTACATCAGCAAACCTGGATATGTGGCTCACTGTTATCTAAATCATCAATAATTTTAGTCAATAGCTGAGGCCCCAACACAGATTCTGTGGAATAGCACTAGTCATTTCCTTCTAATTGCAATACATTTGCCATATCCCTTCTCATATCTTCTACCATCTAACCAATCGATTAACCAGGTTGATAATTTGCCTTCAATTTCATGAGTTTCAATTTGAGGTAAAAGTCTTGTAAGTGGAACCTATTCCAATGCCTCTGCATTCCATCTAAGCTACAGCCATACATATTCCCCTGTATATTACTTTAGTTACTTCCTCAAAAATTCAATTAAGTTCTTTAGACTTGACCAACCATTACAAATCCCTGTTGGCCCTCTCTAAATAGCTGATATTTATTTGTGTAAAGTGACTTTGTCCTTCATTATAGATTCTCTCCATTTTTGTTACACATTGTATTTCATACATAATCATACAAAGCACGTTCCATTTTGGACAGTGTCTCATTACAGTTCAATATTGAAGTAATAGTACAGTCACAGGTTCTTACTAATCCACTGTACTATAAATTATTGATTCTCAGCTTCACTGGTTTATAGCTGAGCAAGTCAGATTTTGTTTTACTGCATTTTTGCCGGTGTTTTTGTGAAGTGTATTTTCCAATTTTCCATGAAAACTGAAAACCAGTGGGTTTGCTGATTAGTTAATAAAACAAGTAGAAAGCAGGTTCCTTTGGGTCTAACTGGTAGAACATTGGATAAATTCCGGCAGTGGAAATAAAGATGACCAACCATGACTGCACATTCCAGCATTTTTTGTTTTATCATTGGAATTTTTTTCAATCTCGGTGCAAGTGGATTCTGGAGTCAAGACTTCTAGAAACAAATACAACTCTTCAACCACACTTGTAGGGTGAAATTCTTCTTTATGAAAAAATACAAAATAATGCTTTGAAAATGTGGCTTTGAATTGAAGTGATTGAGGTGATTTTGTTTGTGGGTCATTAATTACAGAGCATTTCCCCATTCTTAATGTAAAATTTCAGGGTGTTTTGTTGGGAAAATAGAGACAGAGGCTTAATTTCTATTTTTTAATCCTGTGACTCCACGGAGTATGCACCTAGCAAAGACTAAGGTGATAGATCTTTCCTCAGTCTGATGTGTTAAAATTTGAGTGTTGGGGAATGTGTACCTCGATCCCAAGAGCTAACAGAGTGAGATGTACCTCATAGTCTGTACAGTTTGCTTCAATTTTGGCACCAAATCTCAAACCATGAAGGAAAGCAGTTATTGGGCCAGCAGGCAGTGCTGTTTTGAAAATGAAAGATTGTCATTGCAACTTAAGTTGAATATTCTTATTTTCCAGTATGCGAGTGGCCTCACTTTTGGGAGCATATTTACCAAATTAGTACTTGTTCATAATTTAACTGCTAACATTGCTCTGTAAATGTTTCCACAGGACAGAACCCTCAGCGAAGCCAATCACATGACTCGATGAATTCTCCAGACCATCGAGATTCCCCGTTGCCACGGAGAGGGCCATCACCAGCTGAAAATGCAGTAGCACCTCCCAGGAGGGATAAGTTACCACCTTCCTTTCAGATGCCTGGTCGGCCACCATATGGTGAAATTCCACATGGAATTCCACCTCCAGGTCTTCTTCCTCCTCCAATGTCACTTGCTCTCAACTCTGGATACATACCACCACTTCAGGTGCAGCCAGGGCCGCTGCCCCCACCAGGTGCATTCTTAGCCCGACCTGGCCCTCCAGGATCTATTGTACCTCCGTTGCCACCAGGACTCCCTCCTCACTTGGTTGTGCCACCTCCTGGTGCTGTTCCACCTGCGCCTCACATTAACCCAGCCTTCTTTATACCCCCAAACGCCGGCTTGCCTCCTCCAATTGATAATAGAGGACTCCCAATGCCACCAACGGATATCTATGGCAGACCATCACCATCTCAGTACAACAGAGAGGAATTCAAGCGTGGAAGGTATGAATAGAGCATTATTAAGTTCTGTCCAGCGGAGCTACATTATATTTTAACTACTTTTCTAGCTCAATTAGTAAACAGAGATGGCAATGAACTTTATAGACAAAGATCCACCCAGGTTTGCACACTTCTATACTGATTTGCTTGATCATTAGAATTGTGATTGAAGGGAATGATAAGCAAGTGTTCTGATTCCTGTCCAGGGACACTTATTGGATCATTTGGATATGTGTGCGGATAAGATTGGCTTGGCTGTGGCGTGAGCTGCAGGACTAATTTTGGGGATTGATGAGATTTGCATATAAAAAGCAGGCCTTGTTGTCTGACAAAGGAACAGGGTGGGTTAGATTCTAAACCACATAAATATGTGCCAGATTCCCAATTCATGTGACCAATACCACAGGGGATTAGTTCTTGTACTTTGAGACATGTTCCTCCCACTGCAGATTTCACTGCCTAACTACATGCTGCTTTTCGTTCTCTCTTTACATGCTGCGGTTTACAGTTTGTACACAGTGAGTGAAAGGGGCAAAATCTCCAAGGATTATTTTGTATTTTCTCCAAAATGAATTAATTTAATTAATGTCCATGAGTACTGGTTATGGAAGTCCCATTGTATTGATATTGAGGGTAGTGGGAGAAAAATGTGGAGGTATTGCTTCTAATGTTCCAATCATAGAATCCCTACAGTGCTGAAGGAGGCCATTTGAGTCTGCACCAACCACAATCCCACCCAGGCCCTGTTCCTGTAACCCCACATTTTTACCCTGCTAATCCTCCCGACACTACGGTCAATTTAACAATTCAACCTGACCCGCACATCTTTGGACTGTGGGGGAGGAAACCGGTGCACCCAGAGGAAACCCACGCAGACACGGAGAGAATGCGCAAACTCCACACAGATAGTGACCCAAGGCCGGAATTGAACCCAGGTCTCTGTGCCACCGTGCCGCCCATCCTCCTTAAATACGGGAGTGGTCCCAGAGGACTGAAGAATGGCTAATATTACACCTTTTGTTCAAAACAGGGTGTAAGGATAAGCCCAAAACCTACAGGCTGGTCACTTTAACCTCAGCAATGAGAAAGCTTTTAGAAATGATCATTTGGGAGAAAATTAACGACCAGTTGGACAAATGGAGATTAATTAAGGAAAACCAGCACAGATTTGTTAAAGGCAAATTATGTTTAATTGACTTTATTGAGTTTTTTTGATGAAATAATAGATGGTTGATGGGGGCAATGTGGTTGATGTAGTGTATATGCTCTTCCAAAAGATGGTTGATAAAGTGCGATATAACATACTTGCCAGCGAAGTTGAAGCCTATGGAATAAAAGGGACAGTGGCAGCATGAATACAAAGTTGGCTGAGCAACAGGAGAGAGTCATGGCGAACAGTTGTTTTTTGTACTGGAGAGAGATATACAGTGGTGTTCCCAATGGGTTGGAACGAGGATTGCTGCTTTTCTTAATATGTTAATGATCTAGACTGGGGTCTACAGGATACAATTTCAAAATATGCTGATGAAAAAACTTGGAAATATTGTGAACTGTGAGGAGGTTTATTATAAACTTCAAGAAGAGACAAGCTGGTGAACTAGGTGGACAAACGGCAAAGAGAATTTAATGCTTACAAGTGTGAAGTTATTCATTTTGATAGGAAAAGTTAAGAGAGAAAATGTAAAATAGAGTACTTTTATGATGGCCATGAAAGGCACAGGGGATTGTCAGTAGATCTCCCTGTTGGCTTTGTGGAGTTCAAACTCCCTTATTAAGCCAGAGAGGCTCGCCCAATGGGAAATGAGCAGCGGGTGGAGGGAATTTATAACCCGCTGCTTCAACCTGGACCAGTAGTCTGTAGGTCCTTGGGTATTGACTTGCTGTAAGCTGCGGAGCGGCTTTTTCTTGTGTTATTAGAGGGTTTTTGGTGATGGAAGACTGGCCTTGGCGGGATTATTACATTGGCGACGAAGAGTAAAAACAATTTTTTTTCTCTCCGGGCAACCTCCGTAGTCAAGAACAAGCAACTGTTTTCTGGTAAGAAAAATAAGTTATGCCTCTCTCCAGGAAACTTGAACCCTATGATACCAGAGGGGAAGACTGGCCCAATATACAGAGCACATGCGTTACTTCTTTCATGCTTATAACATCGAAGGAGAGAAAATAAGCAAGAAGTAATTTTGTTGATGGCATGTGGGACCCTAACATTCAGCATGATAAAAAGTCTGACCTACCCAGACGCCCGACTCAAAAACTTTTAATGAGCTGGTAGACTTGGTGAAAAACCACAATGAAAAGCCATTGAAATAGTTCTATTGCTGGAAAATGCAGAAAAAGGGATTCAGGAGCTACAGGGAGCGTCAGGCAGCAATGTCCTCCAGTTAGGATGAGTGGCTTCATGTTATCAGTCCTTAATGGAGAGTGCTTTTGTAAATAAGATGTGAGAAACATTGGAGCTCTATTAACACCACCAAGCAGTCAAGGAAAGGCAGTGATGGCCCCAAAAATATGAGGGAATATATTCCAGAGGGGTAAGGATATCAGACAATGGACTATTGTAAGCAATACCAAAGGGCACAGCCAAAGTGAAAATATAGGGACAGGCAAGATGCATGCTGTTGAGTGAAGAAGCCAAGGCCATTGCCTGACTGTACCATCAGGTAAAGCCACTTCCAGGAACAGGGACCTTACAACTGAATTGCATCATCATGTCAAAGGTAGCTTCATAGAAACTCTACAATGCAGAAGGAGGCCATTCGGCCCATCGAGTCTGCATCGACAACAATTCCCACCCCAAGCCCTATCCCCATGACCCCACACATTTATCCCCCTAATCCCTCTAACCTACACATCCCAGGACACTATCGGCAAATTAACATGGCCAATCTACCGAACCCGCACATCTTTGGACTGTGGTAGGAAACCGGAGCACCCGGAGGAAACCCACACAGACACAGGGAGAATGTGCAAACTCCACACAGACAGTGACCTAAGCCGGGAATCGAACCCAGGTCCCTGGAGCTGTGAAGCAACAGTGCTAACCACTTTGCCGCCCACTATGCTTAGCACCATAGCTTAGAAGGCACAGAGGCCAGACTAGCCACCTTTACAAATAGAAGGCACCACAATGGCCCCGTTGAATTATAGGCAGCAATCAGCTCATCTCCCATTCATTGTTGTATGGGGGCAAGGACCAAGCCTTATGGGGAGAGATTGGCTCCAGCAGATCAGGCTGAACAGGATGGAGATGTTCAGGTTAGGTATGGGGGGACTGTACAAAGTTATGAATAGATACCCTTCAGTTTTCCAAGAAGGACTGAGAAAAATAAAAGGGGTCAAAGCCAAGATCTACACCGCTCCTGATGCTACACCTGATTATTTCAGAGCAAGAGCAGTCCCATACTCCCTGTTGGAGAAGGTGGAAACTGAACCTTGAAAGATTAGCCAAAAGGCCTGTGCAATTTGCAGAATGGGCTGCGCTGTAGTCTGTGTTGTTAAGCCAGACAAGTTGTTCCGTCTCTTTGGGGACTATAAACTAACAGTCAGTCAGGTTTCTAAACTTGATAGGTACTCCATACCTTGAAGACTTGTATGCTAAGTTAGCAGGTGGCCAGATGTTCTCCACGCTGGACATGAGCCATGTCCATCTTCAGCTTGAATTGAATGAGTCTACCCGAAAATATATGACAATCAACACACAAAAGGGACTACACGATTATACTTACTTATCTTTCGGGGTCTTGTCAGCACGTGCCATATTCCAATGAGTTATGTAGAACATACTCTCAGGGCTACCCAGAATGGCGGTGTATTTGGATGATGTCCTGCTCACCGGGGCTTTGGAACAAGAGCACCTGACAAACTTGGAAAAGGCGTTGCAGTGAATCTCATGAGCCAGAGTATGCTTGAAGAGGGAAAAATGCATCTTTCAAGCAACTGAAGTGACCTACTTAGACTATCAGGTAGATGGCAAAGTTTCAAATTGAGAGAGTTTGGTTGCTGTATTTGGTGTGAAAAACTTCCATCAATATGTCTATGGCAAACGTTTTGTATTAGTTACTGACCACAAACACTTATTGGAGCATTGCCCTGGAACCTGAATAGCCAACACTGAGATGCTGAGTCGCCTCCCGTGGCCCACAAGCCGGACTCCTCCACCAGCATTAGAAGAGGTCATGATGACCCGAAATTCTTTGGAGACTCTGCTGGTGTCCGCAAGGCAAACTAAGGCCTGGACAAAAAAGGATCCAATCTTGTCTAAAATGAAGCATTTGATCCTAAATGGTGAATTCCGAGGATAACCCTCAGAAGAAATGGCTAAGAAAGACAAGCTCAGTGTTGAGGACAGTAATTATCCCTTGTCCAGGGTGGCGTCCGATACTAATGGAGCTAGATAACTGATTGAAATGATTTATTATTGTCACATATATTGGGATACAGTGATAAGTACTGTTTCTTGTGAGCTATACAGACAAAACATACCGTCCTTAGACTAAATAGGGGAGAAGGAAAGGATATAGTGTTACAGTTACCGATAGGGTGAAGAGAAAGATCAGTTCAATATATGATAGGACCATTCAAAAGTCTGATGGCAGCAAGGGAAGAAGCCATTCTTGAGTCAGTAATGAGTTAAGTAATGGCCACCCTGGAGTGTCAAAAAAGAAAATGCTAGATGGAGCTACGTCTGGTGGCCCTGCCTCAACTTGAAGTGGTGGGCCTTATGCCAAGAGAATCAAAAATTCCCTCCCTCAGCCTCCCTACATCCATGGGAGTGGTCTGGTAGGCCATGGGTATGCGTGCATGTGGACCTTGCTGGGCCCTTTATGGGTTCCATGTTTTTAATCATTATAGATGCACACTCCAAGTGGTTGGAGGTACACTGCATGGGCTCCACGACCTCTCATGCTATGATAGAAAAATTACGACGCACTCTCTGAAAACGAAGGTCCCCATTCAGTTCACACTGCCAGACCCAGCCCCGCCTTCAGACTGCAGACCAACCTCCAAGCGGCGGAAAGAACCTTCTCATGGCGGGGGGAGAAACGGATCTAACGGGGAGAGGGATGTTATGATGGCCACAAAGGGCTCATGGGATCGTCAATAGATCTCCCTATGGGCTTCGTGGGGTAGGAACTCCCTTTTTGAGCGAGCGGAGGCTTGCCCAATGGGAAAATGAGCGGGGTGGGTAGGTGTGGGGGGTGGTTAAAACCCATTGCTTCGACCCAGACCAGTATTCCGTAGGTTCCTGGGTATTGACTTGCATGCTGTAAGCAGCCGGTGCAGCTCTTATGTTATCTTTAAAGGGCTTTTGATAATGGAACACTGGCCTTGGCGGAATTATTACAAGTGCAAAGTTAAAGAGGGTGCAGGAGCAGAGGAACCTCGGGACATCTGTGCACAAGTCACTGAAGGTAGCCAGGCAGGCTTAGAAAGTGGTTAATGAGGCGAATGGGATCCTGTATTTTATAAATAGAGGCACAGAGTACAAAAGCAAGGAAGTTAATATGAACCTTTATAAAACCCTGGTTTGACCTCAGCTGAAGTATTGTGTCCAGTTCTGGGCACTGCATTTTAAGAAGGATGTCAAGGCTTTCGAAATAGTACAGAAAAGATTTGCATGAATGGTTCCAGGGTTGAAGGATTTCAGATACCAAGATAAATTGAAGAAACTGGTTTTCCTCAGTGGACAGAAGGTTGAAAGGAGATGATGGAGGTGCTCAAAATCATGAGAGGTCTGTACAGTGAGAGACTGTTCCCACTGGCAAAGGGTCAAGAAATGGAGATCTAAGGTGATTGGCAAGGAATCGATGGTGACATGAAGAAATACTTTTTATGTGGCTTTTCTTGTGCACTTCGGAGGATACATTATTTTTCCCGATTAATGGAATGCTCTGTTATTCAGGAAGATCCAGAGATAATTTGGCTGGAGGTTTTAAAGCTGCATGATTTTATTGCTGTAAATGAGCACATGCTGAGATCATATTTGCTCTTAGACACTTCTTGAAGTCAATGTTACTGGGGGAGTTTATTTTTCTCTTGTACTTTGCCGTGGGCGGCACGGTGGCACAGTGGTTAACACTGCTGCCTCATAACGCCTGGGACCTGGGTTCAATTCCAGGCTTGGCTCACTGTCTGTGCGGAGTCTGCACATTTCCCCCATGTCTGCGTGGGTTTCCTCTGGGTGCTCCAGTTTCCTCCCACACTCCGAAAGACGTGCTGGTTAGGTGCATTGGCAATGCTAAATTCTCCCTTGGTGTACCTGAACAGGTGCCAGAGTGTGGCGACTAGGGGATTTTCACAGTAACTTCATTACAGTTAATGTAAGCCTACGTGTGATACTAATAATTAAACTTTAAACTTTTGTTAATATTGTTGGAGTAAACTCAAAATTAAAAGATACAAGATAGTTACCTGGCACAAAATGGACTCTGTGAAAAGACATTAAGATGTGCTGACTTAGGCACAGACATTGCACAATGAGTTAAATCCTGTTAGTGTCTAATTACTACAGGAAATAAATCAGACCTTGAGGCCCAGATGATCACCATAGCTTAAGATAAGGCAGAACTAAAACAATGAGTTTTGTTAACAAGATCAGTCATTGAAAGAGGGGCATAAATGTAAAACGATGTGATAACTGCTAATGTCCGTACTTGTCTACTCTCCAAAATGTATAACGATGTGATAACTGCTAATGTTCCTACTTGTCTACTCTCCGAAATGTATAACGATGTGATAACTGCTCATGTCTGTACTTGGCCGCTATTTGAAAATGTATAAAAGAAGTTCAGCTGCCATTTTAAAGTTGAGAAGGTGACTGCGTGCACTGCGGAGAGCCCAGCGCTTCTCCCAAAGCTTTGTCCGATAAACTGCATGTTGAATCTTTAAATCTGACTCTGAGTGGTGATTTTCCCACAACAAATTGGCGTAGTCGGCAGGATCTCACTGCTGGTGAGTTGATCGGTTGGCCTCGATCAGTGAACTGGAGTAGAGATTATTGAACCTGTGGGAGTCAGACTGAGCCAACAATGCAGTTAAAAATGGGTGAAAATTAGGGGAATTTATGGGACTATCGGATAGAAACAGGAATTGATTGCTTGTGCTGATCGACTAAGGACAAGGAAGTGCCTGTCTCAAACGTGCAGCCTTAGACCGGTTGTTAAGAGGGGAAATCCCCCACGCAAAGGTCGGGATCCTGAAGTGGGCGTAGAGGCACCAAGGCACTTAGGATCGTGAAGCACAAGTGATAAAGGTCATTTAGCATCAAACTCTGTAGTGGCGAACAAACGCAGAGTTTGCCACCTGTTTGCATAAAAGTTAGTGTAGTTTGTGTACTTGTCTGTCTCGTTGTAAAGCGGTGCGGTAAGGAGCTGATCACCCTGACCTACAGCCAGACTCCGGTGGAGGAAACACATTGCCGAGGAGGTAATCGTGGCCGTGAGTATAAATAGAAACCCCAATGGTGGAGAAAACATATTGCTGAGGAGGTAATCGTGGCTGGGGCGTAGAAGTCTGCAAGATGGCAGGTAGAGAAAGTAAGTGGGGACCTGTGGGTTCCCTTATTGATAAATATATGACAGACAGACACTCGTTGATTAAGAAGATGCAAAGGGATGGCTGGGATGTTTCTCAGACCTTAGAACAACAGAGAAAGTGGGTAGATGGGGAAAAGAGAGACTAAACAAAAAAAGCAGGGGTATTATTAGTCCATCAATTAGCTGGACTAATTGAACAAGTAGTCGCCTCCACTAAAAAGTGGAACGAAGATAAGGATAAAATTAAAAAATTAGAATCCAGAGTAAGGGAATTGGAGAAAAGGAATCGAGTATTAGAGGAGAATCAATGGGGAGGGGAAACTGTTCCTCTGTCCCCTTGTGAGTCCACACAACAGGGACCAACCGCCCCTCCAGAGGAAGGGGAAGCTCTAGAACACAACTTGGCACCAGTAACCCGAGGGGGAACGGACGCGCAGTCAAAAGCAAATTACAAACTATTCACCCCGGGCGAAAGACAGCAGATAATGGCCTCCCTGGGTAAACTACAACTTAGAAACGCAAATACGAAATTTTGGGAAGAATTAGATACGGTTTGGGTAGGACACCAACTGCACTTAAGGGACATACACCAATTGGTTAGGGCCGCATGTCCAGCGGATAAATGGAGGCAGGTAGCCGGAGGGCCCGCCATTCCCCCGGCACAAGACTACAGTGGGGGACGTTTGACACACGTAGTAGCCCTAACAGCAGAAATAGATGCCCAACAGGCACTCTTCGCCCTGTTTAAAACGGAAGTCCAGAAAGTTTTAGGAAATGCCCCGAACAATTGGAGTAAAATCACAACGACCAAGCAACAAAAGGGGGAAGGGGCTTCTGAATATGGGGAACGATTGTTCCAAGTATACCAGGAATGCTCAGGGCAAGGAAACCCCACTCGTGGGGATCGAGCCTTTATCCAGGCTTTCAAGGATGGGCTCTCCAGCGCCCACCAGACCATCTTAAAAATGGGAGTGATCATGTCCCAGGATTATGATGAACTGGTGGAATGGGCTAGCGGCGTACACGGAGTGGGGGAGGAGAAATCTCAGACAAAGATAAAACAGGAAAGAGTAGCTGCCAACAGTAGCGGGAGCGGAACTAAGCCCAAACTGACCTGTCACAATTGCGGCCGACAAGGGCACTTTGCAAAGGAGTGCCGGATCCCAAGGAAAGGAAATAAATTTGGAAACAGTGGGAGACATTGTAATTATTGTAATAAAAATGGACACACGGAAGCAATATGTTGGGGCAAACATGGGAGACCCCCGCCCCGATCCATGTCCACAGCAGAATTGGAGGAACTAAGGAACCTCCGAGATCAGCAAGACTGACGGCCTGCAGCCCCCATTCATAAGGGTAAAAAGGAGGGAAGGATCTATGTGTCTGCACTAGTAGGGGGCAGGCGATGTGAGATGCTGGTGGACACAGGAGCATCCATATCTGTCACCGACCTTCCTCTACCCACTACAAGTAGGATGATTTATCTAACAGGGATAGGAGGGAACAAAACACCCGCCTACCTGAGCGAGACCACGTGAGTAGAAATAAATAATTTGTATATACCTGAGAGATTCTATGTATGTAAAAATAACGAGGGTACAATAATGGGAAATGATTTAATGAAGGAGTATGAAATTTTGATTGACCGTGGGAAGGGAGAGCTAATCTGGCCGAAACAGGACGGCCGGAAAACCGGAATGGGAAAACTCACGAGTCACCTCGAGACTATCAAGGTGGCCACAGCCACCACCAGGGATTGGCGACTAGAAAAAAAGGGGTTTGGAGCCATCTGTGCCTCCGTCCCCGGAGTATGGGCCGAAACGAAATTAGACACTGGCCTAACCAAAACTGACCCGATAAAGGTGCCTGAACCGGAGCATAAGCCCCAGCGACAATACCCGATAAAACCGGAAACAAAGGCAGCTGTAGTAGAAATAGTTAAAGGGTTAGTGGAGAAAGGAATCCTGAGGGAAACTACGAGTACCACTAACTCCCCTACCTGGCCAGTGAGCAAACCCGACGGAAGCGACAGGCTCACGATAGACTACACCGGCCTCAATAAAGTCACGTCCAAATTGCACCCCATTGTAGCAAGCCCCTCGACAATCCTGAATGGATTGTCACCGGAGCATAAATCTTTACCGTATTAGCTATAGCCAATGGATTCTGGTCCCTACCCTTGGATCCCAAATCCCAAGACAAATTCGCATTTACGGTGAGAGACAAACAGTACACTTGGACTTGCCTACCGCAGGGATTCCACAATAGTCCCGCCATCTTCCATCGAGTAATGAGTGACATCCTGAAAAGGGTAGAACTACCAGAGGGTAGCACGATTCTACAATACGTGGATGATATATTATTAGCCTCAGAATCTAAGTCGGGACATCAGGGAGCACTATATCTAGTGTTGAATGAACTGAAAACCACAGGGTTAAAGGTGAGCCCCAAAAAGGCACAAATCGGGAAAGCGCAAGTCCTGTACCTAGGACACTTAATATCACAAGGGCTTAAAAAGATGCTGAAAGAAGGCAATATAACAAATGCCGCGGCCAGTCACTGTAAGAGGAGTCAGGAAGGTGCTGGGACTGTTTAATTATAGCCGAAGTTTTATCCCGGAATTCGCAAAATTGGCAGAGCCTATACAGAGGCTAGTTAAAGGGGGAAAACCAGCTTTAAACTCCATAGAATGGGGACCTGAGCAAGAAGAGGCCTAGAATAAGTTAAAGGCAGAACTGATATCAGCCCCCGGACTGGGACTACCAGATTCCAATAAAGATTTCCACATACACTGTAATAATGAAGGGGGGTTCTATTCTGCAGTAGTAACGCAAGATCATGGCGATAAACGGTGACCCATAGGTTACTATTCAACAGCAGAAGGGCCAGTAGTAACCGGACTGCCAAGGTGCATGGCCACCTTGGATTGCGCTGCCTGGGCCGTAAAGGTTAGCGAACCGATAATAATGACAGGGAACATAATCCTCCACACCAAACACACCTTGGTGGAAATGCTGAATACAGGAAAGTTAAGGTCTGTCTCGAACATGAGAAGGGCTAAGTGGGAAGCCACCCTCCTACCTCCCAGCAAATCAGTTATAATAGTAAGAGACACAGGAGATAACCTAGCAGAAGGAATTTTGGATGCAGGAGAACCACATAACTGTGGAGACGTAGATATGGATATAGACGAAGGTAGAGTAAAGGATGTACCTTTAGCAACAGCGGAAGAGACCCACTTTGAAGATGGCTCACGTAAATACGTGGAAGGATCACCCTGGACAGGGTGGGCAGTAGTAAATGGAAACGGTAAAGTCAGAAAGAATTGACGGAGGTCTATCCGCGCAGGTGGCGGAACTAGTGGCACTCACAAAGGCACTAGAATTGTCCGAAGGAAAAACGGTAAATATATATACCGATAGTAGGTACGCATTCGGCGTAATACACGATTATATGACGGCATGGGGTAGAAGGGGGTTTGTAACTACGGGAGAAACTCCTATTAAACACCAACAAAGGATCGAGGCATTCCTAAAGGCCAGCGAGAGACCCCGAGAAGCGGCAGTAATAAAAATTAAAGTACACCAGAAGGAACCAGAAAGGAATAACCCCGATTGGTTAAATTACAAACGGAACCAAGCCGCAGATAGAGCAGCGCAATTAGCATTAGAACAGGAGGCAGTTGGCGAGCTGCCAATAGCAGTAACAGGCCAGACAGGAGACGAAATAGATATTCAGGACTTATATGAAGATACCTCGGAAGAAGAAAAGGGTAAGTGGGGAGCACAAGGAGCGAGCAGAGGGACTGATAATGTTTGGAGACGCAATGACAAGGTAATGGCGCTGGAGTGCATACAAAACACCCTCTTGGAACTACATCATGGACTCTCACATGCGGGAAGAGAGGCCATAGCAACTAGTATAGGAAAAGAATGGTGGTGGAAAGGAATGGGGAGGGACATGGCCCGACATTGTCACCGATGCGTGACATGCGCGCAATACAACCCCGGTCGACCTATAAAAATTAAGATGGGACACCAGCCCCGACCAAAGGGACCCTGGGAACATCTGCAAATAGATTTCACAGGGCCACTACCACAATCCCATGGCAAAACCTATTGTCTGGTTATTATAGACCAGTTTACCAGGTGGGTAGAAGCATTCCCTACCAGGAATTGTACTGCTACCACGGTGGCTAGAATATTGGCGGAGGAGGTAATCCCTAGATGGGGAATACCCATACAAATTGATTCAGATCAAGGGACGCACTTCACCGGAAAGGTGGTAAAAACAGTGTGCCAACTGATGGGAATAAAACAAAAATTCCACATCCCTTACCACCCGCAGAGTTCTGGAATGGTGGAACGCATGAACAGAACCCTTAAGAATGCCCTGGTCAAGGCCATGCGAATGTCAGGAAATACGTGGACAGAAGTATTGCCTACTATATTAATGAGGTTAAGAGCCACCACAAACCGGACAACCAGATTAACCCCTTATGAACTAATGACAGCAAGGGCAATGCAATTATCAGAAAACATCATAACAGGTGGGGCCGATGTAGGCCCATTAAAAGACAAAATTAAATGATATGTTTTGGAACTAAGCGCCCAACTAAAAGGAATGCGTAAATTAGTAAGGGATAATCAGGAAGAAAGAGACGCACAGAGAGAGTTTGAAATGCTCCCTGACGTCCCAACAGCGGGAAGTCGCGTCATGGTAAAAACATTACCTGAAAAACCAGGGTTTGCACCAAAATGGAATGGGCCATATGAGGTCATAATTAGTGGAGATACCTGTGCCTGTCTGGACATAAGGGGGAAAGGTGTATGGAAACATTGGACCCAGCTGAAATTATACAAAGAAACGAATGAGTGATATTAACAAGTAAGCCATAAAGTGACCAGAGTGCTTTCCCCAAAACAGGTGACGACTACAAGCAAGATTAACTGACGCGTTCGGGTTGGCAATACAGTCTTTGGGAAGTTGTTAATATAGAGTAATAAGATTAATACTTGCCTGTTGCGAACATGTCTAGGATAGCACATATAATTGCATCACTCTATGTTGTCACGATTGTAAGATTGACAGGGCTAGAAGATAACTTATTTTACAAGGCTCATGTACATTTACACGGTAATCGAACCGTGTGTTACCCGCTAGCCCAATCTGTAGAGGCCCTATTTGTGGCCACCCCTGGGTGGACCCCCCATGACTTATATACGGCAGATACCTCGGACGCACCCTGTAAAGGATAAACAGGCAAATATAAAAGGGGTATACAGGGAAGATGTGTGGAACTAATAAACTCCGCAGATCCTGTGTGCAGGGGACTCCAGGGATTGGGAGGAAGAGTATGCTCAGATGATGCAAGCTACCCACTTTGCTTCTCGGGGCAGGGATGGGGGTGTGCATATGCCTTGGTCCCCAAGAATGTTTCCTGTATACAGATGCAGTGTGTCCATCAGCATTGTCGGGTAAACAGAGGCCAGTTTACTTGTACCTGTAACAAGCAAAGATGCCTGAACGTGACCGCGGGAAGGCAATTCATTTGTGGTCAGTGTAATGGGACTCATGTCAGCTCAGCCACATGGACAGACCCATTTGATACGTACCAATTGGTAGGATCGGGCAGAAAGTCAAGTGAACCGAGCAACTGATGGTATATACAGTTCGTACAGACTAATAACCAGGATATTAAATGTTACCGAGCCAAGAAGGGATTTGTGTTCCTCCTCAACGGCACCTTCACGACAGCGACACCAACCCTCCCGGTCCTCTTTGCAGTAGGATCAATAGGACCCCTCACTGTCCCATGCCCTCAAAAAGGGCATACCCGGAGAAAGATAGTGACCCGGGCCATCAGCAAGGAATTCTGTGCCGATTGGGAGGTCCCGGTCACACTGGGATCGTCACTCGGCTACGGGTTTATTGGGGCCCTGTCTCTGGGGAGAACAGCAGGAATAATTAGTGCCAAAAATAGAAACCATCTTATCTGTGGATTAACCATTCTGGGAAACAGCACATCAAAAGCACTGGAGGCCGTCAACCAAGAACTGGCTGAATTAAGATTATACGCGCAGCAGACCCGCTATGCCGTAGATTATCAGTTAGGGGGGAGTATGCACAATAATAGGAGACAAATGTATAACGCATGTTACAGATGAATCCTACAACATCACCCAAGCCATTAATGACATAAGAAAGCAGCTCGATGACTTTAGACAAGGCCCCAAGAAGGGGAATAGCTGGCTCGAATGGTTTTTGGGGGGATCCTGGGGGTCTTATTTAATGCATGGACTAATTATTCTCGTTGTAATAATAATTGTCTGTTGCCTGATTGTCGGATGTTTTAATATCTGCTGTAAAGTCATGATGGCTCGGATTGTGCCAGGGGCCAGTGTGGTCACCGAAGAAGAACACCCGAAGTCACTGAGGAAGACAACGACAATGAAGGAAAGGGCGAGAAGATGGAAGTCTACCTGTGAATGCATAACCTGTTGGTTACGGGTCAGGCATATCAATTGCCGGACCCACGATACTGCTATTGTTGGTCTATCAGATTATTAGAGCATAATCCTGACCAAAAGGGGGGAATTGTTGGAGTAAACTCGAAATTAAAAGATACAAAATGGTTACCTGGCTCAAAATGGACTCTGTGAAAAGACATTAAGATGTGCTGACTTAGGCACAGGCATTGCACAACGAGTTAAATCCTGTTAGTGTCTAATTACTACAGGAAATAAATCAGACCTTGAGGCCCAGATGATCACCTTAGCTTGAGATAAGGCAGAACCAAAACAATGAGTTTTGTTAACCAGATCAGTCGTTGTAAGAGGGGCATAAATGTATAACGATGTGATAACTGCTCATGTCTGTACTTGTCCACTATTTGAAAATGTATAAAAGAAGCTCAGCTGCCATTTTAAAGTTGAGAAGGTGACTGCGTGCACTGCGGAGAGCCCAGCGCTTCTCCCAAAGCTTTGTCCGATAAACTGCATGTTGAATCATTAAATCTGACTCTGAGTGGTGATTTTCCCACAACAATATGATGCCCAGAGAGGGAGGTATACTAACTACTTTCCTTTGACATTGTTCACATGTAATCTGGGATTTGTACATTTGTGTGCAAGGCATTAGACCACATCTGGAGTATTGTGCACAGTTTTGGTCCCCTTACTTGAGGAGGGATATAGTTGTACTGAAGGCAGTTCAGAGGTGGTTCACTAGATTAATGCCAGAGACGAGGGGTTTATCTTTGAAGAAAGGCTGAGCAGTTTAGGCCTGTACTCTCTGGAGTTTAGAAGAATGAGGGGAGACCTATTTGAGGTATATGAGATGCTCAAGGTGATTGACAGGATAGATATCGAGAGAATGTTTCCTCTTGTGAGGCAATTTATAATGAGAGGTCATAGTTTTAGGATAAAGGATAGCAGATTTAAAACAGAGATGAGGAGAAATTACTTCTCTCAAACGGTCGTGAATCTGTGGAATTCACAATCACATAATATGGTGGATGCTGGGACATTGGCACCAGCACAGTGGTTAGCACTGCTGCCTCACAGCGCCAGGGACCCAGGTTCAATTCTGGCCTTGGGTGACTGTCTATATGGAATTTGCACATTCTCCTCGTGCCTGCATGGGCTTCCACCGGACCCTCCAGTTTCCTCCCGCAGTCCCAAGAAGTGCAGATTAGGTAGATTGGCCATGCTAAATTACGTCTTGGTATCCCAAGATGTATAGGTTAGGGGAATTAGAGGGGTAAATATGTGGGGTTAAAGGGATAGAGCCTGGATAAGATGCTCTGTCGGAGAGTCGGTGCAGACTCGATGGGCCGAGTTGCCTCTTTCTGCACTGTAGGGATTCTATGATAAATGTAAGGAAGAGATAGACAGATCTTTAATTAATAATGGGTTGAAGGATTATAGAGAATGGGCAGGAAAGTGCAGTTGAGGCTGAGACAAGATCAGCCATGATTGTATTGAATGGTGGAGCAGGCTGGAGTGGCTGAATTGCCTACTCTTGCTTCCTAGTTCTTATGTTTCTGTACTAACCTGCCCTGTCACTGTGGTCTAAATGGTCTAAATAAGCATTTCATGGTTAATTAATGGCTAGTTGATGATGTTGTTCAATGTTTCTTGCGAATGACAGTTGTTTGACTGTTAAGGTTATCTCATGTTCAGAAAAAGTAGTGGGGAATAATGAACTTTCTTTCTGTGTGTGTCTATGTTTTTAAGGTTGCTGTTCTTGACAGACACACTGAACAACAAATCAAGGTATGTTGCAGCAAAGAAATAGGTTATTTGGCCCAACCAGCTTTATGCTGCATTATAGACTAACGAGACTCGGGCCCAAGCCTGCAATTCCTCTAAACAATTGCCATACAACTGTGGAGTCCAAATGTTCTGCATGGATTGGAGATTAAAACAACCAGACCAATAGATCTATCAAATATTTTAATTGGATGCTTTCATTTGCAGTATGGAAGCTGGGATAATCTTTCCTCATAATAGAGTTTTCTCACTTTCTTCTGCTGGAGGGCAAGGAAAGAGAGGGATCATCTCTGATATCAGCTGGTGAGACAAGCTATGAATGGAGGCCCATAGGCATGTGGAGCACTGAGCCAGTGGGGTTGATGTTTTAAATATAAAGTGAAAAGCCAGGCCACTGGGTCGTTAATGGCCAAGTCCTCATTTTCTGCCCACGTATCAGTCAAACTTTCTGGATGTGACGTTTGTGTAGCATAATATCTGAGGTGACTGCTGTTTTATTTTGATTTATATGTCAACAATGAGATGCTTTGTTCTTGCAGAGATCCTGACCCCAGCAGTCCTCCTCTGAGCGAAGCAGAGTTTGAAGAAATGATGAACAAGAACCGAGCGATATCTAGCAGTGCCATCTCCAAAGCTGTGGCTGGAGCCAGCACAGGTTGGTGATTCAGTAGCTGCAGGCCTTTCCACTCAATTCCAGTGCACTAATAACTACAAAACTGTACTCATCTGTGAGGAATTCAGAGCAGAAGTATCAGTAAAATGCCCACTGTCCTGTGCTCTCACCCTGCCCACCTCAGGTGGTGATACATGTAGAGCTTGGGCATTTTCAGAACTCAGTGGGCACATTGTGTTGAGCCTTCATTTCAACAAAGTGAAGATGGAGAGAAGATGATGATGTATCTGAGCTTAGGAGGAACAAGAAAGGAAAGTTTTATTGAATGTTATCTATCAAAGCTACCCATTGTGTGCCAGTGCCATACCTATGCTTCCTGAGGTCCTATATATACCCAATCTGCAGGCAATGTGCAATGTAAATGAGGACATGGTTATGTTTTGTCAGTTTTGTGAAGAAGCCCAGATATAACAACAAAGTACCAAGAATGTTGCAGCTTCTGAAAGATTATGGGTTGGCCAACATAGAGATGTCCAAACCTTTATCTTTAAATTTTTACTCCATCCTTAAAGTTACTAAGCCAATGCTCAGAATGGACCAGGCAAACCCATCCATTCCTTGCTTGCTCCAAAAGCCAAATTCAAAATCCAAGTGAATCCAATTCAAGGTCCCCATAAAAGGGACAAACAAGATCCGAGCTGACAAGATAAGGCATTGCACCCCATCTTGGGCTTGATCTGACACTTGATCTTAGCCAAAAGGCCACCAAGCGAATATGGACCACATAAAGCATTGGGTACACACCAATGCACATTTATTTAGCAATTTCATGATTGGACGGTGTCCCAAGATATTTCACAATGGCATAACTTAAAAATAGACACAGAGCCAGAAAAGCAGAAATTAGCAGAGATGACAAAGAAACTTGACTAAAGCGATGGTTTATTTAAGGGGGCCTTATAGGAAAAGAGTCAGAAAAGTTTGGAGAGAGTATTCTAGTCCAGGCAACTGAAGGCTAATGATGTAGCAAAGAGGGGTGCATAACAGCTTTAGCCACGGGTGGGTGCTTATTGTAATGCTGGAGGAAATTACAAAGATAGGGTGGGTGAGACATGGAAGGATTTAATAATGAGGATGGAAACTTTGAATTAGAGACCAGGAGCCAATGTAAGTCAGTTGGAAAAGAGCAATGGTGGTAACATATTTCCAGTTGAGTTTTAGATTAGCTGATTATATAAGGTGAAAAAAGGGAGCCGAGCCACAAGAACATTGGAGAAACTGAATCTGGCGGTGACAAAAGCCTTCATGAGGGTTGCAGCAGATGGGTTGATATAGGAACTGGAAGTCGCCAGCCTTAGTGATGGAGAGGATATGAGGTAGAATGTTCAGGTCAGCTTTTATCAGAATGCTATGGTTATGAACAGTCTAGTTCTGCCTGAAATGGTTGCTAGGAAGGGCAATGCAATTTGTGGTGAGGTTACAGAGTAGAAGGGGGCTGAAAATGACAGCTTTAATCTTCTCAATGTTTAGCTGAACAAAATTACGGTTTACCCAAGACTGCATTCTGGACCAGTACTGAACAGTAAAGGAGGGTTTGAAAAGGTAGTGGAGAGGTAGAACTGGCAACAGCATATCATAGAATCCCTACAGTGCAGAAGGAGGCCATTCAGCCCATTGAGTCTGCACTGACTCCCCGACAAAGCATCCCACCCAGGCTCTATCCCCGCAACCCCCACATATTTTCCCTGCTAACCCTCCTAACCTACACATCAGAAACACTAAGGGACAATTTAGCATGGCCAATCCATCTAACCTGCACATGTTTTTGGACTGTGGGAGGAAACCGGAGCACCCGGAGGAATTCCAAGCAGGCATGAGGAGAACGTGCAAACTCCATGCAGACAGTTACCGATGACCAGAATTGAACCTGGGTCTCTGGTGCTGTACCATCGTGCCACCCACATATATGTGCCAGCTGATCTTTATCTATGGATAATTTCATCAAGAGGCAGCACATAGAGAGGAAGAGGAGGTGGCTAAGGATGGGTCGTTGGGGAACTCTATGGGCAACCATCCAGGGCAAGAAGAGAAACCACCATTAGAGCTGCGAAACAAGGTGAAGGCAATACCACCAAACTGGATAGTAGAAGAGAGCCTTCGAATGAGGACAGTTTGTGTTCCAGTTAATTCCCATATATCTCAGATTACTAACAGACCTCAATATTCTGGTTTACAATTCAATCATCAATGAGGCAACAATAGGAAGAATAGTCCTTTCAAACTTCCTGAATTGCAACATTCAAATAGAAAATTATCATCGAATCCCTGCAGTGCAGAAGGAGGCCATTCGGCTCATCGAATCTGCACCAACTCTCCGACAGAGCATTTTAACCAGGTCCACTCCCCCATCTTATCCCCGTAACCTGCTAATCCCCCTAATCTACACACCTTTAGACACTAAGGGGCAATTTGACATAGCCAATCTACCTAACCTGCACGCCTTTGGATTAGGAAATAATGCTTAAACGAAAATAAGACTGAACTATCTGGGCCTTGTGGTTGTACTGCCAGCTCTCAATGGCCACATCTGGCCCAATTCCTGCTATTTAAATTCCTCCAGGATAATGCTATAGATGCATTAACTTGTGCACCGGTGTAGAGTTTTGAAGTAGGATCAATTTCTCAATATTTGTGTTATGCAGGTGACTATGGGAATGCAATTGAGACACTGCTTACGGCCATTGCCCTGATTAGACAGTCAAAAGTCGCAGCAGATGACCGCTGCAAGGTTCTGGTCAGCTCCCTACAGGACTGCCTCCACGGGATTGAATCCAAGTCATATGGGTCAGGATCCAGGTAAGCAGATAATAAGCATCGGCTCAATTGTCTTAGTTGAAACTGCTGTCACTTGTCCATGCAATGCCACTAATATGGGCAGGAAAATTGCTGCTATTCTTGCTCAGCAAAACATTCAACACTTTAGAAAGTTATAGGGTAATTTGATTAACGATTTCAAGATATTACGGGCAAAACAAATTATTTCTGCCAGTTTAGAACACTGGGGGAATAGTCTAAAAATTAAAACCAGAAATCTTATGAGCAAAATGAAGAAGCACTTAAGAACATAAGAACATAAGAAATAGGAGCAGGAGTAGGCCATTTGGCCCTTCGAGCCTGCCCCGCCATTCAACAAGATCATGGCTGATCTGAAGCGAATCAGTTCCACTTACCCGCCTGCTCCCCATATCCCCTAATTCCCTTATCGATCAGAAAACTATCTACCCGTGATTTAAACATATTCAACGAGGAAGCCTCCACCACTTCAATGGGCAGAGAATTCCAGAGATTCACTACCCTCTGAGAGAAGAAGTTCCCCCTCAACTCTGTTCTGAACCGGCCCCCCCTTATTTTGAGGCTGTGCCCTCTAGTTCTGGTTTCCATTCTAAGTGGAAAGAATCTCTCCACCTCTACCCTATCCAGCCTCTTCATTATCTTATATGTCTCTATAAGATCACCCCTCATCCTTCTAAACTCCAACGAGTACAGACCCAATCTGTTTAATCTCTCCTCATAAGCTACACCCCTCATCTCCGGTATCAACCTGGTGAACCTTCTCTGCACTCCCTCCAAGGCCAATATATCCTTTCGCAAATAAGGGGACCAAAACTGCACATAGTACTCCAGTTGCGGCCTCACCAGTGCCTTGTACAGTTGCAACAAGACCTCCCTGCTTTTATATTCTATCCCCCTCGCGATAAAGGCCAACATTCCATTCGCCTTCTTGATCACCTGCTGCACCTGCAGACTGAGTTTTTGCGATTCGTGCACAAGGACCCCCAGGTCCCTCTGCACAGTCGCACAATGTAATTTTTCTCCATTTAAATAATATTCCAATTTACTACTATTTCTTCCAAAGTGGATAACCTCACATTTGCTAACGTTATATTCCATCTGCCAGATCCTCGCCCACTCGCTCAGCTTATCCAAATCTCTCTTCTTCACACAAAGGGTAGTCGAAGTTCAGGATACATTCCTGAAAATAGCAATTGATGTTGGGTCAATTGTTAATGTTAAAACTGAGATTGAAAGATTTTTGTTCGTCAAAGGTATTAAGGGATATAGGAAAAGATGAGCATCTGTCATTTAGAGTTAAGTCGCAGATTAGCCGTGATCACACTAATGAACAAGCTCAGGCTAAATGGCCAACGCCTGTTCCTGTGTTCCCAAATAATTTATTGTGTCACAAGCTCGTATTGGCACTGTTATTGGGTTTATACGTTTATTTATTAGTCACAAGTAGGCTTACATTAACACTGCAATGAAGTTACTGTGAAAATCCCCCAGTCACCACACTCCAGCACCTGTTCGGGTACACTGAGGGAGAATTTAGCATGGCCAATGCATCTAACCAGCACATCTTTCGGACTGTGGGAAGAAACTGGAGCACCTGGAGGAACCCACGGAAACATGGGGAGAACGTGCAGACGCCACACAGACAGTGACCCAAGGCGGGAATCGAACTCGGGTCTCTGGCGCTGTGAGGCAGCAGTGCTAATCACTGTGCCACCGTGCCGCCCAATTATTATTGTTTGGGGGAGCTGACAGAATGAGCTGTGGATGTTCAGTTACTGGGCATAATCAATCGAATTTTGGACTCAAAAGGGGATCGGGGAATATGGAAATCAGACAGAAGAGTGGAATTGAGGCTGAGCATCAGCCATGATCATTATAAATGGCAGAGCATCCTCGAGGGGCCAGACAGCCTACTGCTGCTCCTATTTTTATGCTATTATGTTCTTCTACTGTCTTGCTCACCACGTTGCTCTCCATGATAAATATCGAGGCAAAGTAATCATTTAATATTTCTCCTTTAAGTGATTAACACACTTTTGCTGAAGGAACATAGAACATAGAACAGTACAGCACAGAACAGGCCCTTCGGCCCACGATGTTGTGCCGAGCTTTATCTGAAACCAAGATCAAGCTATCCCACTCCCTATCATCCTGGTGTGCTCCATGTGCCTATCCAATAACCGCTTAAATGTTCCTAAAGTGTCTGACTCCACTATCACTGCAGGCAGTCCATTCCATACCCCAACCACTCTCTGAGTAAAGAACCTACCTCGGACATCCTTCCTATATCTCCCACCATGAACCCTATAGTTATGCCCCCTTGTAATAGCTCCATCCACCCGAGGAAATAGTCTTTGAACATTCACTCTATCTATCCCCTTCATCATTTTATAAACCTCTATTAAGTCTCCCCTCAACCTCCTCCGCTCCAGAGAGAACAGCCCTAGCTCCCTCAACCTTTCCTCATAAGACCTACCCTCCAAACCAGGCAGCATCCTGGTAAATCTCCTTTGCACTCTTTCCAGCGCTTCCACATCCTTCTTATAGTGAGGTGACCAGAACTGCACGCAATACAAAGCATTCAAACGTGCATCCTGAATAGAAGTTGCAGAAGTTATTGGATTGTTTTATTCCATTTACAGAAAGAGAGATCGATCACGAGACCGAGAGTACAGCCGTTCTCACGACAGAAGCCGTCGGCACAGGGAGCGCTCTCACAGTGAGGATCAACACGAAGATAATTATCGTGAGCGAAGCAGAGAACGGGATCGGCATAGAGACCGGGACCGTGACAGGGAAAGAGATCGGGAGAGAGAGTATAGGCACCGCTAAGGTATGTTTGGAAAACAAAGCTCATTCCAGAAATTGCCTCATTATAATTGCCTTATTACATTTCAATGTTTTCAAGCAATTCTCACAATGAATTACTGCAAGCAGTATGAGATTCTTGAGGCCAAATTTTTAGGCTCTGTTGGGGTGGGCAGGGAGGTGGAATGGCACTAAAAATTGTACCGCCAACCCGGGTGCCAGTTCCCCAGCTCTATCCCGTTTCTGGCTATTTACCCAGAAGATGGGGGTGGCGGGTAAGTCAATTCACGATGTTAATTGTCACTTATGCCAGTTGTCAGAGGTCAGCTGGGATTTTCCAGTGTGTCTCCAGGTCCACAGGCAGGACATCGTGTAGCTGCTTGGACAGGACCCCACCCTGTGGCAGACTGTGGGTGTGGGGGAAGCAGCACACCAGGCTGGCTGAGGAGCCCTCTATGTATGTCTGGGTTCAGCTGCAACCACAGGCTGTCTTATGCTGGACCTCCTCCACTGCACACCATAACACACCGATGGCCCAGCTGCTTGATCTGTTTTTTAGTTTGAATTTTCATAAATTGGAGACTGTGCACTTCCATCTTGAGACACCCTCTCTCTCACTTATCTGCATGGCATCTTGCTGCTGCTTCCAAGGTAGAGGACCTCCTGTAGGCCTTCCATTTTTGAGAACAGGCATACTGTCATTTAATGGACAGCTAGCCCATCCTATGGCTAATAATTGGCCAAATCTAGGAAAAATCACAGATTAATCACTGTTCTCCATTCAGGAACATAAAGTGCGGCTTCTGACCCACATTTAATCCAGATAGTAAGATCCTGAAGCCCACAGGGAAAATCCTGCCCTTGTTTGTGGACAAAAAGTAACTGCTCTATCCAGTAGTGTCCAATAAAGAGCAGTGATGGGTTGAATGAGGGGGAAATTTTGGTCATTTCCTGACTTCTTCAAAGATGTACGGAATCTTTAACATCTATTCTTAGGGGTGGACTGAACTTTAATCTAATGTCAATTCTGAGGGACATACCTCTGCCATTCACCCTGCACCCTCCATGGAAAGTGATTCTGGATTATAAACTCAAATTGTTTGAATAAAAAAGAGATGGCTTTCCAGTTGTGTACTAAGTTTATAAGAAGTTATTTAACATTTATGCCAGTTAGACTATCTGCCAGGGAATTACTGGTGTGAAATGATAATTATATGTTTGCACACCTTAAACATGAGTCTATGAACCTGCAAACTTAAAATGGCTATAGCAATAGAAGGTAGTGGAATGGATCTTTGTAGAAGTGTGTCAGAACATTTCAAAATTAAATGACAGTTTATGTTTGCTATTCAGAACAGCAACATGGACACCACATTTGACCTCTACAACCTCCACAATAGGGAGTAGAAAAATCCCCCATTTTCCCTGTTCCTGGTCACAATTCAATGACCCACTGTGGGAAAGTGCAAATCCCTGGACATCAGATGAAATCAGGCTGAGACTCAGTCGTGACTTCCTCCTCCAGTGAAAAAACCTGACATTAACTGTCTGGGCTTATACTTGTTGAATGATCAGTTGCGTAACATACCAGAGATACTGATGCCTGTGAGACTGCAGTCCAACAAAAGTCAGTGCCTTCCGAAGAGGAGATTGGCAGAGAGGGAAATAGAAGATCATTCTGACTGTAGGGGGAGTATGGACATAAATATGGTTGATATCACTGCTGTAGCCTTGATATCTAAAGCTCTTATCCAGGTAAATTAATGTGCATTATTCTCTCTCTCCCCCTTCCTCTTCAACCCCTCAATCTGTAGAGAACAATTTTCACCTTTGTACAGATCCTGGATCAGGAGAAAAATTAAATAACAATAAATCAGGAAGACATTTTGAAATGAGTGAAGAAAGGAGCTGAATTCTTGGGAGAGATGTGTGCGCATCATGGGCTGTAAAAAGTGAAGTGTTAGTACACACACAGCTGCAACTTGAAGAATTTCTCCAGCTGGGAGTGGTGTTCTCGAACATAAACCTGCTATTATGTCGAACAACTTGTTTTTGTTCAACAATTATATATTAAACATTTTTTTTACATCCTCAGTTTCTTTAAAAGTTGCTGGCTGGGAAGATCTTTTTTATTATGAGCTGCAGATGACTTGGAGAGAGTCTTCAGTAGGAGGCCGTATGTTTGACTGGTTGCAGTAATTGTCCGTGCCAATCTTTTCATTGCCCACTGAGGGCACCGGCCTGAGCCCTAACATGTATTACCAGTTGAAAATCACTGGTAAAACCTTTAGGGGGTAAATGTCATCAGTTGGTTGCATCATCTTGAATAAAATCCTGTAACTAATGATACTTGTTTTGTTTTCTGTGGATAACATTGGAACATTTCCTCTGGTCACTCCATGTTCCTAAGTTCTAAGTAAACTGATTTTTGATTTCACTGGATATAACAGCCATGGGATATCTTCCTACTAAATGTTTTTACACTTTCTGTGCTGCAAATGTACAAGTGGATAGTGACCATCATCACTCTGTCATGGAGTAAACACATTTTTAAATTCTTTTGCATTTGGATGCAGGAAAACATTTTTTTTGCATCTGTGTGCCATGACTTGCAAATGTTTCGGAGCCTGACAAAGACATTTTTTCCCATGTGTGAGAACAGTGGCTGATGTTGTCCAAATCATTCTTTGTGCATTATAGTGTTAGCTTGGATCACATCCAGTCAGCAGAATGCTTTTTGCTTTGTAATGCTAGAGTCGCAAAAGTATTTTGGTTGTAAATTTAAAATAGAAAAATGAAGTTTTTTAATATCTTTTATGAGATAATACATTTTGTAGTCAAAACAATGCAAGAGAGACCCCGACAACTTGGTGCCATCTGGAAAATCTCTCATTTGTTGAGCTTTTTTAAAAAAAAAATTGAAGTGTGTTAGCTATCTTAGATTTATTTGAGTAATAGAAATGTACTTTACATCCTCTCTCGCTGGGCAGTTTCCCCAAAGTGTGGCCTGAGTACACTGAAAATTTACTTAGCTGCTCCAAATTCCCTACTACATTACTGAAAATCTCACTGGATGTACCATTTGTAAAAATAAGGAGCAGTAAGGAGCCATGTTTACGACGATCAGTTTAACTGGTCTGAAATGTGGGAATAAAAATTGTTAAGAATTACAGGGAACCTGTTGGCAACAACTTTGCGGAATGATGCCCTTATTACATTCCGAATATAAATTGTGAATGTTGGTAACATCTGGTGGTGGGAAATGAATACTGCATGCAGCATTTGCATTTGCTTGCTCCTGGCTCTTCTAGTCCCCAGACTAGTGGTTGTGTTGAGTTGTTTGCAAGTGTCGCCTGCATATGCCCAGCTTTAGAGTGGCACGCTCTCTGCAGTTCTAAGTACAAGAAGACTGAATAGCATATTGCGCAATAATGGCTTTAATGGTGACATAATGGGGGCGGTGTGTGATGGCCATTTTGACTGGAACCTTAGTTTTTAGGTACTTGAATGGAAGTTGTTGTATGGGCACTTATGCAGCGCAGACCATGAAGGATTTACAAAGAGCAATTGAGACTTAACTGATTTCTGCATAAATGTTACTGACCGATCAAGTGATTCACTTCAAACGCTACCTTGATGACATTGTATTGCACATGCAAAGCCAATGGGGAGAAACTCTTTAAGTTTGGCAGTGAGCTCTGCAGTTCAACTTTCTTTCAGTTCCTGAAGCAAGCCATACCCCTCTTTCAAGTTTTTGATTTAAGTCTTTTATTTTGGATAGTTGGAAACGGGAATAGCATAACTACTGTGTGATTTGCAGCTGTGTTGGCACCTGCTGGCTTGGTGCTACTACAGTTGGTGCCAACACCACTGGGGAATTGGGGGAAACACAAGAAAAATGATGGACAAGCTTCAGCATTCCATGCAGAATTTGAATCTTTCTTCACTTGGGGCAGTTTTCTGTTTTTTAAAAATAGAAAAATGTAATTTTTTTTAGTCGTACCAATTTAAGGAAAAAAGGATGATTTGTTGGTGACTTTGTATTGTGCTTGTGCGTTTACTGTGAAATTTAAACAAAGTGTTTCTTTGTAGCTTGTTACTATGTATATTTTAGTGACAAAATATGCTCCAATGCATTAAAATGTAAATTCCTGATGCCTTGCTGTCTTTTTTAAGAATGCCACTTGCTATATAGAGGAATGCCATACTGTTAAGACACATTTGCCAAACGTGAACCTAATGTACTGGATTGAGGTCTTGGGGTGGATCTGAGACTGACACATTGCCTTGCATTTCTGTGTCATGCACCCTGTTTTACTGTGCAGTGTGCTAATAAATCTGACCTTCACTACTTTCTTGGCCCGGTGGATCGCAAACGCTTAAATTTCTCAGCCTGGATTCACACCCAGCTCAGAGAAGAACAGATGAAGATGGTTGTAAAGCCTGTGTAATGGAGATCTGGCATGGATTAACCAGGTTCAAGATTTGTTCGACCAAGTCATTACGATTTAATGATAGGTGGTAGGGAGGGAAAATTAATGTGAGAGCTGAGGGAGAGGGACATTTTTAGGTTTTGGAAATTCAAGTAAAAGACTGGACTTTGGACATAATTGCAGGAAATGGATTACATATAATTTGGATTGTTCAAGCAGAAATGCAAATTAGCGTTCATTTAATTTGATTTATTGTTGTCACATGTATTAGTATACAGTGAAATGTATTGTTTCTTGGCGTGCTATACCGACAAAGCATACCATTCATAGAGTTCATAGAGGAGAGGGTGCAGAATGTAGTGTTATAGTCACAGATAGGGCGAAGAGAAAGATCAGCTTATTATAAAGTGCCAAAAGAGAAGTTCCAGTGAAGCTCAACGCAAACTGGATAAACGGCACCTTATCTTCCAGCGAGGCACATTGCAGCCTTCCGCCCTCAACATCGAATTCAACAATTTTGGATAATTAGCTCAACCCCTCTGTTTTCATTTCATTTCACTTTTAACTTCTCTACCTTTTACTTTATTGTCTTCTTTATTTTTCCTCTCTCCCCCCCCCTTCCCCCCCATTTTATCCCCCCTTTCCTTGCCTTTTCTCCCCTTTGCTTTTTTTCCATTTTATCTCTCTCCCCCACATCTCATCCCTTCCACCTCTCCTCCACATCTTCATCTGTCACAGCTTACCCTCTGATTTCAGCTTCCCTGCCATTCGGCCATTCACACCTTTTATTCCCTCTATGGACTGCCTTTCCCCTTGGTTTTGTGGCTATGACTCATCTTTCATTCCCTCACCCTGCAGTATAAATATTTCCCACTTTCTAAGCCTTTTAGCTTTGACAAAGGGTCATCTAGACTCGAAACGTCAGCTCTTTTCTCTCCTTACAGATGTTGCCCGACCTGTTGAGATTTTCCAGAATTTTCTCTTTTGCTTTCAGATTCCAGCATCTGCAGTAATTTGCTTTTATTTAATATAAGGTAGGTCCATTCAAAAGTCTAATAGCAGCAGGGAAGAGGCTGTTCTTGAGTTGGTTGGTGATCACAGACTTTTGTATACGGGGAGTGTAGACAGAGTCAATATTTATCAACATTTAGTTTGCAGGAGGCAAAGTTCCCTGCTATTGCAATTGCAGCCTTAAATTGCATAGTTCTTGACTTGTGACAAGGCACAAAGTGGTTAATATTGATTGCTGTTCTTTGCTTGAATTGAAATAATGCACATCAATTCACACCTCCAATCCTGCTTTTCCACTGTATTCCAATGTTAGCAAGAAGGTCTCGTGGTATGATTTTCGCTTTGTGGGCTTTATTAATTGAATGCGCGAGAAGTCCCGGATTCAAATCCCGGACGAGCCCTCATTTGATTCCCGTTTTGGGGCGGCATGGTGGTACAGTAGCTAGCCTTGCTGCCTCACAGCATCAGGGACCTGGGTTTGATTCTGGCTTCAGGTGTGGAGTTTGCATGTTCTCCCTGAGTCTGCGTGGGTTTCCTCTGGATGCTCCGATTTCCTCCCATAGTCTAAAGATGTGTGGGTTAGGTCGATTGGCCATACTAAATTGACCCTTAGTGTCAGGGGGATTAGCAGAGTAAATAAGTGGGGTACAGGAATAGGGCCTAGGTCGAATTGTGTTTGGTGCAGATTCGATGGGCCAAATGGCCTCCTTCTGCACTGTAGGAATTCTAAAAAAAAAGGCAAGGCAGACCACACAGAAATAAGCAGGGTCCTATTTTAAATATGGAAATTGTGTCCAGTTCTGTCATCAGGCCTAAATTTCCAATTTCAAACGGAGTCTGAGCAGTGGGGGCAGTGCCATCTCCCTGTCAGGAGTGAATCCTGGGCCAGAGGAAAAAATTTTATTTTAAGCTTCCTTGTGGGCAGCAGAGTTCTGCCAGACCTCACACAGAAACCTCCCCCATTACCACCTCCATCTTGATCTCTCACAGATCAGTTCTACTTCTGCTGGCGGCCAAAGGATTCACCCCTTTCCTCTCCTCCTATCATGGACAGAGGCAGCCCCCACCTACCATTGTGGCCCAAAGGCTTCTCACTCCTTCTGATCACTGCCAACAGCTTTCTGTTTCCCTTGACTTCCATGTGAAATTGTCACCATCGGGTAGCCAATCTGACCTGTTGAGTGAGATTCTTGGATTTATTTGAATGAGACATTTCCTTTAAGAATGTTGGTGCCTCCAAGTCACCACCTGTCACTGGGCTCCCCTGCACCCTTCTTACCCACCCAACCCTTGAGAATTAAAGTCAATATGTCAAAAGAAAATGTTAAAAGTCAACTTTCTAATCATTGGCTCAGTAAAGGTGTGCTTACAACAGCTTACAATTTGTACAGTGACCAAAAGTAAGTTCAAACCTTGTCCACATCACTGGATTCATCAATTCTCAAATTAATTTGGATGAAATTAAGAATTGGTTTGTTCTGTAATGACTCCTCACTGCACATGGTGTCGCTGTGACAATGTTGCTTCATGTTCATCAAGGAGGAAAATCTCAAGGGAAGCACTATAATTGACCTCAACATTGTTGGTTCAGGGAAGAGAAAAATCAAACGGTTACGAAACTTGCTTACTATCCAGTAACCTACGTGCATGTGTGAATATCAAATGAGAAATTTGTGTTTTTGATGCCCGTAGCATGGAACAGCCGGCTGCCATTCACTATTGAAGCTCTTGTATGAAAGAGGTTACTCTTGATGAAACACAAAAAAGTGACTGGCATGAACTAAATACCCCTGGGAGAGAAGAAATAGAGTCAAATAGAATTGTGATTTAATTTCTCAACTAATTAATTCAGTTAAGGTAATGGAATACTAAAAATTGAACTTCTGATAGAAGAGTCTCACCAATCAGAATGAGTTAAAAGTGAAATTGTTTGGCATTTTTGTGTTAAATGTTGAATATATTGGTATCTGTTAAGTTCAGAATACTTCATATCTGGCACTGAATTAATTTATCTGCTGGTAATATTTTATTGAGAAAATGGTGAACGACAAAGTTTCACGGTACAGGACTCTGCCAAAGGTGGAAACAGTAGCTCAGAAAACAAATCAAGTTGTTAATAGTTTGGGATTTTAAAGCCTGCAGATGTTAGGAATTGGAGAATATGAAGGTGATGAGTTTCGGTTTGATCGTAGAATTCCTACAGTGCAGCAGGAGGCTGTTTTGCCCATCAAGTCTGCATTGACTCTCCAACAAATCCTCTGACCCAGGCCCTATCCCTGTACCCCCACATATTTACCCCACTAATCCCCTTAACCTACACATCTTGGGACACTAAGGGGCAATTTAGCATAGCCAATCCACCTAATCCGCACATCTTTGGACTGTGGGAGGAAACCAGAGTACCCGGAGGAAAACCACGCAGACACGAAGAGAACATGCAAACTCTACACAGTCCGTCACCCAAGGCTGGATGTCCTGATAAAGAACTATTTAGAATAAAACCTGCTTCAATTATCTTTGATCTCAACACAGACCAAAACAATGTGGATAATGTGTGTGCTTTATAGAAGATTGGAATGGAATAAATATGTTAAATATGTTTGTTATTGTGGTGATTGTCCCTTTAAGGATAACACATCAGAATAGGGTCAAATGGTTTGAGGGACCAATTGGGACAGAGTGGTTAATCAGTTGGTGGGGGAGGGGGTAGCTCTCTCTTAGGCAGAAGACAGTCTGAAGATATGTAGGAACTGTGACAGCTAGTGGGCTGCTCCAGGACAGCTATGAGGTATCTGTACAGTTTTTTCTTGTTCAGAAATATCTTCTGTGTTCATGACAAAGTCTGTAGCATGCATAATTACATTGGCAACAAAGATGGGATGGAATAGGACACTGCCTATGGCCCAAGAAATGTGAGTAGTCTGATGTTGAGATATTGCTGGACCCTGAGGGACAGACACAAAGCAGACTTGGGTTCGCTGATGCATTCAAGAGTTTAGAAATATATAGAAACAATTAAGAGAAAGTAAACCTCAGAAGCAAGAGTTGTAACTTTGAGTTAAAGGAAAAGTGGAACCTAAGTTAGTGAAAGATGAGTTGCTGCAAAGTTTAGAAAAAGGAGAGCACAGAGATGAGGGTTTTTAAGTGATTGGGAAAAATGTCCCAAGGAGTTATAGCTTGGTCTCCAGATGGTGAGAACGTGAAGAGGCCGAGACTGCCAAGCTCCTGATGCAAGCAGAACCTATGGGGTTGGGAGTGAGGGGAGGGGGGTGGGGGGGGGGGGGGATGGTGGGTGGGTTCCTGGTAGTGGTCCCTACACTGAGAGACTGCAGGTAGCAAATTCCAAAGTTTGAAAAGGAAGTCCTCAATCCGTTTAGAAGATAAATTAAAAAGTTTTGGAAAGGCCCTCGAGAGCGTTGGATCTTGCAGTGAAATTGTTGAAAAAACTGGCACATCAAAGGAAGAGAAGAATGGACTCTCCAAATGGCCAGAGAAAAGAAAGTTGCAGAGATCGCAGGGACAGATTTCTGTCAGAAAGAAAATGTTTTAAAAGTTTTTAAAAAGGTTCAAAGGAGGAACTGCCAGGTTTGTGCCATAACATCAAAAGTGTTGAGAAAGCAGAGAGAACTGGCAGCTGATTTGATTTGATTTGATTTATTATTGTCACGTGTATTAATATACAGTGAAAAGTATTGTTTCTTGTACGCTACACAGACAAAGCATACAATTCATAGAGAAGGAAAGGAGAGAGTGCAGAATGTAGTGTTACAGTCATAGCTAGGGTGTAGAGAAAGATCAACTTAATATAAGGTAGGTCCATTCAAAAGTCTGATGGCAGCAGGGAAGAAGCTGTTTTTAAGTCGGTGTTCTCAGACTTTTGTGCCTTTTTTCCCGATGGAAGAGAGTATGGCTGGAGTGTGTAGGGTCCTTAATTAAGCTGGTTGCTTTTCTGAGGCAGCGAGAACTGTAGACAGTGTCAATGGATGGGAGACTGGTTTGTGTGATTGACTGGGCTATGTTCACGACGCTTTGTATTTCTTGTGGTCTTGGACAGAGCAGGAGACATACCAAGATGTGATACAACCAGAAAGGATGCCTTCTATGATGCATCTGTAAAAGTTGATGAGAGTCGTAATGGACATGCCAAATTTCCTTAGCCTCTTGGGAAAGTAGAGGCGTTGGTGGGTTTGCTTAACTATAGCCTTGGCATGGAGGGACCAGGACAGGTTGTTGGTGATCCGGACACCTAAAAACTTGAAGATCTTGACTATTTCCACTTCATCCCCCTTGATGTAGTTGGAGGCATGCTCTCCACCACACTTCCTGAAGTTGATGACTATCCTCTTTGTTCTACCGACATTGAGGGGGAGATTATTGTCATCGCACCAATTCACCAGATTCTTTATTCTTTCCTGTTCTCCATCTCATCGTTTGAGATCCGACCCAACATGGTGGTGTCATCAGCAAACTTGAAAATCGAGTTGGAAGGGAATTTGGCCACACAGTCATAGATGTGTAAGGTGTATAGTAAGGGGCTGAGGACACAACCTTGCGAGGTACCAGTATTGAGAATGATCGTGGAAGAGGTGTTTTGCCTATCCTGACAGTTTAAAAAAAAGTTGACAGCCTGAAAGCAGTGATTCATTTAAAGAGCTAATGCATTTAAAGTGATAATACAATGCATTTAAAGCAATGACCACAAGAAGAAACAGAGGGCAATAGGCAGGAAAACTGGAGCCCAGATAGAGGGCAATTCTCAAAAAAGGTCCATCAGCAACAAAGACCTCAAGGACAAGGTAACGCAAAACCTCAGGGGAGGCAATAAGACCTCAGTGAAGAGGCAATGCCTCACCTTAGAGGAGGAACCTGAGGAGCAACATTTTTACACAGAGAGTGGTACGTATGTGGAACGAGGTGCTGGAGGAAGTAGCTGAGACAGGGACATTGACAATGTTTGAAAGGCATTTGGACAGATGGATGGATAAGAAGGGTTTAGAGGGAAATGGGCCAAATGCAGGCAAATGGGGTTAGCTTAGATGGGTTTTCTGGTTGGCATGGAGCAGTTTGGGCTGAAGGGGCTTTTTCCGTGCTGTAGATTCTATGATTCTCTGTCCAAATGTGTGTGGGTTAGGTTGATTTGCCATGATAAATAGCCCCTTAATGTCAGTGGGATTAGGAGGGTAAATATGTGGGGTTACGGGGATAAGACAGGACCTGGGTGGGATTGTTGTCGGTGCAGGCTCGATGGGCCAAATGGCCTCCTTCTGCACTGTAGATTATATATGAATTGGTTAATATATAAAAATCAGTTTTCTTCTTTGCAGAAATGTTGGGGGCAATTCTCCCAAACAATTTTTAACTGTGATCTCCAGCAGGAAATGTGGTGCGGGAGGGGGCTAGGAGGGGGCATGAGAAGTCCTTGGCGGGTCAGATCAAGGAAAACCCCAAGGCTTTTTACTCTTATGTGAGGAATAAAAGAATGACCAGGGTGAGGCTGGGGCCGGTCAAGGATGGCAGTGAGAATTTGTGCATGGAGTCAGAAGAGATAGGAGAGGTGATGAATGAATACTTTTCTTCGGTGTTCACCAAGGAGAGGGGCCATGTTTTTGAGGACGAGATGGTGTCACAGGCTGATAGGCTGGAGGAAGTAGATGTTCGGAGGGAAGATGTACTAGCAATTTTGAATAAACTGAAAGTTGATAAGTCCCCTGGGCCTGATGAAATATATCCTAGGATTCTTTGGGAGGCAAGGGATGAGATAGCAGAGCCTTTGGCATTGATCTTTGTGTCCTCACTGTCCACGGGGGTGGTGCCAGAGGACTGGAGAGTGGCGAATGTGGTTCCTCTGTTTAAGAAAGGGAATAGAAATGACCCTGGTAATTATAGGCCGGTTAGTCTTACTTCGGTGGTCGGTAAGTTGATGGAAAAGGTCCTTCGGGATAGGATTTACGACCATTTAGAAAGATGCAGCTTAATCCGGGATAGTCAGCACGGATTTGTGAAGGGCAAGTCTTGCCTCACAAATTTGATAGAATTTTTTGAGGAGGTAACTAAGTGTGTTGATGAAGGTAGTGCAGTTGATGTCATATACATGGATTTTAGTAAGGCGTTTGATAAAGTCCCCCACGGTCGGCTTATGAAGAAAGTAAGGATGTGTGGGATAGAGGGAGGTTTGGCCGATTGGATAGGTAACTGGCTATCTAACAGAACAGTAAGAAGTCTCACAACACCAGGTTAAAGTCCAACAGGTTTATTTGGTAGCAAATACCTTCTACCATAAGGTATTTGCTACCAAATAAATTATGGTATTTGCTACCAAATAAACCTGTTGGACTTTAACCTGGTGTTGTGAGACTTCTTACTGTGCTTACTCCAGTCCAACGCCGGCATCTCCACATCCATATCTAACAGAAGACAGAGGGTGGTGGTGGATGGAAAATTTTCGGACTGGAAACCGGTTACCAGCGGAGTGCCACAGGGATCAGTGCTTGGTCCTCTGCTATTTGTAATTTTAATAAATGACTTGGAGGAGGGGGCTGAAGGGTGGATCAGTAAATTTGCTGATGACACCAAGATTGGTGGAGTAGTGGATGAGGTGGAGGGCTGTTGTAGGCTGCAAAGAGATATAGATAGGATGCAGAGCTGGGCTGAAAAATGGCAAATGGAGTTTAACCCTGACAAATGCGAGGTGATTCATTTTGGTAGGACAAATTTAAATGTGGATTACAGGGTCAAAGGTAGGGTTCTGAAGAATGTGAAGGAACAGAGAGACCTTGGGGTTCATATCCATAGATCTCTGAAGGTTGCCACTCAAGTGGATAGATCCGTGAAGAAGGCCTATAGTGTGTTAGCTTTTATTAACAGGGGGTTGGAGTTTAAGAGCCGTGGGGTTATGCTGCAACTGTACAGGACCTTGGTGAGACCACATTTGGAATATTGTGTGCAGTTCTGGTCACCTCACTACAAGAAGGATGTGGAGACACTGGAAAGAGTGCAAAGGAGATTTACCAGGATGCTGCCTGGTTTGGAGGGTAGGTCTTATGAGGAAAGGTTGAGGGAACTTGGGCTTTTCTCTTTGGAGCGGAGGAGGTTGAGAGGAGACTTAATAGAGGTTTATAAGATGATGAGGGGGATAGATAGAGTGAACGTTCAAAGACTATTTCCTCGGGTGAGTGGAGCGGTAACTAGGGGGCATAACTATAGGGTTCATGGTGGGAGATATAGGAAGGATGTCCGAGGTAGGTTTTTTACTCAGAGAGTGGTTGGGGTGTGGAATGGACTGCCTGCAGGGATAGTGGAGTCAGAAACTTTAGGAACATTTAAGAAGCTATTGGATAGGCACATGGAGTACTTCGGGATGACAGGGAGGAAATAGCTTGATCTGGGTTTCATACAAAGCTCGGCACAACATCGTGGGCCAAAGGGCCTGTTCTGTGCTGTACTGTTCTATGTTCTATGATTCTATCGGGTATGTTTGTGAAAACCCAATCGCAATTCACTCACACAGAGACATATTTTTGGAGTTTAGAGTGATTTGTGGCATGTGGGAGATAAGCAGCACCTAAAGAAAGCAGCAAGAACGTCTCCTCAAAGATCTTTTCAAAGGACGCCCTGATTTCAAAGTAAAGTGACAGGCCCCCCATCCCTCCTCCCTCTATACCCACGGACATTACAACCATCCGCAGACAAGGGGAGCATTCCCCCCCCTCCCCCCCAACCTTTGACCACAGAGGGGCCACTCTGCCTCCACCCAAGCTGGCATGGAGTGTTCAACTTCAACCTGATAGTTTCAGCTCCCTACAGTGTCAGGGGCCCAGGTTCAATCCTGGCTTTGTGTGACTGTCTGTGCGGAGTTGGCACGTTCTTCCTGTGTCTGCGTGGGTTTCCTCCGTGTGCTCCGGTTTCCTCCCACAGTCCAAAGATGTGTGGGGTAGGTGGGTTGGTCATGTGAAATTGCCCCTTAGTGTCAGGGGATTAGCAGGGTAAATACGTGGGGTTACGGGGATAGGGTGGGATTATTGTTGGTGCAGGCTCGATGTGCCGAATGGCCTCTTTCTGCACTGTAGGGATTCTGTGATTGAAACATGCTAGGATTGAGTGCAAAGCTTTTCAAAGCAACAGAGAGAAGACTTTTAACTTCAACCTGACAGCTCTTTGAAATAGATATTTTAGGGGAGAGTTTAAAGCTTTTCAAAACAACAGAGAGAAGACTAGCCACGCAGCCCCCATTCCAGGGGAGACCCATGACCAAAACCCCTCCCAAACCCCACCTCCCTTGAAAGACTCCCCTCTCTGCATTCTGGCAGCAGCTGCTTTACCTTTGGGCACCTTGGAGGTGTGTGCAGATGGTATTTACCTCCTTGTTCCCCCTCTGAGTCCATGGTGCCTGGTCCCCACTTTTAAGGACCGATACTGATCTATGCTCGGGTGACATCCCACTAGGGGAAGCGGGAGCATACCAGGAGGCCACTGCATTCGACTTGTGGATGGCACGGTGGCACAGTGCTTAGCACTGCTGCCTCACAGCGCCAGGGACCCGGGTTCAATTCCAGCCTCGGGTCACTGTCTGTGTGGAATTTGCACATTCTCCCCGGGTCTGCGTAGGTTTCTTCAGGGTGCTCTGGGTTTCTTCCCACAGTCCAAAGATGTGCAGGTTAGGTTTATTGGCCATGCTAAATTAACCCTAGTGTCAGGGGGATTAAATGAAGATAACGGAGAACGGACCTGGGTGGGATTGTGGTCGGTGCAGACTCGATGGGCCGAATGGCCTCCTTCTGCACTGTAGGGATTCTATGATTTGATCTCACTAATGAGATTAAAATGAATGCAAATGAGTTCTGATCAGGTTCTCACCCTTTCTGAGCGAGATTCTGACCATGCCAAAGGAACAGCTGGGTTCACTGGTCCAGAGGGGTTTGTGCCTGGGTCTGGCAGGGCCAGTGAATTACCCTCTTTATTTATGGAATTGAGAAATGGAAATTGGAAATATTTGCCCAGTGAGAGTGAGTTTGCCATGTAGTACTGCCTAAGCAGTACTTTTAACTTCAACCTGACAGCTCTTTGAAATAGATATGTTAGGGGAGAGTTTAAAGCTTTTCAAAACAACAGAGAGAAGACTTTCCCATCTTTTTGCCAGTACAGAGCGAGACTGCGGATAGTTGGGAACCTGTCTCGGGGGCAGGGAATTCATATGGTGTTCATGGAAGTGGAAATGACTAGGGTTGGGAAGCATTTTCCGATCAGGGCCATTGTGATCTCCTGGACTCGTTTCGATCGCCTCAGGGGGTCGGAGAGGAATTTCCCAGATTTTTTTTTTTCCCCATATTGGCCCTGGGGTTTTTCACTCTGGGTTTTCGCCTCTCCCTGGGGATCACATGGTCTGGAATAGGGGGGTGGGGGTGAGTTAATAGGTTGTAATGAACAAAGCATCGTAGCTGTGAGGGACAGCTCGGTGGATAGGATATTGGTATGTAGATAGGCTGGAAAATTGGGCGGGGATCCTGGATTCAGGATTCAATCCTGGACCGGGGAGCGGCGCGGGCTTGGAGGGCCGAAGGGCCTGTTCCTGTGCTGTATTGTTCTTTGTTCTTTGTTCTTTAAGCCACATCCTATGTCTTTATCTCATTCACCATTTCACAGTAATTTTCCCTGATGTCACAAAGATACGTTATGTCACAGTTACCCTGCTCCAGGATACTAATGACGTCACAGAGGTACAAACTGTGCTGGTAACACTTGCAGCTTAAAATATCAACAAGGGAAGATGGTATATAGGGTACTTCCAGTTGGTCTGATCAACTCTGCCCAAAAATACTTGACAGCCGAGAATTTCAATTTCAGAGTGAATGCCACCAGTACCATCTTGAAGATTAAACAGATCTGGACCATAGAGTTTTTGAAGGAAAATTGTCCCATGGTCCACATCAGGAGTTCTTTGAGGAGATACTTAGCTGGAGATAACAATGGGAAAATCACCTGCGATCGGGAGGTTCCCAATCCTTATAATAAGTTTGTAATGATCACACATCCAGACGGCAAAGTCTCCTTCCAGTCTGAGGAAACCAAACGGTACTTGGGAGGAGCAGAAGATAATATCACTTGCTTTGCCCAGGCAATCTCAGAAAGTGAGAAGTGGGTATTGCATCTAGCCATCCATCCCAACATCAGCATGTTCAACCAAGGCAAGAAGAAATACCTGCGATACAATGCCAATGAGAACGCAGTACAATGTGACAGCGAATTACCCTGGGGTCGAGACTGTGTTATGACACTTACGTTTAACTTCAAAGGTACAAAGAACATTCAATCTTTAAAGCTGATTTTATACACTTCTTAAGACTTTGCCTGTATTGTACATTTACCAATGTTTCCTCCAGCAGCTCTGATTGATGGAAGATGTATAAGAGAAGCAGAGGTTAATTTACCTGGTAATACAGTTCTCTTTCCCTCTGTGTCCCCAGTAATGTGTCCAACAATGTAACCTGCTTGAGGAAGGCTAGAAGGTAGAATTTTAGGCAGTACCGTTTAAGCATAAATATTTTCCTTCTAACTTTCTCCCTTAATCTCTTGTGAGTGCTAACTTCTTTGCAAGGCCATTATTCCACATAAGAACATCAGAAATAGGAGCAGGAGTAGGCTGTTTGGCCTTTTGAGCCTGTTCTGCCATTCAGTAAGATCATGGCTGATTTCATTGTGGCTTGAATTCCACTTTCCTGCTGGCACCTCATAACCTTTAATACCCTGTAAATCAAAATTATGTCTAACACAAACTTAAATATATCCAATGATCTAGACTGCACTGCTCTCTGGGGTGAATTACAAAGTTTAACAACCTTCATAGAATCCCTACAGTACAGAAGGAGGCCATTCGGCCCATCAAGTCTGCACTGACCACAATCCCTCCCAGCCCCTATCCCCATAGCCCCACGTATGTACCCTGACACTAACCCGCACATTTTTGGACTGTGGGAGGAAACTGGACATCCGGAGGAAACCCACGCAGCCACAGGGAGAACGTGCAAACTCCACACAGACAGTCCAGGAATCGAACCCAGGTCCCTGACGCTGTGAGGCAGCAGTGCTAACTGCCACCCTGAGAGAAGAAATTTCTCCTCATCGCTGCCTTAAATAGGAGACCTCTTATTTTGAAACTGTGACCCCCTCGATTCCCCCACAAGGGGAAACAGCCTTTCAGCATTGTCACACAAATTTAGACACCATGTAACATGCGATATATAGGTCAGCTGGCCAAAAGCTTGGTTGAAGAGAGAGGTTTTAGAGAGTACCTTAAAAGAGAGAAGCCAGAACTGAGGGAACTGAGGGAGTTTGGAGGGTTGTCGGCCAAAGGAGATCACAGAGAAGGGGAGAAGCAAGGCCGTGGAATGATTTGATGAGAAGTGAAATCTGAGCTGTTGCTCACTGGGCCAAAGAACGTGTGTGAGCACAAGAGTGATGGGTGAACAGCACTTAGTGTGAGTTAGGATACAGGTAACAGAGTTTTACATGAGGACTGGAAGATGGGAGGCCAGCCAAGAGATAATGTTGAATAGTTGAGTCAGAAGGTAACAAAGATATGAATCGGGCTTTCAGAAGCAGATGCTCAGAATACAGGTAGAAATAGGAATGAGCCAAAGATTTGGCAGATTTCAGAAGAAATGGTGAAGAAACAGGAAGAGAAGCCGTTGCAGATGATTCTCTGGCTCTGATTAGGAAGCAGACAAGAGCATTCCACTCAACCATACAATGGAAAGAGAGGTGTTGAGATAATGTTGTGGTCACCAGAGTCAAAGGTTGCAGACAGATGAGGAAGGTTGAGGAGAGAGAGTATTTTATGGCCACAGTCACATTGGATCTAATTTGTGACTGACCAGTCTTCTTTCAGTGCTGTGTTAGGGCTGGAAACCTGATTAGAGGGGCTCAACCTGGAGTTGCAGGAATGATGGACACTGGTTTGGGAGACAGATTCAAAGTCTTTGCGGAGGAAAGGGAGATTGGAGATGGGGCAGTAGTTTCAAAGGGCAGAATGGGCAAGTGTAGGTTTTGTGAGAAGGTTGTAGTGACGACAATAGCATAAATTTGTGATAATGGCTCAGCAGATTCATCAAACCTCTTAGTTTCCCATCTAAGAAAGAGTTGTAAATCTTTTAGAACATTGACATGATGCAATATAAAACATTTCATCCCATTTTGTTCCTAAAGAGAAGAAATATAACATAAGGACAAGTAGTGGAGATCTTATCGCCTGGAATGGGAAACTTGAACCCTGTCAATCACCAAGGACCTTGTATATCCCAGAGATAAGGTGTGGAATGATTTGTTTAAAGGACAATGAAGGAAGATTTCTGACTGGAAGAGACAGCTGTATTAGAACCATTAAAACCGACAGCCCCAGCCTGGATGAACTTTTCTCTCCTGACCCAAGCCCTGGTCAAGTCACCATCAAATCAATACTCAACAACAAATATGTCAGTCTTAAACCAGGTAAGAAGCAAAATGCATCAAGTGCTACCAGAACAGCTTTTATAAACTTGTTGTGAGAATGTTAACAATTCTGGTTTCATCACCAAGTATAAGCTAAACATCCTAGGTCCTATTATACCAACACAATAGAAAATTGCAAATTCTGGAACAAAAATGCTGGACACATTCAGCAGATTGGTTAACATTTGTACAAATTAATTTTTCAGGTGCAGAAATTGTTGCACCAAATCCAACCATAGCCTTTTCTACAGGTGAATGTATTTCTGATCGTGCTATGAACAATCATGCTTCTTTGTAGCCAAAATAATGTCCTAAATCAGCAATTGTTAATAGCAGAGCAGATGGATCCTCACTTATTGTCACTGCCATTGCATCTGTAGAGTGTGCTTCCTGTTTGAGGTAATTCAGGACCTCTCTTACCTGATCAATAACCCCACTCGCGATAACAAATTTGAGTTTATCCTGGTCAGATTCAGTGCTGCCTTTCACTCCAATAAGCAGTCTGAGTGGGAATTAATTCATGTTGTCCTACATCCACTTACATTACAGAGTAATCCAGGAATGTAACGCTGATACACCCTTGTGACCTGACATCTTTCATACACATGCTTCTTCAAAAGCTAACCTAGCAAACACTTAGTAAGACAAGGCCAGACACAAATAATTTAAACTGCTTTACTTCATTGTATGGTGAACATACAAAGCAATTGTTTTATTCAAACTCACTCAATTCTATCCATACAATTTAAATTTGTGCAATGATTCAAAATAAATGAAACTCCATGCCAACTATTATTCTGAGTTTTCACTCTCTACCTTAATAAAATACATGATGTGGAGATGCCGGCGTTGGACTGGGATGGGCACAGTAAGAAGTCTCACAACACCAAGTTAAAGTCCAACAGGTTTATTTGGAATCACAAGCTTTCGGAGCACTGCTCCTTCATCAGGTGAGTGGAGAGGTAGTTTTCACAAACATGGCATATATAGACAAAGCCACAATTGCAAGATGCCTTCAGAGCAGCGCTCCGTAGGCTCGTGATTCTAACCTGTTGGACTTTAACCTGGTGATGTGAGACTTCTTACTTAATAAAATACCTCACAGCATTCCCTCTAACAAACTTGACTGCCTTTGCAACATTCCTGTTTCCAAAATCTTAACTGTTTGCCTGCGTCCCTGTGTCTTTCCTGTTATTCACAGTCAGAAAAATAGAGCATCAGCTTTCCATTACAAGTGATGGGATGAGGTTTTTTGATTGTCAAGGCAGGTTAACAAATAGTTTATTTACAGTTTGTGAGCACAACATCAAGACTAGCTTATTAGCACCTTAATAATCTATTGCCTCAAACCCTATTTTCACTTAAACAAGTGAAATGTGCTTTAAAGTAATGTTTAATGTAACTTAGTTTTCCAAATTAATTCGTGGAAAATTGAAAAGATCCCAAAACATGGCACAAGACTGACTTTTTTCATTTTCTGCTCTGTTTCTCTATTATTTCTTATTTCTCTTTTTCTCCTCCTCATTTTTATCCCCTCAGCATTCTACTTTCTTGCATCTAGTTTTCCCTCTTCTCTCAGGTCTCTACTATTATAGCAGGTAATAGAAGGCAAAACTTACTATTACAATAATGCAACACATTTAACAATGAATAAATTGACCAACATGCTATGTAATCAATAATTTGTTTTACTCCAAAAGCACATGCTATATAATCATTTGAGGGGGTGGGATAAGGTGGAAGAATAGAATGAGAACAGAAGTTAAATACTTGACAAAAATCTGTGCCAAGGTATTTTTTTGTAATATATTTACTCATGGGATGATGTTGATACTGACAAGGCTACCCTTTTCGTCCATTGCTAGTTACATATTTCCACATAGCCAAAATTGTGTCCTAAACCAGCAATTGCCAAATGCGGAGCAGCTGGGTCCTCACTTACTGTTGCTGAAAATGCAACTGTAGAGAGTTTGTTAGAGGATCCTAACTCTGGATTCCTCCTCTGATTGCATAACTCTAATTACATGTGCACAGTGGCGCAATGGTTAGCACTGCTGCTTCACAGCACCAGGAATTTGGGTCGATTCCTGGCTTGGGTCACTGTCTGTGTGGAGTTTGCACGTTCTCCCTGTGTCTACGTGGGTTTCCTTCGGGTGCTCCGGTTTCCTCCCACAATTCGAAAGACGTGCTGCTTCGGTGCATTGGCCATGCTAAATTCTCCCTCAGTGTACCCGAACAGGTGCTGGAGTGTGGCGACTAGGGGATATTCACAGTAACTTCATTACAGTGTTAATGTAAGCCTACTTGTGACTAATAAATAAACTTTATAACCCTTTAGAAAGATAGGGAAATTTTAATGCCAAAAAATGGAAAGGTTTGGGTCAGGTTGAAGGTTGGAATATTAAAAAATCTGAATCCCAACATCAACCCTATCTCTCCCAGTTTAAATGGAGTTGGGAGGAAAGTGGACAACCAACTTGGCCCAAGGGTTGGCAATTTCAACATTGTATTGAGACTGGCACCCTCATAAAGATCCTCAATTTGAAATTTTTATCTTTTGGGAAACTGGTAACTAACAAAAGGTGAAGACTGCTTGACCTAGCCTCCCCACCCTGCCCAGTTACCTCAGACACCTCTACTCGATATCCAACATCTCACCCCTCAGGCCTCCAATCTCCCACAACTCCCCTCTGACCTCTGACCTCTGATCTCTGTTAAATTCATTCTTCCATGTTCCTGACCTCAATCCAGTTCTCCCACTCTACCCTTCCCCGCCACCTCCCAAGTAGAATTTCAGCTCATTGTAACAATTTTCGGGATGAGAGGATCTTTGGCACATCTAGCCCATCTATCTAAAATATTCCCTCGTTCCTTTCTAATATACCTCAATCCCATTTATTCAGAAGAACTTGTCTCCTTACTCCTTGAAATTCGCTAAGGTTTCTTGTTTGACCTGTGCCAGTAACCTAGAGTCATAGAGGTTTACAGCATGGAAACAGGCCCTTCAGCCCAACTTGTCCATGCCGCCTTTTTTTTATAAAACCCCTAAGCTAATCCCAATTGCCCGCATTTGGCCCATATCCCTCTAAACCCATCTTACCCATGTAACTATCTAAATGCTTTTTAAAAGATAAAATTGTACCCACTTCTACTACTACCTCTGGCAGCTTATTCCAGACACTCACCACCATCTGTGTGAAAAAATTGCCCCTCTGGACACTTTTGTATCTCTCCCCTCTCACCTTAAACCTATGCCCTCTAGTTTTAGACTCGTCTACCTTCAGGAAAAGATATTGACTATCTACCTTGTCTATGCCCCTCATTATTTTATAGACCTCAATAAGGTCACCCCTCAGCCTCCTACGCTCCAGAAAAAAAAGTCCCAGTCTATTCAGCCTCTCCTTATAATTCAATCTATCAAGTCCTGGTAGCATCCTAGTAAATCTTTTCTGCACTCTTTCTAGTTTAATAATATCCTTTCTATAATAGGGTGACCAGAATTGCACACAGTATTCCAAGTGTGGCCTTACCAATGTCTTATACAACTTCAACAAGACGTCCCAACTCCTGTATTCAATGTTCTGACCGATGAAACCAAGCATACCGAATGCCTTCTTCACCACTCTGTCCACCTGTGACTCCAATTTCAAGGAGCTATGAACATGTACCCCTAGATCTCTTTGTTCTGTAACTCTCCCCAATGCCCTACCATTAACTGAGTAAGTCCTGCCCTGATTCAATCTACCAAAATGCATCACCTCGCATTTACCTAAATTAAACTCCATCTGCCATTCGTCAGCCCACTGGCTCAATTGATCAAGATCCCTTTGCAATTGGAGATAACTTTCTTCACTGTCCACTATGCCACCAATCTTGGTGTCATCTGCAAACTTACTAACCATGCCTCCTATATTCTCATCCAAATCATTAATATAAATGACAAATAACAGTGGACCCAGCACTGATCCCTGAGGCACACCGTTGGTCACAGGCTTCCAGTTTGAAAAACAACTCTCTACAACCACCCTCTGGCTTCTGTCAAGAAGCCAATTTTGTATCCATTTAGATACCTCACCCTGGATCCCGTGAGATTTAACCTTATGCAACAACCTACCATGCGGTACCTTGTCAAAGGCCTTGCTAAAGTCCATATAGACACCATCAACTACACTGCCCTCATCTACCTTCTTGGTTACCCCTTCAAAAAACTCAATTAAATTTGTGAGACATGATTTTCCACTCACAAAGCCATGCTGACTGTCCCTAATCAGTCCTTGCATCTCTAAATGCCTGTAGATCCTGTCTCTCAAAATACCTTCCCACAATTTACCCACCACAGATGTGAGGCTCACTGGCCTGTAGTTCCCAGGCTTTTCCCTGCAGCCCTTTTTAAACAAAGGCACAACATTTGCCACTCTCTAACCTGTTCCACAAACTTTTACCACCAATTCTGAAAAAAATTCTATATTTCTTATTTTCTTTCATTGTCTTTAATTTATATAAATATGATCCCCTGGTGTTTAAATTTTATACGTGATTCAAAAGATTACTTACATTCAACTTTCCCAAATCTTTTATAACTTTAAACACCTGAGAAAGTGGACTTTATTCTTCAACTACTTAATGCCAATGGTGCTTCTACAATGTGGTTAGATAGGGAATTCCCAGATCCAGTGTTGATGAAGCCATTGTGACTTGTGTCCAAGTAATGGTTGAATTTGTACCGTGAACAGCTGAGCCCTAACACCAAGAAAATCCTTGGTTTAATCCCAGGTCTTCGGAGCAGTAAGAAGTTTAACAATACCAGGTTAAAGTCCAACAGTGGCAGCAGGAGTGCTGCAATTGAAACTCAACATTTTGTCGTTCGAAAATTAACCGGGGATCCCTGCCAGAAGTGTATGTGTGCACGTATGCAAACTTTGATTGGGGTTTGGCTTTGAAGGTCCCAGTCAAATGGCCCTTTAATTATTGTCAAAGCTCGTACACAGACAACAAGCTGCATTGAACCATACTCCAGGAATGAGTTAATGCCTTGAGGAGAACAGTACAGAAAACTAGTGAGAAAATGAAGCAATTAAATCATTTAAAAATCAGATACACATCACAACATGTTCATTTTCAGTGGAGTACTGTTGTATTTTTTTTGTTAGGTACAGATGTTTGTGTGCATCAGTCACAAGCGACAGACTCTGAGATCTTTCAGATTATCATCAATAACACAACTAGGAAAGCTTGCTTCCGTGGGATTTCAAAGGACTACCTTGCAGTGGTGAGTAATTAACATAGAAATCTTTTCAACTGACTGACTCAGTACCGGAGTGGTTATGAAGTTTACAGAAACTTAATACAAGTGGGGCAATTGGATGCAAATGTTATTACTGTGATAAAATTATGGAATATACCAGGGTTGGTAAATATATCAATGTGTTCGCCCAACAGTGTAAGACAGCTGAACTGATATCAGTGTCGACACACTAAGTATCCTTGGGTGCTGGCTAGATTGAGTTACTGAGATGGACAATGCAAAGGGACTATTTCTCACGTCCTAATTTGCACCATTATTGCTGACCTATATTGGGTCGCAGTTCAGCCATACCACAATTCTAAAATTCTTATCATTATTTCAAAACTCTCAATGGCCTTCTTCTCCCTATCTCTGTAACCTCCATTAGCTTTACAGACTTTTGAGATCATAGCATCCCCACAATGCAGGACATTCAGCCCATTGAATCTGCATTGACTCTCTGAAAAAGCATTTTACCCAGACCCACACTCTGTCCTGACCAACCCCCACCCTATCCCTATAATCCTGCACATTTACCATGGCTAATCCACCTAACCTACATGTCTTTCGAAACTAGGAGGCAATTTAGCATGGCCAATCCACCTAACCAGCATATCTTTTGGAGTGGGAGGAAACCGGAGCACCAAGAGGAAACACACATGGGGAGAAAGTACAAACTCCACACAGTTACCAAGGCCAGAATTGTACCCGCGTGCCTGGTACTGTGAGGGAGGAGTGTTAGCTGCATTGCATTTCTTCCAAGGCTGATTTTATAGATAGAGGCCCAGAACTTCTGATCTCCAAATGGCCGTACCCCAGAGATACGCATCACAAGAGGCACTGCAGGACCCCTCAGATGTCCCTGACACAGTGACCACGCTGAAATAGCACAGGAGTTTGGCCTTCCGATGGGCAATTCTCCTGCACATTGAACCCTCTGAAACTTGGAATTGGAGGCTTCAGATGGTTGTAACTTATTTACCAGAATAGTTACCCAGGAAAGGGTGGAATAATTAAAACCGGTTCCAGCTCCTAGGTAACTACTGACCCTCCAACTCCCCACTGGACAATTGACTACTACCCACCACCACCACCACCACCCCCCCCCCCCCCCGACCCCCTTGCACCCCCCCCACCACCAAATCCATTGACTCCCCTCCCGACCACCCAGCTATTCCCCTGACCACTCAGAAACCCCCCCAATCAGACTACACCAATTCACCCTACCCTCTCATCTACTTGGCACTCTACCTCTTCATCTGACACACTTATCTTCTCTCTGTAACTTCTCAAAGTGGCTTTGAGACATTTAAACTTACTTAAATACAGCGGCTAATGCCGTACAAAGAGGGTGTAGCTTGGCTTCCCCTGATGATCCTGCACAATGAGGGAGGTACACATTTTTGTAGAGGCCCAGTTCAGAAGTCACTACACAAAGCAGTTCCCAGTGCTGCTCTAATTCAGGCATCTTGCCATAATTTTCTTTCCTCCATTTTTGGTGGTTGTACCTTCAGTTGTCAAGGCCCTAAGCCACTGGTGGGCAACCCATGGCCTGGAGGTCACATGCGGCTCATCTGAGTTCTGAATGCAGCCCACGAGATATTTTGTCGACTGTTGCCCATACTCAGGGTTGCCACATTCCGTTGATTTCTGTCCATGTAGCTTTATCTTACCAGTATTGAAGTGATAAGCATGTAAAGCAAGGGCAAGTGAAGTGAGGTGCATGCTGATTGCTCACAACATTGCCTATGAGAGATGAGCATTCCATCTGCTTCCAAAACGTAAATATTTCTTTTGTTTTTATCAATGAAGTTGTTGACAGTTCTATAAATAAATGAATGATTAACTCATTATGAAATATTTGGCGTGTATTCAATCCTATTCACAGAGTCACTAAGTAGCCCAGGTTGCCCATCACTGCCCTAAGCTCTGCAACACTCTCCCTTAACCTACTGGCCTCTACACCTCCCTTATACAGAAGGATTTTCCACAACAATATATCAGCCACATCGACAGCTCACAGTCAGCAATGTGCTTGCCTGTGCATCACATACCACATCGAGCAAAGCTTTCAGTCAACTGTCATGAGTTTCTTCTACTTGCTCTATCAAAAAACCCTCAACGATTATGAACACTTTAATTAAATCTCCCTTTAACCTTCTCTGCTCCAAGGAAAACAATCCTAGTTTTTCCAATCCTTCTGCATTACTGAAATCTCTGACCCTGATATCATCCTGGTAAACCTTCTCCAAGGCCATAACATTGTTCCTAAAGTATGTTGCCCAGAAAGCTTCCTGCAGTAGACATTAAATTCCTATTGGATTCATACATTATAACAGTGACAACAGTTCAAAATCTGCTACTGTCCTGTTCATTAAGTACTACTTTGCCAAATTTTGTACCATTCATAAACTTCAAAACTGTACTCCCTATATCCAAGTCGAGGTTATTTGTATATAACAAGAAAAGCAACGGTCTTAATCCTGATTTCGAGAGGATCCCATTGCAAACTTCACTTTATTCATTCACAATTATGCTCTGCCTCCTATCCCTTAGTCAATTACATACCCAAGCTACCACCATCCCTCACCATTACTGTCTATATCCTATCCCTTAGTCAATTACATACCCAAGCTACCACCATCCCTTTAATAACACAAGCTTCTCTTTTCCAAATAGGTATGTTGTGTGGTATTTTGTCAAATGCTACATATACAATGTCCACTGTGCTATCTTTATCAGTCCTCTATTAATTCATCAAGTAACTTGATCAAGTTAGTCAGACATGATTTGTCTTTAAATAATCACAACCTGTTACACATTGATTGCTGTCCATGTAAAGCACTCAGACTTCCTTACAGCTGTTTAGTTGCTTAATATCTTTGGCCATACCACAGCAGGACGCACTTTGTAGCTGCACACCTGTCATATTTATATTCTTAAGTTGGACATGCAAGAAATTTGCATGTATGCTTTATTCAATCATATCCAGATGGACACTTGGACACCATTGAATGTGATCCCAACACTTCCAACATCTCAACATTACTTTTTTGCTTGCAGAACAAGGTGGTACATAACAGGAGGGAGGATATCTGAATGGGAAAAGGGTTCCTTAAATTGAAGTCCAAAGAGGCCACATCCAACATCTTTAGGATTGAGTAAGGAGGATAAATCCATATGCTTTCCCCAAGCTCAGGACTGGTAGCATCCTTCTCTTGTTACTTTTACAACTGCTCATGACACACAGCATACTGTGAAATAAATACAAAGTAGTGTGATTCAGCTCATGGCTTAACATATGTTCCACTTCCACCTTCTGCACAAGTGCTCTGGTCCACTCTCTTATGGGATTAATGCCATGGAGTACCAAACAGATCCTTTTCTTTCCCTCCTACGTGTATCCATTTGGGAATAGAATAGTGGATAACATAGTAAGGACCCCTAAATTCTTTTATAAAATATGATTCAGTACTTTGCATCTATATTCACTAAAAAGGAGGTTGCCCGGGAATCATAGCGGGTGAGGGGTGGACCATGGAAAGGTCTGTTGACCTCGGGCAGGATTTTCTGGTTTCGGGCGAGTGTGGCTGGAAAATCCCACCACTAAGTTTTGATAATCTGGAATGTATTGCCTGACAAGTTATTGGCAGAAGACTCAACAGTGAATTTCAAAAGGGAATTGGATAAATGTTTGAATCGGAAACATTTGGGAAAAGGGCAAGAGAAAGGAACTAATTGGACAGGTCTTTTAAAGAGTTGACAGGCATGGTGCCTTCTTTTGTGCTTTATCATCCTATGATCTGCATCTTGGCTGTTGCATCGACAAACCTGAGTGTTTTTCCTGAGAAGACATAAAGAAAGAGGATGTGTTGGAACTATTGAATGGCATCAAGGTTGGTAAGTCGCCGGGACCGGATGGGATGTACCCCAGGTTACTGTGGGAAGCGAGGGAGGAGATTGCGGAGCCTTTGGCGATGATCTTTGCATCGTCGATGGAGACGGGAGAGGTTCCGGAGGATTGGAGGATTGCAGATGTGGTCCCTATATTCAAGAAAGGGAACAGGGACAGCCCGGGAAATTACCGACCGGTGAGTCTAACCTCAGTGGTTGGTATGTTGATGGAGAGGATCCTGAGAGACAGGATTTATGATCATCTAGAGAAGTTTAGTATGATCAAAAGTAGTCAGCACGGCTTTGTCAAGGGCAGGTCGTGCCTTACGAGCCTGGTTGAGTTCTTTGAAAATGTGACCAAACACATTGACGAAGGAAGAGCGGTGGATGTGGTCTATATGGACTTCAGCAAGGCGTTCGATAAGGTCCCCCATGCAAGACTTCTTGAGAAAGTGAGAGGGCATGGGATCCAAGGGGCTGTTGCCTTGTGGATCCAGAACTGGCTTGCCTGCAGAAGGCAGAGAGTGGCTGTGGAGGGGTCTTTCTCTGCATGGAGGTCAGTGACCAGTGGAGTGCCCCAGGGATCTGTTCTGGGACCCTTGCTGTTTGTCATTTTCATAAATGACCTGGATGAGGAAGTGGAGGGATGGGTTGGTAAGTTTGCTGACGACACCAAGGTAGGTGGTGTTGTGGATAGTTTGGAGGGATGTCAGAAGTTGCAGCGAGACATAGATAGAATGCAAGACTGGGCGGAGAAGTGGCAGATGGACTTCAACCCGGATAAGTGTGTAGTGATCCATTTTGGCAGATCCAATGGGATGAAGCAGCAGTATAATATGAAGGGTACCATTCTTAGCAGTGTAGAGGATCAGAAGGACCTTGGGGTCCGGGTCCATAGGACTCTTAAATCGGCCTCGCAGGTGGAGGATGCGGTCAAGAAGGCGTACGGAGTACTAGCCTTCATTAATCGAGGGATTGAGTTTAGGAGTCGGGAGATAATGCTGCAGCTTTATAGGACCCTGGTTAGACCCCACTTGGAGTACTGCGCGCAGTTCTGGTCACCTCATTACAGGAAAGATGTTGAAGCCATTGAAAGGGTGCAGAGGAGATTTACAAGGATGTTGCCTGGATTGGGGGGCATGCCTTATGAGGATAGGTTGAGGGAGCTTGGTCTCTTCTCCCTGGAGAGACGAAGGATGAGAGGTGACCTGATAGAGGTTTTACAAGATGTTGAGAGGTCTGGATAGGGTAGACTCTCAGAGGCTATTTCCAAGGGCTGAAATGGTTGCTACGAGAGGACACAGGTTTAAGGTGCTGGGGGGTAGGTACAGAGGAGATGTCAGGGGTAAGTTTTTCACTCAGAGGGTGGTGGGTGAGTGGAATCGGCTGACGTCGGTGGTGGTGGAGGCAAACTCGTTGGGGTCTTTTAAGAGACTTCTGGATGAGTACATGGGATTTAATGGGATTGAGGGCTATAGATAGGCCTAGAGGTAGGGATATGATCGGCGCAACTTGTGGGCCGAAGGGCCTGTTTGTGCTGTGGCTTTCTATGTTCTTTGTTCATAGTAGTAACTTCAGTGAGTTGTGTGAGTTTTCCTTTAAGAGTTCATTGTTGATCTTTACATAATTGTGGAAACAGGAATGAGCTCTAAAAGCAAGAAATTATGGGAGACCCCTGATGGTTCATTGGGTGGCAGTCAGGAATAACCACAGTGGTTAGCACTGCTGCCTCATAGCGCCAGGGACCCAGGTTCAATCCCAGCCTTGGCTGACTGTGTGGAATTTGCACGTTCTCCGCGTGTCTGCTTGGGTTGCTTCCGGGTGCTTGGGTTTCCCCTCTCAGTCCAAAGATATGCACGTTAGGTGGATTGGCCATGCTAAATTGTCCCTTCGTGTCCAAAAATGAGTAGGTTAGGAGGATTAGCCATGGTAAATGCACAGAGTTATGGGGATAGAATGGAAATGAGGGCCTGGGTGGGATGCTCTTTCCGAGAGCCGGTGCAGACTTGCTGGGCCGAATGGTTTCCTTTTGCACTGTTAGGGATTCTATGGTTCTATGGCAGTTAGAGGTCTTGAGAGTGCTTCAGTAACCATAACCAACCAGTGATTTCTGCTGGAATTTTCCATGCGTGGACATCAGGTAAGGACAAAATTAAGCTTGGCTAATAATGTCAAAGAATCTTACCAATACTCTGTCCAGGCTCAGACAAAAAAATGGGCACTTAAGAATGGTTTTGAAAAAGTTGTCAGGTCCCATGAAACCACACCCCAGGAATGAGTCAATACCTTCAGAGGAGTGAATGTGAAAATATTTCTAAAAATTGAGTGAAGATATTCAATTGGACCACTGCCTATAATGTCTATTTCTACTTTTTACCTCAAGGGCCCTCAAAATATAATTATGGCAAGCCCAATTCTGACTGATGACTGTTGGTTTAATATTGTGTACAATGGGCCCAAGGTGGTTATAAAAACAGGAGATGGAAAAGTCCTCACCACAAAGTCCACCGGTCAGCTTGTAATGGGATACTATACAGCCGGTGAGTTACAATTTACTCTTCATTCAGTCACTTATAAGCCCTTCCTGTTTATACATCCATGCACTTGTGAGTTAATAACTGTTGGCCTGATGGGCAAAGATGCTGCTCCAAGCCATAAGCCATACACATCAACAATTTAACTTGATTTGATTTCCAGTTTGTGACGTACCTAGCTAGCTGATCTAAGTGGAGAGGTAGTGGTTGGGCAAATATGACCACCACTAAATTAATTATGAAGCAACTACTGCCTGGTATTTGGAGCTTTAATCACGGGAAACTGGCAGCACCAGTTTCAAAAATATTGAAGTACTTGTTTTTTTTAAAAAAGCAGCGTTAACTGTGAAGCCCAGTATAACCTGGGGATTTCTGTGTCATCTGGGGAAGGCTGGTGGATGTTCACATAACACTCAGTAACAAAGAACAATGATGGACTCAAATTGCAATTTGCAATCACTGTTATCTTGTATAGTTTCTCTCACTGGATATTTTACCAATGATTGCAAGACACGTGGTTGTAGGTGAGAGAGAAGCTATGAATTTTTAAGGCAAAGATAGATAGATTTTTGAACAGTAAAGAAATTAAGGGTTATGGTGAGCAGGCGGGTGAGTGGAGCCGAGTCCATGAAAAGATCAGCCATGATCTTATTGAATGGCGGAGCAGGCTCAAGGAGCCAAATGGCCTACTCCTGCTCCTAATTCTTATGTTCTTATAAATGGTGTGATTGCACAGGAAGATTTTGAAGGTCAGGAGAAGTGGAAAGGTGGGGGTGTGGGTTTAGCAAGAGAGTTTGAGAATGCAGAGCATTGCACTGGCAGTGCAGTGGGTCATAAATGCATGGTGCGTGCTAAAGAATAGGGCAGCCAAAGTTTGCAGAATGAACGCATGGAGCAATCCAAAATCTATTACAAGAATTTCAAATAAAAGCAAAATCCTGTGGACACTGGAAATCTGAAATAAGAACAGAAAATGCTGGAACTATTCGGCAGATTAGGTAGCAGCTGAAGAGATGTAGCAGAACCCTTCTTGATTTTGAACACTTCCATCAAACCTCTCCTCAATCAACTCTACTCCAATAAAACAACCACTTCTCTCGTCCCTTCATGTAACTGAAGTCTTTCAGTCCTGGTATAATTGTAGTAATTTGCACCCTCTCTCAGACTTGAGACCTTTCCTAAAATGTGATGTCTAGAATTATACACAATACCCCAGTTGGGGCCTAACCAGTGTTCCATAAAGGTTTATTGTAACTTCTTTTGTATTCTGTACCTCACTTTTGCGAATAAGTCCATTATGTTGAACTTTATCAAATTCCTTTTGAAAGTTCACATTCGCAATGTCAATGGGACTATCTTCATCAACATCATTGCTATCAAGGTGGCTTTCAGCTTGCCAGTATTAATCTTGAGAATGTTTTTGCATGACTTCATCAATGCCATCAGGTGATGGTGGAGAAGTGACTATGTCGATAGAATTCCACTCCAATCAATGCTTGAGGTGCGATCTTACGACCTCATCCTGCCCGTCATTTGGTGAGCCTGGCAGTGCCCACCTAGCACCCTGGCACTGCCCACCAGGAATCCTGGCACTGTCTGCTGGGCATCATAACTGTGCCAGGACAGTGTCAAGGGGGTGGGGCCTGTGGTTTGGGACCTAGGGGGTGGGGCAAAGATAGTGGAGGTGAAGGCAAAGGCAAAGTGGGGGCTCTGCGGGGAGGGGGGGGGGATCTCTAGAGGGGATGAGATCGGCAGAGGGGGAAGGGAGCTCTGCAAGGGGGGAGTTCTGCAGGAGAGGGAGGGAGCTCTGCAGATGGAGGGTGATCAGCGGGGGGAACTCTGCAGAGGTGGTGGTTGGTGAGGGAAGCTCTGCAGGGGTGATGATCAGCAGTGCGTGGAGTTCTGCAGGGGTGGTAATCGGCGGAGTGTTGTAACTTCTTTTGTATTCTGTACCTCAGTGGCGGAGGTACAGCTTACACAAGCTGAGGCTTTGTTAAAGAATAGAAAGGATTTAGATAGTAGAGGTAGGGGAATAAATTTGATGGAGGGTATTACTAGTTTCTTTATGAAGGGAGAGAAATCTAAACAGAAAAAGGTCGGGTTTGTTAAGGTTAGGAAGGTAGATAAATACCCCAAAAATGATGTAAATAGTGGAGCTAAAAAATGATGGGCAAAACGGAAATCAAAATTTAGAGACACTCAATTGTTGTATAAAAACAATAGACGTCAATTGGCTAGACAGATTATGGGGGCGCCCACAGCAGTATCCTGCCCATTATCTATAACGGAGTTGGAGGAAAGTGATCGGTGGGTTGGAACTTTGCAGCATAAGTGGTAATCAATGGGGGAGGGGGGAAATTTGCAGAGGTAGTGATCGGCAGGGGAGCTTTGCAGACGGGGGGTAATTGGCGGGGGGCGGGGGACAGCACAGAGAGCGATTGGCAGGGGTGGGGAGAGATCGGCACAGGCAGTGATCGGCAGGAGGGGGTTGATGATGTCTATGGGATGGGTGGAGGATGTCAGGAGATCTCCCTGTGTAATGGAAGATTGGGGTACCTGAGTAATGGCACCCCAAGCACTCTGCAGCCTGCTGCAGCGGTGAGCTTAGGCTCCCCTCCTCACCACCACTGGCAAGAAACACATTTGGGTTCTTTTGCTGCACCAAGTGCTGTGCAATTGCGACTTGCGGCTCACCAATAAAACAGGTGCCAATAAAACTTGATCTTGATCTTTACTGCAGCAATCAGGCTCAGGTCAAGGAGTTCATAGAATGATAGAAATCATAGAAACCCTACAGTACAGAAAGAGGCCATTTGGCCCATCGAGTCTGCACCGACCACAAACCCACCCAGGCCCTACCCCCATATCCCTACATATTTTACTGCTAATCCCTCTAATCTACGCATCCCAGGACACTAAGGGGCAATTTTAGCATGGCCAATCAACCTAACCTGCACATCTTTGGATGAGTTTTTGGTGTATGGTGAGGTGGAAAAAGGGGAAGGAAAAGGAAGGATAATTAATATCAGACTTAAGAGAAACAAGAGTCTGGTGTGGGCCCTGGCACATTTGGGAAACCAGTACAGTGATCTGTGATCAGGAAACATGACTATTTGACTGTTAAGCAAAACAAAAGGGATAGAAATACAAGTAATAAAAGGGAATATATCAAAATACTTGAAAAAGATATGGAAGTCTGCTACATTCTGAGTTAGGGGCCTCCCTACTAAGAATTGTTTGGCTGACAATAGCTAAATAAAGAAAGATTTGTGAGGCAGATTTAAGCTGTGAGCTTCAGTAATTATATCATGGTCTGTTGTTTCACAGATAATTCTCAAGAATTCATTCTAAAACTTACCAATCGACCTCTCCTAATACTGCAAAATGATTTTGGCTTTGTTGCATTTGGTTCTGGGACACAAAGATTAGATGGCAATAGACCCATGTATGACGTAAGTAGGATGTCTTCAGATGAAGATGGCTACTATCAGTTCAAACTTGGTAAGTTTACCATCTTACTCTTTTGAAAGACTCCTAATTATCTCTCAGAAAGATAAATAATTTTACCCTGGATTTAATTTGTGCTGTTTTGTAAACCAGAGACAATTAAGGTTCTTCCAACTTTTCTCCTCTTCACTCCTGGAGTGATTCTTGCAGATATGAGGTTTTGTGAGCCAAATTCTCGTAATTCACCCAACTAACCATGCCTCGCATGTTGGCCTCGTTATTAATGTTAGCAGTCAATTCAACTGTGTAGGACTAGGTGAATTCCTCTTGCAGAGGGCCAGCATGAACAAAACAGGCCAAATGGCCTTATGTGCTGTAACCATTCTAACCAAACCCAATCCTGTGTTCACCCAATGCATCAGCCCACTTCCTCTCATGGTTTGTACATGAAATGGCGAATCCATTGATGAGAAAATGCAAAAATGTTTCAAAGAAGATTTAGCATCAAGGAAATTTCAATTATTAGTTAACATGTGATTTTAAGGCCAGTCCTGATTGCTAGACTCTCTCTTTAAAAGTGGTCTTGTTATCATGTATCTAAGTCAGATCCTATCAGTGGAACCTTTAGAAAAGGATCATGATAGTGAACTGACTTATTTTTAAATGACAAACCAGCTGAATTTTTCCACAGTCCCACATTTCATAAAGACAGATATCAATGGTGTTATTTGGTCACCTATAGCTTCTCTGTTTGAGGCTTTTAAACTTACGGTTAAGCCAACATTTTGTGTTCAACTCCATCTACATACATAGTCAATCATCAAGTTCAGTGATCATATTATATGAACAGTGCAAGGCAATATTCCCCATTCGTGAGGTCACACGAGCAAGAACTTTAGAGAAAAACTTTGCTCCTTAGCTCAAAGCCACTGTCGTAATGTAGAGCTGCAAATAGAACTGCTAACCTCGGGCTAATCCCATGTCTGAAATTTTCACTTATGAACTGTGTATCTTTCAACTCCTAATGCAAATTAGGTTAAACAGCCAAACTGTGTCTTTCAAACAGACTGCAGTGGTTAGCAAAATGGCTCTAAAATATTTGGTAAATTTTTAGACTTCTACCAGATATTTCTCTCTCTTGCTCACAACAAAACCCACTCTCAGTGAGCTCTTTACTCATTACTAACCAGAGTATGAACTCATGCACACAATTAACTCTACTTCTTGATTAAAATTGGATGGGTTTTGCAACAACGGTGTGTCTGTTCTCCTAGGTTTTACTGCCTGTAAAATTAAATTGAAAATTACCTCCAATATTCGCTATTATCACATTCTCTAGAATCCAACTGAAACCCTTGTAATAACTTTCTGGATTTGGTGTGAGCCCTTTTTTGATTAGTGGAAGAATAAATGATCGGATGGTGCGATTTAAACTATAAACTTTGAATTAGATTTATTAAAAAGATTGGGTAAAGAGTAACATTAAATCAATGTGTCAGGTTTCAATTATACATATAACAAAATATGCAATACTTTGCAAAATCTCTTAATATGAAATCTGTACGAGCATCTAGTATTAAATTATGCATGTGGTTCAGTTTAACCACCATGGAGTACCTTTTTGGAACACCCATATTGTCTGCAACACGGTAACAACTCCAGTAAGATTCTTCAAAATATATTTCCGTCCTCTTCGAAATTCAACCAAGAACAAAGAGAATCAAATATATTTATTTCCTATCTGTTTCTCTCTCCACAGATGCTGCCAAAGCTGCTGAGTATTTCCCAGCATTTTCTGTTTTTATCTCAGATTTCCAGCAGCCACAGTATTTTACTTCATATATCTTTTACAATTGCTGTCAAACATCCACACAATTTTATACAGAGGATGGCTGGGGTTCATAGCTCACACTTGCTGTGTTCTAGAAGATTTAAACTGCTTTTCAGTGAAACTGATGAAATATGTAAATTGACCATTTTGTTTCTCATTTATTACCTTACTTCACTATTTTAAGGATACTAGAAGCAGGTAAACGAGGTACCAATGAGACCATTAACATGCTCATGGCACAGTTTCATCAGAACTGATTTGGCTCCAACGGTGAACATAGTGGTTTAATGAAATACTCCGATCCCAAGTTATTTCAAAGAGAAATTATCTTCTTTTCAGAAATACTATAAAGGCAGTAAGAATATATACCATGGCCAAAACATATCATTTTCATCACAGTATTCCCCTCTTTTTGCCTTTTCCCTCTCTTCTGTGTCTCTCTTTCTCTATGTTCTTTGTTCTATATTTCTCTTCTTCTCTGGGATTTGCAAGTTATCCATCTTGTTTTTTGTTGCTGGAAAGTGAATCAAGACATGAGACTGCAGTGAAGGTTAGGCTATCTCAGAATTCATAGATGTGATAAAACCACACCCCTCTATAAAACTGGGAATAGTATCAGAGTGAGATGTTGGATGCTGCAGTCCTTAGGCAGGTGAAATCACCATATGAAACACTCAAACAAGAAGTGACCAAGGGAAACCAATGAATGCACTTTCTTTATTGAGAGTTATTTGATAATTCCAACAGTTGACCTCTGCCCTTTTAATTTTGCATTACTGTCTTGCAGCAGTCCCAAAGACTTTACTTTCCAAACACTCAAGTTAAAACTCCTCACTTATCTGAATTCTGCTACATCCTTGGTTAATCTCTGTTTGCCTATTTATGTTTTGGTTCAGTATCCACAGACAAGTACTGGGAAATGGACAAAGACGGCTTCATCACTGGTACCGGAGAGCAGCCAATCAACTTCATTATCCAGCTGGTTGGTTCCAATGTTCTCATTCTCAAGGCACCAAATGGCAAATACATGATAGCGCAACAAAGCGGAGACTTCAAAGCAACAGGGGAAGATGCCAAGACTGCCACAATGTTTCTTTATTGATCAACTTTAGAAGATCTGATCTTGAATCAAAACCAACACGTTAAATCCCCGAATAAGTCTATATGAATAGCTAGAATAAATTATATATATTGTACTATAAACCTCTTCCTCTCTTTACTGATAACATTTAGTTAAGGACAGCCATTTTGATGGGTAGCAATTGATTTACAGTTATTTAGCAAGAAAATTTTCAAATTTTCCAGTTAATATTGGTGAGGTTGAAATCCCCTTCTAATATAATCCTATTCCTCTCACACCTGTGAATTGTCTACATATCTGGTCCTCTATTTCCCTCTGACTGTTTGGAGGCCTGTGGTATAATCCCAGCAAAGTGATCACGTCTTTTTTATTTTTAAGCTCTATCCATCATGCCTCATTTGAAGTGCCTTCTAAGACACCCTCTCTCATTACTGTAGTGATGGTCTCTTTTGTCAATAATGCCATAACATTTTTGCCACATGCATCAATAGGACAAGAGAGCATTGCCACCCCCACTCCCCCCAGTGACAGCAGCAAAGCATTAAGAAGCAGAACTGTAATAACATACTGTGCCTCGGGTGAATGACCATGTCCAATATAAGAGACCTGTTAGCAGAAATTCAAGTTAAAAAACACTTTCTTCTCAGCTCACCCGGATTTAGTTCATGTAATTGATCCTGAGGTCGCAGAAATAGCTGCAGTGTTTTGCTTGCTTCTGTTCCTTCCTTAGTACTGTCCAGTCTGTATCTACTATGGGATATCTTACAAATGATTACTGTGCAGTCAGGTAGCAGTAAAGTCAGGCTCGTTCCCAATGATACTTATCACCAACTAACAATGACTGCTATGGGTATGCTCTCGCTTTCCGGATTCTCTTCCACACGTCCAATCCAGCCCTAATATCCCTTCCTTCTTTCTCTTTGTCTCCACTATTTCCTTCCCGCAACCATCCTCTTCTGCTCTCTTGGGGTAAAAAAAAGATAGATGGTTACTTTGGAAGTAGTGGGGCTGCAGTGAATAACTGGACTCACCCGAAGAGAAAGCAAGAAGCAGATACGTTGAATAAACAGAACCAGAAAGAGGAGCAACGCTTAATACAAACGTAGATTCAACTCAAAAAAGAGAAATTCTAGAAATACAGAGCGGATCTATCAATAGCTGCAAAGAGAAAAGAGTACAGGTTAATACTTTTGGCACATTTCCCATGGATGCAAGATGACTATTAAATTCTCTTAAAATCACAAACCAGTCACATTCACTCTGGGGAAGGATTCGTTATGTGGAGTTGGACTGGGGTAATCACAGTGAGAAGTCTCACAACACCAGGTTAAAATCCAACAGGTTTATTTGGTAGCAAAAGCCACTAGCTCTCGGAGCGCTTGCTGCCCCTTCATCAGGTGAGTGGGAGTTCTATTCACAAACAGGACATATAAAGACACAAACTCAATTTACAAAATAATGGTTGGAATGTGAGTCTTTACAGGTAATCAAGTCTCAAAGGTACAGACAATGTGAGTGGAGAGAGAGTTAAGCACAGGCTAAAGAGATGTGCACTGTCTCCAGACAGGACAGTTAGTGAGATTTTGCAAGTTCAGGCAAGTTGTGGGGGTTACAGATAGTGTGACATGAACCCAAGATCCCGGTTGAGGCCATCCTCATGTATGCGGAACTTGGCTATCAGTCTCTGTTCAGCGACTCTGTGCTGTCATGTGTCATGAAGGCCGCCTTGGAGAATGCTTACCCGAAGATCAGAGGCCGAATGCCTGTGACCACTGAAGTGTTCCCCAACAAGTTCTCTTCCTGTTGGGGAACACTTCAGCGGTCACGGGCATTCGGCCTCTGATCTTCGGGTAAGCGTTCTCCAAGGTGGCCTTCATGACACACGACAGCACAGAGTCTCTGAGCAGAGACTGATAGCCAAGTTCCGCACACATGAGGACGGCCTCAACCGGGATCTTGGGTTCATGTCACACTATCTGTAACCCCCACAACTTGCCTGGACTTGCAAAATCTCACTGACTGTCCTGGCTGGAGGCAATACACATCTCTTTAGCCTGTGCTTAACCCTCTCTCCACTCACATTGTCTGTACCTTTAAGACTTGATTACCTGTAAAGACTCGCATTCCAACCATTATTTTGTAAATTGAGTTTGTGTCTTTATATGCCCTGTTTGTGAACTGAAATCCCACTCACCTGACGAAGGAGCAGCGAACGCTCCGAAAGCTAGTGGCTTTTGCTACCAAATAAACCTGTTGGACTTTAACCTGGTGTTGTGAGACTTCTGAAGCATTCATTGCCACATGTAATTCATTACCTCAGAAGGCTGTGGAGGCTCGGTCATTGAGTATATTTAAAACAGAGATAGATAGGTTCTTGATTGGCAAGGTGTTGCAGGGTTCTTTGGAGGCTAGGTATCGCCAAAACTTCAGCCAATACAAAGAGTCACAAAAGCCAGTGTCTCGGTTTAAAGACGTATCTTTATTAACCAACGATCGAAGGGAGCGATAACATTGATCAGTCCAATGCCTCTCAACAGAGAAGGCTCTGAGCTTTCCAGTATAACTCTGAAGTTACACTGCACGGATCGATCAATTATACATTTCTTAGTGTTCCCACCTTTTATTAGATATGATCAAATCATCTTCAATATAAATCAATCATTAATAACTGTCACATACTTTAGCCAATTGCATTCTGGCCTCTAACATCACGGGATTTCATTGATCCGTAGAATCCGGATGCTTCCTCCCCCAATTGCTAATGCTTCTTCCTCTGTTGCCTAGTAACCCCTGACGCTAAGCTATAAAGGTCAAAGTTAAGGTTCCCAAAAAACCCCTGCTACGTCAACGACCAAACGAGACAGATGTACATTCTCATGTGTGAGAAAGGACCTGTCTTATCTGGATAGTGTGAAAAACTCTATTCATAAGTAACCCTGAGAACCTTACTGCTAACAACTTATGCTGATAAGAACTTGCATATTCTGAGGTTTAATTGTTTCCAAAGAATGTGGTTCTGTCTAGTAAGGCTTTATCCCATCATCCTTTGCAGCAGCCTGCTCTTGGCTAAAGTGCACAATTACTTTATAAAATACAGTTAATACATTTAAAATATCAAAATCAGAAATACTTGTTCAAATCTCATTGTCATGTGCCTTTATGCAGTTTCACTGTTAAACTATTAATCTGATCTGAGGATTACTTATTGCTAGTATTTTATTAATGACTTAATTTCAAATAATTAGGGATTATTTGAAATTTCTCTAACCTTGGGATTTTCTCCCCAACATAAGGGGATTAAAGGTTACGGAGAAAGGTGGGAGAATGCAGTTGAGAAACTTGTCAGCCATGATTGAATGGTGAAGCAGACTTGATTAGCCTAATTCCGCTCCTATATCTTATGGTCTTATGGAAGCAGAGCTCAAGACCAAGGTCAAATGTGGTAGAAGATGTATCACAAGTTTAGAATTTTAAAACTAACGACTTGAAGAGCAATTTTTTTTTCATTCGTGGGACATACGTGTCACTGGCTGGCCAGCATTTATTGCCCATCCCTAGTTGCCCAAGGGCAGTTGAGAGTCCACCACATTGCTGTGGCTTTGGAGTCACATGTAGGCTGGTCTGGGTAAGGATGATGTGGAGATGCCGGCGTTGGACTGGGGTAAACACAGTAAGAAGTTTAACAACACCAGGTTAAAGTCCAACAGGTTTAAATAAACCTTAAATAAACCTGTTGGACTTTAATCTGGTGTTGTTAAACTTCTTACTGGGTAAGGACGGCAGATTTCCTTCCCTAAAGAACATTAGTGAACCAGATGGGTTTTTCCGACAATTCATGGTCATCTGTAGATTCTTAATTCCAGATATTTTTTATTGAATTCAAATTCCACCATCTGCTGTGGCAGGATTCAAACCCGCGTCCCCAGAACATTAGCTGAGTTTCTGGATTAATAGTCTAGTGATAATACCACTAGTCTATTGCCTCCCCATCATATTGTGTGAAAGCTTGAAAAACGCTCAGTTGGTATGATTTTGTCTGAATCATCTGATCCTGGGGTCGAGTATTTTAACAAAGGTGTTCACCCACAAGGAAGCCACTAGGAGTCTCCACACCTCTCAGGGATGGATCTTCAGCTCAGTTTAGAATAAACGGTTCCGCCGCCAATAGTGCGCCACCTGCAGGCTAGGAAGACCATTAGCCTCCAATCACTGGTCACTGGGCAATCAGAAGCAGACACACACACAGCGCTAAATGCGCCACCTGCAGGCTGCGATGCCTCCTCTCACCGGTCGCTGGGCAACCAGGGAGCGCGCGCACACACACACACACACACACAGCGTTAAAGTGTGCCACCAACTGGCTGGGAAGACCACAGGCGTCTAATCACTGGTCGCTGGGCAACCAGGGACCGCGCACAGCGGAGCAAGGTAGTGAGACTGAATATGGAGAGCGGTTCAGGTAAGCACAGCAGTTGTATATTGCTGTTAAGGGAAGAGGTTTAAGAAGATTAGAAAAGGCTGCCCATTGGGCAGAATTCACAGTTATGGTGCAACTGAGGAGAGCCGAGGAATAGATCAATTTTCCAACTATATTCGTGACCTATTGAAAGGGAAGTGGTAAAGGAACAGGAAAGTTGATTTGGGAGCGAGATGGGTATTTCCCAAGGGTCATGCACTGACTCCTCCAGAATAGAACTGCTTTCTGTCTTAAAGTTTATTTATTAATCACAAGTAAGGCTTACATTAACACTGCAATGAAGCTACTGTGAAATTCCCCTAGTCGCCACAGTCCGGTGCCTGTTCAGGTCAATGCACCTAACCAGCACGTCTTTCAGACTGTGGGAAGAAACTGGAGCATCCAGAGGAAACCTATGCAGAAAATGTGTAAACTCTACACAAACAGTGACCCAAGCCAGGAATTGAACCTGCGTCCCTGGAGCTGTGAGGAAGCAGAGCTAACCACTGCGCCACCGTGGTGCCCCACTCAGTCTTGAGTGTTTCAATAGGATTATTATTTGAAAATGTATTATTTCTTCATTCCCCTCCAACCACTAATTTCCTCTTGTCTGGATGGGGTGGTGGTTTCATGGGTGTCAGGTGTTCTCTTTTCCCTAAGTGACCATTTTGTGTTGGTTACATGCTGTAGTTAATGTAAATAAACAATGCCTTGTTAATTGTATAATTTGTCTGGCATAGGTATCTCAGAGAGTTCAAATAGTTCAAGTTTAATTTATTCTGTGTGTTTTATATGAAAAACCAAATCTGCACATATCTTCATTCCTTTAGCTTGATAATTTACCTTTCCTGGATTTTGGATGGTCAGTCATTTTCAATTACTGAACACTGCATATAGGATGGGACATACAATCAACAAGCCTTGGCACCCTGCGTGAATTACACATTCACTGCTAATCATAAAAATATCCTGATATATTAAGAGTCCTTCCTGAAATATGGCAGTTTTTGATGGATTCAAAAGGAAGGTTGTTTTGTTTGAATTTGCAAGAATTCAGTCCACAATGTATGGTGCATTTTGAAAGTTGTAGTCTGTTAGTTGGTTTGAGCCTCTTCATTCAATGGTGGGAAATAAGTCAGATTGATAAATCTGAGAAGCTCCGGGCCGTTGAAATCTGGGTGCAGAAAGAGATGTAGGTCAGAGGAAACGGTCCATGAACAGAAAATACCAAAGTCACAATATCTAACGATAGTGAATTACAAACAAAACCAGATCATAGAATAATAGAAGCCCTATAGTGCAGAAGAAGGGCATTTGGCCCATCGAGTCTGCACCGACAACAATCCCACCCCAGGCCCTATCCCCACAACCCCACACATTTACCTCGCTAATTCCTGTAACCTACACATCCCGGGACACTAAGGGGCAATTTAACATGGCCAATCAACCTAACCCGCACATAGTTGGATGTTGAGTCTTCCTTTTGAATGGATTTCTTCAGTGTTGGCTTAATATCAGTTAAACTTGTTAGCCTTAAATTGACATAGACTAAAAATAATGCAGCAGTAAATAACACATTGGGGTGAATTTTCCTCTACTTGTGTTTGGGTATAAATTATAATAAATTGTGTAAATGAGACCAGGTGCCTAACTTGGAAGAAATTTGGGCAGGTAGGATAGAACAATACTTGTTGCAACTGTGCAATCCTCCACGTCCACATTTTCTTTATGTGCTGCACCCTGGTGCAAATAGAAGAAGGTCTGTTCCATTGTGTTTTACGTGCTATAATGACCCTACCTGGATATAAATCAAATGAATGCCCTAATATTGTGAACTTCCTCATAAATGTTGCAAACCTAGAAAATTTAAGTCAATCAAAATTGCTCACTGCTATATATTTGTGTTTATTCTTATTGGCTTATTGAGCTTTACTCTATTAATGTATTCACTGGAAGTGATGTCTTAAGTCCCTACCGCAGCAAACAGGCGGAGAAGAAGCGACCTTGTAAGAGAACGCACACCTGTAAATAAAGCTCTGTTGTTTTAAACCTTCCGTGCTCCCTAGCATCCTTCTCCAAAATACAACACTCACCACCATTTATGAGCACAATACCACCGCCCGCCCCCCCCCCCCCCCCCCCCCACCTCTAAACAACCCAGGACCTGCACCTTGTAATCTTTGACTTGTTACAACTTTGTGTTTTAAAAAAATGCTCACATAGAAATCAGGATGTCCAGTTGACACTGGCTGCATGGTAACCCAAACCAGAGATAATTGAAGGAAGGTAATTTGGGAAAACTGCGAATGCATGTCACAGATAGTGTGACATGAACCCAAGATCCCGGTTGAGGCCGTCCTCATGTGTGCGGAACTTGACTATCAGTCTCTGCTCAGCGACTCTGTGTCGTGAAGGCCGCCTTGGTGAACGCTTACCCGAAGATCAGAGGCCGAATGCCCGTGACTGCTGAAGTGTTCCCCAACAGGAAGAGAACACTCTTGCCTGGTGATTGTCGAGCGGTGTTCATTCATCCGTTGTCATAGCGTCTGCATGGTCTCCCCAGTGTACCGTGCCTCGGGACATCCTTTCCTGCAGCGTTTCAGGTAGACAACGTTGGCCGAGTTGCAAGAGTATGTACTGTGTACCTGGTGGATGGTGTTCTCACGTGAGATGATGGTATCCGTGTCGATGATCTGGCACGTCTTGCAGAGGTTGCTGTGGCATGTGTGGTGTCGTGGTCATTGTTCTTCTGAAGGCATCTCAAGGCGGCCTTCATGACACACGACAGCGCAGAGTCGCTGAGCAGAGACTGATAGCCAAGTTCCGCACACATGAGGATGGCCTCAACCGGGATCTTGGGTTCATGTCGCACTATCTGTAACCCCCACGACTTGCCTGGGATCGCAAAATCTCACTAACTGTCCCGGCTGGAGACAATACATATCTCTTTAACCTGTGCTTAACCCTCTCTCCACTCACATTGTCTGTACCTTTAAGACTTGATTACCTGTAAAGACTTGCATTCCAACCATTATTTTGTAAATTGAGTTTGTGTCTTTATATGCCCTGTTTGTGAACTGAAATCCCACTCATCTGATGAAGGAGCAGCGAACGCTCCGAAAGCTAGTGGCTTTTGCTACCAAATAAACCTGTTGGACTTTAACCTGGTGTTGTGAGACTTCTTACTGTGTTTATCCCAGTCCAACGCCGGCATCTCCACATTATAGATTGCTATCCAGTAATTGCTTCCTGGAAAGTGAAAATGTGTAGATATTGCCTGAGGACAGCATCGGGCTCAATTGTAATACTGGCCTCAATTAAATCAATTGAATAATACTCAGGAATGAGCAGTTCTGTACATTTCTGTACATTTGCAATTTGCATCTCAGTTGTCATCTTGGGATGAAATAAAACAACATGGATGGTTTAGGATAAATCGCAGCAGGTCTGGCAGCATCTGTGGAGAGAGGAACAGAGTTAATGTTTTGAGTCTATACGACTCTTTAGAACTGAAGAGAGGGAGAAATGTGATGGATTTTATACTATTTGAGAAAGGGATTAGAGCAAATAGAAGATCAGGAATCGGTGGGAGTTCAAGAGAGATTTGACAAAGATATCATCGACAGGACAAAGGGAGTGGTGATGATAGTTGAAGAAGGAAAAGGGTTAATGAATTTTGTACCTGGAATATATCACAAACATAACCCTTCCTCATGGCTGATCTCCCCAGGCTTATACTGCTCCTAGCATCAATATAAATTATTTATTCATGTTTTCCTTACTTATTCATGTCTTTCATGCTTTAACTTTCATTTCCATAAAGACAGATAGTTAAATGTGAATGTTATTTTGCAGACATTGCAAACCTTACCTGTTTGTACTCGCTAAACATAGTTAAACAGCTGCAGATGGTAGAGTGCGATAACGGCTGTTTGACAGGAGGACTCCTGCTGGGACAGCCGCGACCACACCAGTTACTTCACTGAAGTAGCCGCCGGAAAAGCTGTGGGTCATGACTGTACCGATGACTGCGTCGTGACTGAAGCTGCCAGACGAACTGCGGGTCCTGGCTGAAGCCGGGGGCTGCGTCGTGACTGGAGTCGGAAGCGTTGAGGGTCCTGACTGATACCAGAGTTTGCGTCGTGACTGTTGCTGGGAACCATGATGTATAAATACCCACACTTATTTCTGTTCAGAGAGAAGTTTGGCAGACCGCTTTTTAGGAACCAACTTCTCCCAAAAGCTTTTGTAATAAAGCCACTGTACTTTGACTCACTAACAGTCTCAGAGGTATCTTTTTACCTACAACAATAGTGTTAAAGTCTAAGGAAGGTGTTAATAGTGGTATGAAGGTCATAGCAGAATGTGTTAATAGTAAAACAAGGATCAGTGCTGTCTGAAAGCAAAACATAAGAACAAGTTATAGACTGGCTCAATTTTCTGATTTTGGGGTGGGAGGGGAATTTTTTTCAATGATCGAAATGGAAGAGAGAGTTAATGGACTGAAGTTCATAGAATCACGACAATGCAGAAGGAGGTCATTCAGCCCATCGAGTTTGAACTGCCTCAGCATCTTGCCTTATCCCCGTTTTCACCAAGTTGTTGAACTCAATGTGAACTCCAGAAGACTGTAAAGTGCCTAATCGGACAATGAGGTGTCGTTCCTCCAGTTTTTGTTGGGTGTCACTGGAACATTGAAGCAGGCCTGGGACCGAAATGTGAGCATGAGAACAAGATGGTGAGGTTATAGAAATGTTCATAGAGTTGAAATGACAAACAAGAAGATCAGGGTCATGTTTGTGGACTGAACAAAGGTGTTCCACAAAGTGGTCACCCAGTCTGTGTTTATTCTCCAAAATGTAAAGGAGACCGCATTGAGAGCAACAAATACAGTAGACTAAATTGAAAGAAGTATAAGTGAATCGCCGCTTCACCTGAAAGAAGTGTTTAAAGCCTTGGATGGTGAGGAGGTAAAGGGACAGGTGTTACACCTTCTGAGACTGCATGGGAATGTGCTGTGCGAAGGGGATGAGGAGCTGTGAGTACTGGAGGAGTGAACCAGGATGTCACGGAGGAAATGGTTCCTATGGCATGCTGATAAGGGAGGTGAGGGGAAGATGTGTTTGGTGGTGGCATCATGCTGGAGTTGGTGGAAATGACAGAGGATGATTCTTTGAATGCAGAGGCTGGTGGGCGAAAAGTGAGGACAAGGGGAACCCTATCATGGTTATGGGAGAGAGGGGAAGGGGTGAGGGCAGAGGTATGGGAGATGGGTCAGACACAATTGAGGGCCCTGGTAACCATGGTTGAGGGGGTAGGGTGTGGGGGGGGGGGGGGGGGGGTAGGGTGTGGGGGGGGGGGGTAGGGTGTGGGGGGGGGGGGGGGGTAGGGTGTGGGGGGGGGGGGTAGGGTGTGGGGGGGGGGGGTAGGGTGTGGGGGGGGGGGGTGTGGGGTGGGTGTGGGGTGGGGGGGGGGTGGGTGTGGGGTGGGGGGGGGGTGTGGGGTGGGGGGGGGGGTGTGGGGTGGGTGTGGGGTGGGGGGGGGGGTGTGGGGTGGGGGGGGGGGGGTGTGGGGGGGGGGGTGTGGGGTGGGTGTGGGGTGGGGGGGGGTGTGGGGTGGGGGGGTGTGGGGTGGGTGTGGGGTGGGGGGGGGTGTGGGGGGGGTGGGGTGGGATGGGGGGTGGGGTGGGATGGGGGGGTGGGATGGGGGGGTGGGGTGGGATGGGGGGATGGGGGGGTGGGGGGGGGGGGGTTTGAACCAAGGCACAAACCTTGGTTCAAGATTTCCATCACATTTTTACCTCCCACATTTCTACCTCTACAGTTCCTACAGCCTCGAAACATTAACTCTGTTTCTCTCTGTTGAGTTTTTCTAGCATTTTTGGTTTTTATTTCAGATTTCCAACATCCGCAGTATTTTGCTTTTATTATTCTGGGTGCTTTGGAATGTTCAGCCTGCTGTTGTGACTCTATTCTGGGTGTTTGTGGTGATTGTTTTCATTCTGATGATGCAGGTAAAGTTGATTCTGAAGACCTGCTGTCCAGGAATGGAGATACGAAGGAAAACAAAGAGACAGAAAAGCCTGCAGAGGAGGTACAGTCTGTGTCTGATTACATGTCCATTTTCACCAAATTTTCATTAGAGTGGGTCAGAGGTTAAAGCCAGCAGATAGGTTATAGCTGTCTCACTGACATACTATTCAATTTCCCTGGTAATATCTATACACAAAGCTGAAGTTCTCATGCTCTCTATCTTTTGATTAAAATTCATGTTTTAACACCTCCTTAAGAGTTGGGATTTTTCTGGTACAGTGCCAGTTTTCAAAGATCATAGTTTTATTTTAATGTTGCAACTCTTTCAAATAATTTTAGGTGGTTTTAGTAGCTTCATATTCTGCTGGAACTGTCTCCACAATTCACTGACTGATTTACTCTCATCTCTTTTGTTGCCCTCTCCCAAGTGTTATTCATCTTTGTGTTTCCTCTCCCTCCCCTGGTTGTTACCCTTCTAACATTTTCTCTTCTGTTTGTTCCCAGTCACCTGTTCTGTTTCTCCCTCAGTTATTCGCATCTTTGTCCTGTCCTTTTTCTTCCTACTCCAGTTACCTGCCATATTTCTTCCCTGGTTTTTCCCCTTCCCCATAATTTGAGTGTGGTGATTGACCTGACTCTAGAAAACCCCCAAATGAGGCAACTAACGGACAGGAATGTCTTCATTGGGAGGAAGCAGAAGAGTAAGGGTTACCTATGGGTTGCATGTAATTATAGAATGTGTATATTTTGTAATGCCTGAGGTAGAGACAAATGGAGGCAGGCTAGAAGCCAATGTTCCATCAAAAGGGAAGTTCTATCAGTTACACTGTGTCCTTAGAAGACAGCTTGACAAAGAAGCTTTCTGTTCAAAATGAATCCTGAAGGTAAGATTGCTTCATGAGAATGGATTCTCAACATGGGACTCTATCTAAATGGGTTTGAATGAGGCAGTGATGGTGTTAAAACCTGTTTTCTGTTTTATTGGAAGGATGTAAGGACGGTGGAGGCAAAGGATTACGTGCTGTTTGAGACTCTGTGTGACACTGTCCTATCATCACTGGCATTACTGCAGGGTGGCATCACTGAGGTACTCCTAAAATTGTGCAATTCCATTTCTTCACAAAGTGTATATATCTCTGATTTATTTTTTAATTTCAGTGCCTTATAAAGAGCTTTAACTTTTCTTGTGTACATTTTCTCCCATTCTCCTCACTCTTACTGGCGTAAGTGGATTGCTGATTGTTAGCAGCTTAGCTCCTCAGCTCCCGTGAACATTATCCAGTGACTCCTTTGCAAGACGCCCATCTGTATATGTTGAGTTAGGTCCAGTGATGCTCTGCCTCTGTTGAATAGCCTACTTACAGTCATCGTGGGGTCCTATATGAAGTCTGGCCACTATGTCTGGAGAGATGGATGAAACCCTTTACTTTGTTTACCAAGAAGACAAAAAGAAAGATCTTCTCCATAATAAAGGAAAATTGAAACTTCATATTGACTTTATTGTACATAGTGGAATTCAGCAGAACCGTAATGCTGCAAGAGAGATACACGCCTATTGTAACAAAAATACAGCTTTTTTTTGTTTCTGTTAGGTGATTTATTTGTTATTTTATTGTTGGCCACAGTACTCATACAGATTTAAGACCAGGTAATGACTATCTGTTTTCTGAAGACTAGGCAATTTGCATTGCAGTGTGACCAAATTTTACACATCAGACCAATACAAAAGATATGTGTTTCTGAAGAATTGCTTATAGCAACATAGGACCAGGAGTAGGCAGGCCATTTAGCCCCTCGAGCCTGTTCTGTCACTTGTGCCTGACCTTTCACTAACTTCACATACCCACTTTTGCCCCATAACCCATTAAAACGTTTGGTGAACTAAAATCCATCAATCTCGGGTTTTAAAATTAAGAATTGATTTAACATCAATTGTCATTTGCAGAAGAGTGTTTTAAACTTCTATCACTCTTCATGTGAAGAATTGTTTCCTAATTCCACTAATTCCCTTGGAATATACAAGTTGGTTGCTCAATTTATACCTGGATAGAGACATGATACCTTCAAAGTATTTGACAGAGATAAATGATTTGTCTGTTAGTTGGCTGTCTGACTCCGTTACCTTCATCCTTTGAATGTTATCTGGCTGAAAGTTCTGCAGCTCCAAATTCTAGTGTGTGCCTTGTAAATTATGTGTGCAGACATGTATGGGTACAGTTACTTTAGCATACTGCCTGATGCCTCTAAGTTTCCTTTGCTTTGGGAGACTCCATTCTCAGTGACCACGATCACCAGTTTAACCTCTACATTGATCACAGGATGACCACCTCCATGAAATAAAGCACCCACCCTTGTCGCACCTACTGCAGCTGGATGTCTAAGTCTCCATCATCAAAAGGAAGTGTTTTCATCCTCAAGTCCATTATTCTTGCCAGGAAAGGTTTAGTTCAGACAAACCAAACAAAAAGGTTCTTATTTAATGGAAAGCAGCAGCGTTTAGGAGCAATGGCCTTGCTGAACTTCCCACCTCAAACATGCTACTAGCGAGGACACTTGTGTCTGTTTTCCATACACAAGGCCAGCCTTGCAAAGTTCACTGAAGCTAACAACTGGCACAAACCTGTCAATGCCACTGCTATCAAAATATTGGGGCTTAAATTTCAGTTATACTTTTTGAACGCTACTAAACGGGCTAGATTTCCACCCCTGCACCATTATGGAGCGTAAATCAGTATCAGTTATTCATTGCTTTTTCTGGTTTTCCAACAGCTTCTGGATTTCAAAGATCAACTGATGAACCATGCCCTTCCCACCAACCTCTTAGCCCATTTGGTCATTACCACAGGGCGGCTTTTCCGCAGGTAATGCAAATATCCACACTATGTTGAGGTCAAGCTCATTGTACCACCTTACACTCATTCTTTCCCAGGACTCAAAACTGTTCTAACTCCTGTCAGCTGCCTCCTCGTCCTACAACCTAGAGGCTTTTAAACCTCCCAAGCTTGACATTGGATAACTACAACTTCCTGATGTACCTTGCTCTCTCTCCTAATCTGGAGTCTTTCATATTGAGCATTAATCCTTCTTAATTTCTTAATTAAAAAGACAAGATACCGCTAAGTAAAGTGTGTGTTTCCTTGAACTTTGAATACACTTGGTGCTGCTGTTTGTTGCTGCTGTCATGGTATGTCATACTCGTCTGTCTTGTGCCATCCTCACACATGCACTGTAGTTCATCTGCAACCATCCTTCATCTAACAATGCCTAGGCAAACCCCTCTTTCTACTGACACCTACTTTTCTCTCTAAAAGAGGCCCCTGTAGCTTTTCTGCTCTGATCAAATAGTAGAAAAACTGATATGTTCTTTTCTGGATGTCATGTTTTAGAGTTCTTTTGATTCTTGCAATTTCTTTTCATTATTTCATGGGATGTGGGCATCATTGGCAAAGCCAACATTTGTCAGTTATCCATAATTGCCCTTGAACTGACTGGTTTGCTAGGCCATTTCTGAGGACAATTAAGGGTCAACCATGGTGTTGTGGATGTGGAATCATATGTAGTCAGACCAGGTAAGAATGACAGATTTACTTCCCTAAAGAACATTAGTTTTTACGACAATGATAGTTTCAAGGTTACCATTATTGAGACTAAATGTCAATCCCAGTTTTTTTAATTAATTGAACTTAAACTTCACCAGCTGTCATGGTGGAATTTGAACCCACTTCCCCAGAACAATAGCCTGGGCCTCTGGATTACCAGCCTAATGACATTACCATAACATTTACCACCTTTATGGTCTGTGTGTGGAATTTTTGGCATACATCTTAGCATCTACATTTCAAAGTCTTTGATCTTTATTTAATGTCCAGGTTTCTAAGGCACACATGAAAGTGGAAAGAATGTAGCATTTTTTTCTCATAAGTTTGAGTTTTCTTGTTATTAACACATCCTTCATCATCACAAGATTACTTTTGCCTATCTTTATTCTTCTAATTTCGGCATAACATTTATCATGTGTTCTAAATAGACAAACTTATCTACTTGTTCCAGGGTGACACCATTCATTTGAATGTGCCACATCTTTATAAAAATCCATGTGTTAAACTCAGGTAAATGTTCAATGTATAAAAGTACACTGTCTGACATGGTACTGAGCTTTTCATAGCAGGAAATTTTGAAGCTTAGTTTCATGTTCAATATCTGATCTGTGCTGAGTTAGCTGATTCCAGGTAGGGCAGCTTAAGAAGCCTACAATTGGCCTGATTTGATTTGATTTATTATTGTCACATGTATTAACATACAGTGAAAAGTATTGTTTCTTGCGTGCTATACAGACAAAGCATACCGTTCATAGAGAAGGAAGCGAGAGAGTGCAGAATGTAGTGTTACAGTCATAGCGAGGGTGTAGAGAAAGATCAACTTAATGCAAGGTAAGTCCATTCAAAAGTCTGACAGCAGCAGGGAAGAAGCTGTTCTTGAGTCGGTTGGTACGTGACCTCAGAAGGAAGAAGGTGGAAGAGAGAATGTCCGGGGTGCATGAGGTCCTTAATTATGCTGGCTGCTTTGCTGAGGCAGTAGGAAGTGTAGACAGAGTCAATGGATGGGAGGCTGATTTGCGTGATGGATTGGGCTACATTCACGACCTTTTGTAGTTCCTTGCGGCCTTGGGCAGAGCAGGAGCCATACCAAGCTGTGATACAACCAGAAAGAATGCTGTAAAAGTTGGTGAGAGTCATAGCTGACATGCCAAATTTCCTTAGTCTTCTGAGAAAGTAGAGGCGTTGGTGGGCTTTCTTAACTATAGTGTCGGCATGGGGAGACCAGGACAGGTTGTTGGTGATCTGGACACGTAAAAACTTGAAGCTCTCGACCCTTTCTACTTCGTCCCCATTGATGTAGACAGGGGCATGTTCTCCTTTACGCTTCCTGAAGTCAATGACAATCTCCTTCTTTTGTTGACATTGAGGGAGAGATTATTGTTGCCTCATCAGTTCACCAGATTCTCTATCTCATTCTTGTACTCTGTCTCATCATTGTTTGAGATCTGATCTACTACGGTGGTGTCGTCAGCAAACTTGAAAATCGAATTGGAGGGGATCATACCTAGGCTAGGAAGACTAAATTTATACTCCTCTTCACTAACCTGAGAATTCCAAAGGAAGATGCATTTGTATGACTATCAAGTGAGGACAAGGCCAGGCTTGACTATAACATTTCTATATTAATATATTGGGATAACTCAAGTAGAGTCCAAAATGGATGTGAGATGGTCCACTTTGCCTGCCTGGTACTGCTGTTGTTTTATAAGTGGCATTTTATGGCATATGCTTCATTTCCATTCTGAGGGGGGTAAGGCCTCATGCAAACTCCCACCTTCTGCCTCTTTTCTATGACTGCAGGTTTTTGGCTGTTGCTTGGTGCTCCTGCTCATCCCATGCTTCCAGCCACAATAACATTCCAATCATTGAAGCCAAAAAGCCAACTTGAAGTTTGCCAGAAGCCCCTGGTTAAAATTCCAATGTAGGTTAAGCCAGACAATATTTTGGAAAGTTTAACACCCAGGATCCCTTTAAAAAAACATTGTAAATAGACCCACCCACCTGTGATTTTTGGGTATCTTATCGAACTGATTGGTAGCATACTAAAGTTGTTGAAAGTTGTATCTGAATTTATAAACAGCTTAGAACTCTCATTGCATATATTGAATTGGCACCTACAAATTTCAGGTGGCAACGTTAGACATCTGGGAGAGTGCCTGACTCAAAATGACAGTTTCTGCATGGAACAGACAAACATGATTGCAACTCTACTTTCAGGATCCTAGTGCTTGTATTATTGTCTTTAAACAGGCTGGCATCTATTAAAAAATATCCCTTGCTATCCTCACAAATAAAGAATGACCATTTGGGTAAGATACTCGAGGGGTATGACATCTATTGAATGAACTCTAGTTTTAATGGGTAGCTTTTTGTAATTTGTTTCTTTTTTATTTAACAACTATTGGCTACCTCCCCTCAGTACTAGATTCTTCCATAGAAGATAAGGGAACCAAATTTCTTCGCTTTTGTGCCTGAGGTACATTTATTTTCCAGATGTAAAACAGAAGAAAAATATCAGTTACCTGTGACTCTGAATCTCAAGGATGGAGTAGTGTGCTTGTGTTTCCTGCCTCATGTCTCTCCTTAACATAATTTGTACCTTAGAGATAATCAAGGGCTTGATTGGAAGATCTGAGGTAGGTCATGAAACAAAGTTTGGAGCATAAACAGGGCCAGCATAATGAACGCCAGAGGCAGAAAGTCAGTGGCAATTACTGCTGAGCACAATTAACTTTCCAGCCCTACACTGACCCAAGCCTCTGTCCAGGAAAAGGACTCTTTGTCAGACCTATGTATATGACCTGAATCTGGATTTACAATGAGGCTCAGAGCAGATCATATTCAGTGCACTAGAGTTCTCTGTCTGATGTTTACCAGGGGACCTTTGAAAGAAAATAGGCTCAATAAATGTGTTAGACCTACGGGGTTGTCTGTGAGCTGTGGGATGCAGCTGACTTTTTTTGTTACTGTCCATGTTCCCATTTGGAAGGAGATATATTTCAGATCTGTTGTACATTGAAATATACTTTTATCTGCAAATATCCAGTCCCATATGTTCATCCTCCTCCTTGCATCCTTGCTGTGTTGAAACCAAGAGTCATTGCACTAATTAATTAGAGTGCATTTTAATTGATAGATGGAAAACTGATGATGGAGGTTAGCCGTCCTTTTTATACACTAATTAGATTTCCTTTACATTATTTGGTATTAATTTCTATTGACTGCGCTGTAAGATGGGTGAGCCTGCTACCACTCACTTTTCCAACTTTTGATACAAATGAAAATTTGCCTCATTCTCTATCAGGATTTCAAAACAATGGAATACTTTCTTAAATCTTTTTCATACAGTAAACAAGCCTTCAAAACCCAAGTTTGGCATCGTCCACTTTTTGATTTACCTCATTTTAATCTTCTTTAAACTTTACTATGGGCCCTTCGCTGTGAGTCTTGACCCTACCACTTGGGTCACTCAAATAAAATCAGCTGAATGTGGCAGTGACGAGACTGCAACTGGCCATGCAAGTTTCCCCCATAAAGTTAATTAGAGTTTGCCAGACAATGCTAGTTAGACAATCAAGATTTACAATCTCCAAGGAGATCAATAATGTGAAAGAAACAAACTCTCGAAAGGACCACAATGAAAGAAATAGATGGGCAAGATTTCACTTTTCAGATCTTTATTGTTCCAATCCTTTGTTGTTTTCTGGAAGGACGAGTTATTTCATGAGCTGGCAGGAGTTTGTTCACTTCCCTGTTTTCATTCTCTTGTTTAACATTCATCCTTTTGTTTTCTGATGGCGCAGTGTTTCTGACTTGTACACTCCAACCACCGAGTTGATCCGCCTTGTACGTTTCTATGCTACTCCATGGGAACAGAAGAAAGAAAACCTGGAGTTGTTTTATGCAGATCGTGAGAGGTACGGATGCTTGTTTTCCTCATAATGGAAAATGCACCTGGTCGATAGCTCCTTTGGTGGACTGGTGGGTAAAGATATCACCCCTGTTTGACACTGTGCAAGACAAACTTAAAGAGAGTAAATGCAAAACTGTAACATGCTGAAAATATACAAGACAGTTGGTTAACAACTCTGAACCATGTGGTTTAAAGATGGCCTGGAGACAAAGTTGCAGGCCTCACACTGCCAGTTCAAAGGCAGCAGAGCAGGAACCTCATCTGTCTGAAGTTTCACAAATAAGGCCACTGCCCACTACAGACTACCAGCTGAATAGCACCATGCTATTCTAAAATGTGGTCCAAAAGACAATACTGTTTTTCATGTCTGCTCCCAGTGGTGCAGGTGGTTGCTACATACTAAAAGATTTCTTTTTAACATTTCAGGAAAAAGCATCAGCTGAGTATAGCTGTGAGGCGACTACAGCTACTTGATGGTCACGTAAGTTTCCTCCATAAAGGTTTTTCCCAGTTGAGGGCGAGTTTGCCAGATAATGCTAATTAGCCAAGCAAAGCTGTTACAATCCAAGTCAAGACCAGTAACATGAAAAAAGCAAACTTCCAAACAGCTGTTTTGCTGTTTTGAATGTTTTCCCATGGGGTTTGCTGAGTAGGACTTGATTGGGTTGATTGAAAATAATATCAAGTGACTGGGTGGAGCTAGGTTTACACAGAGAATTCAAACTCAGTTGCTGTATGGAAGTACAGAGAGGGGAAAGAAGTCTCGAGACTGAGATCTGACAGAGAATATTTCTGAAGTTTTGTTGCTTGAGGATATATCTTTCTGAGAGTCTGCTATACGAGAGTCTAAAGGCAGGCGTATATCTGGATTTTTGTCCAGAGATGTTAAAAGGCTGAAAATCCAGCATCCATGAAAGCATATCTACTTTTGGTGCTAACTGATTCTGAAGAAGGGATTTATGTCTGTGGGGATACTGCTAAATTGGAACAATAAAGATGGATAACTATTAAGAATTATATTTTATCACGTTTAAGTGTTTTAATTGGTAAAAGTTAGGCTAATTATTTCTGTTATATCCTAACTATGTTCTTCAATAAAGGTTGTTTTGATAAAAGCTTCCTAGTGGGTCAATTGAATCATATGTGGAGCGACGGACCTTACGCTCATCCTAAACCCAAAATCAAAAGTAAAAGTTGGGGTCTAGGTTAATTTCATAACATACCTTGGAGTTTCTGATCTGGCCCCTAACACTCAGCCCAATCATCTTTGACCATGTGTGTGAGGACACTTTTGTTGATCAACCAGGTATAATTTATATGACTGTTAAGATTACATATTTACATAAGTAATATCCTTTGTATCTCAATGCTTTTATATGCCAAGTTTCATTATCTGGTAGAGAAAGACATTCTATTCTCTCACAAGCACTTTATTCACAGACAGTACTCAATGTCTCGTCCTTTTGATGTGAGCAAGCACTTTATCACTTGACATAAACTCCCAAAACCCCTCTACCTTGGTATCTTTTTATACTGTGCTCTACTATGTCTTCTCACTTTGTCTTCGACAAAGAAGGGTGTCTATAAAGTCAAATGTAAGTAAACATGGTTAAATGTTGGTTCCTTTTAATCAGCTTCTAAGAATTTGTATTCTTGTTCATAACCTAATAATACACCATGTAAAATATTTTTCCTCATGTCGCCATTAATTATTTCGTTAGTTATAATGCAGACCCTTGATGAGCTGAGCTAAATATCACTAAGGCCAAAATTTCTCAGAGGTTCTGCCAGTTTCACTGACTAACCTTGGAAACACACAATCCATGTGGAGACTGATAACTTTTAGAAAAATATTCAAATTTCCAGTGGCTGACTGGAAGGATCACACAGTAAGGTTTCAAGTTTTAAGACTTTTACTGTAAAAAAAGTTGAAGGTAACATTGTCTAATTACTATTCTGAAGGCATTATATACTCTAAACTACAGAAAAGGTCTCCCATTGACTCTCATGGTAAGGGTTATCTTGGGTCCCTCCCTTTAGCCAAAGCTCAGTGAATCTTCCAACCTCCTTCAAATCATCATTAACTTGTTTTCTTCAATCTGAACACAAGCTCCCACCCACATTCAACATGGCGAAGAGTAGGGAGGCTGCTTCTATTCGTTTGCTTGCTTCCTCTCTCAGATTCTTGCAGACTGACTGTGTCTGCGAGGCTCAGGATATCTTTGGAAAATCTACAACCCAATCCTATAATGGCTTTCTATTGACTTTTCTCTTCCTGAAGCCAATCCCCAATGCAATGTGAATCGCCTGAGCCTTGTATCTAGGGAGAAATGCTAATCGGCTATCCTTTGGACCCGCAACATCATTCTATCTTGAAATTAAATGGATAGGTTCAAGTATAACTGTTTGGAAAAACCTGACATTCCTAACACTTTCCTGTAAGACTTCAAGACTAACTGACTACCCAGAGTCATCACAGATACCTTGGCCATTGTCCACAAATGAGCAGCTTCTTCCCAGTAAATTAATCTGGGCTTCACTGTCCCCATAGCAACCAAGCCACCTAGAGAGGTCATATAACGCCATGGCTCCATTTTATCTTAAGGTAAACAGACAGTCCCAAAACATTACAAATTTGGTAACTAAGGGAGAACATCTGTTCACTCCCTACAAGGCCATGTTGTTGGAAGCACAGAGATAGGGATAATACATGCAAGAGGTCCACTCCAGCAGCTTGGTTGGAGCACAATACATCTCTGGGACTCAATATCCCCAAGTGAAGTGAAGCATAACCAGCCTTCAAGTGGATGAATGTGAGCCACACCAAATTGAACCTAAAGCCCTAAAGGAAAGTAAGGTACTTTTTCAAAATAATTTGCCAGATGGGCCCAATGTTGGGCTGATTTCAGGATATGAGGTGAAGGCTTGAACAGAATCACAGAATACTACAATGCAGAAGAGGCCCTTCTGCCCATCGAGTCTACACTGGTGCATGAAATGCCCTGACCTGCCCACCTAATCCCACTTGCCAGCACTTGGCCCATAGCCTTGAACAGAAATAGGCTTACTGTTGGAATTCATGGAATGGTCCAGTTTCTTCATTAGAGACAGAAAAAGATCTTTGTTTTTTTATTGTCTGTATTTGAGCTCGGGCCAAGCAATGAAAGAACAGTAATTTAACAACGGCTACTGTGGGTTAGATACTCATACTGTGAGCTTACCATTTAGAATAACATGAACCATGTGTGCCCCTTGAATGGTTCCATTGCCCTTCATTATTGTTGTGCCCATTTTCCATGAGAAAACAAAAGAATCATGCGTCCTCCTGGGGAGCTAGACACCCTGACACAGTAATAATTATTATGTTCTTCCAGTACTTTTTGGTAATCTCTCAATTTTCTCTTTTATTAAGGCCAGATGGATTGCTCGGGAACGCCAAATTTTGAACTGGGAGAAGTTGTTTGGAAAGTTGATGGTATGTGATTTTTGTAATTTTGTGTCGTACACTCAAGACAGTGAAAGGCCTGACCTTAATCTGGGTCTGGGGTGAAATTTAGATGTTCCATTCATCCATCCAAACTGGAATCCATTATTTCAAGCAATCCAGTATCTGAGCCAGTTTGGTTCACATTGCTCCAAAGTGCAAATGATGAAACTAAACTGTACAGTCTGATAGTATTTAAAGCCAATAAACATGTAGTAACATTATGCACTTTTCAAGACTGAACAAGCCTTTCCTTTTGATCCTGTGGCAATCTATCTCCTCTCTGCAGACCGCAAAGACCCATGGACGGCGGTGGAAGTTTCGGGTAGAATATCTGAAGAAGAAAGACACATTAAGGTAGGCCGAAGCAATCTGACCATTTAACAATCATTACAGGCCACAGTACTATGGTGTCTTAAAAATTAAGATGTTTTCTTGTTGCTGTTACAGCCTAGAATCACAGCGGTTCACAGGGAGTCCAGCTCCGGCTGAGACGCAGGATGGAAAGATTGACTCAGGGCTGCATGTTGTATCTAAAGAGGCAGTAAGTGAAATTATTTAATGATAAAACTGAGCTAATTATCATTGACCTTCCTTGTCTAACTGTAAATATCCCATTTCAGCCTTCGTCAGTGTACGAGTTGCAAAACCAATGAGTTTTTCTGACCTGTCCTCCATTAAATGAGAGTACCACCCCCACATCAAGGCATCACAATGAGTTCCCTGTCTTGATCAAAATGATGTGGAGATGCCGGCGTTGGACTGGGGTAAACACAGTAAGAAGTTTAACAACACCAGGTTAAAGTCCAACAGGTTTATTTGGTAGCAAAAGCCACACAAGCTTTTGGAGCTGCAAGCCCCTTCGGGGGCTTGTGTGGCTTTTGCAGCTCCGAAAGCTTGTGTGGCTTTTGCTACCAAATAAACCTGTTGGACTTTAACCTGGTGTTGTTAAACTTCTTACTGTTGATCAAAATGAACCAGCAGATTAACTGATTGCAACAACATTTTCACATCCTTGTAAGCTTTCTTTTGTGCTGACTCCCACTTCCATTTGGTTTCTTTGAGAAGTAATATAGAGTGGTGATAACACAGTTGAAATATCTAGCAAAAGCTTTCCATAATAGTTCACCAGACCCAAAAATGATCTGAGCTCTGACACATTCCTTGGATCTGGAGCTTCCTTAATAGCTCAAACTTTCCCTTCCACAGGAGATGAGCCTTGTGCCGTGATCATATGATCTAGATACTCCACACTTTGTGCCTGAGAAATGCATTTGCTCCATTTTAGATGCAGTCTCGCCTCTGAAAACCTTTTAAGCACCTGATCCAGATTGCTGAGGTGCTGCTTCTCAGTTTTCCCCGTAATCAAAATGTCATTCTGCGAGATGAGGAGTGATTTCGAACAGGTTATCTATCCATCATTGTTTGAAAGATTGACCGACTGGAAGATACCCAAAAATCAAATGATTGAACAGACTTTTATGCATGTTAATTGTACCGTACTGCTTAGAGTCCACCTCTAGCAAGAGTTGTTAATAAGCATGGCTTGCATCAAGTTTTGAGAATAACTTGTCTCCAGCAACAGATAAGCATCTAATTTGGAAATTGGATTAATGATGAGTTTATAATCTTCACACATGCACACTGTACCATCATTTTTAAGGACAGGAACAATTGGTGCTGTCTAATGAGAAAATTGAATAGGCTCAATGATCCCAAGCCTTTGTAATCTTTCGAATTCTTCCTCAACTTTGTTTTCATAACTTAGGGCAATGTTCTGGGCTTGAAAAAGCAAGGAGTAGCCCAGGACCTATGAGTAACTTTGCTGTAGTACCCAGTTCACCCATGAAGACTTCAGGATACTTCTTAACCACATTCCCAGTTACCCTTGAGTGCTTGATATCACCCCACTTCAATTAAATTTTGCTGAGCCAGTTATGCCCTAGCAAACTAGGCCTCTACCCTATTGCCACAAGGAGGCATTCCCTTGCTTCTTGTCTTGTATACAATACGCACTTCCAAAGCCCCGAGTAACAGAATGGACTCGCCAGTGTATATCCAAAGTTTGATCTCTGCCGGCGTAAGGGCTGGTGCTTCGTTAGAGTCCCAAGTCAACTTGTAGGTTTCTTCACAAGTTACAGATGTGGAGGCTCCTGTGTCCACCTCCATCTTGATTTCCTTTCCATTGACCACCACTGTAATACAAAAAGGCTCTGCTCGCGCCTCATTTACATTGAACATATTATAAGCTTGCTCCTCTGCCTGCTCTGAGCTGTCTCTGTGATGTGTAACTGATTGAGGCTTCTTCAAATTTACATTTTCTTGCTCAGCCTTTGCCTTTCTTTTCACACTCCTGCATTTCTTTACTAAATTACCCTTCTTGTTGCACCGGCGACAAACAGCATCCATAAATTTGCAAATATTCGCAAAATGTGGCTCACAAGATCTAAAACACGCCACAGCTTTCATCTTCTTGTTTGCAACCTCTTTCTTCCCTTGATGCAGCAACCCCACCTGGGCACCAACATTAGCTTTAAGGATATCTTTAGCATTATTGGCAGCCATTTCCATGCTCTGCAAAATTTTTAGAACCTTCTCAACAGTCAGTTGGCTTCACCCAACAACCAACGCTGAATGCTGTCCTCTTCAATGTCACAGACTAATCTATCTCTGAGCATATCTTCCAATACTGCTCCAAACCTGTATTGTTCTGAGAGCTGGTGCAGTTCTACACAAAGTTAGCTACCGATTGACCTGCCTTCTGAAAATGACTATGAAACTTGTATCTTTGGACAGTTACCGAAGGCTTTGGACTGTGGTGATTTTGCACAAGTGCAACTAAATCTGCAAATCAAATGTCCCTTGGCTTCTGAGGTGCAGCCGGATTCCTCATCAACTTGTAGGTTTTTGCCCCCACACACACTCAGGAGAATTGAGCATCTAGTCCTTGCTTCTCTCATCAAACCCACTGATGGCCCTGAACATATCCAGGATACTCAACCACTGCTCACAATGCAAACTAGTATTCACTGTGCACAATCCCGTGTTGCCACGGTGAATGTCAAAAAACTTTGTTTTTTTCTCTTCACCGTTTCTTCCTCGTCACCAAAAGATATGGTAACTTGAACCTACAATAAAGGTAGTTGAATGCATTGTCAAGAGAACAATCTTCTTTCTATAATGAAGTTTACTAATGGCAATAACGTAGCAAGTAGTAAGAACTACAAAAACAGGAGCAACTAGCAACATGCCTTGCTTGCAGAACAATCTCTTGCAGACAAGGCCTGCCAAAACCTGTGCTGCCAAAGACATCGCACACGCATGCGCAAATCCACTAAAAGACATTAGTAGTACATTTACATAGACAGATGCTACTACCACACTCGGCAACAGGATAGAAACCAGATTCAATTGTTGGTCTGTCTTCTGTTATCCAATTCCAACCAGAACAGCAACTGGGGAACTAAAATTGGCCTGAGCTACTCCTTGGATGTAAAGGCGATAATTAGCCAAGATGTTCATCATTGACGTCAATCAGCTTCCTTAAATCTACTGGAAAAGTTTATACAATTGTTGGAAGAGTTTTCTAATTCTTTCATCAGGTTCACTAATGTCCTTTAGGGAATGAAATCCTCTGTCCTTACCTGGTCTGGCCTACATGTGACTCCAGAGCCACGGAAATGTGGTTGACTCTTAACTACCCTCTGAAATGGCCTAGCAAGCCACTCAGTTCAAGGGCGACTAGGCATGATGGCCAGCCAGCGTCACCTATGTCCCATGAATGAATAAAAAAAATGAGAACCACTGACAAGGCCAGCATTTTTTGACTATCCCTAATTGTCCTTGTAAAGGTGATAGTGAGCTGCCTCTTTAACGACTGCAGCATATCTGGTGTAAATATGCCCACAGTGCTGTTAGGAAGGTAGCTCCAGTTTTTTGACTCAGCAACAGTGAAATATCCTTGGATATGTGTTGTTCTAATGGATGGGCGGACCCACCAGAGGTTGCGGCACAGTAGTATACAGTCAGGAGGGAATTGCCCTGAGAGTCCTCAACATAGACTCTGGACCCCATCAAGCTTCATAGCATTAGATCAAACATTGGCAAGGAAACTCCTGCTGATTATCATGTGCTGCACCTCCCACTTCGGCCACCCTCAGCTGATGAGTTAGTACTCCTCCAGATTGAACATCAGATAAAGGAACCGCTGAGATGGCAAGAATGTACTTTAGGTGGGGAACGTCCATGTTCATCACCAAAAGTGACTCAATAGCATCACTAAAGACTAAGCAGCTGATGTAACTGCTAAACTGAGTCTGTGGCAGGTGGTGAGGGAACCAACAAGTGGGAAAAATATACTTTACCTCATCGTCACCAATCTGCCTGCCACAGATGCATCTGACCATGACAGTATCAGTAGGAGTAACCACTGCACAAGCCTTGTGGAGTCAAAGTCCCCTCTTCACATTGAGGATACCTTCTATTGTGGTGTTTGACCCTACCATCATGTTTAACGGGATAGCTTTCAAACAAATCTAGTAACTCAACATTGGGCAACCATGAGGTGTTGTGGGCCACCAGTTGCAGCACAATTGTACTCAACCAGAATCTGCAATTTCATGGCCCAGCATATCCCCTACTCTATCATTACCACTAAGCTAGGGGATCAACCCTGGTTCAACAAAGAATGCAGGAGGCATGCCAGGAGTCAAACCTAAAACAAGGTGTCAACCTGGTGAAGCTACAACACAGGACTACTTACATAACAAATTGCATTAGCAGAAAGCGATAGACAGAGCTAAGCAATTGCACAACCAACAGATCAGATCTAAACTCTGTGATACTGCCAATTCCAGTCTTGAATGGGGGTGGACAATTAAACAACTCACTAAAAGCAGGCTGCACAAATGTCTCCATTCTTATTGCTGGGAGAGCCATGCACATCAGTGCAAAAGATAAGGCTGAAACATTTGCAACAATCTTCAGCCAGAAGTGCTGGGTGGATGATCCATTTTGGCCTCTGGAGGTCCCCAGCATCAAACATGCCAGTCCTCTGCCAATTCAATTCACTCCACATGATATCAAGAAATAGCTGAAGATAGTGGATGCTGCAACTCTTCTAATTTTTGCACGTTTCCAAATGTTAGTAAGGAGGACTTTGCAGGCTTTACTGGGCAAGCTGTGCCATTGTTGTTCCCAGTACCTAGATTAATGTCAGGTGGTCCATCTGGTTTTATTTTTGTTTTCAAGTGTATTTTGTAGTGGTTTGGTACAACTGAGTGGCTTGTTATGTATTTCAGAGGGCAGTTAAGAATCAATCATATTGCTTTTGTTCTAGAGTCGTAAGTAGGGCAGACCAGGTAAGGACAGCAGATTGACCTACCTGAAGGATATTAGTGAACCAGATGGGTTTTTATGACTATCTGGTAGTTTCTAGGTCTCAGATCCTCCGGTCTTGGGATAGCTGGAGACAGGACGTACTCCCAAGATGTATAACAGGACCCCTTGGAAGTCCTTTAACACTCTCTCTGAGGCAATTGTCCAGGAAGTTTGAACTTCCAATGAACAATTCCACTGTTCCCTGGGACTCTTCGAAAAAGTCTCCAACTTTGAGTTAGAGTCGAAGACTTTGGATTGTTCTGACTTAATTACTTGAAATGTTGGACCAGAAAATTTTTAACTCCTCAGTAACTGCAGATCTGGCTCTCCAAACACTCGCACCGACCCATCAACCCACCTGACTTAACCCCTACCACCTGGCCTCCCTGCCCCCATTACCCCTGACCCCACCTGATTATCCCTCACCACACAATAAATCCTCCACTCGGCATGAGAAGTTCCAACATTGACCAGAAGATTTGGGCCATGGCCACCCTTATAGGGACTAGCTTTTAATTCCAGATTTTTTATTACGCAGTTGAATTTAATTTTACCAGCTGCCGTAGTGGGATTTGAACATCTGATCCCAGAGCATTAGTCAGGGCTTCCGATGCCAAGTCTAAAAACGATTTCTTTGGATCCCTGATCAGAATTGGTTGTGACATTAGTTTCACAGTCAAGCCTTGACAGCACTCATCATCTTGGTTCATGCATCAGATATGGTAGTTTGACAAAATAAGAGAGGAATGATGAAAATTGAATAAAAACTATTAAACTAACATAAATAAAACATGGAATAAAGTCAAAGTTTCAAGACCAACAAGAGATACAATTTTCAGCTGACTCAAAAGGCTGACATCATGAGTTTGGTATATGTGAGGCATCCAGTCATCTTTTCTGTCACAGACATCTAGACAAAAAAACTTCCTCTGCATGGAATATATGACAGATTTTGTGATGTATAATGAATAAGCAGTTTGGCATTGTCCCCTTGAAGGAATCTCGACAGAGCCTGATTAGCAGTGAGGATCAAGAGACTGATACAGAGGAAAGAAATGAAGAGGAGGAGAAGGAAGATAGTGACTTGGAGGAAGCTGAGGTGCCGACAGAGAAAGTAAGTAATTTTCAGAACCCAAAGAACTTGTACAGTCTCTTGATGTACTGAATAAAAAGAATAAAAAACTTAGATTAATATAGCTTCTTTCACAACTTCATGATGTCTGAAATGTTGCACAATCAATGACGGAAAATCTCTGTTGTAGTGCAAGAATGCAGAACAGCCAATTTGCAAGTTCCCACAATACAATAAATAACCAGTTTGCATGTTTTAGTAATGTTGGTTGAGGGACTACTATTGACTAAAGCACCACTCTTGCAGCTGTATGCCCTTAGAGAACAATAAGACCTTGGCTTAAAGCCCCATTCAAAGGAAAGCACCTTCATCACTACAGCACTCAATTGGTACTTTAGATTATGAACTCATGTCTCTGATTTAGAGGTGATAGAGCCAAGGCTGACATCTGAAGACAATAAACCAAAGGGATGATAAGGTGCTTGGCCTGCAATGAATTATCTGATCTCATCTGGAGTGGTAGCTGAGGTGCTGTAGTTAGGCCCAGCTTCTGTGAACCAAAGAGGGGCAGGGGAACCAACCAGTACAGGAAAGTGGACACTGAGTGACAAGAGGATTGGCTTGTCACTATCTCTGTTTACATTCAACAAGACTGCATGTATCATGTAGGCAACAAGTATGCAGGACTGGTAGGATTTCTCATCAGGAATGTTATCCCCCACCAGACCCATCTCTTTATTGATGTCAGGCCAGAAGAAGTGGGTGCAACAAATTTTGATGATCAGTAAGAAGCAACAGAGACCCAGCAGAACTGGGTCCTGTCACAAATTATAGCCTCCCATTTCAAGTATCTTGCCATCTCAGGTCCAAGGGTCTGACAATGATATGTCTTTCTGAAATAAGACAGTAACCTGTGGTCAATCTTTAAATTACATATTTGAAAATCCTGTATTTTCAAACCATGTCAACAAAATTGTACTGTTTGAGGTAGAATGCAGTACTGCTTCCATCATAGTGGTCATCTAATGTTAAATCAATATAGTTGAATCAAGTCAAAGTAAGTTCACATCATCAATACACTGATCCTAACAGTAAAGCAACACTAAAGATGTTGCACTAAAAATATGCTCATCCTGACATTGACAGTCTCATTCAACTCTGCGTGGCTTTCCTGCCTTTTACCAGCCTTACTCTTGCTTGTTTACCTTTCTCCACAGTTCCCATTGAAAGGTGAGGGTGCTCTTTTAAAGAAAGACACCATTGATGGAGAAGCGCAGACTGAAGGCCAGACAGAGGAGCAGGGAACCTGGACAGGTGACCCTCTCTGCCAAAGGTAAGAAAGTCTGTACAGAAAGAGCAATTAATTTGTTAGTGACCATGGAACTTCCACATGCATTTTAAAAACTTTTATCCATCTAAACAAAGAGGAATTTCCATAGAGCTTCACGTGTCTTTTCCTCTGCTGATTAAACATCATTAGAATTGCACAACATGTATCTCTCATCTGGCTGGTTAAAGAGAAATTTGTTTTCTTTACATGGGAAATTACCAGTATCCTGTTAAATCTACAAGAACTCTGTAAAGTTTCGCAGTGTGTAACCGTTATCCTGCTGGATAGACAGAAGCTCTGTACAGTTATGTGAAATGTTTTCTTTCCACATTATCGACTTCTGCTTTTAAGAATACTCTCCAAAATCCTTATGAAAGCTTCAAGGTTCTCTTCCTAAAGTTGTCTGTCTCTGTATTGTTATCTAATTGCTCAAGAGTCAACAGAGCTCTCAATAGTCAATAGGCTTTGAACCTGTTCCAGGCTACTAACTGGTTTTATTCAATTGCTGAACACTGAGTCGAATATAAGGATAAATGCGTTGAGGCTCGCCACTTGGAGCAGAATTTTATTTAATTAGGATGCTGATCAAAGATTCAGATGCGGAAGTTTATACACCCCACTTGTGATACTCCTGATTTCCCAGGGTTTAATTCTAATGATCAGCGATGAGGGAGTGTGTGAATTGGATCCACATCTGGTTCCCTGATTCATGTTCCATTTGAAAGCGACTCTGTAGCAGAAGTGAGGTCTTAGAATGAGAGCAAGAGGTAAATTTTAAGGAGTCTCAATTTTAATGAACATATGCACCATTTCAAAGTGTTTTATATGGTCCCTCTCATGACGGACTTTCAATTGATTGTGGAGATGACCTTCATTTCCTTTAGCCTAGTTTCTAATGTGCAAATGTTTCTTTTGATCAGATATCTCTGTATGACATTGACTAAATTTTATGGCCGCTTTGAGCACGGTCTATCCTGCTTACTCACTTATCGACAAAAAGGTCACCAGATACAGCTTATCCAGGACCCACAGCTTAAGCAGAACAAAAAAGCACAGAAACAGGTCAAAATAAGTGCAGGTAACCAAGGTAAGATTTATGTCACTATATTATAAAGAATTGCTTTCAGGGAAATTTAATGACTGTCTTTACCACCCCTGGAGCAATGATCACTGAGTCTTAATGATATACACATCCGAGTGGTTCTCAGATGATTCAGTGGGTTATATTCGGTGTAATGCACAGCCTTATGAACTAAAAGCATTCATACCAATAATATTGATGCTTTTTAACTTAAACCAACATTTAATCCCTGTGTTGGTCAGTGTTTTAGAGGAAAGATCAGCATTTGTTCAGTGGGATTGGAGGTTTCCTTTGGTCTACAATGGTATTTGGTTTATAAGAATTTACTTTAGCAACCATTTTGTGCAGCTTCTCTTTATCCGCACAAGGCTATTTGTGCCTGTAGCTCATCAAATTATGTTTCCATATATGTACTCCAGATTGAACTTGGACATCTTTGTATATTCTGTGATCACATCAACTTCTGTAATATATCTCTGTCTCTCCCAGTCCTCTGTGCACCTTGATTCCACTTTTTAATACGTCCTGGTGCCCAGCTCCTTGCTGAATTAGTTTAAACTCTCTCCCACTGCAAGCTTATTATTATCAGCTCTGTTCATGGAATGCATCCATCTTGAAGAAATCCATCTTGCCACATAACTGGTCTCAATGTCTCGAGTCTGAAGTCCTTTCACTTGCACCTTATTAATTACAGTACATTAACTTGTTATATATGAAGATTTTAGGAGGAACAAAAACAATTTTAGGAGAATGGTTCAGGGATGAGAGACTTCAGTTATATTGCTAGATTGGAGAAGCTGGGGTTGTTGTCCTTAGAGAAGGTTGAGAGGAGATTTGAAGAAGGTTCAAGAGAGGTCTAAACAGAGTGGATAAACGGTGGAAGGGCAGAGAATCCGAGGACACTGATTTCAGGAGATTGACAAAAGAATCAATGCTGATATGAGGAATTTATTTTTATGCAGCGACAGGTTAGGATCTGCAATGTTTGCCTGAGTGTGGTGGAGGCAGATTCAATCATGGCTTTTAAAAGGGAACTGAATAAGCATGAAGAAAGAAAGTTTGGAGGGCTGTGAAAAAGGAATGGGACTAATTGAGTTGCTCTTGCAGAGAGCTGGCATGGATACAATGGGCCAAATGACGACCTCCTGTGCTGTAACCATTCTGTGATTCTCTAGCTCTTAGCACTGGTAGTAGTCCACAGAATGAGACCTTTTGCGGACCTGCTTTTTAACTCCCTCCCTAACTCCTTAAACTCTTGACTGCAGGATGTCAACCTGCTTCCTTCCATAGCTCACTGGTTCTGACATAGACCTCAACTTCTGGCTCTTATTCTTTCCCTTGTTCTGCACTCTGTGATATTCCTTACCTTGGCACCAGAGGGGCAACATAGCATACTGGTCTCACATAGATGGTAGCAGGACTGCATGTATGTACCCTTGGCTGTTGAATCTTCAATTACTAACCTCTTGTGAGTGTAATGTGAAAGAAACTGTGGAAATAGCATTAACAAAATGTAAATGGAGAAAATAATATTCCACTGAATATTACATGCTGTTAGCCCAGTGCTACACTCTGATTGGGTTTATGACACTCATTTAATGCTAAGTTCCAATTTTTTATGTTAACAGATCTGCCAGTCACTGGGTCCACATCTGGAATATTAAAAACATCAGAAGCAGCCAAGAGTGATTTTGCAAAGTCAGCTGTGGAATCTGTGCTGACTGGGTAAGTGATGCCTTTCACCCACACCATTTTCCTTACTGTTCCTCTAAACTGACTCATGCAGGGACACAATTCCAGGTGATGGATCTCACACAAGTGGCTTTTTTCCAATTATGAACCTGGACAGTAAGTATTGACTGGATGTTTATCAATGGTTGGTATCACAGCTTAACCCAATCCTGTCCTCAGCTGTGGGAGACTTTTGATCTTCGGCTTTTGGGTGCAGTTCCAATTATATAATAATGTCCATTGTAGCCATTATGACAGAGTGGACTTTAGTACACAACAACATTACTTAAAGCCAGACAGTATTCACCTAAGTCAGAGGGATATTTCACTCAGACAGTCTCTGAAACCCGTTCCTGGCATTCCATTTTCAAGTATACCAAGTAACCAGCAAGTGATCAATTATTGAGTCTCAATACAAGAGGGACATCTTCTGGTTCAGTTTGGCACAAATCATCAATTAGGTGGAACCACTAACAGTTGTTTTATCTTCCAATGTTGGAATCAAAGTTCAAGGTGTCTGCTTTCACTGTAGCTCTATGGAATTTGTTACCTCTGTCTTCCGTTCCCCTTGCAACCTACTAACTTTTAAAACTCAAGTTAGGTATCACCTTATTGCTATTTCTATATCTCTCATCTTCAATCTTTGGGACATATTGCATTTAGACCTTCTCACTTTGCTTTCTCAAGAAAAACTTCCTTTGGTACAAAGCAAAAAAAATTGGAAAATCATAACAGAAATGCTGTCTGGCGGCAATTGGATACCAGAGATATAAAACCATTGTTTTCTGACTGGTGACACTGTTCATGATTTTTATTTGTACCTCAGTACTCCAGGGGCAAAATTTGAATTGCTGATGTCAGGAGGAAAGGAAGATTCCTCAATGCTGGAAGTGTTGCTTTACCGCAATCAGGAAGGAGTGATTGCTGAAGGGGAGTTCAGATTGCCACAGGTAATAATGACACATGACTGTTTTTCTACTATTTTTCATATATTTCTTGTGAATTTTTGGCCACCTCATTCTCATAGAATCCTACAGCACAGAAGAAGGCCATTCGGTCCATCGAGCCGAATGGCCTCCAACAACAATCCCAGGCCCTATTCCTGTAACCCCACATATCTATCCTGCTAATCCCCCTGACACTAAGACAATTTAACATGGCCAATCATATAACCCACATATCTTTAGACATCGAGGGATGTGGTAGATCACATTTGCCACATTCTGTGTGAGGAACTCTTCGCTACATGGACTTGGAAGGCATTCAATACCAGTTGCTCTGAAGAGCACCTCCACAATGAACTTTTTTTCCTGCGGATCCTGGGGATTTTAGCAGAGTCTCACATTTAGTGACACCCAAATGCAAAAGGGACCATACACTGTTGCTCCTTTCAATGAGGCTCACCATTTCCTGAAGTTCACATGGATGAAGCAAGCCTGGCTGCCAGAGCTGTGGAATTCACCGCAATCTCGGGTTTCCTGCAAGAGCAGGAGCTATCGACTACACATGTGGCCTTGTGAGCTCCCTGGCAGCAGCCTGTGAGTTTTATTAATAGAAAATGATTTCACTGTCTGGACATCCAGTTCATTTGTGATCACACAAAGCAGATCCAGCATGTTTGTGCTAGGTATCCGGGGAGCTCACGTGACTCTTGCATTTTGAGTTATTTGCAGGTGCCAGGGATATTTGAGGGACCTTAGCACTTGGAGGACTTGCTCCTCCATGATGAGGGATAGCCCCGGAAGGCATGGCTAATGACTTCTTTCTCAGCCACAGAGTGCATCTGCGGGGAGATACATCGCTGCACAGTCTGTCACAAGAGTCTTAATAGAGCAAACTATTGGCCTCTTAAAGCTGCATTTCCGAAGGTTGGACAGGTCAGGTGGGGTTCTGAAATACTGACCATAGAGAGTGCCATGCATCATCATCATTTGCTGTGCCCTGCACAACCTAACACTGCAAAGAGGGATGTGTTGCTACAGGGAGACTTGAGGAACTGGATGTCTCAGTCGAGGAGGACTTGAAAGGGGATAACTCTGAAAAGGTGAGGATTATGACTAGCCACTTGAGGGTGCCATTGCATTGGCATGATGTGCAGATATGCCTGTGTCAACCTCATAGCTACAAGATTCCAGGAGGAATAAGGTGAAACATGTTTTCACGATCAAAGTTCTATTCAGGCTTCAATGCAGCGGACACAACAAAACCTTTATTCTTGACATCACAGATCAGGAAAGGTCATCAATCTCACTAAGATCACAGAAGCATACAAGTCACCTGCAGCCCGATGATAGGATCACCCTCGGAAGGCCTTGGGAGCGTGGTCACTGAATGTGTTTGGCACGCCACTTGCGCACCTCCTTAAGCGACTACATATAGTGTTGTCCTTTCAATGTAGTGTCAACAAGTCAGTGCGCATGGCAGCCTTTAAGCCATTATATACATGGATGCACTCACGGCAGCAGCTGAGCAAAGCAACGCTAACTGGAAAAACATTCCATCAATGGTTAGTGTTTGACTGTCTCAAGAGGGAGCAACATCCCTCCAAACGCCAGCTCACATGGATGAATAATGCAGAACTATCATTTTGCTACTGATCTCCAATATGCCTTCAGGCACCAGGATGCAGTGATATGCAACTATTAATCATGCATTTACTCCTCACCCTCTTCAGAGTCATGCACCCAAAACTGTGATTTACATTCACGTTGTCCTCACAGAGTAGCTCAGCAGGACAAACGTATGATTATTTATAAACACTCATGACCTTGCGTTCGGCAGAAGGATGTCCTGCATTGCTTTAATATTTGGAAGAGATGTGGCCCAGTCAGGATTGATAAAGCAATCAATGACAACTTCCCCCCTTCATACATCCTGCTGTGGATTCAGGAGAACCAAATGCCAAAGCATTGCTTTCTTGGCATTGTAGTCCTCTACACTGTCCATCTCACAAAGTCCAATCCTTTTTTAAAAAAATCCTAAGTCAATGAGTGCACAGTCATGAAATTGAGTTCCGTACTCTGCCTTTACAGAAGGATTCCTGATTACAGAAGGGTAAACATTCTACCGCTCATCGTGACAAATACTTGTTAAATCTACATTTTCGACACTAAAATGAACAGAGAACCTTGAGACTTGGGGAAGGATGAATGAACAATAGTGAAGAGCATTTACAGTGAATGAACACCCATGCCGCCATTGTGCATTCAAAACGTATTAATTTTTTGTACCTACCACTACGTCTGGGTGCAGTCCTGATATCCACAGCTAAGGCGGTGGCAGCCTGCTGATAGCTATGCCCTGTTCTCTGAGATGACTTCAGTGGGGTGTCCTCTGTGCCCTGAGGCTTGGAAGGCATAGAAATTAATACACTAATTTTTCACCAACACACTGTGATCTCCAAATACGAAGCAGGAAGATTTTGGTGCCACAATGTTTCGCTGAGTTGCTCCACAGCCAGACATTGTAGCAATACTGCCATTTCTTTATGCTCCCTGTTAATTTGGTTCCATCTTGGAGGAATTTGATTTCTGTTGGAAAATTGGTTACCCTGCAGTACTTCATCTAAATGTCCATTATTCATAGGCCCAGACACTAACTGTTGCTGGCTATTTGAACTATGGAAGAATTACTTGCGCACACACACAAACATACATAGAAAATAGAAGCAGGGATAGGCCATTCGGCCCTTCGAGGCTGCTTCGTCATTGATTATGATTATGACTGATCATCAAAATCAATACCCTGATCCTGCACCCCCCTATCCCTTGATCCCTTTAGCCCCAAGAGCTATATCTAATTCCTTCTTGAAATCACGTGACATTTTGGACTCTCTTACTTTCTCTGGTAGTGAATTCCACAGATTCACCTCTCTATGGGTAAAAAGATTTCTCGAGGCACCACCTTCAATCCCATGCCCTTTAACTTTGCATAGTCGTCTGCTATTGGAGACCTTGTTGAAAGCCTTCTGAAAGTCTAAACAAACCAGATCCACTGGTTCTCCCTGGTCAACTCTACTAGTTACATCCTCAATGAATTCCAGTAGATATTTCAAGCATGATTTCCCTTTTGTAAATCTATGCTGACTTTGTCTGATTATATCACTGCTTTCCAAATGCCATGCTATGAAAACCTTGATAATGGACTCCAGCAACTTCCCTGTTACTGACGTTAGGTTCACTGGTCTACAGTTCCCTGTTTTTCTCTCCACCTCCCTTTTTGAATAGTGGGTTTACATTAGCCTACATTACACCTATTCCTGCTGTAACTTGCCATTCAAAAGATACAGCCTGCAATGATCAAACTGGTTGATTTTTCTCCTCATTAATTAAATGGTGCCAAGCCAACCATACTGCTACCTGGCTGAGATCAGTAACTCAGCAAAGACTGACAATAAAACTTAGAACATTCTAGGCAGCTTAATAAAATATATAATTATTTTAAGTTTGGATTTAAATACAGCCTTACACAATTGGGCTTTTTGGCTGCAGTACTTGTAACTGAAATCAGTTGAAAGAATTTCAACCTAGTTTTGGGTAGTTGTGGGACCATAAGATTAAACTAAGAATAATATGATTGGCAGTCTCGCTCAACAATGGATGCCATTAATGTTACATTAATACAATGGAGGGTGAACTTAAGAAATGCTCTCGTGTAGATGGAGCACCTAAATAGCAATTGTAACTTGCCGAGGCATGCTTAAAGGAGCAGCTTAGAAACAAGCCTTAAACGAAGCTTCACTTAGTTTCCAATGCAAAATTTACCTGGTCTGATGCTTCACTGAACAGTATTAAGGAATTCTTGATGCTGTTGCCAGCCGATGCTGAACTGTGAATGATTGAAGGGACAGTGTGTTCTGCATTTAACTTGTGCTAGACTTGATCTAGAATAACATCTTGGGAGAATGTAAATAAAGCTTACTGCTGCTTGTGTTGGTGCCTCAGGGCAGAAAGTGGAACAATGAGGGATGTCAGCACTGCGGAGTGAAACAAGTTGATGAGCAGCATTTAATAAATGAAATAGAATGCAATTGTACCCAGGTAGAGAGGCTGATTTCCCCTACCTTGACTTCTTCTCAGGATCTACAGATGGAACAGAAACATGTGAGCAATGTAGAAATTCAACTTTTTACTCCTAAATCTTCACGCTCATCAACTAAAACTGTGGCGGCCCTATGCATCAGCCTCCATTTGGAGGAGTTGGAGGAATTAATGTGGAAGGACCAGTCCACTGAGGCTTGGAGTCTACAGGAGCTTGTCTTGGATGCTACAGGTAAAACTAGCTATGGAATATCATTTGAAATAAATTAAAAACAGTGCAGGTGGTATGTTAAAATGGCAATTAAATACTACCAGCTCACCACCATTTGAACTCTTGGCATTAGAACCAAAGGCAGGCAAATGGGGTCTCACAAATATTTAAATGTCTAGATCTAATGATGTAATGTGGGTACGTGTAGCTTTAATTTGAAATGTAAAAAATGTTCAGGAATGGGTCAGAAGGTTATTCTCCTGATCCTACAAGAAAACCTTCGGCATCTCTGTGCCAAGCTCCCACCACCTCCAACTACAATTGTCAAGAGTTTACCGTTCTAGGGACCATATTATTTGTTTCCTCTTGGTCTTCAGTAGCTGCTAGATTTTTCATTCCTGCAGGCAATGGGTGAGAGTCAGCATTGGGATATTTAAATGAGGGAGAAGATTGCCCAGGTTCCACAACAGTGCCATCATTGGGACTTCCTCTCAGTCCAGCTCCAGTAAATTGTGTGCATTAAGGTTACAATTGAGGCCAAGATGTTAGCCTTAGCACAGGGCTCTTGCCTCTGAATCTGAAGGTTGTAGGTTCAAGCCCCCAAAGAACGTGATCCTACAAGAAAACCTTCGGCATCTCTGTGCCACACACCCCAGACATACTCTCTTCTACCTTCTTCTGTCGGGAAAAAGATACAAAAGTCAGATCACATACCAACGGACTCAAAAACAGCTTCTTCCCTGCTGCCATCAGACTTTTGAATGGACCTATCTCACATTAAGTTGATCCTTCTCAACACCCAAGCTATGACTGTAACACTACATTCTGCACTCTCTCCTTCCCTATGTACGTTATGCTTTGTCTGTATAGCGTGCAAGAAACAATACTTTTCACTGTATACTAATACATGAGACAAGAATAAATCAAATCAAAGTCTACTGTGTAACAGTGGCTACATTTTAGAAGTATTTAATTGACAGTGAAATTAGTTGAAATGTCCTGAGGATATAAAGAATGCTATATAAATAAAAATTCATTAAAGTAAAAATAAATAAATAGAGGTTTTCTCGAGTTTTTCGGTATATGTACTGCTTGGTACATTATTGAGCCATTAGACCAGGATTATTCCAGCTTTGATCCCTGGTTTCAGTTGCGTTTTCTGATCTTGTCTGAAGCAATAGTAAATTGGTCCCTCAGGACTAGGTAGAATTCAGACAATGTTTATGCTCCTGATTGCTTTCCAGTGCTTCTGGATTAAAAGTTGGGTGAGGACAGGCTCTGGCTCTGTGATGCCCTCTGCAGTTGAGCAAGTGTATTGACACCCAAAGTTATTTTGACGGAAATGTGGTAACCAGCATCCATGGAACTAAAACCAGCAAGAAACTAGCGCCTCAATGAGAAAGAAGAATTAACAAACAAAATGAACCTTCATGTTTGGCATTTTCATTCTTGGCCCATGGCCTCTGTTTCTTCATTTTAAAAATTAATTATCTCAAAATACATGGAACTTACGATAAATAGCAGTAAGCAGAGCTCAGTTTCACTCATCAATCTTACATGGCAAGATCCTAATATCAGTCATGCGGTCAGGAAGAAAGGCTGAACATTCCCTGAAAGATGAGGATGGAAAATCATCTGAAGACACTTCAGGCGTGTGACTATTCTGAATTTAAAACACTAACTTCCTCTATAATCCTTTGTACCTGATTGTTCCACAGGGATAGACCTTAAGGAAACAAGCCGGACTGAGCTTGAGAGTTGCCTGAAGAGACCTGAGCTAAGAGATTGCTGCACTTCTGCCATGTCCTGGGCAGCCTCTCCTATAGAAAAACCAGTAAGTGCAATACACGTTTTTTCGGAAAGAGAAAATTAAAAATGACATACAAGTAACCAGAGATTCTTAATGCTGATCATTATCCAGCGATCTCGGGTGACAATGCTCATGTACAAATGTTCAATGAAAATTGGACTGGACTCGATTCTGATAGTTGAACAGCCTGATAGAATTAAATGTCTTACTGTATATTCTTGTCAGTATATAAATCAGCTGAACCCTCAAATTAGATTCCAACCTGTGACTCACTCCCATGTATCCATTATTTTCTTGTATTCTCTTGCACATAAGGTATGTCAGCACCATAACAACTCTTCAGAGTCAAATTCCGTCTCATCAGCTCATCAGTCAGGGTTAGAAATGAGCCAACATTCTAGTCTAACACAGCATTATGAAGTTAATCTATTATAATTTCTTTCTTTCTTTTTCAGGGCCTGGTTTCTGAGGAAGAAGTCCAGCTATTAATAGAAGAGCACAATCTCCAGCTCGCCCAGCTACAGGAACTGCATGAGTTAGTAATTGTGGATAACTACAATAGAGGTCCATTAATCTCACATCAGTGAAGGAAAAAGTAGATGCTTAATGCCACATTTGCCATCTTAGCTTTTAGCTATTTGTACTAGAACTAAGATAATTAGAGTGAAGATTGAATGGCGTAACAAGTTTTTAAAAAAACTATCTCCAGTAAGATCCAGGTTTGAATTCAGCTCAGCAAAGAATTTGATGTATCTACTCTTTGAGTGAGGCTATTCACCTCTCGGATCTGGGTTTAAAATAATCCAGAAAGAGTAAACCCAAGTTCTGCTTTCCTGAAGGGCATTGGGTGCACTTTTTATTTCTAGGACCTAAGTTAAAATCCATCATGAGTAAAGTTACTGCAGAGTTTGTTCTCTTTGAAAGTATGCTTTCATGGCTTGGCTTTGAAGGGTCCTAAGTTTTTAAAAATTATTCATTCAAGGCATGTTGTCTTCGTTGGCGAGGTCAGCATTCCTTGCCCATCCATAATTGCCCTTGAGAAGGTGGTGGTGACTTCCTACTTGAACAGCTGCAGGCCATGTGGTATAGGTACACCCACAGTGCTGTTAGGGAGGGCGTTCAGTAAAATGAGTTGGAATAGTGACTCCACAATTTCAAAAGGACAATACAGACACAAAGTCCTGATATTTAGTGCAAGTGGCACAAATTCAACAATCCTTTTAGTCTAAGCTGGAAGAGGAGGGAGGTTGGGGGAAGGAAAATGTTAAATGAGGAGAAAAGGATTCCAGCATATTGTCAGTGTTACGCTGTTCCTCATTCTTGTCATTTCAGAACTTTGAGAACTGGCTCAGCATTTGCATTTGTCAGATGGTCCTATATCCCAGCCTGATCATGCTTTGTTCTAGATTGAAGTTCCATATTACAAAGTGTTCTGCATAAACCTTATTCTAGGTTTAGACTGATCTTGATGCAAATTGTTCCATGCACGATGACATTTCGAATATATACTTGAAAGGAGCATTTTCTTCAGCTGCTAGAAGGAGCGCACACTCTAAAATAAGCTTTGAAAGTTAGGATATCTGAATGGAATCCACTTTCTTTACTGGATTCACAAGGATAGACTACTTAGGGGTCACCTCCATACCCAAATTCCTACAGCTGGGCAAACATTTAAATAAAAGAACCTGCTCCCACCAAATATCCATGGATTTGGATAAGTTTGACTAAGTGCCAGATTGCCCATCTCCTCCACTAGTAGCTATGAAGTAAGAAATGTTTGATAGGTGATGGTATATCTGTGTATGTGAGGATTATGACTAATACTACAGTGCAGAATGTCAAATCTAGCTGTCTGAAAACTGGACAATTTCAGAATGTGCCATGCATCAATTTTAAATGAAGAAAGTAATTCAAACACTTAACTGGACAATTCAATCAAGTGCTTCACCAGCGTGGTGTGGGACCTGACTAGTTATTGGTTTTGCTGCTTTGCGTGCAATCTATTCCTGCACTCCAAGTGACCCTTGATCCCACCAAATTTAGCTTGACCCAAACCACCCGACCCAAAATCTGGCAAGATCGGACCTTGGTCCTGAGCTTTCTGGTTTTGAGACACTATGGGGACGATTCTCCCATCCCGCTGTGCTGCTTTTGTAGTGCAGTGGGGTGGGAGATGTGAGCGGAGGCCATTTCGCAGCCTTCCTGCTGGGTGCCACGACTTCCATGCATCTCTGGCAGCTGGATTTCCGGCGCCGTTAGCTTTGTGCCAGAAATCGACACGGAACTGCATAATGTATACAGATCCTCATTTAAATGTTATTCAAATAGCATTGGCAGGCCGGGACTGAAGTCTCTGGGCATGTTAGCCTCCCCCTACCCCCACCTCCCACTGTCAGGCGTATTTCACTCCAGCGGGGTTTACTATAGCTCTCCACTTGTGGGGAGATGGTGGCCCGGCCCCACTGCAGTGAAGGGGGGCCATCGAGGTCAGGGGCAAGGGGAATTCCCCTGGGCATTGCCACCTTGGCAGTGCCAGCCTGGGCCCCTGGCACTGCCCAAGGGGCAAAGTGCCAATACCCAGGGGAAACTTTGGCACTTCCCACCAGGCATAGGGCCGTGCCAAGGTGCGGAGACTAATGGGGGCAGGGCCTAATGGGGATCGGGCCTCTGAGGGTGATCGGAAAGGTTGGGGGGATCCTGCTGCCACTCTGCATTTGGCTGAGTAACAAAAGAAGGGAGGCCAGCGATCGGGGCTGGCCATCAGGGTGGGGGAGGGGTCAGCCTGCTGGGGTTTACTGGGGAGGTGGGTTGGGACTGCGGAGTGGGGGGGGTGGGGAGGCTACCGTTGGGGGGTGGGGAGGGGGGAATTGGGAGATAGGGCTGCCGGTGGAGTGGGGTGGAGGGGAGGGGGGGTGAGAATCGAAGCTGGCCCAGACATGTTCAGGGGGGCCAGCGATCGGGCCGTGGAGGGCTTGCATAGCTGGCGATGCGGGAGTTGCCGTGCTGGCAAGCGATCGGGAGGCCAGCAGTGCGGGGCCACTGCACATGCACCGATCTTGGCACTGACAGATTGGTGCATGTGCAGTGCCCTGCTCAGCACTATGCTGCCGGCCTCCCCAACGGAAATAGGCCCCACCCACTGATTTATGGGCTGATTCACACTGGTGCATTCTGCAGTGCACCGAGTGTGGGAGATTCATTTTGAAACTCCCACTGAAAAGAACCAGTGTGATTTTACTCCAGTTTTTATGCAAATTTGACACTTAGAATTTTTTTGGGAGAATCGCCCCCTATACCTATATAAAGCTGTCCTCAAACCCTGCCTGACCAAACTTTTGATCAACCCTACAACATCTGTTTCATTGATTCAGTGTCCATTTCTAGTCAGGTTAGAGTTCTGCGAAACAGCCTTAAGATATTTTTCTATTATATAAAGTTATTGCTGTGGAGAAGGCTGATTTTTTAAAATGTGAAATATACTAATACTTGTTGTGCTAACCCATGATTTAGAATCCAACAAGTCACTTGGATAGCACACAAAGAAAGTAGCAGTGTATGTTTTCAACGTCTGGCCAAGACAAATGTGAAGTATCCAAACTGTACAAAATTTGAGTAAGCTCAGAATCACATTGCTACTTTGCTATGAAATTTCAGGAAGGAGATTTGGGACCTTCTAGAGTCACTCAGATTATCTTCAGCAGACAGTCTTCTCTATAAAACTTCCATCTCAGGTGAGTAGGGTGTATAAGTATATGTTTGTGTATGTACATATATGTGGGTATATTTCCATGTTGGATTCCTATCACTCTGAAAACTATGAAAGATTTTTATGTTAATATTGTTACACATCCATGATTGACACTTGTGCCCTCTTTGGATGGCATTCTGATCTTTACTGTGGTCTGTAATATCACAAAATCTGGATTTGGGGCAATAATATTTTCTTTGTAAAACAACCATAAGCTGAGTTTGATAACTTTCTGTCCAATATGAGATGTAGTCATAAAGGATGCAAAAACTTTGGTAGCTGTCAAGGTATTTGAGTTTACTTGAAAATATTTAGACTTAGAACTCACAGTAGGTCCTTAATACCTTTCTGACTTTGCTGTACTTCCCAAGTGATTGCTGCCTCAGTTAGGTGAATCTTCATAATCTGACATTTGTTTCAGTGGTTGATACTATTGCACCTTGATCAGAAAGTAGTGTGTTTAAGCCCTAAGCTGGGCCTAAATTCATAATCTGAACTAACCCTGGTGAAGTATTGAGGGAGGCGTGTAATTTAAGAGGATCTGTACTTTGGCTGGGATATGAATTCAACAGCCCGGCCAGGATTTTTTGGTGGCAGCATAGCTGAAAGTGGGAGCAGGGAATGAGAGTGATCCTGCTCTGGTGAACGGTGGAATATGATCATATTACTATTTACATAGATATTGGGAAGGAAACGAGGTACTTTAGATCATAGGGGACACAAGCTCAGCTTATGGGAGCCAGTGATGGAGCTGAAGCCAAGAGAACATCTTGTGCTGTTTAACATGAAAACATTCCTTCTTTCACTGTTTGTCCTTCTCTAGTCTTCTTTCACTGTTTGTCCTTCTTCAGTGCGGATGCCAGCTCATTGTCTGATTGAATAATTGAGCAATCTAATTTCAGTTATGTCTCTACAGCACATACCAGTTTCACTCTGGCTCTTCCTCAGATGTCCTTTATTGGTGATTTCTGTGCCCATTTTATTCTTGACCATTCACCTCATCATTTGTTGCCATATCTTCAGCTAAATTTTCAATGACTCAGAGAGAAAGTTTGTGTTTCTCTTGGATGCAAGACAATGAAGATTTACAAGCATTTTATCATTACCTGAAGTTCCACAGTACGTTGCTATAATGATATATAAGCCGTTGGTTAGTTCCTGGATCAGATGAAGTTAGTTGGTCTTGACCAAGGAGACAATAGGATGTTAGAGTTGATCTAAGTGTTCCTGGGTCAGGGAGAAGACAAATTGCCAGATTCAGTGATCCTTTCTGGTAATATGCATGTGCGGAGGCTGGGGAGAACAACTCCAGCTTGGCTGTGAATCTCCCAAAGCAAAACGCACTGTTGATATGCACAACAGATGTGATTGGCGAGGACTTTTGACAGCCACCAAATTGTACCAGCTGAATGAGCACATTCACTGAAGAACGTGGGAGAAATTTTGGGAAATTTATAAAATAAATTTAAGTAGGAAATCCTCAATTTTTCAGGCATTCAGCATTGCATTTAAGCAAGTCTCTTATGCTGATACACATTTGTGTAATTGTGTGAAATTATGCAATATTTTGCAGAAAATGGTACGTTAAAATTTGCCAGTGTATCACAATAAGGTTTGTACAATTTGTTTTGCTATATTAGGACAAAATGGAGACGATCACCATGGAGATGCCCGTCAGTTAACCTGTTATCAAGAATTCTGTCACTTGAGTTACTCAGTAAAACTACAAGCACAGCCTAAAGAAAGAAATGTTTGCATTTATAGAGCACCTTTCACAACCTCAGGATGGCCCAAAATACTTCACAGCTACTTGCATATTTTTGAAATTTAGTCACTTTTTTAATATAGAAAATAAACAACCAATGTATATAAGAGCAAGGTTTCACAAACAACAATATGATAGTGACCAGATAATCCATCCTTTTTTATTAATGCTTGTTTAAATAACTGCCTGGACTCCATCTACCTCAGTGCAACTCTTGAAATTTCCCATTTGCTGGGATGTCATCAATCCTATAATAGCTCTGGGTGCAAAATAACACTCAGGCAGTAATACAGGTTTCACCCAATGTTAAGTAAACCATTCAAAATCTCTGCCTCAATGGCCAAAAACTTGACAACTATTTGTCCATGTCCTCCTTTGTGGTCATAGATGTTTGTAAATACATCATATCTGGTCATGGAATGAGACACCAGGGTAAGGGGAATTGGGAATGTAATCTCAGCTCCCTCAAGATAGTAGGTCTGGTTCAGAGACAAATATCCTATGGTTTCTGTTCATGCTGTTTTTTTTAACTGCAAAACTGTATTTTGTGAAAGTATTGTCCCATGTGTTGACACACAAATTTAACACCAGTAAGCACAAGGTTCTCCACACTAGAAGAAAAAATGGGCAAAGGAATCTGAAAACAGTGTAGAAATAGCTAAAAAAGAAGTTTAAAATTCTGGCTTGTTTGTGGATTTGCAGTGAACAACAAGCCGTATCAAAGTCTAGAATACTGAACAATATTGCTGAGTAAACATGTCAATGTCTGAAATGCTTGTACTTAAGTGTTCGAATTAGACTGTACCTTGAGTATTTTATCCAGTTTTGATCACTTAAGATAAAAGGAAAAGTGCAAAATCTGGAGATAGTGCAGAGCTTAGACACTCCCCTGACCCCCAAAATCAGAGCACTCTGATATGTGGAAGGACAGGAAAAGTAAGAACTCTTTGGTCTTGGTGGCGCATGTATATTGCAAGATATTAATATGGAACACGTGAAACATCAGTAATACTTGAATGCAGAGCGTGCCAATGGGACGGAGCTTGGATTCAGACAATAAATGGGTAGATTTTTGGAATAATATTTTCTAGAATTTCTTTGAATGAAGTATGATTAACATGTGGATGGAGATGAAAATCTTAAATTGGACAAGGTACAGTTGGATGTTGCAATATTTTTTTCTTTTCTGGATGGATGAGTTAACGAGCATTGCAGTGCCTTTGTCAAATGTTCCTATCTTGAGATGTAGTTTCATTTATTCTTTGAAATAGATCTCACCAGCTTTGCTGTTCTATCCTGACTTGACAGAGTTCAACATTTGGTTAACAGACTTAGGTGTTTACAACACAATTGAAGCAAGTGCTTTTACTAATTCGAATGAATTTAATTTTAAGTTAGTTTTTTTAAGACTAAAATGGGTTGTGTAAAGTAATCAAAGTTTATATTTTTAAACAGATGTTCCAGAGAAGGAGCTGAGATCAGAGAATGCACAATCAACAGCTGGAAACCAGAAAAATGATACAGAGACGAAGGAAGGAAGGACATTTAGTCACTCAGTTCCAGATTTCAGATCATCACAAACCAGTCCAATACCACCACAGAAAAGGTGAGAAAGTGCCAGCTAAACCACTTAATTGTGAGAAATGAAGAGATAGGAATCAGATTAACAAAGTGGGAATAAAGTTTATTTTGAACGATTTAAAAAATGGAAAATTTGGTCCGCAAATTTCAATTCTGTAGTATCTTGGTTTTCAGTGCTTCAAGGAGAGGGCTCACGCATAGAAGATGGTCATTTGGCCACGTAATTGCACCCAGAACTAGTGTTAAGATTTTCAGATGGCTGGGGGAAGAGATTTTTAAAAAACATTTTGGGAGGAAAAGTTCTCACCGCCAGGCATGACATGAAGTGTAAGAACAGAGGTGCTGCCCATTACTGCTCCCATTGTGAAGAGATATAAAATACCATCGAGATGTATCCTGGTGAGAATGAGGGACCTTGCAGTACACAGGGTTTGCACCTGAGGAGGCCTCGTATCCTGTAGCAGGAGGATGACATTGGCATACTTTTGATCTGGAATGGGAACCCAGGCTGATTTAGTCTCTCCTGGCCTAGGAATACTGTGCATAATTTTAGTTCCTCCAACTATTGCTCCAGCGAAGAGCTAATTCAGCACAGAGTGGAGTTGAATGACAAACTTTCTTGGTGGTCAAAATGCAATGACATTTTGGGTGGCACATTTATCTACCAAATTAACAAGGATTCTACTACCCAGATGTCTTGTCTGTAAACTTGTCTTGCTAATCTCTCCGGAGTTCCACTGAAGTCACATTCTCGTGGCTCATTGATCACTCCCGTTGTAATGCTTGTGGAAAGACTCCTCTCGCTGTGTTTGTCTCATTGTATATCTCTGTCTCATTCTCCCACAGTGCTGCTAAAAAACAACAGAAGATGAATGTGAGTAGGAGCCTGTTGCTGAAGAGGAAATTACCACAGGATGTAAGTGGAGAGTAAATAAAATTAGTTTGAACCATTTGCAAAGAACAAAGAAAAGTACAGCACAGGAATAAGCCCTTTGGCCCTCCAAGCCTGTGCCGCTGTCATGTCCTAATGAAACTAAAAACAACTTTCTGCCCTTACTCGGTCCATATCCCTCTATTCCCTCCCTATTCATGTACCCATCCAGATGCCTCATAAATGTTGCTAATGTGCCTGTTTCCACCACCTCCTCTTGCAGCGCGTTCCAAGCACCCACTACTCTCTGCGTAGAAAAACTTGCCCCACACATCTCCCTTAAACTTTCCCCCTCTCACCTTGAACCTGTGCCCCATTGTAATTGACACTTCCACCCTGGGAAAAAGCCTCTGACTATCCACCCTGTCTATGCCGCTCATAATTATGTAGACCTCTATCAGGTCTCCCCTCAGCCTCTGTCTTTCCATTCAAAACAATCCTAGTTTATTCAACCTCTCCTCAGTCAACAACCTCAAGACCAGGCAACATCCTGGTGAACCATCTTTACACTCTCTCCAAAGCTTCCATGTCCTTCTGGTAATGTGGTGACCAGAACTGCACACAACACTCCAAATGTGGCCTAACCAAGGTTTTGTATAGCTGCAACATGATTTCCCAACTCTTGCACTCAATGCCCCACCAATGAAGGCAAGCATGCCATATGCCTTCTTAATCACCTTGGCCATCTGTGTTGCCACTTTTAGAGAACTATGGACCTGCACGCCAGATCCCTTTGTATGTTAATGTTCCTAAGGGTTCTACTATTTACAGTATAATTCACACCTAAATTTGATCGTCCAAAATTACCTTTCTGATTTTTAGATCTTAAAATTATAACATGAGGTGGTCTTTCTTATGGCTGCTATAGATGTAGATCAACAGCTATAATTTTACTTTCAGGTGCTTAAATCAGACTATTGTGTCAGGAGTAACAGGCTATATTGCTGTGCTGTCTCCTTTATAGTTGTGAATTTGTCGAGGCCAATGATGTAGAATGCCACCAATGTTGAAAACAATAGAAGAAATGTCAAAATAAATCCAAAGATCACTGCTCAAGTGCTGCAGTGATGGAGTTTCAAAACACCTAGGAGGAAGGGAAAATTGAATTCCCTGGAAGAATCATCATTTCTACAGTTAGTTTTAACAATTGATAGTTTATAACGTAATTAAAGCTGAGATTTTCCGTTTTTGTGGGAATCAAGGCATATAGGAAGGGGCTGAGAAAATGGCATTGAGGTTGAAGATCTGTTATCATAGAATCATAGAATCCTTAAAGTGCAGAAGGGGGCCATTTGGCCAATCGAGCCTGTACTGACAACAATCCCACCCAAGCCCTATCCCCATATCCCCACGTATTTACCCTGTTAATCCCCTGACACTAAAGGGCAATTTAGCATGGCTAATCAACCTAACCTGCACATCTTTGGAGTGTGGGAGGAAACTGGAGCACCCGGAGGAACCCCACACAGACACGTGCAAACTCCACACAGACAGACACCTGAGGCTGGAATTGATCGGGTCCCTGATGCTGTGAGACAGTGGTGCTAGCCACTGTGCTACCATGCTCTCCACAAGTTCAGTTCCATTTGCTATGATCTAGTTAAATGGCAGAGCTGGCTTGAGGGGCCGAATGGGCCTATTTCCTACATTCCTAACAGGACAGAGATTAAATCAGGGATTTTCTTTGTTCTTTTGTCTCAGAATTGCACCACTATTTATTCTGGGTACTTTCTCATCTATGATGACCTCCATAATTTGGTAATGTCATTTGGATGGGGTGAAAAGCAGGTATGTTGACCCTTCTCCAGTGCATTGTTAGAGTAATGGAGGTGGAGAATGGTAGCAAGGCTGCTCTCCCAGAGCAGGAATCAGCCCACAGAGAAATAAATACAGTCAAAAACCTCCTCTGATTAAATCTTGTTCTGAAACTCCTCTTTTTTGACCCAATTTCCTGTAACATTTTTGCATTTCCCATATTTCCGATCTCTCTGAACAAGATTGTCAAATCAAAGTTGGATAAGGCATATTCCCAGTATTTTGGTTTGACGTTGTACTAATTCGCATCACTCGGACTCTTATGGATAGTAGATAGAAGGGAACTCCACCACATCATTCTGGACTTTTTCCTAGACCCAAGTTTCCACAGTGAAAGGACAAGGTATAACCTACTGCACGACTGTGAGGAGTATGATGTTGTGTCTTAGGTTTGGGAGAGAATGAAAGTACTGGAGGAGAACATGTGGAGAAACAAACAGAATGCGATTGAAAATCTTCAGTCTGAGGCTCGTCGGAACCTTGAGAAACAGCTTTCAGTCCAGAAGAGACTTCATCAGCATTCAGACAACAAACAAAATGGCAACAGAAGCAAAGGTTTGTGACCTGGCTAAAACACTTCACACATGTTGAAGTATAGTCAAGATTTTGATTTTACTGCCAACTTTCTCCCCAAATCTCCTGAAGGCACTGATTCCTACTGGGGTACATGGACACTGGGTCGATTTCAAACACAAATGGCCTGGCAATTTCAACATTAGAAATCTTAGGCTCAGCTGGAGCCCTCACTCCAAATCCTGATGTTAACATTCATGCCAAATATCCATGTTTCACTGGGACAATCAGTGTTTTCAGGAAGTGTGTGCATTTATGGAAGAAAATCAATGCTATTCATGACTCTCTTCCTCAGCGCTGCTCTTCTTTCCCTCCCTCAACGGCAATCTTGACTTTTGCTTCCCTCTTTCTTCGCACCGCACCCACCTCTTAAAGGATTAACTGTTACCTCATGTGAGTGGAAATTCTTGAGAGATCAGGAATTCCCGCACAAAGTACAACGGCATTCAATCACCCACTACAGAAGCAGGAGATAGGTGCCAAGAGGTGATAATAGGGAGGAGGAGAACTCCCTCGTTGACTCTGTCTCTAATCCCAGGAATAAGGTAATTTACCTAATAGAGCCAGGTATCCACAGCTGAGACAGTTTAAAGTCAGAGTCGCACCTGGATGGGACTGAAAATAAAGATGCAATATATTTTATGTAAATTCGGGATGAATTTTAAAATTTCTGATATGGCAACACCTGGTGCGGAGGGGGGCGGGGAAGGAGGAGGACCTCCTCGTGAACCTGCTCCTGGGCCTGGTAAGGCATACCATCTACAGGTCCAGGCAGCGGGCGATCGAAGCGGTTGTTCAACCTGACTGTCTGCCCCTCTACCGCGGTTATATTCGCGGGTGTCCCTAGAAAGGGAGCATGCGGTGTCTGAGGGCACAGTTGACACCTTTCGTGCCCGCTGGGCACCGCAGGGGCTGGGGTGTATTATAGACCCCAGTAATCACATTTTACTTTGATGTTTTAAGTTTCTTTTCGACTTTGCTTTTTGTTTCAGGCGGTTCCCCCTCCTTTTGGGGCGCTGCCCCTTTTAAGTTGTCCCTCAGTTAATTTGATTTAGTTTATTTGGTTGGTACCCGAAAAGAAGTATCTAATAGGGCCAGGTATCCACAGCTGAGACAGTTTAAAGTCAGAGTTGCACCTGGATGGGACCGAAAATAAAGATGCAATATATTTTTTGTAAATTCGGGATGAATTTTAAAATTTCTGACATGGCAACACACGGTGCTGAGGGGGGCGGGGAAGGAGAAGGACCTGCTCCTGGGCCTGGCAAGGCGTGCCATCTACAGGTCCAAGCAGTGGGCGATCAAGGGGGTTGTTCAACCTGACTGTCTGCCCCTCTACCGCGGCTATATTCACGGCCGGGTGTCCCTGGAAAGGGAGCATGCGGTGTCCAAGGGCACAGTTGATGCCTTCCATGCCCATTGGGCACCGCAGGGATGTGGGTGCATTATCGACCCCCTTAATTGTATTTTAATTTGATGTTTTAAGTTTCCTTTCAGCTTTGTCTTTTGTTTCGGGTGGTTCCCCTCCTTTTAGGGAGCTGCCCTTTTTGAGTTGTCCTTAAGTTAGTTTGATTTCATTTATTTGATTTACACAAAAGATATCCCTAATTGCCCATGAACCAGGCCATTTCAGTGGGCAGTTAGGAGTCAACACATTGCTGTGGGTCTGGAGTTGCATGTAGACTAGAGCAGGTAAGTTTGACAGACTTCCTTCCCCAAAGTACAATAGGGAACCAGATGGACCTTTATTACAATCAATGATAGTTTCATGGTCACCATTACTGGGACCAGCTTTCAATTTTTTTTTTATTAATTGAATTCAGATTCCACCAGCTACCATGGTGGGATCTGAATCCATGTTTCCAGATGTCACTGTTACAGAAAGTGCTGGAGAAACTCAGCAGGTCTGACAGCATCTGTGAGAGAGAATAGAGTCAACGTTTCGAGTCAGGATGACCCTTCATTGGAGCAATGAGGGCAGTATAAAGAGGTTCCCACTGTTTTCTGGAGCACCATATGTCAGTAAACTCAACAAATTAGGTTCTGCATCCTTGCCAGAACCACACTAGAATTATGATCCCCATCCCAACACTATGATTGACACAATTTCAAGCTCCCATTTCCAATATACTGTCAGTTGTGTTTTGGTCATTTTTTTAAAGGTATCATCTTTTCTTAGCTTTCCGGATTGATGTACAAGTATCAAAATGCCAAACTTGTCAAAAGTTAGTACTGAGGCTTCCCTAAAGTTATACAGTCACCCCCTTAATAACTTGCAGCTTTTGAAATCTTGAGGCAGAAAAGAGAGGGAGCAAATTATCATGTTTAAGAAATCAATATAATTCAATTGGTTTATAATGATTCTGTAAGTGTAACCTTTAAGCAAGTCACTACTTGGTCTTTGCAAAAACAAGACCAAGTAATCATCCGCTGGAGGAGAGTTTCAGCTATGAAAAGGAAGCTTACCTCCTCCAACGGAGGAACATTTTCCAGATTGAAATTCTGGGGACCCAACAAGGGAAGGAGGTTGAGAGGAAATTATTCAAACAACTTACAGGACGACTTGCATGTTTACAGGAGCTCCTTCTTCATGAAAGACTCCTGTGCAGCATAGAGGAGCTGGTCACAAGCCCATTCTTATAATTTCCCACTTGCTAAGCTTTCCATTCAGAAATAATATTTCGGTCAGATGGAAATTAGTCACAATCCTGAAAGGAGGGAAAGTCATCTCCAATCTCATACCTCTCGATGTCCCATCTGTAGAACAGCACTGATGCATGATTCTACCTTAGCAGGCAGAAGCAGCTTTTAGGCAAAGAAAGAAACAACAAAATATACTGCAAACTATATTTATTGGCTTTCAACCACACAATGAGACAAATCGGGTACAATTTTGTCTTTTAAAAAGCATTTAGATGGGTAAGATGGGTATAGAGGGATATGGGCCAAATGCGGGCAATTGGGACTAGCTTTGGGGTTTAAAAAAAGGGTGGCATGGACAAGTTGAGTCGAAGGGCCTGTTTCCATGCTGAAAACCTCAATGACTCTATGAAATGAAACGTTTCAATGATGAAGACAGAAGGTCCCTCTTAATTAAAAAATATGTCTGAGCCATAGAAACATGAAATTCTCAGGTTTAATATTTGGTCTGTGCCATTAGCTAAGAGCATTTGCTTCTACTCCAATCACTCGCCATTGATCCCAAATCAATGTGTATGCATGTAGACATTAACTGATGATTGGAACCATATAAATTGTGATGATCCCTATGATCTAATAGCTTGTTGTCAACTCATGCTGGCTCACAAATGACCAGGAGACAACTGGTGTTACTTTTCTGTCTCGTACTGCATTGTTGAAGGTGCTGTCTTCGGATGATTCCGTTAAATGAAAACCACATTTGAATTTTCCAGTGGTTCAAAGGAATGTAAAACTTTCCATCAGATTATCTGAAATCTTCTGCTGTCCTGGCCAACATTCTACCTCAGCCAGCACCAGTAAAAATAGATTAAAAGGTCATCTCATTTTCTCATTCCAACAGGCTGATTTCAGAAGAGGAAAGAAGATTGCCTTAAAAAAACTATAAGAATTCATGTGTGAATTTATTCATGTCTTTCTCTGTCCCTGGTAGATGAAATCTGTTTCCCAGCACTGTTCATGCCAATGAAGATGGGGCAGGTATTTACTCCAAAGGCTCGTTTGTATTTTCATCCATCAGGATCAGCAGGCTTCTTCCGCCTAACACAGGCACCATCAGTTATCAGCCTCCCGCCTCTGGGCAGCAGCACTGTATCCTTCACAGCACATTGCTGATTTGTATTAAAGCAAGAGAGTAAAACACCTAAAAAGGTTTATTGTTGCTGTAAAAGGTCAGGTTATTGGTCAGGATTATTGTGTGCCATGCTGGTCACACAATATTATTGCCCTTGAGAGTAAAAATGAAGATGACCCCAGTATCAAGAATTTCAGTTTTGAGTAAAGGTTAAGGGGGCTGTAGTTAACTTTGTGCTATCATGTTAAACAGGTAACAGCGAATCACCAGATTAAAAGGACATCTCATTTGATGTTTATCGGACTTGATTTGTGCAAAAATAACTTTGTTTTATTGCAACAATGCTTCCTCCAAGTAATTAGTTATGAAAACTTTGAGGTAGGATGCTGACTAAAATATAAACTCATTCTTACCCCTAATTCATTCTTTTCAGTCTGCTTACCTTAACCATGCTATTCAGAGGATGTCTGTTCTGAATCTCTTGAACCCAAGAGTAACCTTGCCAATAACTCCAGCTATTGAGGGTAATCCCACTTCCAGAGAAGATGAAACAATGGTGAACAAACTGATACCTGATCCACCCATCATAAATCAGACATGGACAGGTAGTGAGGGCAGGCCAGAGGAGGAATATTGATTGAGTCAGGATTCTGAAGATATGAAGACCTTCATTAAACCCCTTATTTTGCCTCTTGTCCAAAGATGCTGACTCTTGTTAGGGTACAGATTCCATGCATACCTAGAATTGTCTGACACCTTGTACAGTTGGATACTATTAATGTGGAAGTCTAAACAGTGAGTGCCAGCAGACTGTTTCGCTGTGGAAAGCATCAAATTCAAACCTCATCCTGTTTTCACCTTACAGTCAGACACATAATCTTTGATGAAGCAATCCAGAGTGGGAACTTGGCTGGTTTGCTTTCCCCTCCCTCCCCCAGGATAATTAAACCAATTGCCCACCCACCGACTCAGCTGGGATCATTGCTCTGTAACTTTAGTTCAATTCATAGCACGTCTCAGTAGTGATAAGAGACATCAGGATTCAGGGAAGAGTAAATTTAGAAGTGTATGACACCAGTGCGAAATGCAAATTCTTTGTATCTGTCTTCACAACACAGAAAGCATTCCGGAAACTGTGAAACCAAAGATGTTGTAAAAAATAAGGAACTTAAAGGAATGAGTAAAGATATGGTACACAAAAAAGTGTAAGACAATCCTCTGGATCTGATGGCCACATTCTAGGGTTTTTAAAGAGATGGTTACAGATATACTGAAAGCATTTTATCCTCCAGAATTCCCTGCATTTTAGAATGTTGCCTGTGTATTGGAAAAATATAACTAAACTTGCTATTCAAAAAAGGAGTGAGAAAGAGAACAGGATACTATAAGCCAGTTAGCCTGACATCAATATTAGGGAAAATGCTGGAACTTATTATTAGGGACACAGCATCAGGGCACTTGGAAAATCATAGTGTGAATGGATAGTGTGAACATAGATTTATCAAAGGAAAATTATTTCTGATAAATTTATCAGATTTTTTTTGAGGTATTAACTAGCAGGATAGATGAGGGGAATCAATGTATTGTGATGATACTGTGTCTTTAGAACAAAGAATAAAGAAAATTACAGCACAGGAACAGGCCCTTCGGCCCTCCAAGCCTGCACCGACCATGCTGCCCAACTTAACTAAAACCCCCTACCCTTCCGGGGACCATATCCCTCTATTCCCATCCTATTCATGTACTTGTCAAGACGCTTCTTAAAAGCCACTACCGTATCCGCTTCCACTACCTCCCCTGGCAACGAGTTCCAGGCACCCACTACTCTCTGTGTAAAAAATCTGCCTCGTACATCTCCTTTAAACCTCGCCCCTTGCACCTTAAACCTATGCCCCCTAGTAATTGTCTCTTCCACCCTGGGAAAAAGCTTCTGACTATCCACTCTGTCCATGCCTCTCATAATCTTGTAGACTTCTATCAGGTCTCCCATTAACCTCCGTCGCTCCAGGGAAAACAAACCAAGTTTCTCCAATCTCTCCTCATAGCTAATGCCCTCCATACCAGGCAACATCCTGGTAAATCTTTTCTGTATCCTCTCCAAAGCCTCCACATCCTTCTGGTAGTGTGGCGACCAGAATTGAACATTATATTCCAAGTGTGGCCTAACTAAGGTTCCATACAGCTGCAACATGACTTGCCAATTTTTAAACTCAATACCCCAGCCGATGAAGGCAAGCATGCCATATGCTTTCTTGACTACCTTCTTCACCTGCATTGCCACTTTCAGTGACCTGTGTACCTGTACACCCAGATTCCTTTGCCTATCAATACTCTTTAAGAGTTCTGCCATTTACTGTATATTTCCTATCTGTATTGGACCTTCCAAAATGCATTACCTCACATTTGTCTGGATTAAACTCCATCTGCCATCTCTCCGCCCAAGTCTCCAACTGATCTATATCCTGCTGTATCCTCTGATGGTCCTCATCGCTATCCGCAAATCCACCAACCTTTGTGTCGTCCGCAAACTTACTAATCAATCCAGTTACATTTTCCTCCAAATCATTTGTATATATTACAAACAGCAAAGGTCCCACCACTGATCCCTGAGGAACACCACTTGTCACAGCCCTCCATTCAGAAACGCACCCTTCCACTGCTACCGTCTGTCTTCTTTGACCGAGCCAGTTTTGTATCCACCTTGCTAGCTCACCTCTGATTCCATGCGACTTCACCTTCTGCACCAGTCTGCCATGAGGGACCTTGTCAAAGGCCTTACTGAAGTCCATGGAGACAACATCCACTGCCCTACCCTCATCAATCATCTTCATCACTTCCTCGAAAAACTCAATCAAGTTCGTGAGACACGACCCCCCCTTCACAAAACCATGTTGCCTCTCACTAATACGTCCACTTATTTCCAAGTGGGAATAAATCCTGTCTCGAAGAATCCTCTCCAATAATTTACCTACCACTGATGTAAGGTTCACCGGCCTGTAATTACCTGGATTATTCTTGTTACCCTTCTTAAACAAAGGAACAACATTGGCTATTCTCCAATCCTCTGGGACCTCCCCTGTGGCCAGTGAGGATACAAAGATTTCTCTCAAGGCCCCAGCAATTTCCTCCCTTGCCTCTCTCAGTATTCTGGGGTATATCCCATCAGGCCCTGGGGACTTGTCTACCTTAATGTTTCTCAAGAACCCCCAATGTCTCCTCCTTTTTGATCTCAACATGACTCAAACTATCTACACATCCTTTCCCAGACTCATCATCCACCAAGTCCTTCTCTTTGGTGAATACTGACACAAAGTACTCATTTAATACCGCACCCATTTCCTCTGGCTCCACGCATAGATTCCCTCCCTTGTCCTTGAGTGGGCCAACCCTCTCCCTGGCTACCCTCTTGCTCTTTATATATGTATAAAAAGCCTTGGGATTTTCCTTAATCCTGCTGGCCAATTATTTTTTGTGACCCCTTTTAACCCTTCTTACTCCTTGCTTAAGTTTCTTTCTACTTCCTTGTATTCCACACTTGCTTCGTGTATTCCCAGCCTCCTAACTTTGACACATGCTTCCTTTTTCCCTTTGACTCGGCTCACAATATCTCTTGTTATCCAATGTTCCCAAAACTTGCCATACTTATCCTTCATCCTTACAGGAATGTGCCGGTCCTGAATCCCTATCAACTTACACTTGAAAGCCTCCCACATGCCAGATGTCGATTTGCCCTCAAACATCTTCCCCCAATCTACATTCTTCAGTTCCTGCCTAATATTGTTGTAATTAGCCTTCCCCCAATTTAGCACCTTAACTTGAGGACTGCACTTATCTTTATCCATCAGTACCTTAAAGCTTACTGAATTGTGATCACTGTTCCCGAACTGCTCCCCTACTGAAACACCGACCACCTGGCCGGGCTCATTCCTCAATACCAGGTCCAGTATGGCCCCTTCCCTAGTTGGACTATCTACATACTGTTTCAGGAAACCCTCCTGGATGCTCCTTACAAACTCTGCCCCATCCACGCCCCTAGCACGAAGTGAGTCCCAGTCAATATAGGGGAAATTAAAATCTCCCACCACAACAACCCTGTTACTTTTACACCTTGCCAAAACCTGCCTACATATCTGTTCCTCAATCTCCCACTGGCAGTTGGGTGGCCTATAGTAAACCCCCAACATTGTGACTACACCTTTCCTACTCCTGAGCTGTACCCATATTGAGCCCTCCGGGGTGTCCTCCTGGAGTACAGCTGTGATATTCTCCTTAACCAGTAGTAAGAAATGTATTTGTCATGTTTCTTGTGAAGGGACTGTTTTATACTTCAGCTCTGATTATGGTGTCTATTCTCGATGGCCGGTAGCAGGAAGAAGAAGAATTGCGCCTAGTTATTGGGCTGTTTGAATTAATGCAGTTCTGGTTTTTTGAGTTGCTCTAAGTTAATTTGATTTCATTTATTTGGGGGGAAAAAAGAGGTCCCTCGGGTTTCAGAGTAGGATTTAATTAGGTTGATTAACATATGTGTGCCATAAGCTAATGGGAGGAGCTAAGCTTGCAGAGAGACAGGCGGGCAGTTTCTGTTTGAATTTGAAAGGAGCAGCTCTTTCTCACTTCCTCTGTCTCCCCCTCTGGAGACTGAAGTCTGGGACCTGTTAGAAAATAGGCAGTTGTCTGCTGGGGTCTGCAAAAGGCGAGAGGTGTTTTCTCCCTTTCTTTCTCTGGAGTTCTGCTGTTTGAAGCTGGTCAATTTGAAATTGAAATGTTAGAAGTGCAAATGTGTAAACTATGAGAATAGCAGCAAAAAGGACAGATGAGTTTGCATTGGTTTGGGAATCAGGATGGTTTTTGACAACAGTTTCAATTTGTGAAGGATAGAAACTGGGGAAAGAGAAATTCTCAGGTGGTAAAGGCAAAGGAGATTGTAAAGATAGTTTACCTCATGTTAAAAAGGAAACACATGCGATTGAAAGAGAAATAAAAAGCCTTAGATGTTTTCATTGTAATAAAGTTGGAGACATGGATTCACATTGTTGGTGGCTTAAGGAAAGCATTGGAAAGACAGATGTGGTAAAACAGGATAAGTCAGTGGGTTTGTTAGAGTGGTGAAGGAAACCATAGTTGAAGCTAATGAGGTGCAAAAGAATGTGTAGCTTGGTCAGGGATTGGTTGATAAGCAAATACCAGATCTCTTTAAAGAATTTACTTGTGTGGGTAAGGTTTATTTGTGTATACTAGGAGGAGTAGGTAAAGGAGTTAAGATTTTAAGAGATATAGAGCAAGTCAATCTTTAATGGTGAGAGATGATGAGATATGTAGTTCAGAAGGAGTATTACCAGAAAAGATGGTAATATGTGGAATTCCTGATGAAAAGAGTAGTGTTCCATTATATACAGTGAGGTGAGAGAATCCTGTGAGGAGTGGTGGCAGCTGTAATAGAGAAATTATCTTGTCCAGGAATACTGTTTATCCTGGGTAATGATATAGCTGGGTCACAGGTGGGAGTGATGCCTACCGTGGTTGAAAAGTCAGTGGAAAATCAAACAATGGAGGTGTTGCAGAAAGCATATCCTGGGATTTTTCCTGAGTTAAAATCATAACAACAAAATTGAGCTTGGACTTGGAATCGAAGCAGGATCAAGGATTGATGGTGGTTTTTGAAAGGAAGGAGGAAGCAGTTGAACAACAGCAGCATGTCAAGTAAAGAAGATCAAGAGATTGTGATTGCCAATGCTTTATTACGACTTTGATGAAAGAAGAAGGAATGTTCAATGTCGGAAGAGATGACTGAACTGGACTATACTACTGTTATATTTCCATGCTTCAATTTACAATATTGTAGAGTACTAATAGTATGAAACTCGAGGTTTTAGGAAATGAAGCCATCTTTGCATATTGATGGTTCATTTTTTAAGGGAGGAGGTATGATTCTACTGTGCCTTTAAGAAATGTATTTGTGTCATGTTTCTTGTGAAGGGACTGTTTTATATTGCAGCTCTGATTAGGGTGTTGATTGTCTGCAGCTGGCAGCCCACCTGCTGAGCATGTAGAAGAATAATTGCTCCTAGTTATTGGGGTGTTTGATTTAATCTGAATTAATGGTTTTTTTTGGGTTGCCCCCTGGAGTTTCAGAGTAAGGTTTAATTAGATTGATTAACATGTGTGTGTCATACGCTAATAGGAGGAGCTAGGTTTACAGAGAGACAAGCAGACAGTTGCTGTCTGAATTTGAAAGGAGCAGCTCTTTCTCTCTGAAAATTGAAGTCTGCGACCTGCTAGAATTTAGGCAGTTGTCTACCGGGGTCTGCAAAAGGCAAGAGGTGTTTTCTCCCTCTCTTTCTCTAGAGGCTGCTGTCTCTCTGTATCTCTGTCCAGAGGTGTTAAAAGGGTGGAGAACTGGCAACTCGCTTAAGCCTGTGTGTTTTGTTAACTGATTCTGAAGAGGAGTATACATCTATGGGAATATTGCTTAAATTGGAAGTAATAGAGATAGCTAGCAGTTAAGAATGGTACCTTGTCATATTTAAGTATCTGAATTGGTAAAACATATGTTTATTCTTTTTTGTTATAGTTAAACTGTATTGTTAAATAAAGTTTGGTTTAATAAAAATTTCCTAGTCGATCAATAGAATCACACCTGGAGCAAAACTACTTATGCTGATACTAATGCCAAAATCAAAAACAGTTTTTTAGGCTAACTTCATGATATACCTTGGAGTATCTGATCTGAACAGTATATAGTATATTTGCATTTCCAAAAAAACATTCAATAAAGTGCTATCAATAATTTATTATATAAGAAGGGATCATAGGATTGCAGGTGATATAGTGACATGGATTGAAGATTGGGATTGATCTATTGATATGGATTGAAGTAGAGTTTTTAACTTTTATATTCTAAACCCAGTGATGAAGCCTGACAAATGTTAACTTTTTTGATGCTCATTGCACTTGTGAACCAGTTGTTAATACTGGAATCTTTAAAATGCTGTGGGTGCTGGAAATCTAAAACAAAAGCAGAAAATGCTGGAAATATCCAGTAGGTCAGCATCACCTGTAGAGTGAGAGAGATTTAATGCTTGAGGTTAATGGCTTCTCATCAGTTTTAATTAAAATTCATTGAACTGCAATGTTAACTTTTTCTCCCTCCATAGATGCTGCCAGACCTGAGATTGCCAGATTTTCTGTTTTTGCTCTCCATTCCTTAGCTCTTATCACTCTCAAATACCCTAAATGCCATTGTTACGTCTAAAGTGTACTAGCTCATGTTACATTAAACTAAATCTGCCATCTTTATCATTTGTTTATCAAAGTTCTTTGCAATTTCCAAGTCCCTTTCCAATTCATTACATGTACCCTTCTTTATTAAAATCTTGGTCATTTATATACAATGAAAAGCCCCAGCACCAATGCATGGTGGAAAACACCTTTCACCGGTTAGCAACTCGTCCGGCCCTTTTATCTCAACTCGGTCTGCTTTCTTCCACCTGACTTACTGTCTTTGGCTCAACTTTAACTCTAATTTCAGATGCCTTAATTCTTGCTACCAGTCTCTTGTGCAGAATCTTAGCAAATGCCTCCTCAAAGTCTATGCATATGATATCCATTGACTCTCCTTTATCTAACTCAGTAGCTATTACACTGTTGGTTAGATATAACTTACCTTTCACAAAATCATACCAACTCATTTTAGTGAGTTATTCTTTTCCCAAGTGTGTGTATGTTCTCCTATTTTGACTGAAATGTTCCAGGCATCTTCAAACTATGGATGTTAAATTTATTTGCCGATACTTATTTGGGTTATTATTTTCCCTTCTTAGTGTTTTCAGCTTTAATATCCTCAAGTGGAATCTGGTTTCAATCCCATTACTTTACCTATTTCATATTTCCCATTTTGAATTAAGCATTAAGTTTCTCCCTTTATCTAGTCTCTAGTTTTCTGTGTACCTTGAACATTGCACAATTGTTCTCTATTGGAGATGACTATTAATTTAGTATTTCCATCGTGTCCTTATCTTGTGATATTCAAAATTAAATGTCTTTAATGAGCCTATCTGTTCTTATGACTCTCTTTAATTTATACTACATTTTTGTCTTCCATTTGAATCCTCATTTTGATGTTGCTTTTTACTAGTTATATTTGATGTGGAGATACCGGCGTTGGACAGGGGTGGGCACAGTAAGAAGTCTCACAACACCAGGTTAAAGTCCAACAGGTTTATTTGGAGTCCCAAGCTTTTGGAGCGCCGTTCCTTCATCAGGTGATGAAGGAGCAGCCTGTTGGATTTTAACTTGGTGTTGTGAGACTTCTTGCTAGTTATATTTGTACTAAGATCATTAACACTTGTCAAATTGAAAATGTATTAGTTAATGATTGAGAACTGTGACAATTCAGAACATTATAAATTACTTTATTTCAGTCTGATGCCACTCACCTGATGAAGGAGCTCGTGATGCCAAAAAACCTGTTGGACTTTAACCTGGTATTGTGAGACTTCTTACTGTGCCCACCCCAGTCCAACGCCGGCATCTCCACATCATGTCTGATGTATGGCAGAAGAATTCTCTTTGATTATCTCAGTTTTCCATTGATTTGTCAGAGTAATAGTTTTCCATTTTTCAAAAATCTTGTCCAGTTTTTGCTCCTTCAGCTAATCAGGATTTTAAATGTGAATGATGGTTCCCAGTACACCAGCTGTAACCCAGTATTTTTTCCACCTGGCCATTCTAAATCTTTTTGTCAAGAGAACGCCAGCAGGTCATTCAGCCATGGAGGACGTTACAGGCAAAATCACTAAAAAGTCTACAAATATTATTTCTAGCATCAGTCACTCGAAAGTGGCCTGAACAGGACAAAAAATATGGATTCCGTGCAAACCTAAGAGCTGAACAGCCATTTGTAGCACATATCTCTACATAGTACCGTCAATCCAGTACTTGCATTAGTCTAAATGCCTCAGTACACCGCCACATGGAGCAAACCATTGGGTGCATGCCATTTTACAGTTACATATCAGTATGTGTTGTGGGAAAAGTCATCACTCGGAGATCAGACTTGAGATTCAACACGTAGTTTATTAAATCGAAGCTTTGGAAGAAACCCTGATAGTTTCTTAATCTTGCTTGGCGGCAAGCATGCTTATATACATCAAAACATCGGTAGTCTCGCATCAAGCCGTAGGCGGTTACATACTTTGGCCAATTGGGCCCCTTGACAATAGTTATCAATAACTCCCAATCACATTTAGTTGAAAACAAGAATCATACCTCACTGTTTCAGTTCCCCTTTCAGGCCATCTGCCTTTGAGCTACCTAACTATTCTTGTCCTTTGCTGTCTGACTATTCCTGCCTGCTTTGCACTTTTACACTAAAATGAGACATAGCTCACCCCAGGTTGTCACTGAATCAGGGCTCGAGTGTTTGTGGTTAACCACAGAGTGCAAAAGTTACATACACAGCTTTTCTTGTAGGCACAGTTTTGAATTCACAATAATGGCTTAAACAGTCTCGATTTTAAGTTTACTCCAACAGTATGGTTTTCAGATTATAACGTATAGCATTTTGTTGTCAGGTGAGGAAGTGGTTCAGATCAGAGAATATATTCTTTTAATCCAAAAACTTCTTATTCAGTTCAGCAGCAGAAAGGTGGAGTTCGTCAATTTCATTAGTCGTATGGATTAATGTTCCGAGTACAGATCATTAGAACTACAGTATATAAATTGACTTAATAAAGCTCCACTGGTTCAGACGTTGAGCATACCACTTTGCAATAAGTTTGCAACTTTGCAACTGCTTTGCAACAACTGATCTGGATGTCCCCAGACTGGATAGCCAAGTCTGTTTCATATAACCTTCCCGATAGTCAAATGCAGCTGGTCCTGCAATGTCTATATTTCTGGCTTGGACAATCCTGAATTTAATAACCCTATTACATAATTATTGCTAGCTCATGAGGCCTAAATGCTTTAGCTTCTTCTGCCATACCTATAGAAACACATCAAAAGGTGGTTAAAAAGTGTCTTAATCCTGAAGATTTACACACTGGTATAGGTCTTCTGTTTAATGCTTGTTACAGTGTCAAAGCATCAAGTAGAGTAAAGGCCAAAGGAAGAATATGTTACAAGCTGAGCCTTGTACTCTTTCTTTGCACTTTCAGAATCCTACACTTGAAGGGCTGGTTTGTGGAGAGGGGATGCATTCTCATCCTCTCCCTCTTGTAAAATAACTACTTGTATATATCCGCCAAGGCACTTCATAGGACCATTATAAAGCAAAATATTACACGGAGACACTAGGGCAGGTGAAAATATCTACCTTTTTAATCAAGCTTTGATCAAGATTAAGTACTTTAAGGAGGAAGGAAAGCAGAGAGATTTAGTGATTAAATTTCAGAGCTTGGGGCTTAGGCAGCTGAAAACATAGCTACTATTGGTGGAACGATTAAAACCAGGGTTATGCAAGAGATCAGAATTGGAGGAGTGCAGATATCTTGGAGAGCTATAGAGCTGGAAGAGATTAGTGATAAAAAGGGACATGGCATAGAGGGATTTAAAAACCAGGATAAGAATTTTAAATTGAGATGTTGAACCAGAAGGCAGTGCAGATCAGTGAGCACTGGGTTGAATGGGTTTGGCATGACTTGGGACAGGGACAGTAGAGATTTGGATGACCTCAAATTTACAGAGGTAAAACACAGGCTGGCCAGGAGTGCATTAGAATAGTGAAGTCTTGAGGTAACTAGCATGGATTATATGTGTGCAATTTTCTTCAAAACCAAAATATAATAGCCTGAGCTTGCCAACAGCATACCATATTGCAAAGGCCAGTGGTGCACTGGATGATTGGAAAGATTTTAAAAATCAACAAAAAAGGAATAAGAGCTGATGCACCATCAATCAAGCAAAGACTAGTTGTATGCAAGAACAAATAGGCATTTATTAACAAGAACTTGGAGCCATCCCTGTCGGAGATCTGGTCTGTACTAAAGGCTAGGGGGAGGAGCCATCGCCTTTATACCCGGAGTCTTGGGCAGAGCCGACAGGGATGTGCCACATATTCAGGTAATAACAGATACTAACTAACAGTGGTTAACCATAACAGATAACAGTGGTTTACCACATTCACCCCCTGTTTAAAAAGAGAGTCCGTCGGGGGTGAGGCAGAATGAACAGTATTTACAGGTTCAGTCTATCTGGAGGCTTGCTCTGCCGCTGCGACCACCGTAGCGCCGGTTCCAATGTAGGTTCAGGTCGCGGTGTTGTTTCAAGCGCCAGGACATTGTTGTCATCAGTGTCTCGTCCGATCGTTGAGTGCGTGGTGACGACTCCTGGGGCTCAGGCGAGCTGTATACGGGGGTGAGAGGAATGAATAGTGGTTCTGATGTGGGAGGGACAAAGTTGGGGATTGGAGGTGAGGGGTTGGGGGCCATAGTGGTCCCTGAGTCACCTGCGGGTGCTAGGTCACGGATAGATACCGTGTCCTCCCGCCCATCGGAGTACGCCACATAGGCGTACTGGGGGTTGGCGTGGAGGAGTTGAACCCTTTCGACCAGGGGTCAGACTTACGGGTCCTGGCATGCTTCCGAAGCAGGACAGGGCCCAGGTATGCCAGCCACGATGGTAGTGAAGTCCCTGAGGAAGACTTCCTGGGGAACACGAACATCCGTTTGTGGGGGGTGGCATTGGTTGCCGTGCACAGGAGGGACCTAATGGAGTGTAGTGCCTCTGGTAGGACCGCTTGCCAGCGGGTGACTGGAAGGCCTTTAGACCGTAGCGCTAGTAAAATGGTCTTCCAGACTGTTGCGTTCTCTCTCTCCACCTGTCCGTTTCCCCGGGGGTTGTAGGTAGTAGTCCTACTCGAGGCTATACCTTTGGAGAGCAGGTACCGTCGCAGTTCATCACTCATGAAGGAGGATCCCCGGTCGCTATGGATATAGCTAGGGAAACCGAACAGAGTGAAGAGGCTGCGCAGGGCCTGATGACCGTGGCCGAGGACATATCTGGGCAGGGAATTGCGAAGGGGAAACGTGAATACTCGTCAATGACATTGAGGAAATATATGTTGCGATCAGATGAGGGGAGGGGGCCTTTGAAGTCAATGCTTAGGCGTTCAAAGGGGCGGGTGGCTTTTATGAGACGTGCCCTGTCTGGTCAGTAGAAGTGAGGCTTGCATTCCGCGCAGACCTGGCAATTTCGAGTTATAGACCTGACATCCTCAACGGAGTAGGGCAGGTTACGGGCTCTAATGAAGTGAAAAAGCCTGGTGACCCCCGGGTGGCAGAGGTCATAGTGGAGAGCCTGTAACCGGCCCACCTGCGCACTGGCACATGTTCCACGGGACAGGGCGTCAGGTGGCTCATTGAGCTTCCCGGGCCGATACAAGATATCGTAATTGTAGGTGGAGAGTTCGATTCTCCACCGCAATATCTTATCGTTCTTGATCTTGCCCCGCTGCGTATTGTTGAACGTGAAGGCGACTGATCGTTGGTCCGTGAGTAGGGTGAACCGTTTACCAGCTAAATAGTGGCGCCAGTGCCGTACAGCTTCCACTATGGCTTGGGCCTCCTTTTCGATAGAGGAGTGTCGAGTTTCAGGGCCTTGGAGGGTTCATGAAAAGAAGGCCATGGGTCTGCCCGCCTGGTTAAGGGTGAAGTCAGACACATCGCTCTCCACTTGGAACGGGATGGATTCGTCTATAGCGTCCATCGTGGCCTTCGCGATGTCAGCTTTGATGCGGTCGAAGGCCTGACGGGCCTCTGCCGTCAGGGGAAAAGAGGTGGATTTTATGAGCGGATGGGCTTTATCTGCATAGTTGGGGACCCACTGGGCATAGTACAAGAAGAAACCCAGGCATCTTCTCAGTGCTTTGAGGCTAGTGGGGAGGGGAAGTTCCAGGAGGGGACGCATACGGTCGGGATCGGGGCCGATGACTCCATTCTCCACTACGTACCCAAGGATGGCGAGGCGGTGTGTACGGAATACGCACTTCTCCTTATTGTAGGTCAGGTTAAGGAGGCTAGCCATGTGCAGGAATCTGTGGAGGTTGGCATCGTGGTCCTGCTGGTCATGGCCGCAGATGGTGACGTTATCCAGATATGGGAAGGTGGCCCGCAGCCCGTTCTGGTCTACCATTCAGTCCATTTCACGCTGGAAAACCGAGACCCTGTTGGTGACGCCAAAAGGGACCCTAAGGAAGTTGTAAAGGCGACCATCCACCTCGAACGCCGTATATTGGCGGTCCTCCGGGCGGATAGGGAGCTAGTGGTATGCCGACTTCAAGTCAATGGTGGAGAACACCCGATATTGTGCAATCTGATTGACCATGTCAGATATGCGGGGAAGAGGGTACGCGTCCAGCTGTGTGTATCGATTAATGGTCTGACTGTAGTCAATGACCATTCTGTGTTTCTCCCCAGTCTTAACGACTACCACTTGTGCTCTCCAGGGGCTGGTACTGGCCTCGATGATCCCTTCCTTGAGGAGCCGCTGGACTTCGGACCTGATAAAGGCCCTGTCTCCAGCACGATACCGCCTGCTCTTGGTGGCGATGGGCTTGCAGTCAGGAGTGACATTCGCAAACAAGGAGGGAGGGGCGATTTTAAGGGTCGCGAGACTTCAGGTGGTGCGCGGTGGGCAATTTAGACGCCGCTGATTGCAGACAGAGAGCAGGAGAAAAGGCCCATTATACTGTATAGTGACACTCTTCAGATGGGTCATGAAATCTAGCCCCAGGAGTACAGCAGCGCAGAGATGTGGCAGCACGAGGAGCCTGAAGTTATCGTATACTGTGCCCCGCACCGTCAGGGTCACCACGCAGTACCCGAGGACATTAACAGAACAGGACTGCGATGCCATGGAGATCGTTTGCTTGACGGGCTGCACGGAAAGGGCGTATCGACGCACCATATCAGGGTGAACGAAGCTCTCCGTACTCCCGCTGTCAAACAAACAATGCTCCCTGTGCCCGTTTACCTCGATGTCCATCATGGACTTGGCGAGTCGATGAGGCTTGGACTGGTCCAGGGTAACCGACGCCACCGTTGAGTCTTGCAGATAGCCATAGGGGGCTGATGAGGTAGGAGATGGCGGCCCCCGCTGGTCGCTCACGGCCAAAGTCGTCCAAGATGGTGGCCCCCACGGGTTGCCGGCGGCCGATGACGTCATCCAAGATGGCGGCCCCTGTGGGTCACACGCGCCCGGAGTCGTCCAAGATGGTGGCCCCACGGGTCGCACGCGGCCGGGGTTGTCCAAGATGGCAGCCCCGCGGGTCACACGCGGCGCTCGTGGATTTGGAGGTGGACTTACGGCAGACTTTGGCATAATGTCCCTTCTTCCCACACGCGGAGCAGAACGACTCCCTCGGCGGGCAGCGTTGTCAGCGGTGCTTACCCAGGCCGCAGAAGTAGCACTTCAGGCCTCCATAGGCTGCTGCAGCGGTCAGATCACCGGTGAGACGTGGTGCGGCGTAGGTCTGTGGCCCTCCCGAGTACAGGGGTAGTGACGGCTGTGGTGTCCACGATGCGCCCACGTGGTCAGGTGAGTAGGCCTCGAGATATTGGGAGGTCACCTCTAAGGATTCGGCCAGTTCCACAGTTTTCTTTTAAGTCCAGCGCACCAGTAGCCGTTCCAGTAGCCGTTGTCGGATATAGGTCGTCCCGATGCCCGTGACAAAGGCATCCCTGATTAAGTCCTCTGTGTATTGGGTGGCAGTCACAGTCTTGCAGTTGCAGTTCCGGGCAAGCAGTCGCAACGTGCGCAGGAATTGGTCAACCGATTCTCCTGGCTGCCGTCTGCGCGTAGCTAGGAGATGTCTCACGTAAACTTCATTAGGCCGTTTGTTATACTGGCCCTTTTAGAAGTTCGATGGCGTCCTTGTAATTTTCTGCGTCCCAAATCATAGAATATACTACGTCGCTTACCCGACCGTGGAGCACTCGTACTTTGTCGGCATCCGTACGGACAGCAGTGGAGGCGTCGATGTAGTCTTCGAAGCATTTCAGCCAATGATCAAACGTATTTGACGCTCCTACAGTTTGAGGATCCAGATTCAATCTGTCGGGTTTTAACATCTGCTCCATTTTAAAATCTTGTTAATAAAATTGATGCACCATCAATCAAGCAAAGACTAGTTGTATGCAAGAACAAATAGGCTTTTATTAACAAGAACTTGGAGCCATCCCTGTCGGAGATCTGGTCTGTACTAAAGGCTAGGGGGAGGAGCCATCGCCTTTATACCCGGACCAGGAGGAGGAGTCTTGGGCGGAGCCGACAGGGATGTGCCACAGGTAATAACAGATACTAACTAACAGTGGTTAACCACAACAGATAACAGTGGTTTACCACAAGAGCAAAGGTAGATTATAGAAGATAACTAGGGCAAAATATAAAAATGGACAGCAAAAGCTTCTATAAGTATATAAAGAGGAAGGGAATAGCTAAAGTCAGTGTTGGTCCCTTGGAGGATGAGGCTGGGCACTTAATAGTGGGGAACGCAGAAATGACTGAGAAACGTAATCACAGTTGGTGCTGTTTTCATGGTTCAGCACATAAGTACCAACCCAATAATAACAGAAAATACAGAGGTTATAGAAAGGGTTGGAACTTAGAGCTATCATCATCACGAGAAAAAAAGTACTGAGCAAACTATTGGAATTGAAGGCAGGCAAGTCCCCAGGGCTAAAGACCCTTTAGGGTCTTAAAGGAATTGGTGTTGGAGATAGTGGATCCATTGGTTAAAATATTCCAAAATTCCCTGGATGTGGGAATGGTTGTGGTGGTTTGGAAAAATGCAAATATAGTGCCCTTATTCAAAAAAGTAGGCAAAATTTAGGAAACTACAGGCCAATTAGTTTAACTTGTTGGGAAGTTGTTAGAATCCATTAACAGGACATTTAGAAAGTCAAAATGTAATCCATCAGAGTCAGCATGGTTTTATGAAGGGTAAATCATGTTTGATTAATTTACTTGTTACATCTTTGAAGAACTCAAGCAAAGTGGATAAGGGTGATCCTGTAGATTTAGTATATCTGGACATTCAGAGCGCATTTTGTTATAATTCAGCTCACAAAGTCCAAGTGTTTTATGAAGTCTGCCTGGATCATAAGTTTCGCAATTTGAATTTGACTAGAGTAAGCATGAGATGTTTCACTTCGGATATGATTCAACTGACCCAATAGGGAGCTTTCATCAAACAAAGTTTATTTAAGAATACAGTTAAAATATAGCAATAACTTTCACCAATTACAAACAAGGAAAAAAAAATCATGATATTGTATAAACCTTAACAGCTAAATACTGTTCCAATCAAACAAATCCCATAAACAAAACCCTTGCCACTGGTTTGTTTAGCACAGAAAATACGAATGTTCACATGATGCTGGAACTTAGTCCTATGGTTAGATGCTGCAGTTCTCTTAGTACACACACAGACAAGCTTTAAGTCAGAACTGCTTCCCAAAACACCAGAGAGAGAGAGGCTCGAAGTACAACTAGCAAACCACCAACAGCAGAATTTTCACTCCATGAAGACAAGAAGCCTTGCTTCCAGCTCGCCAGCAGAATTTACAATACCAGGGGGAGAAAGAAACACTGCTTTTCAGTCTGATGTCCAAACACCACCTAACTAAAACAGCAGTCAAAAATTGAAAATGAAAGAACTTGTCACTTAACCTGTCAATCATTCTTCCCCCTAACAAAGCAGGGTCATAAAAAAATCCCAGAAAGTACCTGAGGCCCAGAGTAAAAATAAACAAAACCCCATTTAAATCATTGAAGCAGCAATAAAAAAAACTTCTAGTCAGACAGCTAGGCAACAATGAAGAAAACCAAAGCTGCTTATAACTGCAGAGAACATGATTTAAAAAAACATATTTCTTAAAGACACCATGTCACAATTTGATAAGGTGCCACACAAAAGGTGAATACACAAGGTTTGTTCACATGGGATTAGGGGTATTTTGTTAGATTGGATAGAGGATTCACTAATCAACAAAAAGCAGAGAGTTGGGATAAATACATATTTTTTGGATTGGCAAGATGTAACTCGTGGGGTCCCACAGGAATCGGTCCTTGGAGCCTCAACTATTTACAACTTATATCAATGACATGGCTGCAGGGATAGGTACCACTGCCAAATTTGCAGATGACACTAAAATAGGTGAGATAGTAAGTTGTGATAATGAAATAAATTTCCAAATGGATATAGATAAGTGAAAGGGTCAAAATTTGGCAGATGAAGTTTAACATGGATAAGTGTGGAGTTATCCATTTTGGCATGAAAAATACAAAGGCAAATTATCTAAATAGAGAAAAACTGCGGAGTGCTTCAGTGCAGAGGGAACTGGGTGTCCTCGTGCATGAATCGCAGAAGGCTAGCATGCAGGTACAGAAGGTAATAAGGAAGGCAGATGGAAACTTGGCATTTATTGATAAAGGAATAGAATGTAAAAGTAGTGAAGTGTTGCTGCTGCTGTACAAAGCATTAGTGAGTCCGCACATATATTGTGTGTAGTTTTGGTCTCCTTATTTGAGGAGGGATGTAGTTGCATTGGATGTGGTTCAGAGGAGATTTACTAGATTAATTCCAAAGGGGTTTGTCTTATGAAGAGAGATTGGGCAGTTTATACCTATACTCCCTGGAGTTTAGAAGAATAAGAGATCTAATTGATGGGTACAAGATAATAAGTGGGATTGACAAAGTAGACCTGGAGAAGATGTTTCCTCTTGTAGGGCAGTTTAGAACAAAAGGTTTTAGAATAAGGGGTGGCAGATTTAAAACAGAGATGAGAAGAAATTGCTTCTTTCAAAGGGTCGTAAGTGTGGAATTCACTCCTCCAGAGTGTGATGGATGGCAGGACTTTGAGTAAATTTAAGGAAGAGCTGAACAGATTTTTAATTAGTGATGATTTGAAGGTGAACCGGCAGGAAAGTGGAATTGAGGCCAAGATGAGATCAGCCATGATCATCTTGAATGGCAGATCATGCTTTAGGGGCTAAATTGCTATTTCTGCTCTTCATTCTTATGAGGAAGGAAAGTACTAACCTGTTCATCAAGGTATTAGTATTGGGAAGACAAACAATGCATTATGTAGGTGCTGTAAATGAAAGGAGTTCATTATACAGTTCCTACAGATGGCCCTCCTGGGAAGGGAACGAACTAGGTATTGGTAAGCCAGTCAAATACTATAAATGCGTGGGTAATTCTTATTCATTTTGTTGATGTCGCTGGCTCGACTGTGGTGGTGAACTGCATTCTTGAAGTGTAGGTACACCCACAACACTGTTAGGGACGGAGTTCCAGGATTTGGACCTGGCAACAGTGAAGGAAGGTGATATATTTCCAAGTCAGGGTGGTGAACCTGAGGGGGGAACCTCCAGGTGGGAGATGTTCCCAGCTATTTGCTGCGGTTGTCCTTCCAGATGGTAATGGTGGTGGGTTTGGAAGATGCTGCCTAAAGAACCTAGGAGAGTATGTTTGTGCCAGGAACAGTTGCTGCACTGCATTAATGTGAATACCAACGGAGTTCCACGCTATTTTGAGTTTTTTCTGATTTGGAATCCAGATCCTCAATACAGTGTTGTTGCTGCTACTGTCGGAATTGAAGCTTCCACCAAGCTTCCTGACTCATTCATGATGTGCCATTGCAGAGGGAAGGAAAATGACTCAGCTCTGCCGCAATAAATGTGATGCCCTGTTACTGATTTGCCTGCTCAATCGCATTACCTTGCGCACTGGCAGAGCAAACTTCAACAGTGGGAATTTATTTCAGCTGCTGCAAACCTTCTAAACTTGAACGAGTGCTCAATGGGACCCAATGAATAACTTAACTCCACACTTAAATGGGTAGAGCCCAAAAATGTTCAGAAGCTGTCAAAGTTGACAGATTGTACACATCACCTGATTAAATTGGGCCAATGCAAAAAAATGTCTTCAGGAGGCGGGGAGAGAAAGGTGAGTGGGTGAGGGGCTGATGTATGCGGCCACATACTTTAGTGGCTTTGTAATTTCTGTTAGATGCAGTCTGCTGATCGAATGTACTTTACATTTTCCAGCGGGGGCAATTCCTGTCTCGTGTAACTCATCAACCAACCGCAATAGATAGGGGTTTAGTCTGTGAAGGGAAGATTCTCCAGTCTGTTTTATAGACCGACAAGATGTTTTTGTGGATGAGGCTTCCAGACAGGAACCTGCTCCGGTGCCTCTCAACATCCCCTGGACTGGCATTTAGCCGCCTTACACTGGCTTGCAGAGACTGATTCTTATTCTTCGCATATAAGTCAGGCAGTCTCTGCCTTGCTTGTCCTGAGTGTTTTGTGTGGAGCGGAAACGCCGCTAATCGCCTTTACGCTGCAGTGTCGAGTTACAGAGTGACGCATTCTCCAAGCTGTGGGTGGAGAGCAGCCTGAGCCTCACACCAACCCTCACCCCTCCCTCTGTCCCGGCTCCACATCAACCCCCCCTCCCTCCCAGCTCCACATCAACCCCCCTCCCTCCCTCCCAGCTCCAGACCAACCCACCTCTGGGCTCACACCCTCCCCACCCCCCCCGGAAAATCCAGATGGTCACCGGCAGCCTGAACAATGGCGAGGAGAGCAAGTAAAAATTGGGCGGACGAGGAGATCCGAGGCTTGTTGTCCATTTGGAAAGACAGGTCCATCCAGGATCAGCTGGCCGGGGCAGTGAGGAATAAAGATGTGTTCGTAAGGATCTCCAACAGCCTTCACGCCTTAGGGGTCAGCCGTGACTGGAAGCAATGCCGGGCTAAGGTGAAGAACCTGAAATACGAATACAGGACCATGGTTAACCAGAGGAAATCCGGCAGGAGGTGCAAATCGATGCGCTTCTACAGTGAAATTGACGCGGTGCTGGGGTGCCGACCTCTCCAGGCCGAAGCAGCTCAGGACAGAACATTCCTCAATGTGGCTATCAAACAAGAAGAGGAAGAGAAAGTGGAAGAGAAAGTGGAAGATGGACCACCACAGGCTTGTCCGCCCCCCGAAAACATCACAGGTAACCTTTTCATTCAGTCTGCAGCAAGGCAATCATAAATAACGGAGTCATTCGATAAATGAGAAATAGCACTTCCTGAATGTTTTCTCCAAATTAAATTAAAATCAATTATTTATAAAATGTACAGGAAGCAATGTCTGAGAACTCTCAAAATATCAGATATGGGTTTTTGAGGAAGTCGAAGCTTTTGATGCTTTCTCTTTGAAATATACAACTCTTCAATTAGTGCCCACTCACTGCACAGCTTGAATGCGAGGTAGTAAGAAGGCATGTCCACAAAACAGCAGAGCTTTCAATTTTTATGATATTAAAATAAATGGAAGATTGTCATAAAGAAATGACCACAATTATTGATATCAATTTGATAGGTCAAATGTTTAATGTTTCAGATGCAGTCATGCGTCCTTTAATTTCATTGCACTTATCCATCAAGTCACCATCTCCTTCACATCCTGAGCACAGATTCCAGCATCAGAAGAGCTGGTTTGCTGATCACGTGTTCCTGTTGAGGCATGGTCTTCACAGGAGCAGCTGCAGTCCCGTACCTGGTTTTCCATTTACTAATTCGGGGCATTTTCCTGTGTGAAAGAAATGAAGCAAATTATTAATCAAAATGTATGGAAAATTGAGGACTGTTGAATTTCTGACATCAATGCTCTCTACCAGCGCAGCTCCATGTCATAAGCACCTGATGGGAGAATAATTTTTCCCTTAACATTCAAAGCACCAACCTCAGTAGTTGTCATCCTCTTTAATATTCACAGCAGGTTATAGAAGTCCTAGGTGTAAACTAATCAGCCTTCATCTCCCTCCAGCCAAATAAGTGTCCGTTGGCTGTTTTTTGATATGCCTGTTTCTTCTCTTCCTCCAATTATAAATGTGTCTCTTGGCATTCATTAGGAATGAAGATCATTAATATGAAAGAAAAAACTGCCTTTAAAAAAAAAAATGCCCTGTGACATCGCACAGAAAAATTTCATGCTATTAATTATTTTGAAATCCAGTGACTACTTTGATCTACTCAGACATATATCATTTAAATTCATGCACAGCTGTATCGTGTTAGGGGAATATGTAATCATAGAAATTTCCAACACTGAAGGAGACTATTCCAACAAGTAGATTTCCAGCCTAATCCCTCTTTCCAGCTCTTGGTCTGTAGCACTTCAAGTGCATATCCAAGTACTTTTTAAATGTTATGAAGGTTTCTGCCTCTACTGCCCTTTCAGAGCTCTGACGAAGGGTCATCCAGACTCAAAATGTTGGCTCTATTCTCTCCCCACGGATGCTGTCAGACCTGCTGAGATTTTCCAGCATTTTCTGTTTTTGTACAGAAACAAGGAGCTGGTGTACACAGCCTGAAGTTATATTCCTAATGAGTGCCAAGCTACTGATCTAATTCAGGATGGTAATAACGGTCCTGATTCAGGGAAGAGAAATATAGTTGGACTTTTCTGACTGGCCTCCAGTGAACCTGGACATAATGTGCATGAGTGGATGTTGGGTAAGGACAGGATTGGATTTGAATAGATATTTAGGTTAAATACCCTGCTGATTCACACTATCATAAATAAATAATGGCCACTGGGTGAGTTATCAAAACAATACCGTGTTCCTGTGAAATTGTATCCCAATAAATAACTTGGGATGTGGGAGAAAATTGTTTAGAAAAAAAATGGTTTGCAGATATGAACCTTCATGAGAATGGTGTGAGCTGTATGCTCCATGCTCAAACTACTGATCTCTCTACACATATTTGTAATGAGGGAGGAGAACACGTCTTGCCATTAAAATTGGCTGAAAACTGACACACTAAATCTTCACTCCCACAGCATGCCACGTCCAACCAATTGTTGCCATCAACAGAGATGAGGAAGAAGGTAAAGTTCTGCCTGAACCACAGTCTGAAGCAGACAGTGTTACAGGTACGCATTAACAATAATGATGGAAAAGCAAAGAATATATGCCAGCATTACCCAAACTAGTGATTGATGCAAATAATAATATTGTGAGCATCCACTTTTTAGGGGTGGGATGTGGGTGGAGAAATGGTAAGAAGAATCTCTTTGTGATTGCTTTCACAGAATGGAAAATTGGAATTAACAATGGAAGATTGAAATTCATTCTCTTTCCTGTGGCAGAATCCATAATTTGATCTGTCAGCTGGAAAGGTCAACAGTTCCCTTGAGATCGATTGCTGATTGCCAGCCAACCTTTCACATTGTTGGAATGTAGAGGGACAGAATTGGCTAGGTTTTTCTCATTCAGTAGCAGGCCAATGTTTTATTGGGTAGAGTGATCCGAGCTGAACAAAAGTGGAAAGCTTACTGTTATGGTGAACTGCATGGTTTTAGATTATTAAACTCTTGTAATATTCTTACAAGTGCTTAGATGTCCCTTAGCTTTACTTGTTATTAACTTCCTCCTAAACTGTTTGGACTTAACTGGGTTGGGGGAGGAGGGGCGAGGTGCCCCTATAGGGGCAGGATGTGTATCCCACATCAGGAAAGCAGAATCTCTACTTGTGAAAATTTCGAAGTGGTTTTGGAGACTGTCAGATCTGGCGATAGGTTTCTGAACGTGTGAGATAAAATGGCTGAGTGAAAGAGAGGCGAAGGTGAGATTCATTAAATTCAGTTCTTGATTCCCTGTTTTCACATCTCTGAGGAAATGGTCAAAATATATTCAAGTTTAACCTGTTACCTTCACTCGTCTTAGTGTTTATATTCTAGACAAATCCTGCTTCCCATTTTTCTTCTGGTGTTTCCTTAAGGTGCTGTTTTGCCATATATATTAGGTTGAACAGACAAGCAAAATATGAAATTGATTTCCATAAGAGGAAATAATTAATATTCTTTAACAACAGTGAAAAGGATGCACGATCCATGAACTAAGGAAGATCAGATTGAAGTGGTAGACCAGAAGATTGGGTAAATTTTAGAAACCAGCAAAGGATGGCTTAAAAAACAAGAGAAATTAGAGTATGAGAGAAAACTAGCAAGAAATATAAAAACTGACAGTAAAAGCTTTGACAAGTACACAAAAATGAAAATAATGGCCAGAACTTTCCAACTGTTCATGCTGGTGGGATCTTCTGGTTCTGCCTACGTGCACTCCTGCCACAGGTTTCCCGGCAATGTGGGGTGGAGTCAGTGGGAAATCCCATTGACAGTGGTGGGACCAGAAGATTCCACCGCTGGCCAAAGGCATGCCACCTCCTGCCATGGGAAAGATGCTGCTGGGAGGCCAGGGAATCCTGCCCAATTGCTAAAGTGAGCATTGGACCCTGAGAGATTGGGGAATTAAAATGGGAAATGAGGAAAAGTATTTTGGGTAAATTTTCTGGTCCTGCCCACAGCGGGAATCAACATGGGAGGAATAGAAAATTTAACGGACCATTTAAAGGTCCATTGATCGCTGGCAGGAATTTCCAGTCTCTGGGTAGGCACAACTGGAAAATCCTGCCCTTTGTATCTGTCTTCACAACAGAAGACGCAAAAAGCTATCCAAGAATAGTGGAAAATCAAAAGGCAAAAGGGAGGAACTCAAAGCAATCACGATCATCAGAAAAACTACAGGGAAAGCTGACAAAGCCTAGCCCTGGTGGCCTGCGACCTAGGGTTTTGGACAAAGTGGTTTTAGAGATGGTGGATGCATTGATTAGAATCTTCCCCAAGTTTCCTAGATTCTGGAAAAGTCCCTGCAGATTGGAAAAGCACAAATTTAACATCTCTAATTAAGAAAGGAGACAAAGAGCAGGAATCTGTATGCCAGTTAACCTATCATTTGTATTTGAGAAAATGCTTGAATCCATTATTAAGGAGGTTGTAGCAGGACATTTGGAAAATCATAAAACAATCAGGCAAAGTCAACATGGTTTTGTGAAAGAGAAATCATGTTTGAGAAACTTATTGGAGTTATTTGAGAATGTAACTAGCAGGACGGATAAAGGGGAACCAGTCGATGTAGTATATTTGGATTTCCAAAAGACATTTGATAAGGTACCACATAAAAAGGTTAGGGCACAAAATGAGAGCTCATGGTATTGGGGTGATTTTTAAAAATATATTCATTCATGTGATGTGGGCGGCACTGGCTAGGCCTGCATTTATTACCCAACTTTTGAGTAAGTGGCAGTGAACTGACTTCTTGAACAGCTTCAGTCCCTGTGGTGTAGGTACACCCAGTGCTGATGGGGAGAGTGTTCCATTATTGACCCAGCAACAATAAAGGAATGGCAATATATTTCCAAGTTAGGATGGCAAGTGGCTTGGAGAGGAACTTCCACATGGTGGTGTTCTCATGCGTCGGCTCCCCTTGTCCTTCTAGATTCTAAATGGTAGCAATCATGGATTTGGAACGTGCTGAGGAACCTGGGTGAATTCTTGCAGTGCATCTTGGAGATGATACATATGCTGCCACTGTGCAGCAGTGATGGAGGGAGTGAATGTCTGTGGATGGAGTGTCAGGCAAGCGGGCTGCTTTGTCTTGAATATATAGCATCGTTAGAGGGTTGGCTAACAGGAAGCAGAGAATTGGGATAAAATGTGTCATTTTCAGGTTGGCAAACTAAAAAGTGGAGTGTGATAGGGATCAGTGCTGGGGCCTCAATTATTCACAAATTGTATTTGTGACTTGGATGAAAGGAATGACTGTTCTGCAGCCACATTTACTGATAATACAAAGACAGGTAGGCATACAAGTTTTGAGTCGGGTACAAAGAGTCTGCAAAGGGATTTACACAGGTTAAGTGAGTGGGCAAAAGATTTTTCAGATTGAAAATAATGTGGGAAAATAAGAAGTTGTCCATTTTGGCAGAAAGGATAGAAAACCAGAATATTATTTAAATAGAGGGACTAGAATGTTGTGGTACATGGACATTTGGGTGTCCCTTTACATGAATCACAAAAGGTTGAAGTTTATTTATTAAAGTTTGTTTATTTATTAGTGTCACAAGTAAGGCTTACATTAACACTGCAATGAAGTTACTGTGAAAATCTCCTAGTTGCCACACTCCAGCGTCTGTTCGGGTACACTGAGGGAGAACTTAGCATGGCTAATTCACCTAACCTGCATATTAGCATGCAGGTATAGCAAATAATAAGGAAAGCAAATTGAATGTTGCCCTTCATTGCAAAGGTGATGGGTTATGAAAGTAAGGAAATCTTCCTACAACTGTGCAAGTCCTTGGTGAGACAACACTTGGAGTAGTATGTACAGGTTGGGTCCTCTAACTTAAGGAAAGATGTGCTTGCATCAGAGGCAGTTCAGAGAAACTTCACTTAGCTGATTCCTGGGATAAAAAATGATGACACCCAAATCTCCTTGTACCACTACATTCTACAGTCTCTCTATTTAAATAATATTCTGGTTTTCTATTCTTCCTGCCAAAATGGACAACTTTTTATTTTCCCACATTATTCTCAATCTGAAAAATCTTCTGCCCACTCACTTAACCTGTGTAAATCCCTTTGCAGTCACTCCTTTCATCCAAGTCATTATGGTGAAAAATTGATCAGGTTAGGCCTATAATCATTGGAGTTTAGAAGAATAAGAAGTGATCTTATTAAAACATTTATGGTTCTGAGGAGGCTCGATAGGGTAGATGCTGAGTGGATGTTTCCCTTCATGGAGGGCTCTAGAACCTAAGGGGCACAGTTTCAAAATAATGGGTCTCCCATTTAAGACATAGATAAGGAGGAATTTCTTCTCTTTTTGGTCTTTGGAATTCCCTTCCCTACAGAGCAAAGGAGGGTGGGTTCAAGTTATATAGATTTTTGATCTACAAAGGAATCAAGGGTTATGAAGGGTAGGCAGGAAAGTAATCCATATTAGGAGCAGCTTAGAATTTGTCATTTGTGTCTGAGGTTTAAGACATAGTGTAACACAAATTAGATAAAGGATTAAGGTCCTTTTGTAATGTCCCATGAAGCACCTTCAGGTGAAGAGTTGTTGAATTTGTTGGGCTCTAATGGAACACATTGTATTTTGTGAGTTCTAATGAAATCGGTTCATCTGAGTTTTTTCGAGGTCTAATGAGAAAAGTTTGGTTGAGTCCTGTTGTGTTCTAATGGGACTGATACAACTTACTGCTGTCATTTACTATTTTTCTTGATTCCTCACGTAGCAGAAACAGAAGGCCCTGTGGAAGAGGAGATGATTAGCACAACCTCGGAGACCCCTGCTGCAACAAGCAGAAAGAGAACTGAAGCTGAGCATGGTGCGTATCTAAGCAAATATGCCACAATTATGTTTACTATGAGCTGGATAATTAAATAATTATTTTAATAATTAATTATTTATTAATTCATGGGACATGGGTGTCACTGGCTGGCCAGCATTTATTGCCCATCCCTAGTTGCCCTTGAACTAAGTGGCTTGCTTGGTCATTTCAGAGGGCAGTTGAGAGTCAACATTGCTGTGGCTCTCAAGTCACATGTAGGCCGGACCAGGTAAGGACGGTAATTTCCTTCCCTCGAGGGCATTAGTGAACCAGATGGATTTTTCCGATAATCAACAATGGTTTCATGGTCATCAGTAGATTTTTAATTCCAGATATTTTTATTGAATTCAAATTCCACCATCTGCCATGGCGGGATTCGAACCTGGGTCCCCAGAACATTAGCTGAGTTTCTGGGTTAATAGTCTAGCGATAATACCACTAGGCCATCGCCTCTCCCTCGTCTTGCCATGTAAGTGTCAGGAAATAAACATTCCCAACAAAAGAGAATCTAACCATCTCCCTTTGATATTCAATGCCATTACCATCACTGAATCCCCCCATTATCAATATCCTGGTGGTTACCTTCGACGAGAAACTGAACTAGATCTTCCATATAAATACTGTGGCTACAAAAGAAAGTCAGAAGGTGGTATCTTGAGCCCACGTTTGCCCATAACAGGCGTGGAACCTGCTTTACATTAATTTAAATAAATTTTAATATAATTGACACATTCCCTCTCAATATCTTCAAACCGCACTGACGTGATGTTTACAACAGGTTTACACAGACGTGAACCTGTCGGGGGGTCTTCCTGGGGGTGTATAGGTAAGCAGAGCCCCTGGGGGAGAGGGACATGGTCAGGCAGTGCCCAAGCAATGGCCCTGGCACAGGTTGGCACCATGTCACCCTGGCAGTACCAACCTGGCAGTGCCACCCTGTGCCAAGGGGTGGGCTCCAGCAGGAATCTCATGTGTTTGGGGAGGGCGGAGGGGAGGTGGTTCATGCAGATGTGGTTGTGGGCTGGGAATGGACAGACGGGCAGGGGATGCCAGCGATGGCCGGTATGGGGGTGCGGCCCCAACCATTGGGGAAAGGGTCCGATGATCATGGAGCAGGGGGGCTCGGAGTGAATGCTGGCTGTAATCGGGGGTGGGGATGGGAGCCCCTCAGGCCTCCATGGTGGGGTGGGGGAAGGTTTATCTCTGCTCTGAGAGGGGCACCCCGATCTCTGTGCAGCTGGGTTTTGCCGGTGTGTGTTTAGTTCCCATCCCCCTGTATAACATTGTGAATCACACCCCCTTGATTTTTTTTTTTGGCAGTGTGTCATAATACCTGGAGAGAAAAACAACCAGTCTCTCTGGGGAAAAACACGCCGGTTTTCTCGCCAGAACCAACACTGCCATTTTTCGGTAAGATTTTGCCCACAGACTGGGAATTCTGTAGTGACTATATCATCTCCTGACTCCCCAAAGACTGTACATTATCTAGAAGGCAAAAGTTAGGAGTGTGATGGAATGCTCTCCACTTGCCTGGATGAGTGCAGCTCCAGCAACACTCCAGAAGTCAACGCTGTCAAAGCAAAGCAGTCTGCTTGATTGGTATTCCATCCACTACATTGAATATTCACTCCCTCCACCACTGATGCACAGTGGCAACAGTGTGTACCATCTACAAGATGCACTGCAGAAACTCTTCAAGGCTTCTTCACCTCCTAAACCTGTGATCCCTATCACCTAGAAAGACAAGGGCAGCTGATACATGGAAGACTGCAAATTGCCATCCAAGCATCACCTCCTGAGGTGGAGCAATATTGCCCTTCCTTCATTGTTGCTGGATCAAAACCCTGGAACTCCCTTCCGAACAGCCTGTGAATATCAGCAGTGCATGAAGGTGGCTCACCTCCACCTTTTCAAGGACAATAAGGCATAGACAATAAATGCTGACCTATGTCCACATCCTGTGAAAGGATAAAGAAAAAATCCTGTAAACTGTCAGGAAATATTGTGACAGTCAATAAAGGTACAAGATTATGACCTGGTGATGAAAACCATATTATTTCTTTCTCTTATTTATGTATTCTTTTCACTCGGACGTCACAATGTTGGTACTTTCCATTTGCCAGTCCCAGCCTGCTCTCTGTCTTCCCTAATCCTTAGACATTCCTAGACAGGCCTTCTCCTTGAACTTTGTCAGTCAGCCAGCACTTCAGTTATGAAAGAGCAATGAGTTGAGGATATGGATTTTAAACTAAATTGCCTTTTAAGTTGCTATGTATTGTAACTGGCCCTAAAGGGATAGTCACCAAGCCAAAACTAATGAAAAATCATTACGTGTCATCATAATCATCACCATATGTAGCATAAAGTTATAAAGGAAGAGTCCCAAGCTCGATCTTGGCTGACGTTTGCTGGGATTGCATTAAGATGTTACAACTGACTTTACCACAACTGGGCCATGTGGAGAAGCACAAACATTTCTGCTCCTGATTATTATCTGCTTTGTACATGTCAGGTGTTGATACTCTTCATAATCTATTAACCTATTGACAGTTAAGGCTCACATCAAGAATAGCTGCTTTGGTGAAGTACACCCAAGGGATTGGCACATATAGAATTATAGAATAAATAGCACTGAAGGAGACCATTAGGTCCTTAGTTTCTTTGCTGGCCCCTTGCAGGAGCAATTCACCTTCTGCCATTTTTTTCTTATATGGGCAAAAAAATTTTTAAAAATAAGAGTGTAACAGAGAAGAGCATTGAGAAAAACATAGGCTTGCACTGGCACACCGAGTGTCACCTGAGGTTTCTTGGTAGCATTCTTTTCTGTAAGTCAGAAGTTTTTGAGTTCAAGACTCACTCCATAGACCTGAGCACACATTCTGGGTTGACTGTACAGAACTGAGAGAGTATTGCACTGTCCTTAGGGTAATATGTTAAACAGAAATCCTGTGTTACCTCACAGGAGGACATAAAATATTCCATGACACTATTTGAAGATGAGTAAGCCAATATTTATTCTGCAATCAACATTACAAAAACAGATTATTTAGTAATGGCCACATTTGTTTATGGGAGTTTGCAATGCCCAAATTGGCTGCCTCATTTCCTATGTTATACTGACTACGCTTCAAGTGTATTTAATTGATTGTAAAGCACTTTGAAATGCCTTTGATTGTGAAAGGTACTATGTAAAATAGTATTTTTTAATCCCAAAGAATTTAATCATATCTCACTTAAGTATAATTTTTTTGTAAACATCTAGAGTGCTCAGTGCCAAAGAAGAGGATGAAGCTGAAGAAAGGAACCATGTTTCAGAGACACATTGGCACCATTATCAACACCTTCATGGACTATCAGAGGAAAGCTGAAGAAAGGTTCTACAAATGGGAGGAAGAGAGGCGGCGAGAGGAGCGTGAGCATGAGCTGCGGATTATCCAGTTGTTGCTCGATCATTCCAGATCCTCAATGATTCAAACACCTCAGACACCGGATTATCTGAGATCACTGCACAGCCAGAACACCCACGTGTTCACACCTCCTCCCTCAAACAATTAATATTTAGGATCTTTTTAATTGTTTAAATTACTTGCTGTTGATGGTGCTCTGTTGTGACATCCTATGTTAGCCAGGAGCAGTTAAATTGCTGTTTCCCTGATTTTACCCCCACCCTCATTGCCAGCTCCTACAGGATCCAAGTATAAACCGGAAGAGGAAGTGGAAGGATGGTGAGTGGGTTAATTGAAAGAAAAGCTCCCCAGTCATTCAATTGCACCATCCACTGCCAGAAACAAACCTCGTAGATTCAAAGTTCCATCCATAGGCAGTACTGTTAGCTGATTTCAGCACAGGAGTGTTATAATTGACCTTTCTTGACTAGGGAGAAGAAAATCAGCCATAGTTCCCTCTCCGGATCATGATGCTGCCTAACTGTGTGTGCATGCGTGTATGTGTGTGTGTGTTGGACAAGGACAAAATCAGGCTTGGATGTAATATCACTCTCCCCAAAGTTGAAAAGCCTGTTGCCATTTGTTGCTTAGTCTCACAGGTAAACCACTTTCCTCAGCACCAGAAGCTACAAGGACCGTGGAACTGTATCCCAGCAAATCCAGAGAGGGAATATTTATTGTAATAAAACAAACAATGGAAAGTTAGGTTGACAGCATCTGAAAGAGAAAGGTTTGGGATACATTTTGGGTGGAACTTTTCTTCAGGATCTGCTCCTATGATGAAAAGTCTCACTTGGAACGCTAACTTGCTTTCTTAGATGCTGACTGACTGTTTATACACTTCCACCATCTCCTGTTTTTCTTCATAAAGTTCATGTTTAGGTGCTGCTCAGATTGGTGACACTGGCTTTAAGAGAATCAGGACAGTATCCAGAACTGCAAAGGGCAATGAGTGACACTTCACAAATAATTGATTCATTGTATAAACAACCCAACTTTTTTATAGCTCTTTGAAGATGCTTTCTCACTGAGAAACTATATGCCTGTGATTGGATACAAGGAGTCCCTATATCTCCGTAAATATATACACCATGTAATGTGATACTCTTCAGAAAAGGTGAGGATTTTGGATGTTCCAGTTTGGATTTCCTGGTCTGTACCAAGTCCACCTAATTCGCCTGTGGCAGTTTGGGGATAGTCATCCTTAATGTCACTGGGTTAAGAGAAAAAAAATCATCTCTGGCTCTTCCATTTGCTTTCTATCCAGTGAATTCTGGTGGGAAGTATGTATATGTTGGGTAAGAACAGGATCAGGTTTAACTTTGGGGCTATAGTTGAATCACCTGCCCATGCAGGTTAATACAGTCTATTGTGTGAAGTACAATACCAACATCATAGAACCAACAAGAGCCAGAGGGAGGAAAGCTGAATGTGAAAAGAGGGTGTTCAAGAATATTAATTTTCTTTATTGGATCAAATGAAATAGTTCACTATGTCATAATCACAACACTTAACCTCGTCTCCAAACACTGGTAATGGATGAAAAGTGTCATGAGTGGGTGAAGCTCTCTTCATTTTTATTTTCAGATAAAACAATTGGTTTTATTTGGTCACATTCCCTTATGTTACGAAGACCATTGGGTGAATCTTACTGTCCCGCCCACCATGGGAATCAGAGCGGGCGAGGGGTGCACCATGCAAAGGTCCATTGACCTTGGGTGGGATTTTCCGGTTTCGGGGCAAGCGAGGCCGAAAAATCCTGCCCCATGAGTAGATTGTGTTGGTGGTGGCCCGATGGGCTGAATGGCCTCCTTCTGCACTGTAAGAATTCTATGATTATGTTTTGAGGAAACAACTTCTAAAATCTGGTAAAAGAACATGAAAACTACAGGATACTGTACTGAAATCTTGTGTAATGACACACTTTGATACAGTAACAATGCAGGATCCAGTCTTGTAAAATTATATATGTATTTGCTGCTGTATCAGTGAGTTTTTTTCATCAGAATGCTTGTATTGTTTTTTGTTTTTGTCACTCAAGTAATGAAAATAGCAAAACCAACAGTTTCACTCAAAAATTAATCAAATGTTTGTTACCTGTAAGTGGATTCATATGATTGCTGGCTGATAGATCTGTTCAGTCAATTTACTTTTTGTCATAGTCATTTTCCTTGTTTACACAGCACTGATTTACTTAAAGATATTTAAATGATAATATTAATCCTTGCATTTATTGAATCAGAGTGGCTCATGGTGCTATGCACAAAATAAGTAGAGTGATTTAGGAAAATGTAGAAGGCTATTGTAGCACTCTGCATCCCACCAGTAGCATGAGATTATTCTATTTTTGGAAGTATTAGATAAGGGAAAAATGTTGGCCAGAACACCAAGTAGAATTCCCTGCTTATCTGACCACTGGACAGACAGGCAGCTTCTTGTACTTGCGGCTTATGCAAAAGACAGCACCACCAATAAATAATGCAGCATCAGATTGTGTGCATAGATAATGCACACAAGTCCTAACGAGGTTGAATGCACAATTCCCTGATGTAGAGGGTGCCAGAAACTTTGCCAAGCCTTCTCAGTTAACCCATACACATCCGTTTGATGCAATAGTACTTTTAATGTGATTCCATCAGTAAAATTGCTGCTCCAATCCCTGCTTTACAATTCATAGTTCAATAGCTCTGGAAAATTAACTTGAGCAGAGATTCAGAGACAGCATATGTTTTAATAGAGGAAAATAAAAACATGGAATTATTTTATGCTTGGTTAATAGAGTGGTCCTTGAGCAAGTTGTTAAATACATTGAGATTTATGCATGAATCTTTAATCTTCAGCTAGTCTTGTATACCAGATTTATTTAAATCCAGTAGGATAGTCATAATCAGAGAAATAAAAGTTAGTCATTAATGAAAGACCTGAACTTTAAGATGACTAACACATTGATTTTGTTGCATTGACTATCACCCAGGAGATGTGGTATCTCTTGTGTGCTCCAACAGTATTCTGCACAATTTGGCTGTCCTTCTGGACATTCAGTTTTATTCAACTAGAGAACAATCCATGTCCTCCTCTGGAATGAGGAGGAGTGAGAACAATCTCCACCAAAAACTGCCAAATAATGTCTGTATCTGGATCGCCCTGGAGAAAGAGCATGTGGTTTTCACCAGCGTGTTTGGGATCTTCCCTGTCTGGTGGGCACCTCAAAGAATAAGTATCTGGTAGACATAAATAATAAACATTGTGATTTGGGTGTTTTTTCTTAAATTAAATTTTATATTTCAATTATTACATTAGTTGTATCTATAAGCAGTCATTTGTAAATTTGTTTTCCAGGTGATACCCTTACATGTCAATAAAAAAAAAGCTTTTCTCATTTAATAAATCTTGTTAAACATTCTGCCACATCACTCAAGCACTTTTATTCTCTTAGCCATAGGTCACAGGCATCTGTCACTATTAGAGAGAGACAATTGGTTCTGGCTTGAGGATTACCATCTGTAACAAGAATGGCTGACCAAGAAACACTCCCACTCTTGCCGTCGTAGGAAGGATTAGCAAGTTGAATTTTAACTTAACTAAAAGTGCTAGAAAACTCAGCAGCCCTGGCAGCATCTGTGGAGAGAAGCACAGTTAATGTTTCGAGTTGAATATGACACTTCATCTCATCCGACGCTTTAACAAAAAACTTTTTCTCCTCCTTTCAGGTGTTAAGGAGCGTAAGCTCCAATAACTTATGGGTGTTGATGTATCTCTGAATGCTTCCCTTCCCTCTGACCCCCTCCCTTCTTCCGATTCCACAGGTCTTCACATGTATTCAATATATCCTCTGACTCCCCCTCCTTGACGCTGATCGATCTGTGCTTAAAAAAAGACCAGGTTTATCCTTCATGTCCCCACGTCAATGAGTTTCAAGCTCAGCTTGATGTTGAACTCTTTATCCATCAGCTTTGCCTCCACGCTCACTTCTTTTGAGCAGTATTCTACAACCTGTGGATCCTTTCACATGTCTCCATCTTCTCCCTTTGTCCACTTACCATTCTTGATCTTTTTATTGATAATTGTCAATGTAACATCAGTCATCTTAATTTCTCTGCTCCCCTCACCTACTCTAACCTAACTCCCTCTGAACTTGCTGAACACCTCTGTTCTGAAAGTCATATTTGACTCAAAATATTAAGTCAGTTTCTCCACTGATGCTGCTAGACTTGCTGAATTTATCCAGTACTTTGTTTTTATTTCACATTTCCAGCATCCAATGATTTAGTTAGTAAAGTCATAGACAAACAGATCAGCGTCTCCCATTGTAAGTTATAATCTTTTATCCTTGCAAAGTCTGCACTTTTGAATTAGATTGGGCATATTGTGCACATTCCTGGCTGGTCAGTGCAACAGATTGGCATGATATGACAAGTGGAGTGCCACAGGGACTAGTGTTGGTATCTCAACTATTTACAATTTTTATTAGTGTCTTGGATGAATGTATGGTTGCTAAATCTGCTGCTGACACAAAGATAGATAGGAAAGTGAGTTGTGAAGAAGATATAAGGGCTGGAATTTTACTGCCTTGCCCACCACAGGAATGGGAGCGGACAATGTGAAGGTCCGTTGACCTCAGGCGGGATTTTATGGTTTCGGGATGAGCGAGGCCATAAAATCCTGCCCAAGGGATGCGACTTTCCCCCAAAAAACACTAAGTGCCCAAAGGGTGGGAAGATGGGAGTTTTCCCACTCAAGGAGTTTGCAAAGGGACAATAGATGGGTTAAGTATTGGCAGAGTATATTTGGAAAAATTGGAACTTGTGCACTTCAGCAGGAAGAATAAAAAAGCAGCACAGTATTTAAATGGAGGGACACTGCAGAACCTGGAGGTACAAAGGGATCTTGGTGTCTTGGTACATGAATCACAAGTTAGTATGAAGGTACAGCAAGTGATTAGGAAGGTAAATGGAATGTTGTTGTTTATTACTGTAAAAGTAGGGACGTTTTGCCACAGTTGTACATGCCATTGGTAAGACCACATTGTGGAAGTATTGCTTACAATTTTGGTACTTTTATTTAAGAAAGGATATAAATAGATTAGAAACAGTTCAGAGAAGATCCACCCAACCAATACCTGGGATGGGGGTGCTACCTTACAAGGAAAGGTTGGACAGGCTGAACCTGTATCCATTGGAATTTAGAAGATTGAAGGGTGATCTTGTTGAAACATATAACATATCTTGAGGAGACTTGAGAGGGTGGATGTTTCCCTGTGTGGGATAAACTAGAACTACGGAACACATTTTAAAAATAAGGGGTCTCCCATTTAAGACTTGAGGTGAGAAGAATTTCTTTCTTTCAGAAGTTTGAAAATCTTTGGAACTCTCTTCCCTGGAGAGTGGTGGAGGCAGGGTCATTGAATCATTTTAAGGCCGAGGTAGATAACTTTTGACTCCCTTATTAGACAAGAATCTATCAGGAGAAAGTGGAATGTGGAGTTGAGGCTGCAGTCATGATCTTGTTGAATGACTGAGAAGGCGCGAGGGGCTGCTCCTGCTCCTAATTCATATGTTTGTATATACATTCAAATGGAAGTTGGGCTTTTGACGATAGCTAATCAGAACCTGTATTGGATATAAGACCCATGTGATTTACGTTGCCATGTCAATGCGTTTTGAGGAGGGAAGGATTTCTAAGACCTCCCCGAAAATGTAATGACATAATTAGTGTCAGGGTCTTGAAAAGAGAGAGCAGCTGGAGGCCAAAAGACTTTGAATCACTGCGTTGGAATGTGGGTGGAAGCTTGCACATGGATTGAAAAGACCACATTTTCATAGAATCCCTACAGTGCAGATTTGTGAGAAGTTAACTGGAATATGTGCCTCGCTTACGCTAGAGGGACGATCTCCAGTAATTATCTGACAGTAGAAGAGTTCTTGAGTTAGAATTGACCAAATTGGGAAAGGAAAAGAACAGAAATTAACCCAGCGGAAGTTAAAAATAACTATGGACTGATTTTGAAAGAATCGAACATCTACTTAAAGGACAGTGCAATTTATACCTATGAAATGTGCTTTTTTTTGGTTGTACAAAGTATAAGTTGCCTACAGCATTTTCAGGGAGGTCTTAAATATCATTCCCTCCTCAAAACCCATTTACATGGCAATGTGAATCACATGGGCCTTGTATCCAATACAGATTCTGATTAGCTATCCAATCTTCTAGTCTCTTGTGACAGTATACATTTCAAAATGTGAAGTCTTGTTGTGTCATCCCTTTAGCTATTAACTGGAAGTTGGAGTTTCTCATTAAAAGTTATTGGTCTCCGGAGATCATAACAGAGTCATTGGTAACAAGAAATGAGTATTGATTACAGAGCATTGGGGAAATTGCTCATTCAAGACAGGTTGTGAGAAAAGCAGTCAGACAACACAGAAACACGAGAAGAGTTCAATGCGATGGTGGAGAGGTAGGGTTGGGTATCATCAGCTTACATATGAAAGCTAAACCCATGACTGTGGATAATGTTACCAATAAGCAGATGAAGAATAGGGGATGAAAAATATTCTTGAGGATCTTTAGAGGGATTAGTGCAGTGGCAGGAGGCAATGCCATTGCTGGAGCTGCTCTTGCCAAGATCAGATAGGAGTAGCACCAAGTGAGGGCTGAGCTTTGGAGGAAGATGGTTTGGTTACAGAGATGCTGAGAAAAGTAACAAGGGATAATGTACCATGGTTATAACCACATGATACCACTTGTAACTTTAGTTAGGATTGTTTCAATGCAGTGCCAGGAATGGAAACCTGATTCGAGAGATTCAACATGCAGTTATGGGAAAGGTAGGTGCAGATTTGGAGAAAGAATTTAAGGAGCAAATGGAGGTGAAAATGGACTGGTAGCTTGGAAGGGCTGGAATTGAGTATAGGGTTTTGAGGAGGAAGGCCAAAACGGTGGTTTTAGTAGGGAAAAGAGTGGGGATACTAGAGGGGTAAGTTTACTCTTGGGTAAGAACAAAGAAGAAACAGCTGGGGCAACTAATGGAATGGGCTGAATCATAGGGATAAAGAAGTCCATTAATTCTTTGTACTTGTTGGAGAGAGAGATAATGGGTATTATCTTTCAATTCAGAATGATCCTGGAATAGTGAACAGTTTTGGCAAAGATTAATGAGATCCAATTGCTTTTGATGTTGTCTTGCCCGATCTAGATAGTTGATTCAACCAGTTTTGTGCCAGAATTGCTCCAGTCAGTCCTTGTTCATGAAGGAGTTAAAATGGATACTGTGCTAAGAGAATGACCAGGACGGGAACACAAGACACTGAGGGAGTGATAAAAGGACCTCAATAGTGACAAAAGCATGATGGTGAGTCAAAGACAAAGCAGTTGGGAGTTATGCCAGGCTGCATACGTGGACAAGAAAGGGGAGTACATCTTGTATCTTCTAAGCCTATTTATTCACTTTTCTGAACCTCCGGAAACCCACGTTTCCTCGAGTTGTGTAACCATATCTTTAACAAATTCCGCCTCTCCCTCTCATATTCTGTAGTCCTCTGCACTGCCTCTCTGCTTACTCTTGTGTCTGTCTTTTACAAAGACCGTTATCCTCAACAATGTCTTCTCTATTTCAAGATAACGGGAGAAAAATGCTTGGGGCAATTAAGTCAACAGGAGGAGCAGGAAAGAATGCCACAGCTGTTTAAAGCTGCAGTTTGCTGTGTAGCTCACCAGGACCTGGACTTTACACATGCAGCTCTTTGTTCATAGCTGCAAAGGAGAGGGGGAAGCAGCAGCAAGAGCTCTGGAGCCAGAGTAAAGAAGCTCAGAGGCCACATTTGGCCCACGGATCTTTAAGGAGGCACTCACGCAGGGTGGGTAAAATGGGGTAACAATGTCATAGTGGACCCCTATCTGGAACCCGTATTGACTTTATATTATTGCATCTAAAGTGTCCTGACCCGTTCCTGAAGAACGATTCAAATCTCCGCTCTGAGGCTCGGGTTTTGTGTTTTTAAAGAAGAACCACAAGTTGGACTTTTCTTCAGTAGCACCGTTATTGCAGAGTAGTGGACAGCTTTCCATGTGTACAGCAACAATCCGGGGAGTTTGCTCTGGGCGGGATCAGTGCTCCCAGTCTCTCTCAACTCCTGTCCAGACGAGGCGGGTTCGGAAGTGAGTTTATTCCGAGGCTACTCTACCTTTCGGCGGCGGGGTGCACACTCCCTATTCGGAGAGGAGGGGGAGCAGGGCACACACTCATTCCCCCAGGCCCGGGAGAGTTGTTCTGGGTGCGGGTGAGTAATATTTCAGAAACCAAAATAAAAAATGCTGGAAAATCTCAGCGGGTCTGACAGAAAAAAAGAGTTGACGTTTCGAGTCCAGATGACCCTTTGTCAAAAGCTGTAATATCTCAGTCAGGTTTATTCAGAACCAGACTTGGCTGCGGGAAGTTACTGAGAAGTGAAAGCAACCTGGCGATGGAGTAAAAATTCAGTTAGTTTCACTGGTCGGAAATGTTTAAAGTTGTGAAGTTCTGGAGGTGGGAGCTGGCTGTCTTCCCCAATGGAGCGCGGGCTGAGCGGGAGCAGCAAGTTGGCGGGGCGGCTGGAGGATTTTATTCAGTGATTGTATCTGAACCTCGGGGTGCAGCAACATTATCAAAGTGATTCTTAAAAACCTAATAGAATAAGTTGTGAAAAGGAGTTGGTGCTTCCGGGAGCAAAATATGTTTTTATATTGTCAGGTAGGGTCTGGTAAACTTTCCAGCAATATTGTTTAGCCGTTTAAAAAGATCAATTCAAGGGATTCTCCGGCCGCGCTCGCCTCATAGAACATAGAAAGCCACAGCACAAACAGGCCCTTCGGCCCACAAGTTGCGCCGATCACATCCCCACCTCTAGTCCTATCTATAGCCCTCAATCCCATTAAATCCCATGTACTCATCCAGAAGTCTCTTAAAAGACCCCAACGAGTTTGCCTCCACCACCACCGACGTCAGCCGATTCCACTCACCCACCACCCTCTGAGTGAAAAACTTACCCCTGACATCTCCTCTGTACCTACCCCCCAGCACCTTAAACCTGTGTCCTCTCGTAGCAACCATTTCAGCCCTTGGAAATAGCCTCTGAGAGTCTACCCTATCCAGACCTCTCAACATCTTGTAAACCTCTATCAGGTCACCTCTCATCCTTCGTCTCTCCAGGGAGAAGAGACCAAGCTCCCTCAACCTATCCTCATAAGGCATGCCCCCCAATCCAGGCAACATCCTTGTAAATCTCCTCTGCACCCTTTCAATGGCTTCAACATCTTTCTTGTAATGAGGTGACCAGAACTGCGCGCAGTACTCCAAGTGGGGTCTAACCAGGGTCCTATAAAGCTGCAGCATTATCTCCCGACTCCTAAACTCAATCCCTCGATTAATGAAGGCCAGTACGCCGTACGCCTTCTTGACCGCATCCTCCACCTGCGAGGCCGATTTAAGAGTCCTATGGACCCGGACCCCAAGGTCCTTCTGATCCTCTACACTGCTAAGAATGGTACCCTTCATATTATACTGCTGCTTCATCCCATTGGATCTGCCAAAATGGATCACCACACACTTATCCGGGTTGAAGTCCATCTGCCACTTCTCCGCCCAGTCTTACATTCTATCTATGTCTCGCTGCAACTTCTGACATCCCTCCAAACTATCCACAACACCACCTACCTTGGTGTTGTCAGCAAACTTACCAACCCATCCCTCCACTTCCTCATCCAGGTCATTTATGAAAATGACAAACAGCAAGGGTCCCAGAACAGATCCCTGGGGCACTCCACTGGTCACTGACCTCCATGCAGAGAAAGACCCCTCCACAGCCACTCTCTGCCTTCTGCAGGCAAGCCAGTTCTGGATCCACAAGGCAACAGCCCCTTGGATCCCATGCCCTCTCACTTTCTCAAGAAGTCTTGCATGGGGGACCTTATCGAACGCCTTGCTGAAGTCCATATAGACCACATCCACCGCTCTTCCTTCGTCAATGTGTTTGGTCACATTTTCAAAGAACTCAACCAGGCTCGTAAGGCACGACCTGCCCTTGACAAAGCCGTGCTGACTACTTTTGATCATACTAAACTTCTCTGGATGATCATAAATCCTGTCTCTCAGGATCCTCTCCATCAACTTACCAACCACTGAGGTTAGACTCACCGGTCGGTAATTTCCCGGGCTGTCCCTGTTCCCTTTCTTGAATATAGGGACCACATCTGCAATCCTCCAATCCTCCGGAACCCCTCCCATCTCCATCGACGATGCAAAGATCATCGCCAAAGGCTCCGCAATCTCCTCCCTCGCCTCCCACAGTAACCTGGGGTACATCCCATCCGGTCCCGGCGACTTACCAACCTTGATGCCATTCAATAGTTCCAACACATCCTCTTTCTTTATGTCCACATGCTCGATCCTTTCTGTCCACCGCAAACCAGCAGTACAACCACCCAGATCCCTTTCCACCGTGAATACCGAGGTAAAGTATTCATTAAGCACCTCCGCCATTTCTAACGGTTCTGCACAAACTTTTCCCCCTTCACCTTTTAAGGGTCCTATGCCTTCACATCTCATCCTTTTACTCTTGACATATTTGTAGAAAGCCTTGGGATTCTCCTTAATCTTACCCGCCAAGGCCTTCTCATGACCCCTTCTCGCTCTCCTAATTTCCTTCTTAAGCTCCTTCCTACATCCCATATACTCCTCTAAATCCTTAACACCTCCTAGCTCTCTGAACCTTCTGTACGCCTCTCTTTTCTTATTCACCAGGTTCATCACAACCTTCGTGCACCACGGTTCCCGTACCCTACCAACACCCCCCTGTCTCATCGGAACGTTGTCATGCAGAGCTCCAGACAAACATTCCTTGAAAATCCTCCACTTTCCTTCAAAGCCGGAGAATCCCGCCCGACCTTTGCATGGTCCGCTCCCCCGCCCGCTACAATTCCTGTAACGGGCGGGACGGAAGAATTTGGGAATGTCAAGCGAGGATAAGAATGTGCAAGGTTATAGGAAGTGGGACTAGGTAGAATGCTCTTTCAGAGGGCCAGTGCACACTCGATGGGCCGAAAGGTCTCCTGTACTGTAAAGACTCTGATTTTTATGACGTTTTGGCAAAACACCAACTTGAGTTCTGCAACATTCCTCACCAAAAAAATGTTTTTGTGAAAGATGAGGGTGCTGAAAGGGCAAAGAATATAAGGTGGGATTTCCTTCTCCATTGCACATACTCCCCAGTCTAGACACAAGTCGGTATGTTCCCAATCCAACAAAAAAGGGGGTATTGCTGAACCTGGTTCTTGGGGGTGAGGTGGGCTAAGAGGATCGAGTGTCAGTGGGTGATCATGGTATCATAAGGTTTAGGTTGGCCATGGAAAAGGACCAGGATTAATCCAGAATAAGAATAATTAACTGAGGGAAAACCAACCTGAATGGGGTAAAAATGGATCTGTGCCTAATAAATAGGAATCACAGATTAGCAAACAAAACAGTAATTGAACAATGGACAACTTTTAGAGAAGAGAGTTTGAGCACAATCAAGGTATAATCCCACAAAGGGGAAAGGTATGGTAGCACAGTGGGCGACACGCTGGCACAGTCATTAGCACTGCTGATTCAGTGCCAGGGACTGGGGTTTGATTCCAGCCTTGGGTGACTGTCTGTGGAGTTTGCATGTTCTTCCCATGTCCACGTAGGTTTCCTCTGGGTGCTCCGGTTTCCTCCCACAGTCCAAAGATGTGCGGGTTAGGTGGAATGGCCATGCTAAATTGCCCTTTAACGTCCCAAGATGTGTAAATTAGGTGGATTAATCGTGGTAAATGTGTGGGGTTACAGGGATAGGGCGGGAGAGAGTGCCTAGGTAAAATACTCTGTCAGAAAGTTGGTGCAGTCTCGATGGGCCGGATGGCCTCTTTCTGCACTGTAGGGATTCTATGATTCTAGGAAATCCGGAGCTCCCTGGATAATGAAAGACACATGAGATTAAGATGAAGCAGATAAAATATGCTTATAACGTGGCTAATACAATTGAGAACACTGTTGAAGGCAGAAGGTTCAGAGGAGAATTGAAAAAGCAAGTAGGAGAAGCAAAGAGAGAGCATGAGAAGATTCTGGATGCTGACAAAGGGAATTCCAAGGTTTTCTGTGGACATATAGATAGTAAAAGGGTAGTAAGAGAAAGAGTGGTGCTGATTTAGAGACCAAAAATGGGACTAATGTATGAAGATAAGGTAGATATAGCTAGACTGTAGATATTCGATCTGAGGGTTGCTTAGCTCTGTCTATAGCATGCATGTATTCCCAGGTTGGCACCATTAGGTACTGTTCCTGTCTTGAACACTTACATTCCTCATTGAACCAAGGTTGGTCACCCAGTTTGATGGTAATGTTAGAGGGAGGAATATGGTGGACCATGAGGTTACAGATTGTGGTTGTATACAATTATGCTGCTGATAGTCCACAGCACCTCATGTATGCCCAGTTTTGAGCCGTTAGATCTGTTCTGAATCTATCTAATTTAGCACTGTGGTAGTGTCACACAATGCAAGTCAGCGTGCCCTCATTATGAAGACAGGCTTTGTCTCCACAAGGATTGTGTGGCAGTGACTCCTATCAGTACTGTAATGGACAGATTTTTCTTCAACAGGTAGATTGGAGAGGATGAGGTCAAGTAGGTTTGTTCTCTTGTTCCCACACCATGTGCCACAGGCCTAATGTGGCAGATATGTTCTTTAATACTTAGCTGGCTTGGTCAGTGGTGATGCTACTGAACTACTTTTGGTGATGGCTAATCAAGTCTCCCACTCAGAGTACATTCGGTGCTCTTGCCATCCTTAGTGTCTCTTCTAAGTACTGCTCAACGTGGAGGAGTATGGATTCAGCAGCAGAGGGGGGTGCAGTTGGTTATAATCAGCAGATTTCCTTGCCTATGTTTGACCTGATGCCACAAGATTTCATGTGGTGTGAAGTTAATGTTGAGGACTCCTAGGGGAACTCTCTCTCAAGTGTAAACCAGCATCCTGTTTAGTTCTGGTGTGTCTGTCCTGCCAATGGGACAGGACATATTTAGGTATGGTGAATTTCAGGCTGTTGTTTGACTAGTTTGAGGGGCAACTCTCCAATTTTGGAACCCGTCCCTAGTTGTTAGTGAGGACGACTTTGCAGGATTGACTGGGCAGTGTTGCTTCCAGGGCTTGGGTCAATGCTGGAAATTGCATCTGGTTTTATTCTTACTAAACTTTTCTTTAGCAGTTTGATAAAGCGGGGTGACTTGCTTGCAATTTTAGAGAGCAGTTAAGAGTCAACCACATTGTTGTGGATCTGGAGTCACAAGTAGACCAGACCTGGTAAAGTCTGCAGATTTCAATCTCAAAGGGACTTGGTGAACGCGATGGGATGTTACAACAATTCAGTAACTGATATTTTATCATTATGTATATCACTGAATATGACTTTTTATTCCAGATTTGTTTGTTAATTAAATTTAAAATCCCCTGGCTGCTTTGGTGGATTTGAATTCTTTTCCCTGGAGTTTTGTCTGGATCTGCGGATTATTAGAGTGGATTTTTCAGACGCTGTGCTCCCTATCATCATCTCTTCTGACCCCATCAAGATATAGGTTGCAAACTCAATTTCGGTTGATAAAATCTCACCTATAAGGTATGTTAGAAGCAATTGATGCAAATTTCCTGTTATTGAGACTTTTTAATTTGACTTCATGTCTACTTTTAACAAACCGGTTTGGAGTTCATAACTTAAAGTCACAAAGTTTGGTGGAGTGTTTGTTTTTTGTCTGAAGGCAAGATAAACGTGGAAGAGGCAACACTGTTGCCCAATGTTGCATGTAGAAAACCACGTTCCCAAGCATAGGGAGTGAAGGGCTGAACAGGAAAGAAATATTGAGCAAAGTTTGAAAATTCTTGCTGGGGTTGACTCTTCTGGCTGCAGCTCTGATTAAAATCTCAGTTAGTGATTACACTTCATGCTTGGCCTATGCTTTAATCATTAGCAGTCTATTCAAACATGGGTTTCACAATTGAGCCTAAATCTGACCAGAGATCCACACATTCACACTTCCAGCAAGTGTCACTGGACAGTGATCGGATGGTCAATTTTCTCCCCCCTCTAATCCAAGTTCCTAAATCCAGTTGCAGCAACCTCTCTATCACCGTGGCACAGATCAGCTAACTCTGCACAGGAGGAGTCAGAACTTTTCCTGGATTGTCGCTCAGATCCCTGCTATGCAATACCTGTGACTTTGTATTCCAGTGTGAATTCCTGCCCCACCCCTGCACTCTTTGCCCAGATTATCTGGAATAAAGGAACCAGAAGAGTGAACCACCAAGGGTACAACCATTGGTGGGAGTAGCCTTGGGAAAATGAGAGAGAATATACCACCATATTAATTTTTCCAAAACGTTTTCTTCCCTTGGTAGACAGCACGTGCAATATGTCAGATTGTGAAGATGACCCTGCAGTGTTTTCCAGCAACACCTTGCCCTCTGACCTTCGTTTTATGGCAACAGTTGCCAATGGGTACATTGGCACTAGGGTGTATGGTGACGTAATGCATATTAATGGGATATATAACGGTGAAAATGGTGACAGCTGTCGAGCAGATGTACCATCTACTGTTAATGTCAGACTGACTGTACCTGGCGAGAGTGCTTTGAAAGAAACCTACACCTTGAACACCAGGACAGGTAAAACAGATCTGCTTATTTTAAAAACATTTACAAATATTTTTTCCAGATTTTGTTCAAGCAGTGCAGATTTTCTGAGGGTAGAATTGAGACAAGCCAGAGTCTGACAATGTCAATTTTATTTGTAAATGTTTGTACTTATCAAGTGAGGGGTTTAAGTACTGCCAAGAGGGAAATTTCCCATTTTGACCCCTAATGGAGCAGTAATTTGCCTCTCCAAGATCAGTTGCAAAGTAATTAGATACAGTAAAGTTTATTGTGACAACCATGTTTTGGCTCCAAGCAAGCGAGACCTTTTCCATTTCTGCACCAGCTACTTTATAGCTTCTGTTTGAGATGGCCAATGTATGATCAGATTTATAACTTCTTTATAATCAATGAGTGGAAAATCTCGGCCTCAGTGCCAACTTGTATATCGTAGACAGATGAGCAAAGTTAGACTCGTCATTGTGGTTAGGATAACTTCATTTCATGATGCTATTTTCCTTAACTTTTCCATAACTTATTATTTGAGATTTTTGAATCTCTGTCTTTATTTCTTCCATCCTACCGGGACCTCTGACTTTGGTTGCCCTACCTTTTCCTCCTCATGGAAACGTATCTCAATTCTACCCAAATAATCTGCTCTTTTTAAAGGAAAAGCCATTAGGCTTTTGGTCCTGCCAATTTTTTGACATTTTTCTGGTCAGATCTGTACTCAGCCTGTTGAAATTGGCCCTCCCACCTCCAGTTTAATATTTTAGATTGCACCTGGTCCTTTTCCATGGCTAACATGGTTTATGATACCATAATTATTGGTCCCACCTCATTCCCCAGAACCGGCAATGCCTCCTTCCTCAATGGGCCAGAAAAATGCTGATCAAGAAAGTTCTTCTGAACACTTAAACTCTTTGCCCTCTCTGCTTATTGCTAATGTTGGATTATTTAAATGCCCCCCCCCCCTATCATCACTGTACAGATTTGCATCTCTCTGTATTTTTCCTGCAAATTTGTTCCTCTATACTTTTTCCACTAGCTGGTAGTCTATGAGATACAGTCAATAGCGTACTGATATCTTTACTGTTTCTTAGTTTAACCAAATAGATTCAGTCCTTGAGCTCTCCAGGACATTCTTTCTTACCAGCATTGTAATATTATCCTTGGTCAATATAGCCACCAATTTTCTTCCTTTCCGTATCTTTCCTGAACACCTTGTATCCAGGAATATTTAGTATCCACTCGCCAGGTCTCTGATATCAACATTATATCATATTCCCATGTGGCTATTTGTCCCTGCAGTTCACCAGCCTTATTACCACACTTCCTGCATTTACAAACATGCACTACAAATCTAATTTAGACTTTATTGCATTGCTTTTTAGCCTCACCCCACCTAATATCTTCCCGTTTCTTACTCTAGTGCTATCTTCTTCTCCAGATCCTTTTGTGCACCTTGTTTATTCTTCTTAGTGCTACATCCTTGTTCCCATATCTCTTTCAAGTTAGTTTAGTGCTCTCCTCAACAGCATCGGTCCCCTTTCTGTTCAAGTGTAACCTGGCCTGACTGTATGGATCCTACTTCCCCTGAACCGGTCCTGATGTCCCACGAGTCTGAAACCCTCCCTCCTGCTTCACGTCTCCAGTCAAGCATTCATCTGCTCTATCCTTCTACTTTGATACCTACTAGCGCATGGCACAGGGATTAACCCAGAGATTGCTACCCCTAAGGTCCTGCTTGCTCATTCCTAGATCCTAAAGCTGACTGCAGGATCTTCTCCCTCTTTCTACTGATGTCACTGGCATGGACCACGGTCTCCAGCTGTTTATCCACCTCCCTCAATCCTCTGCATGTCTTGCCTTTAAAGACCAGCTTTAGCTCTCCAGTACAGAAGGTAAATAAATGGACAAGATGCTGTTGTTCAACTGCTGCTGCGGTTTTTAAAAACAAATACATATTAACCATGTTCTGCCCATGCCTCCTAAAAACAGAATGAATAGCGATTGCTTTTACAGCACACAGGTTTCTGGCATTTAGAGTTAAAATTAAAGTTTATTTATTAGTCACAAGTAAAGCTGACATTAACACTGCAATGAAGTTACTGTGAAATTCCCCGAGTTGCCACACTCCGGTGCCTGTTCAGGTCAATGCACCTAACCAGTTGTATATTGATTTCTGTTTTCTTTTGCCTAGGCGTGTTTTGCTGTATTATAGAGACACAGGATTTCAAAGTGACCCAGCAGATATTTGCCCATCGCACGAAGATCCATCTCCTGGTTCTCAACATAACTTTGGAACGGTTGACCATTTCCAAGGAGCAGTTCACGTTGCAGATAAAATCATCGTTTGTTCCCCACAGCCAGAATATTGACTTTGTGAGCGGGCCAGACTTCATGGGAGCAATGTAAGGATTGGAGGATGATTCTTGTTGTTCTATGTTGCAGCCTTGGGCAGCAAATGTTTTACATATAGTGTTCTATAGATAAAAATTTCCTCTTTTCTTCCCTCTTCCTCCAGTGGAGTTGCTGACCTCTTGTTCAGTGGACATTGTCAATCCTCCAATGTCTCATTCAAGTGGATAGGGAATGTCAGCGAGCTGTTGGATTGTAAGGACAGTGCTGTATGCATGTTGACATAGCCTTTTCTTTAATACTTTCAACCTGAACATTCTTCCGACATAACTCATTTGGACCCTCTTATTTGGCTTATTTTTTCCCTTAATCACCGTTGCTGGTGTAATACCCTATTATGTCCCCCCAGTGATTTGTAAACTCCCAACCTCCCCTTGAACTTTAGCTATTTTACAATATTGATATCCTTATATTTTGCTCTCATTAAAAGCACGACTTTATTTTCTGCATTTTTTCTCTCTGTATGCACCAATTGAGAATCCTTGGATATTTTCACCTTAAAATATAGATGGTAGTATTTAGTCTGTCCAACTCATCTATGCAGAAAGACTGCGGCTTTTAACATGAATACACAACTGATGAATGATTCTCCCTCTGTCTTATCTGGAACTCCACTTCGCATGTTGAATTGATGATTGGGACTAGATACTAGAATTAGATTACCAACAGTCACAGCCACTAATTTGATCATTCCTGTCAAATTCCCCAACAGATGATTTTTATATTTTTAATAAATGTTATTTGCTAGCCTCCAATTTTTTTCTGTTTGGCTTCAGAAGATGCTGACCCTTCCTGAAGAATACTGAATCAAATGGCTATTCTTCATATGTGCAGCGAATATTGGCAAGCTAGTCGACTCTGGTAGCCATCGCAACTAAATCTAGTCCAGTTTTCACCCCATGTCCGCACGTACTTTCTAGAACGACTCATTGTCTGATTATTATTTCTCCCTGTATGACTCAGGTACATTGGTGCCCCACTCTGTTAATTGTTGGTTTGATTATAAGGGCAGCTATACTATAGGTATAGTTGCTATCTCATCGATGTGGGCAGCACTATCTATCTTCCAAGCATACTTCTACTGAGGATCTTTCCCCTAAAATAGTGATCCTCAAACATTACACTTTGCATATGCCCTTCCAGATCTACCAGATCCCTGCATATTCCTAATAATGTACAAGTTTAATATTTAAATCTCCTTAGTGTCCAAGCATAGTACAAAATGTACAAATTATAATACACATGCCTTAAACTCACTATTGATATGTTAGATGAGGTTGTTGTTTGAGTAGAGGGGTGTAGTGTTCGGAGATGGTTGGGGTTGTAAATTGGACATGAATTATTATGCCAAATGTTTGTGCAATTCACAATTGGGTGAACAAAACTTTTCTTGATGCTCTGCACCTACCTCCAACACTTCTTGACCCCAGATTATCCCCCTTCTTTAACGTCTTCCAGTCGCAGCTTTCTAAATTGTTACCAATGGTCTGATGATGGGAATGTGTTCCCTCTATCTGTTATGCATCATGTTATGCTGTAAGCACAGTTAAAGATGGAAGCTATAATGATGTTCCCTTATAATTAAGGAAACTCTCAGCCCAGAAAGTGTCAATACCAAAATCCTGATCATTTATATAACCAAAGCAATGATCCCAATACTGAGTCTTGAGGGACTCCAAAGCAGCCTTCTCACCAAACACAAAATCATCCATTCTCTTTATCCTTAATCACATTAGCACCATCCCTTTAATCCCAAGTACTTCTATTTCCCGAATAAGTGTGTAATGGAATATTTGGTCAAAAGCATTTTGAAAATCTACATACGCAACGTACATACACCACTTTCAACAACTCTTTTTCTTACTTCAAAGGACTTTAATAAATCGGCTTCATATTTGCCTTTGCATCTCCAGGTGGCTGGAGATTTCAGTCTCTGCAGATTGAAACAAAAGGCTGAATTTTTCCAACTTTGGGACCAGCTGTGCATCCTGAGTCTACCTGTGTTGTCAGTGTGCCTGGCTGCCCGATTCAACTTTGTGAGGTGGAAACCTAATTGGCCACCTTCACTTAGGCCATTCAGTTCAGGATGATAGGTGGATTCCTGAGGTAGGAAGCCCAATCAGAGAACCTGCAGCTTTGGCAGCCTGACCTGGAGATGTTTGCTGAGGAAGAAAGAGTGAGGGTACCTCAAATAGAGGCCTCTGAAAATTAAAGATGGCCCACTGTTGTCAGAACCATCAGTATGGAGGGGAAACCTGCCCACAGGAATGGATTTGGTCTCGACTTTTCATGCTCGTGGCTCATTCACTGAGTCAGTGTGATGAGCCTCTAGGTTGTGGCCAGGAGGCTGCTTCCATGTAGCATTTGGACACAGCAAAGTGCCAGCCAATGCTGGGAAAATGCTGGTGGGTTCTGAAAATGGCCCTTAACTGGCTGCCCATTTCCACAGAGCAAGTTGCTGATTCCCTTGACTGCATGCTCCCTAGGTTTATTGATTTGACTTATTATTGTCACATGTAATGGGATACAGTGAGAAGTATTGTTTCTTACGCTATACCTACAATACATACCATTCATAGAGAAGGAAAGGAGAGAGTGCAGAATGTAGTGTTACAGTCATAGCTAGGGTGTAGAGAAAGATCAACTTAATGCGAGGTAGGTCCATTCAAACATCTGATGGCAGCAGGGAAAAAGCTACACTTGAGTCAGGTCGTACGTGACCTCAGACCTTTGTATTCTTTTCCTGATGGAAGAAGGTGGCAGGGAGTATGTCCGGGGTGCATGGGGTCCTTGATTTATGCTGGCTGCTTTTCCGAGGCAGCGGGAAGTGTAGACAGAGTCAATGGATGGGAGGCTGGTTTGAGTGATGGAATGGACAGGATCAGGGAGCCGTCCTAAAGTGCAACTATCTGAATATCCCCACCTCGTAAACCATCTGTGCCTTCATGGTGAAATTCAGCCCGTCCTGTGTGAATCCTTGTGATGCTATTTATACGAGCTAAGTTTTAAACAACATGTTTTAAGCAAGATCAACACCACCAATTTCCAACTGTACAACATTGCCAACCGTCTGCCTCAGTTCATTTTTTTGTCACCTCTAGTCTTGATTTTTCCTCTGCCCTCCCATCCTCAGTAGAAGTATCGTTGGAAGATGGATGGTGCCACTTGCATCGATGAGATAAGCAACTATACCTATCATCCATTCTTTGTCACCTCTAGTTTTAATTCTTCTTATGCCCTCCCCTTCTAGCAACTCCCACATCCAAAACACAACAACCTGTATCTTGTTCTGCACTAAGTTCCAATTGCCTGTCATTGGCCTGTACACACATACACAAAATATAAAATTGAAAAATTAGGAAAAGAAATGTAAATGTTTGCGTTAGATCTTTAATCCACTATTAGACTATTTCTCCTGTACACCACCCCAGAGATGTCTCTCATAGCCCCAGGAATTCTCATGTCACAATTTGGGAACCGCTGCCCTAAAATAGACATTTAAGCTTTTTTTCCTGTCTGTTCTCATGAGTTCTCCCCTCGACTGTCATTGCCTGAGATGAGTTAAGATCTTTATTTGGACTCTTCCCAAAAAAGCCTTCCTTTCTTTGTATTCAGGTACATCTATGGACAGACGCTTACCCCAGAGGTCAAAGGTGCTGCAAGGCAAAGTGTCCACATGATCTCAATGCCACTTTCAGAGTCTCTGACTTTGTTGCCTGAGGAGCAGAGAAATTCTTGGGTATTCCTCACTGCAGTGGCTGATACAGAAGAGCAAGTGAAGGAATGTTTTGTGGAAGGACAGACCCTGATCCGATTAAACCAGCTGTTTTCTTCACATGTGGCAGCGTGGGCTGCACTGTGGGAGCAGAGCTGCATCAAAGTGACAGGTTGCAGAAGGCTAAATCAGGCTTTGTATGGCTGTCTGTATTATCTGCTCAGTGCTCTCCCTCCTCTGGAACCCACAGACTTCCAGTATATCGGACTAAGTCCTGGAGGTCTCTCCAATGGGGGTAACGGTGAAGATTACTATGGCCACATCTTTTGGGATCAGGTAGGAGACAATATTCATGAAGAGTCAGATCACGCGGCTGGATTTTGTGCATTGTAGGAATTTTGGTATAACTTCCCTGGATAAGAATCCCAATGGCTGAGTGGTATCTGATCCCACTTAACTTTCAATGGTCAGGATAACTTGCACATTACTATTTCTGTTGAGGAGCATTACCAGTGGAGGAGACACAAACTGCCTGTGGCTGTCCTCGCACTTGCAGAATATAGTGGGACTGGGGCTTCAGGGCTGAAAACAAATATTTTAAATATGTCTAAATCTGTTTTAACGTGGCTCTTTACTTTTTAAAAGTTCCTGCATGGCAACATAGTAATCAATAACCTGGTATTTCTCAAATGTAAATGACAGAGGATATGTTATATAATGCTATTCCTTTTATTTTTCAGTGAGGTTAGTTCTGTGGTGATATTGTTGCCTGAGCCACACCTCCCTCCTACATTACTTGCGTGCAGCCTGGATTGTTTGGTGACCCTCGGACTCTGGTACCTGTCCTCCCAGCTGCCTCCCCAGTGGTGCTGTTGAGCACAAGAGTTTCCAGCCTCAGTTTGGCTAGAAGCTCGGAGTAGGTGAGACTTCTTCCCTGGGGAAGGCCCACCGCTGGCCTCACCACTGCCCAGTTGGCTTGTGGTACGATGGCCCTCCCCAAAAGAGAGATAGCGTAGGTCTCTCACTGATTCTCCAGCTGGTAGCCAAGCTCTGACACCTCAGCAATGTTTCATAGAATCCCTACAATACAGAAGGAGGCCAGTTGGCCCATCGAGTCTGCACCAACTACAATCCCACCCAGGTTCTATTCCCATAACCCCACATATTTACCCTGATAACCTCTCTGACACCAAGGTCAATTTCACATGGCCAACCCGCACATCTTTGGACTGGGAGGAAACCGGAGCACCTGGAAGAAACCCATGCAGACACAGGGAGAATGTGCAGACTCCACACAGACAGTGACCTGAGGCTGGAATTGAACCTGGGTCCCTGGTGCTGTGAGGCAGCAGTGCTAACCACTGTGCTACCATGCCGCCCGTGGATTCCCAATTAGTCATATACCCAGTGGATAATGTATTGGAAAACATTAATACATTAACATTAAGCACGGTAGCACAGTGGTTGGCACTGCTGCTTCACAGCTCCAGGGACTTGGGTTCGATTCCCGGCTTGGGTCACTGTCTGTGGGGAGTTTGCACATTCTCCTCATGTCTGCGTGGGTTTCCTCCGGGTGCTCCGGTTTCCTCCCACAGTCCAAAGATGTGCGGGTTAGGTTGATTGGCCATGCTAAAATTGCCCTTAGTGTCCTGAGATGCGTAGGTAGAGGGATTAGTGGGTAAATATGTAGGGATATGGGGGTAGGGCCTGGGTGGGATTGTGGTCGGTGCAGACTCGATGGGCCGAATGGCCTCTTTCTGTGCTGTGGGGTTTCTATGAATATCATTTATTTTTAAATCCTTTTTTGGTGGAGCAAAGGAAAAATCACATCCATAAAAACACAACGTTCCTCGTTCCTACTTTGTACTTGGGATGAGATCAGCTAATGTGGGCATGGATTGGAGATCAAACCTCCTCTCATCTCGTACATTAAACCACTAAGATCAAAGAGCCCAGCTGTTACAGTTACAAATTTTAAAAACATCTGTCACAATCTCTGATCGATGGCAGGATGATATTATCATCAAATTCCTCTCGGTCATTTAATTTAATAGCCCTGTGAGCCAGTTATTAGTTGCCAGAACCCCTTTAGAATATTTCATATTGCTTGTTTCAGGAAACCTGGATGTACCCAAATGTGCTTGTATTCTACCCAGAGCTGGCACGCACCCTCCTGAAGAACCGTATTCGAACACTTCCTGCTGCCAAGCACATTGCGGGACAGCAAGGATATATGGTAAGTGTAGTAATTCAGCCAGACTCCAGTTTCCCGTCACCAAAGGCCCCTTATTGCGTACCAAAGAGAAGGATTGCACCTGTGGCTTACAGTGAGACAGTCTACACTTCAGGATCTACAACACCGCTGTCCGCTTCTCATTGGGCGAGCCTCCACTAGCTCAATCAGGAAGCTCGTATTCCACAAAGCCCACGGGGAGATCTACTGATGCCCTTTGTGGCCATTATAAAAGTAAGCAAGTGGTAACAGGACAGTTAAGTTCCTTTTCACATTGCAGACTCCCTATCCTACACCTGCCTATACTTGTCACAGGTATTTGCCCCCCCCTAATCTTTTCTCCTCATCATAGAATCATCATAGAAACCCTACAGTGCAGAAGGAGGCCATTCAGCCCATTGAGTCTGCACCGACCACCGACCGTTGTGTTTTACTCCTCTCCTTCAATATACTGTCTCTGGTAGTGAAATGGTTTTACAAGCGTCTGACACACTCCCATTCTTAAAAGAGCAAAATGATTCTTTAACAGCTGAGATTTGTGCAGATGTGTTGCCTTTCATTAATTTCAGAGGAAATTAATTAATTTCCACACTGGGGTGATCCAGAGCATCTGACCATAAACCTAGGAAAGTCTCATTTGATGAATCTCTGCCCATATAACTGATTTATTTTTCCATATTTCAGAGAAGAATTGTATAGACAGCACTGAATGACTGCTATGGTTAAGTTTAATTAAGTGAATGTCGGATTATTTGTCTGTGGTAGGGATTGCGGTGTAGGAGACATTCTAACTGAACCTAATACTTCACTTCTCTCCAACCTCTCCACCAACTGCTGGCTCTATCCAGCCCTGCCCTCCTCCACCCTCCTTACCACAACAGTATACATCTTATCCTATTTTCTATTGCCTTCAGCACTGATGAAGGGTCATCCAAGCTCAACATTAGCTCTGTTCCCTCTCCACAGATGCTCTCAGAACTGTTGAGATTTTCCAGCATTTTCTGGTTTTGTTGTCAATGGTTGTTGGACTTCATATACCTGTACTATGTTGCAGAGGTGAACAGAGTACAGTTCCTTCCTCTGCCTCACAATAATAATTTCCTATTAGGTCAGTGTGACATTTATTACACAGCCTGATTTTGCTAGATGGGTAGATAATAGATTGTACACACAAGTCAGGGCAGTAACTCTGGGAGTAGACCGCAGCAAGTTTTGAGGAGGCCTCCAAATTGCCCAAGTTGTGTGACATGGATGGGCAAAATGGTTAAAATGGTTAAACCATGTGAAAGAATGAATAAAAACAAATACTGATATCAGCTGAGTCCTGTTGTGAACATACTTTGCTCAGCAGATTCCTTTGTTCATTTGTAATATTGAATAAGTGAAAATAGCTTCTTATACCAGTTACAATTCTCAGCACCACCTGTTCTATGTTGTGATCAATTTATGAACATTATTACTGAGCCAGATGAGAAATTCAGTCCCGGATGGCAGTCATTGCTCCCTTTAGCCTGTTATGTACTCTAAATGTGCAGGAGCTGATACTAAAATACACGTGAACCATACAATAGCAAACAGGAGTGAATTGTTCCCTTCTAACTGGTGTATACACTACATACATATTTTGGGACTCAAGATCTAAAACTTCATTCTAAATATCTTCTTTGGTTACCAAAATACTAAATGCTCAGAATGACCACTCCTATTAATCTCAGCACAGTTCATTGCAGCTAGTAATGTTAAATCTGTTTTACTTAAATGAGTACAGTGAATGAAGTTTAATATCTCTTGTTTTGTAAGGGTGCCAAATACCCGTGGGAGAGTGCTGCAACTGGATTTGAGGTCTGTAATGAAGATATTTATGGGCTGAAAGAAATTCACATCAATGGTGACATCTCATTTGCATTTCAGCAGTATTTTTACTTCACCCAGGTGGGTATTGTACTTTGTGCTTCCGCATGCCACCTCGTTGGAGACTGTTACTAATGTTGTTGCTCTGGTTTGGAATTGGGTTTCCTTCTAATCTTTGGCAGTTTTCTATTCTTAAAGTTTCAAATTTTTGAGCAAGAAGAGAACACATTTGTGGCCCTGAAGAGAGAATTTAGGGCTGTGGACATGGTGAATTTGAGGCCTGCAGGATGGAAGGAGTCTGACTGGGTGCAAATTGGAGATACCAGGGAATAAGAGTTTAGGATTAGTGAAATGACTAAATTTGAGCACAGATAAATTGTGAATTTGGGAGAATTGGAAGAAGTGAGTTTGGAAGTTTTGCAGACATGTTACATGCTGTTTCTGTAATCTCTGATCTCAAACCTATCAATTTATTTTTGTGTGGTATTTAATCAGTGTCACTATGGTGATTGCTGCTGTGAACTTTCCTGTTGTTTCTCATGAACTGTAATCTTGCATTGGTTGTCCCCTCCTACCCTATACCCTCACTTTTGAGATCAAGACGGATCAAATAGCCATTGTTTCCCATGATCTGAAAACTCTGGAAGTCATTACTTCCCTTCATCCTGCTATCTGAAGGATATTAAAACCTAAATTCTGAGGTATCTGATCACAATTACCTCATTTCAACTTGTTAAACTTTGGCAGTTTTCTCTCCTCAAATCTTCAAATTTTCGAGCTCTTTTATACTTGGGCAAAATGAAAACTCATTTGTGGCTCTGAAGAGAGAGTTTAGGACGTGGTGAATTTGAGGCCTGCAGGATGGAAGGAGCCTGACTGTGTGCAAATTGGAAATCAACAACACCAGGTTAAAGTCCAACAGGTTTATTTGGTAGCACACGCCACTAGTTTTCGGAGCGCTACTCCTTCGTCAGGTGAGTGGGAGATCTGCTAGCAAACAGGGCATATAAAGACACAAACTCAATTTACAGAATAATGATTGGAACGTGAGTCTTTACAGCTAATCAAGTCTTAAAGGTACAGACAATGTGAGTGGAGAGAGCATTAAGCACAGGTTAAAGAGATGAAGAGTTTAGGATTTGTGGAATGACTTGGGTTTTGAGCACAGGCAAGTTGTGAATTTGGGAGAATAGGAGGAAGTGAGGTTGGGAGTTTTTAAACCATGATTTTGTAGGGAAGTTTAATTCATTACCTGGCTTGTCTTTCTGTAAATAGTATAAATCTGCTGGAGACTTGTGTGCTTGAAATTTGAAAACACGATGCAATATCTGTGAAGTAGGTAATATTAAAAATGAGCATTTTCCCCTCGAGCTCATTTCATCCAGAGCTCATGTTTATTCCATCGTGGTCACCCTCCCATGTACCACCTACCTGATCCTTTACATTAGGAACATAAAATTTATTCTGCCATTTCCCCTGAACAAATTCAAGCAAGGCTGTAATTGTCTATTTTCTCAAGCTGGAACATTTGAGCCATTAAGTTAAATGTCTATCCTCAATTATTTTCTGGGTGTTTGTTTTAATCTCACAATTTACTTTTGGTTTTAGGACCTGGAGTTTTTCCAGAAGGATGGAGGTTGGGATGTGGTTAGCAGTATAGCTGAGTTTTGGAGCAGCCGAGTCACTTGGAACCCTTTGGAGGAGTGCTACGAAATCAAAGGTAGTGGATGTGAATTCAAGCAGAACCATGCAGAGCATTCTTTTTGTGCTGACTGGTGAACTCACCATCTGTGCAGTTGTATTGAGAAGTTTGTAAAATGTTCTGTCAATCTCCACATCAATCTCAGTAGAGTCATAGAGATATATGGCACAGAACAGGCCCTTCAACCCAACTCATCCATGACGACCAGGTTTCCTAAATTGAACTAGTCCCATTTGCTTGCACTTGGTCCATGTCCCTCTAAACTTTTGCCATACATGTACCTGTCCAAATGTATTTTAAATGTTGTAATTGAACCTGGTTGTACCACATCCTTTGGCAAATCATTCCATGTACGCACCACCCTCTGTGTGGGAAAAGTTGTCCCACAGGTCCATTTTAAATCTTTCCCCACTTACCTTAAACCTATACCCCCTAGTTTTGGACTTCCCTACCCTGGGGAAAAGGCTGGCTATTCACCTTATCTATGCCCCTCATGATTTTATCAACCTCTAAGTTCACCCCTCATCCTCCTACGCTCCAGGGGAAAAAGTCCCAGCTTATCCAACCTCTTCTTATAATTCAAACCTCAATAGAATTGTCTGTGATTGATTAGATAACCTGGGGGCGGGTGGAAGAAAAACACACATATTTCGCCCCATATTCATTAGTCAGCTGCATCAATACTAAAGACGCTGAACATTGTCACAAATCTTTAATTTATTCCATATGCTACAAATTGTATCAGGAAATTAAGTAATGAGTCAAGTGTGTGTATATTGAAAAATATGGGCAATTATTCAAAAATAAGGATAATTGGATAGTCTGCAATATGTTAACCTTTACCAATAGTGTAGGAGTTCTCAGGAATGAAGCTCCCACAGAATATTTGGGGCAAACACAAATTGCAAAATGTTTATTAAAAGCAGAAAAGTTATAGGTTAGCCAAAAGCTATTAAAGGAGAACAATGCTGTGATAACTTTAGAATTGTTAATATTGTAATTCTGCTGTTAACATTAAGTAACATTGCACTACATATTCACACTGCCTCAGAACCTCAATCGTTATGGCTCATTCCTTTTGCATGTTAACGGTTGGATAGTCACATGAGCAGCCTGGGAATGGAGGGATACAAACGATTGGTCTAGTTGGACCAAGGAGCGGCACAGGCTTGGAGGGCCAAAGGGCCTGTTTCCTGTGCTGTACTGTTCTTTGTTCTTTGATTGTTGCATCCTGACATTTTCCATGCTCCTGAAGACAATAGAAATCCTGTTTGTTTTTTTTTCCCCCCAATGCTAAAGAACAACTTCATGTTGTTCTCAAGTCCAACCAACACTGATCACTTTTGATGTCTCCACTATCTATTCATCTATTGCCACTGTTCATCTAAATCAGGTTTGTCCAAGGCCCAGCGGGCCAACAAGGCATTTTTGTGCACTCCAAGTCAGTGTAGCATAGTCAACTCAAAAACCTCCCTGACACAACTTTAAAAAATGCTCAGAGTCTGCTCATCCAATCACAGCTGATTTCTCCAAGCCTATCAGCAGCCAAAGTCGGGTAAAACCAGTCTGTGATTGGATGAGTGGCATGTTATTAGTTGTCACTTGAGTTTTTAATATCTCAGTTTCTGGCTGGGGACCTCAGAATGGCCAGGTTAGATCAATGGAGAATGGGTGGGTCAGAGTGGGCGGGCAGCCAGGCTGGGGGTTGAGCAAGCTGGAGAACAGGGGGAGGGGTGGGCTAGGACTTGGACATGGCTCCGGTCTCGGACCCAGACTAAACTTTGGTGGGCTCGTGGAGGGCAAAGTTCGGATGAACCCAGGGAGGGACTGGAAGGGCACGATGTCATGGGTATGTGGGAGTAAGTATGAATGACTGATTATGTGGAGGAGATGGTGATGTTGCAGAAGTGTGTGCGAGAGACTGGGTGAGTATCCGGGGCATGTGTGCGAGTGACCAGGTGAGCGTGTATCTCGGACCTCTCACTCATTCTCACCACCACATATCAACACATACATGCACTGACTCTCTCTCACTCTGGTCATTTTTATTACTTACTATTCTTTAACTTAATTTATTGCTGTACTTTTGCTCAGCAATTGTTTCTTTCCTTAACCTCAACATTTTTTTGAAATTCAGGTTATTGTGCAAAATCTTATTTTTCTGAAATTTGCTCATTGGCTCCTTGAGTGCGAAAAATATGCAAATGCAGCCCCTGAATCAAAAGGTTGGACGGGCCTGCTCTAAGCAAATGTTTTTCTCTTTTTCAAAACCTGCGTTACTGTTAACTACACCCACTTCCTCTTGTTTCTTCCTCCTCGCATTGAATTAAATTTGTCTAAAATCAACATGCCACAAATACTTTGGGACTTCCTGTAACTGTGATTCGACAGTGTATCAATGCAAGCTCTCACTGCAACTTATCAGTGTCCTACTCTAACTCATTGTTTCCCATGAATTGAAAGTTGTGGAATGACTTGCTTCCTTTAATCTTCCCTTCCTATTACTATCTACGGACTTTACAAGCTCAGTTCATCTCACTGTTTCTGATGTATCTACTGTTCTCTGCAGCTATTTTCAACTTTGGTTGGGTCTTACACTGTAGACTGTGAACTTTGCTTGTGTTTCTCAAAATTAAAAATTGTATTATTATATTTCTGTCCTTATTTTCTCTCTCTCTCTTCCAACCTCTGAATGTGTTTCACATATAAATTGACTCGGGCAATTATTCAGCTGGAACTATTCTGCTGCACTTATTCTGGGGACAAACACAGTATGTTAATAAAACAGGGCATCAACACAGGAGATGGAACTGTTTCACATTTAAGTCATCTGCAGTCAGTGTCAAGCATTCCATGTTAGATGCAGAAAAGGATCATCTTTATTCTTCCCTGGTAACACCTTCATGGACAGAAAGTGGGATCATAGAATCATAGAAACCCTACAGTGCAGAAGGAGGCCATTCGGCCCATCGAGCCTGCACCGACCACAATCCCACCCAGGCCCTACCCCCACATATTTACCCGCTAACCCCTCTAACCTACGCATCTTAGGATTCGATGGGGCAATTTTTAACCTGGCCAATCAACCTAACCCGCACATCTTTGGACTATTGGAGGAAACCGGAGCACCCGGAGGAAACCCACGCAGACACGAGGAGAACGTGCAAACTCCACAGTGACCCGAGCCGGGAATCGAACCCGGGACCCTGGAGCTGTGAAGCAGCAGTGCTAACCACTGCGCTACCGTGCCGCCCATATGGACTCCATATGGATGTTGGACTCCTCTTTCAAAGAGCCAGTACAGGCATGATGGGCTGAATGGCCTCTTCCTGTGCTGTACATTTCTATGATTCTATGAACTTCAACCTCAGAAGAGCAACAGTGTGACATTTCCTTGTTAACAGAAACCAATTTCATGGTCTCTTTGAATGGGCCTACCAATTAGTTGTCATTTTGTGCTAAATTTTATGCAGTAATTTGGTATGATTCCTTGGCCAAATTGTTTTTGCAGTACCTTTGTATGAGTCTTTGCCCAAATTAGGACTTTGCTTGGGAAGAACTTCTTTTCTCAAATAGTGGTTCAGTAAAGTCCTGCCTTTCATGATGACTTATTTTCTGAATTTCTTTCACCCGCACCAAAATCCCTGTACACACGATTGCCCAATGCGGCCCAATATCTATTTGCAATTTAAACATCAAAAGTTTTTAACCTGAACATACACTGGTCCTGAAATATAGGATGAACAGCAATTAGGATATAGAAAACTCAAGATTTCCATGGTGTATTCCCCCACAATAGGAAGTGTGTACTGCACATGTTGCCTGCATGTGGATTGCTGTGATTTACAGGATACACTAATTCCTGACCAGTGTTCATAGTACTGGTACAGTACAGCACTTCCATGAATTATTCTTGTTTTCTTGCTTTGTTAACACAATTTCTCCAGTAAAATTGTTTTGAATTTACTCAAAAATATACCTTTAATTGCCTTAGTGTCTTTAAAACGTCAGATTTTGAGATGGGTGTAACCGAAGTAATTTACTCCATTCTAAAATATGTTCGCTGTTAGCGATTTTGTCCTTTGCAAAAATTCACCGGAATGTAACCTCCGCAAACAGTGGCACTTTACCAAAATACCAAGCAAGGAAATAAATGTGGAAAATAATTCAAAATCAAATCAAATGTCATAATGGCGAAGTAAATGTGTTAATCGAATGAGCTTCAAAGAACCAAGCAGTCTTTTCTTGTCTCTGGTTTGACTGCCCTTAAATAATGTCTGTTACCAACATGTGAAAAGATCCCGATTAAGATGGGAATCCATATTTTATGTTGGTGACTCACTGATTATTTCACTACATGTAATTTCTTCAAGGAGTGATGCCACCTGATGAATATCAATCGGATGTAACCAATTCTGCCTACACTGCCGTGGTGGCCAAGTACAGGTGAGGATGGGAGGCGGGGAAATTTCATCTTCCCATTTCTTTTCCAAAGTTACTAGTCTGAGGAATGAGAAAGGGCTGAAATTGAGGCATAAATTATTATAAAAATACAAGACCAATTATAAACTCAAATAAGAACAGAAAATGCTGTGAATATTCAGTGGGTCTGGCAGCATCTGTGAAGAGAGCAACAAAGTTAACTTTTCAGGTAGATGATCTTTCATTGGAATATTGATTTGCTGAGAATTTTCAACACATTTTGTATTTATTTCAGATATCCAGCTCTGCTTCCATTAAATTATAAAATTACTTTAGTCTGCAGAGTGAAACACAGCAAGGGCACTTGGGATTATTTGAAATATGAACTGCAATGTTTTTTATTTTTTTTTGAGTTCAAGCGTTTTAAAGTGAATATAACTTATTTAGATGCATGATAAAGCTATGTCCCAACCTCAGAAAAGTGACTTCCCAAGAGCACCAATGTGACATTTCCAAAGTCTAAGCAGCTCTTCTTATGGTTCGAATGCTAATTGGAGGCAGTGTTTTGTTGTTGTTGGCCTATGCCCAATAGAACTGAGTGGATCTGCATAAACCTGCTCCACGGAAACCTTTACAATAGCAGTGGAAGAATTTATCCTTCAGCCTGAATTGTGTTTGAACCTGAGTAGCAAAGATGAAAGTCCAGTAGGCAAATAATGCTGCACCACCCATTTTCAATTGGAGTATTAAAAAGGTGTCATAAGAACATAAGAAATAGGGGCAGGAGTAGGTCATCTAGCCCCTCGAGCCTGCCCCGCCATTCATTAAGATCATGGCTGATCTGAAGTGGATCAGTTCCACTTACCCGCCTGATCCCCATAACCCCTAATTCCCTTACCGATCAGGAATCCATCTATCCGTGATTTAAACATATTCAACGAAGTAGCCTCCACCACTTCAGTGGGCAGAGAATTCCAGAGATTCACCACCCTCTGAGAGAAGAAGTTCCTCCTCAACTCTGTCCTAAACTGACCCCCCTTTATTTTGAGGCTGTGCCTTCTAGTTCTAGCTTCCTTTCTAAGTGGAAAGAATCTCTCCACCTCTACCCTATCCAGCCCCTTCATTATCTTATAGGTCTCTATGAGATCCCCCCTCAGCTTTCTAAATTCCAACGAGTACAAACCCAATCTGCTCAGTCTCTCCTCATAATCAACACCCCTCATCTCCGGTATCAACCTGGTGAACCTCTCTGCACTCCCTCCAAGGCCAATATATCCTTCCGCAAATGAGGGGACCAATACTGCACACAGTATTCCAGCTGCGGCCTCACCAATGCCCTGTACAGATGCAGCAAGACATCTCTGCTTTTATATTCTATCCCCCTTGCGATATAGGCCAACATCCCATTTGCTTTCTTGATCACCTGTTGCACCTGCAGACTGGGTTTTTGCGTCTCATGCACAAGGATCCCCAGGTCCCTTTGCACAGTAGCATGTTGTAATTTTTTTCCATTTAGATAATCCAATTTGCTATTATTTCCTCCAAAGTGAATAACCTCACATTTGTCAACGTTATACTCCATCTGCCAGATCCTCGCCCACTCACTCAGCCTGTCCAAATCTCTCTGCAGACCTTCAACGGCCTCCACACGATTCACTTTTCCATGTATCTTTGTGTCGTCTGCAAACTTTGTTACCCTACACTCCGTCCCCTCCTTCAGATCGTCTATATGAATGGTAAATAGTTGAGGTCCCAGTACCGATCCCTGCGGCTCGCCACTAGTTACCATCCGCCAACCAGAAAAGCACCCATTTATTCCGACTCTCTGCTTCCTGTTGGATAGCCAATCCCCAATCCACGCTAACACCCTACCCCCAACTCCGTGTGACCCAATCTTCTTCATCAACCTTTTGTGAGGCACCTTATCAAACTCCTTTTGGAAATCCAAAAACACCGCATCCACCGGTTCCCCTCCGTCAACCGCACTAATCACATCTTCATAAAAATCCAACAAGTTCGTCAAGCACAACTTTCCCCTCATGAATCCATGCTGCGTCTGCTTAATCGAACCATTCTTATCCAGATGGCCTGCTATTTCTTCTTTAATGATGGATTCCAGCATTTTCCCAACTACAGACGTTAAGCTAAGCGGCCTGTAGTTACCTGCCTTTTGTCTATTTCCTTTTTTAAACAGCGGCGTAACATTAGCCGTTTAACCTATCTTTCCTTTCTTTATCGCTTTCTTAGTCGTTCTTTGTTGTTTCTTAAAGTTTTCTCAATCTTCCAATTCTCCACTATTTTTGGCACTCTGTACGCATCGGTCTTTAATTTAATACTCTCCTTAATTTCCTTCGTTATCCACGGCTGGCTATCCCTTTTCTTACAGTCCTTCTTTATCACCGGAATATATTGTTGCTGAGTACTGAAAATGATGATCTTAAAAATGCTCCACTATTCCTCAGCTGTCCTACCTACCAGTCTGCTCTCCCAGTCCACCTTAGCCAATTCAGCCCTCATCCTATCGTACTTCCCTCTGTTCAAACAGAGGACACTGGTATGGGACCCTACTTTCTCCTCTTCCATTTGTATCAGAAATTCGACCATATTGTGATCACTTGACCTAAGAGGGTCCTTCACAAGAACATCCTTAATTCTACCTACCTCGTTACACATTACCAGATCTAAGATAACTCGTTCCCTCGTCAGTTCTGTAACATACTGTTCAAGGTAATTATCCCGACAGCATTCTAAGAACTCTTCCTCCATCCCACCCCTTCCAACTTGAGTCAGCCAATCAATATGCAGGTTGAAGTCCCCCATGATTATTGCCGTTCCGTTTTTGCACGCATCCATTATTTGCTTGTTTATAGCCCTCCCCACCTCAACATTATTATTTGGGGGCCTATAGACCACGCCTATTTAGTGTCTTTCTCCCCCTACTATTCCTTATCTCTACCCATAACGATTCCACGTTTTGTTCCTTAGAGCCTGTCATCCCTCACTACTACCTTGATATTATCTTTTATTAACAGATTAACATTAACAGTGTCCCTGGACATTGTTGCTGGTGTTCCTCAGGGCAGCATCTTAAGCATAACTATCGTCAATTACTTCATCAGTTACTTTCTCTTCGTCCTAAGGTCAGAAGTTGGGCTGTTGCCCCGTGATTGTAGAACATTCAATTCCATTCACAATTCTTCAGGTAATGAATTAGTACATGTCAAAATACAGCAAGGCCGGGACAGCATCCAGGCTTGGGCTGAAAAGTAGCAAGCACCACACCAGTACAGGCACTGACCATCTCCAACAAGAGAAAACCTAACTATCCAGCTTTAATATTCAATGGCATTACCGTTGCCATATCCCCCAAAATCAATATTCATGCATTCATTATTGACTAGAAAATCAACTGGACCAACTATATAAATATCATGACGATGATAGCAGGTTAGAACTCTGTATTCTGCAAAGAATAGTAGAGAATAGTCCACCCTTAGACCCCTTAAACCTCTCTATTGCCTAAAAAGCAGAAGAAGTCAGGAATGTGATGGAATACTCTCTACATTCCCAGGCAGATGCAATTGCACCAACCCTCAAGAAGTTTGACACTGTTGAGAACAAAGTATTTTTTCCTTCCTCCACCCCAACCACCAGTTTAAACACATCCACTCCCTCAACCATTTATCATGGCTGTAGTGTGTACAATAAGTCACCAAAGACTTCTTTCCAGCACCTTCCAAACTCCTAACCACTACCACCTAGAAGGATAAGAGCAGCAGGTGCATGGGAAAGCCATCACTTACAAGTACCTCTCCAAGTCGCACACTATCCGATGTTGATACATCACTGTTAGTTCATCATCATTGGGTTGAAATCCTGGGACTCCCTGCTGAACAGCAATGATTGACTGCAGCTCCTTGGGCAAAGTGGAACCAGCCAGAATTCCCATATCTGATTACCAGCCAGTGACTCTTACATGCAGACATCAGTAGAGGGAAACATTGAGGTGAAAAATATGTCCTTTGTTATGTTTTGTCGGCTAAGATCATTGAAAATAATGTACTGTGCCATTGAGGATATGCCTATGTAGATCTTCATGTATAGCTATCTGTTCTTGGAATTTTAGGAGGAGACAGTAGTCAATCTTTTTTATAAGATGTTTTGAAGCCAGATAAGGAGATATTAGGTCAAATGATCAAAAGCTTGGTCCAAGAGGTATATTTTAAGAAATGCCTTAAAGGGTGAAAGTGATATAAAGTGATACACGGAAGTAAATTCCAGAGCTTTGGGACCTCAGCAACTGAAGACATGGCTACCGATGGTGGTGTAATTTTGATTGGGATAACACAAGACCAGAATTAGAGGAGTGCAGATATCTCAGGAGCATTGTAGGGAGGGAGATTACGGAGATGGGGATGGGCAAGGCCATGGAAAGATTTGAAAATGAGGATGAGAAATTTAAAATCAAGATCTATTTTCTACATAGTACTACACGTAAGATTTACTATTAATCTCCATTAAATTAACAGAATTTAAATTATGTTTTTCCAGCCTCCAGTTTGCGACTGAATTGGCATCACATTTAGAAATAACAGTTCCATCAGAATGGATGAAAATAGCTGAGAAAATCAAAGTGCCGTTTGACCCAGTGAAGCAATATCATCCAGAATTTGATGGATATAAGTCAGGTGCAGAAGAATTTACTTAAGACATGTTTGGTTTACTCTTCTTCCCCAACAGTACACCTAGCCGCTTTTTTTTACAATTCTCTCTCTGGCCTCTCGCCTCCTTTTGATGGATGCTTTGAACATAGCCCAGGCTGGAAATGCTGTCAAAGCAGATACAATGGACAGAAACTTCTCATCTTTAAAAACGTTCAGGCATTGGGAGCATATGCGGGTCTCAACCCTGCCTGTGTAGGAGGCGCCCCTCAGGAAGAATGTTTTTGGCTGCAGCTGGGCCTGATTTAGTCCTGTGGCAATGTGATAGTGACATGGATAACAACCTCCAATGCCCCTCTGACCATCTACTGCCATCAACATATTGCCAAGTTCCTGACGTAGGGTCCTGGTCCCTTTTGTAAGATTGCAATGCGACCCACAAAAGAAGGGCAGTTACCCTTTTGCATGCCTTGACTAGAAAACTGCCCATGGCCAGAGGCAGGAAGACATTGGGGAGTGGATCTGACATGCCTCAGTGTGAATTTCCAGGCCCTCTTCCCAAAGCTACTTTACTGGGTTGGGCTGATTCCACTCAATAATTCCCAAACTGTGATACCGATGGGATATGATGGGCAATGTCTCCCCTCATGTGAGAATCCAGAAATAGGGACCACAGTTTCAGAATGTTTAAATTGGAGATGAGGGTTGTTAATCTTTTGAATTAACTATTGCAGAGTGGAAGCAGTGTCATTGAATATATTTGAGGTGATTTTTGATCTATGAGGGAATTGAGGGTTATTGGGGATGGGCAGGAAAAATTGAGTTAAAGCCACAATTCGGTCCGCCGTGCTTTTATTGAATGGTGGAGCAGACCCGGGGCCACAGTGGCATACTTCTCCCATTTCCTATGTTAACGTCAGTGTATTTGTCTCCTGCAATACCAGACAAAGAAAATAATCGGCCAGGGTTTCCACACTCAATCACAATCCGGAAATGTGGCAATATGCCTTTAAGGGATTCTAGCATGATGTCACTCGAAAGGAAGTGTGTCATGTAATCCAGTTTTAGTTTCACTTTTGCTGTTAAGCAGAGTGCGTGCACACAGCTTTGCTGCTGATGTATCTTCAAGCTTTTATGCCTCTGTATAAATGTTCCCATGTGCCTCGGCTCAATAAATAAACCCACAATGCATTTGCACAATCCCTTATAAGTGACTAGTGCTTTTATATCATTATGAAAAACTACAAGAAGGTGTGAAGCAGTGGTTACTCCTAAAATTGATCGTTCTCAGCCTAACAGCAAGAAAGTGCGACATGGTAAACTGTCTTAGATCATGCTATATGGCCTCCATGTGAATGATGGTCAGTTGGACAAGGCACTGTTGGTATTTGTGGGATTCAAGAGAAAGCACCTTCAGAAGAGGAAGAGAATTAGCTGGCTGGAATATGTCAATAATTTTAATTGAGTTTCCTGGTCTATATATACTGTTGAAGGTTTGGTTACAGTTTCCTGCATGTCTAAAAATGTAATTTCTCTGTTCCAGGTGATGTGGTGAAACAAGCTGATGTAGTGTTGCTAGGTTACCCACTTCTGTATCCCATGAGTTCTCAGGTGCGGAAGAATGACCTAGTGATATATGAAGCTGTGACGGATCATGATGGACCTGCCATGACCTGGGTTAGTAAAAGATGTCAGTTGAACAGACACAGGAAGGTGCTGTTTTAATCACTGTAGAACTAGTGACAATGTGGGCAAGCAATATGGAATTCTAAAGTGGTGAACCTAACATCTGTTGTAGGGAAATGGCCAGAGTCTATAATTAAGAATGGAGTGACTGGGCATGTTGAAAATTTTCAACTGATCAGAGAGCCAGCATGGATTTGTAAAGGGCAGGTCATGCCTGATGGTTGAAGAGCTGTATAAAGTAGTGGACAAGAGAATGTCTATGAATATTACTAATATTGAGTTCCAGGAAGCATTTGATAATTTACTCAATAAGAAACTCTCAACAAACGTTGATTTATGGCAAATTATTGATCTGGTAAGGAAATAGGCTGAGTGGCTGGAGACCGAGGGTAAGGATAATGGGCAGCTACCCTAATTGGCAGGATGCGATTAATGGTTCCTCTATTCACTGTATTTAATAATGATGTGCATAATGGAACAGGGGGCTACTGAGCCAAGTTTGTTAATGACACAAAGACGGGCAGCATCCAAAGCAGTGTTGATTGAAACATACAGTTACAAAGAGGTATTAATAGATTAAGTGGGCACAGCTGACAAATAGGTTTCAATATGAGAAAGAGTGAGATCATCCACTTTGCGCTTTTTATATCGTGAAAAGTTAGAAACAGTGGAGGTCCAAAGAGACTTTGGAGTATATGGATCATTGAAATATCATGGAAAGATGCAAAAAGGGCAATGAACCACTGACCCTTACATGCACAAGACTAGAATACAAAGAGTTGGAAGTTGCAGCTATCAGCTAGACCAAAGCTTGGATTGGATAACAACTGGAGTATTGTATTCCATTCTGGGCACCACACCTTGGGCAGGATATATTTGCCTCGGGGCGAGAGCTGCATAAATGTACTAGAATGGATCAGAATTTGAATATGGGGTGAGCAGAGAGATGGGCAGGTGTGGCAATTAGTGTCGCTGTCCATTGTGCTGGTTTGCCATTATTATTCTGACTGCTGGTGATTTTGCTCAAGATAGAAGGGGCGACACGGTAACCTGTCTCATTCAGATTATTGGCCATTTAAGATGGTTAACGAGGTTGTTGTTAGCTTGTCAAGAACCAGTTTGGAATTTTTGTGGGAATGCACAAGTTGCATAATTGATCAGGAACAGTCCAATGGAAGGAGATGGCAACACAGGGGAGCCAGTCATGGCTGTGTTATTCAATTAGGTAGATTCTTAAAAGGATGCTTGTTTGAGAGGGATGCTCAGATGCTATCAGGTGAGTAGAGTTACTGGAACAAACGGTCTGTGTGCACTTGGTTACTGGAGGGGATTGTGAGCTTCCAGTGATCATGATACCATCAGAGGGGAGTCCACTAAGCATTGTAATTGCAGCTGTCTGCAAGCAAAGCATCAGCTGAACTTGGGAGTAAGGTACTCCGAGATAACGCCGAGTGGCAATGAGGAGTAGCATCCTCAGAGCAGATGTGGAACCCAGAGCATGAGAAGGGCAGAGAGAGGAACGAGGGATTGGAAGGTAACAAAGGCCATATCCACAGTGTACCACAAGAGGAAGCTGCCTGGACAAGTCAGAGAATCAGTGCCTACACCCATCTAGGCAAATGGTAACTGATTTGTGCCCTCATTGATGATGACCTCTGACCTTGCTGCATTGCTCACCATGCCCTTTGGTTCCTAAAATCCAACAAAGTAAATGTAATTTTAACTGAAATTAAATCCAACTCATAAGAGGCGGTTGGAACAAAGTCTTTTTGATGAAACTCGCTTTGGCCAACTGTCTCTTCGAAATTTCTTGTTCCATTGGCTAATAATTTAATGAAGGTGACCAATGTTGTTTCAGGTTCTTATACTTCTTTTTCAGAGTATGTTTGCAATTGGTTGGCTGGAGCTGAAGGATATTAGTCAGGCTCAGCAGCAATTGAGCAAGTGTCACAGCAACATTCAGGAACCATTCAAGGTAATTGCCATGAAAACATTGAGGCACTCTCCAATTATATGCATACTAACCTATAAAATTATCAAAAGCTGACCAAGGCCTTCACGAAAGCCTTTCTAAAAACAATTAAGAGGTCAGTTTAGAACAGTGATGAATTTGGAATTTCATAAAATCCCTACAGTACAGAAGGAGGCCGTTTCGCCCATCGAGTCTGCTATAACTCTCTGACAGAGCATCTTACCCAGCATGTATTTACCCCACTAATCCACCTAACCTATCTTGGGACAGTAAGGGGCAATTTATCAAGGCCAATCCACCTAATCTGCATATCTTTGGACTGTGGGAGGAAACTGCAGCACCTGGTGGAAACCCACACAGATACAGGGAGAACAAACTAACTCCACACAGTAATCCAAGGCTGGAATTGAACCCGGGTCCCTGGTGCTGTGAGGTAGCAATGCTAGCCACAATGCTGTCCTGAATTTACCAGGGGGATGAGTGCTGAAGGCCAGAGTTTTATTTTTTTTTCTGGGAGTTTTCACTCCGGAAACTGAGATTTTCTGGTGCTTTGTTTTTGGTGCCTTTTCAGACTAATTTAGGAAGGACGCACCTCTTTTTAGTGTGTGACCATGGCCCAGAATTGCCTTGGGGGTGTTCCCAATTGACTACCTTGCTGAAATGTGGCAAAAACACAGTTTATTAATTGCTTCCCCACTGCCCACACTTTTATCCCCTTCGCACCCTTCCCATTCCAGGATCGCTGAGGCCACCTGGCGCATGCCTGCTGCATGCCCTATGGAGATAAACTAAAAGGATGATTTGCATTTATAAAGTACCTTTGAAGTGGAGTCACTGCTGTGATCTGGGAAACGTGGCAGCCAATACACAATCAGCAAACTCCCAGAAACAGCAATGGGTAATGTGATGTAGAGGAGAATGTAAGTGATCTGATTAGCAAGTTTGCGGACGACACAAAGATTGGGGGAGCTGCGGATAGCGAGGAGGATTGCCAGAGGATAAAGCAGGATACAGATAGGCTGGAGACTTGGGTGGAGAAACGGCAGATGGAATTTAATCCGCACAAATGCGAGGTGATGCATTTTAGAAGGTCTCATGCAGGAGGGAAATATACAGTAAATGGCAGAACCATTAGAAGCATTAACATACAGAGGGATCTAGGTGTACAGTTCCCTTATAGTGGCAGCGCAAGTGGATAAAATGATAAGAAGGCGTCTGGCTTCATCGGTCGGGGCATAAGTAAGAAAATTGGCAAGCCATATTGCCACTGTATAGAACTTTAGTTCGGCCACATTTGGAATATTGTATACAGTTCTGGTTGCCAGAAGGATATGGAGGCTTTGGAGAGGATACAGAAAAGGTTTAGCAGGATCTTATCTGGTTTGGAGGGTATTAGCTATGAGGAGAATTGCACAAATTTAGTTTGTTTTCACTTGAACTTCTGAGGCTGTGGGGCGACCTGATAGAAGTTTACAAAATTATGAGAGGCATGGATAGTCTTTTCCCAGGATAGAAATGTCAATTATTAGGGGACATAGATTTAGGGTACAAGGGAAAAGGTTTAAAGGAGATGTGAAAGGCAGGTTTTTTTTGCATAGAGGGTAGTAAGTGCCTGGAATGAGTTGCCAGAGGAGGTGGTAGAAGCAGATAAGGTAGCAACGTTTAAGAGGCATTTCGACAGATACACCAATAGAAAAGGCATTGAAGGATATGGACAGTGTAGAGGCAAAGGTCTTTAGAAAGGCGTCATGTGTTGGCACAGTCTTGGTGGGCCGAAGGGCCTGTTCCTGTGCTGTACTGTTATTTCTTTCGCAGGATGACAGACGTAATCATTATTTATACACACTATTGTGGTTCCCATTTGTTTTTATTTGTGATGTTGATTGAGGGTCAAATATTGGATATTAGGAATAACTGCCCTGCTCTTCAAAATGGTAAGAAGTCTCACAACACCAGGTTAAAGTCCAACAGGTTTATTTGGTAGCATAAGCCATAAGCTTTCGGAGCGCTGCCCCTTCGTCAGGTGAGTGGGAATTCTATTCACAAACAAGGCATATAAAGACATAATCTAAATTTACAAGATAATGGTTGGAATGCGAGTCTTTACAGGTAATCGAGTCTTAAAGGTACAGACAATGTGAGTGGAGAGAGGGTTAAGCACAGGTTAAAGAGATGTGTATTGACTCCAGCCAGGACAGTCAGTGAGATTTTGCAAGCCCAGGCAAGTCGTGGGGGTTACAGATAGTGTGATATGAACCCAAGATCCCGGTTGAGGCCGTCCTCATGTGTGCGGAACTTGGCCATCAGTTTCTGCTCAATGATTCTGCGTTGTCATGTGTCGTGAAGGCCGCCTTGGAGAACGCTTACCCGAAGATCAGAGGCCAAATGCCCATGACTGCTGAAGTGTTCCCCAACAGGGAGAGAACATTCCTGCCTGGTGATTGTCGAGCGGTTCATCCATTGTCATAGCGTCTGCATGGTCTTCCCATGTACCATGCCTCAGGACATCCTTTCCTGCAGCGTATCAGGTAGACAACGTTGGCTGAGTTATAAGTGTATGTACTGTGTACCTAGTGGAAGGTGTTCTCATGTGAGATGACGGCATCTGTGTCGATGATCCGGCACGTCTTGAAGAGGTTGCTGTGGCAGGGTTGTGTGGTTTCGTGGTCACTGTTCTCCTGAAGGCTGGGTAGTTTGCTGCGGACAATGGTCTGTTTGAGGTTGTGCAGTTGTTTGAAGGCAAGAAGTGGGGGTGTGGGGATGGCCTTGGTGAGATATTTGTCTTCATCGATGACATGTTGAAGGCTCCGGAGACGATGTCGTAGCTTCTCCGCTCCAGGGAAGTACTGGACGACGAAGGGTACTCTGTCCACCGTGTCCTGTGTTTGTCTTCTGAGGAGGTTGGTGCGGTTTTTCGCTGTGGCATGTCGGAACTGTCGATCGATGAGTCAAGCGCCATATCCTGTTCTTATGAGGGCATCTTTCAGCGTCTGGAGGTGTCTGTTGCGATCCTCCTCATCTGAGCAGATCCTGTGTATACGGAGGGCTGTGTAGGGGATGGCTTCTTTAATGTGTTTAGGGTGGAAGCTGGAGAAGTGGAGCATCGTGAGGTTATCCGTGGTTTTGCGGTACAGTGAAGTGCTGAGGTGACTGTCCTTGATGGAGGTGCGTGTGTCCAAGAATGCAGCCATCACAAGAACGACACAATGGATGTCTCGGCACTCTCCATCAGCATCCCCGCTGACAATGGCACTGCTGCAACTGCCTCAGTACTCAACGCCGACAACAACACAAGGCCAACACACCCGGCCGTCCCATCGTATCGGGCAATAGGACCCTGTGCGAGAACCTCTCCGGCTACGTCGAGGGCATCCTGAAACCCATTGTACAAAGAACCCCCAGCTTTTGTCGCGACACTACGGACTTCCTACAGAAACTCAGCACACATGGAGCAGTTGAACCAGGAGCACTCCTTGTCACAATGGATGTCTCAGCACTCTACATCAGCATCCCCCATGACGATGGCATTGCTGCAACTCCCTCAGTACTCAACACCGACAACTGCCAATCTCCAGATGCAATTTTACAACTCATCCGCTTCATCCTGGACCACAACGTCTTCACCTTCAACAATCAGTTCTTCATCCAGACACACTGAACAGCCATGGGGACCAAATTCGCACCTCAATATGCCAACATCTTCATGCACAGATTCGAACAAGACCTCTTCACCGCACAGGACCTTCAACCGATGCTATAGACTAGATACATCGATGACATTTTCTTCCTTTGGACTCATGGTGAACAATCACTGAAAAACTATATGATGACATTAACAACTTCCATCAAACTCACCATGGACTACTCTCCGGAAGCGGTTGCATTCTTGGACACACGCATCTCCATCAAGGGCGGTCACCTCAGCACTTCACTGTACCGCAAGCCCACAGATAACCTCACGCTGCTCCACTTCTCCAGCTTCCACCCTAAACACGTTAAAGAAGTCATCCCCTACGGACAAGCCCTCCGTATACACAGGATCTGCTCAGATGAGGAGGATCGCAACAGACACCTCCAGACGCTGAAAGATGCCCTCATAGGAACAAGATATGGTGCTCGACTCATCGATTGACAGTTCCGTTGCGCTACTGCAAAAAACTACACCGACCTCAGAAGACAAACACGAGACACGGCAGACAGAGTACCCTTCGTCGTCCAGTACTTTCCCGGAACGGAGAAGCTATGACATCCCCAGAGCCTTCAACATGTCATTGATGAAGATGAACACCTCGCCAAGGCCATCCCCACACCCCCACTTCATGCCTTCAAACAACTGCACAACCTCAAACAGACCATTGTCCGCAGCAAACTACCCAGCCTTCAGGAGAACAGTGACCACGACACCACACAACCCTGCCACAGCAACCTCTGCAAGACATGCCGGATCGTCGACATGGATGCCATCATCTCACGTGAGAACACCATCCACCAGATACACGGTACATACCCTTGCAACTCAGCCAATGTCGTCTACCTGATACGCTACAGGAAAGGATGTCCCGAGGCATGGTACATTGGGGAGACCATGCAGGTGCGACGACAACGGATGAATGAACAGCGCTCGACAATCATCAGGCAAGAGTGTTCTCTTCCTGTTGGGGAACACTTCAGCAGTCATGGGCATTCAGCCTTTGATCTTCGGGTAAGCATTCTCCAAGGCGGCCTTCATGACACCCGACAACGCAGAATCGCTGAGCAGAAACTGATAGCCAAGTTCTGCGCACATGAGGACGGCCTCAACCGAGATCTTGGGTTCATGTCACACTATCTGTGACCCCCACGACTTGCCTGGGCTTGCAAAATCTCACTAACTGTCCTGGCTGGAGACAATATGTATCTCTTTGACTGTGCTTAACTCTCTCTCCACTCACATTGTCTGTACCTTTTAAGACTTGATTACCTGTAAAGACTCACATTCCAACCATTATCTTGTAAATTGAGTTTATGTCTTTATATGCCCTGTTTGTGAACAGAACTCCCACTCGCCTGATGAAGGAGCAGCGCTCCAAAAGCTTGTGGCTTGTGCTTCCAAATAAACCTGTTGGACTTTGACCTGGTGTTGTGAGACTTCTTACTGTGCTTACCCCAGTCCAACGCCGGCATCTCCACTTCAAAATGGTGCCAGTGCATCTTTTACCTCCATCTGAGCAGGCAGATATAACCTCGGATTACTGTATCATCTGAGAGACATAGAAAATAGGTGCAGGAGTAGGCCATTTGGTCCTTTGCGCCTCCACAACAACTCAATATGATCATACACTTTCAGTATCGCACTTCTACTTTCTCTCCATATCCCTTGATCCCTTTAGCCACAAGGGCCACGTCCAGCTCACTCTTTAACATATCTAACAAACTGGCCCCAACAGCTTTCTATGGTGGAGAATTCCACAGGTTCACAACTCTGAGCGAAGAAGCTTTTCCTCATCTCAGTCCTAAATGGCTTATCCCTTATTCTTAGACTGTGACCCCCTAGTTCTGCACTTCCCCAACATTGGGAACATCCTTCCCGCATCTAGTCTGTCCAGTCCCATCAGGATCTTGTGTTTCTGAGATTCCCTCTCATTCTTCTAAATTCCAGTGCATGCAAGCCCAATACAAGTATTTCCAACATTATAGTGCTCTCTCAGAACTTGATTTTTGTGCTACCCTGGAGTGGGAAATTAATCCAGAATTTGCTGATTCAGAGGCAAGAGTGCCACCAACTGAGCCATGGCTGTCTTTCTATGGATTTGACAATGATTGAAATTTTAACCTTCCAGGTCTGGTCATTTTCAAGGTTGTGTACAGAATGTGAATCAATGTGGTGCTTGTTGAAAGTTTTCTTGATGTTGGTTTTTACCATTTTTTTCCTATTTCAGGTTTGGAGTGAAAATGCAGATGGGTCAGGAGCTGTGAATTTCCTGACAGGAATGGGTGGCTTCTTGCAGACCATGCTATTTGGCTACACTGGCTTCAGGTCAGTCTGAATTTAGCCAAGTTTTATTTGAGTTATTGGGATATGCAATAATCAATTTCAGTATGCACAAGAAATTTGCTTATATTACAGTTGTATACTAGGATAATGCTCTTGAATATTTTCTTCCACTCTTTCTTCCATTAAATTCCCCCTCCACTTCTGAAAGCTTCGGTGACAAACAGGTCCTTGGGTGTTGCCAGCTCACCCCTATCTCAAGCAAGTTGCTGTTGTTTGTGTGCAAACTTGGTCACTTAATATTGTTGGCTACTTGGTCATGGACAATACTACAGCAGATGTTGATCCTGTCCTCAGCCCAAATAGAATCACTGGATGCCCATCAAGACCAGGAACCTTGACTGCTTTATCTCTCCTTAGAGCTAAACACTGCCTGCCACTGAAGTGAGAAAGACAACGTTATCCGAGGTTGGGGGTTAACTCAGTTTTCTGATCTATGTTGCTGAACTTATTGGATAGTCTAACTGAATTTTTGAAAAGTGAACAGATGTTTTATTTTCATCGAGTTTACCAGGAGCTGACTTGAGTACAAAAAATAAATGAGGCCTTTGCTCAAGAAATGTTCCAGGATGAAGCTTAACCACAGAATTTTTGTTTTTGGAAGTAACTCATTACTTACACCTTCCCCTATAAGTGTCTTAAATTACTGTTTGAACTGTATGCTCGGCATTGTTCCAAGATGTTGTGGCTGAAAGAAATATCTCTTACTCTGTGGATTCAACTTCCTGTTGTTCTGTGATAGACCTCCAGTGATGTGACCTGGCCACTCCTTTTTCAGAGGAGTTCTGATTCTGCACCACTGAAAATAATGTCTTTACTCCCTAAGCTAATAGGAGGGTTTTGGCAAGATTTGCTTATAATTCAGAATGTTGTTTTTGCAAACATTGAACATTTAGTATGGTCCTTCTGAGGCATGCAGATGTCATCATTAACTTCAACGTATCAGTGGGGGTCAGACTGGCATTCTGTTAGTTGAGCTCTGACTAATTAAGGGTTTGGTGTTGGCACTGGGTTGTGCAGCTGAACAGGCCAGCCTTTGTCTCTTTCACCGAAGGATTTGCCTGATACTTGCAGTTGGAACTTGGATGGAAAGGTAGACACAACAGTACTATGGATCTATGTAAGAACATAAAAATGCTTTGGGAGGATGAAAAGGCCTTTGATCTAATAAGGCCCTTTTGACATCTCCTCTCATAATACTGTCTGCTTCAGTATTTTTACCTGATAACTCATTAGGCTTTTTCATTATACTTCAAGTGAATAAAACAGTCTGACTTCTTGCTCCTAACTTATTTTTAAACGTATGGTGATATTTGAATTATTTTTCCATATCGAACAATTTGTTTGGATCGACTTTCCTTCATTGCCATGGATAACCGAGGAAAATGTATTTACTGTGGTTATGACCATTTCCAGTTACTGTCACAAGAAAGATCCCACCCTCTGTCTGCAACTCTTGACTTCTGATCTGTATTTTGTGCTTTGCTTTTGCAGGATCATGAAGACCTATCTGCACTTTGACCCCATATACCCAGAGGACATGGGGGAACTATGGATTACTGGAATTAATTACCTTGGAAACAAACTACAATTTAAGCTTTCTACAGAGAAGGTCACAATTGTTTTGACAAGGCCTTGTGGATTTCGGCACTCAGCCTTGGAAGTTGTTCTAAGTAATTCAGGAAAGAGTTTTGTTCTAAATGCAGGTAATATTAGGAAGTTCATACCGTATTTCAATTGAGACAATCTGGATTTTGATTGGTATGTTCAATTCCCTGGTCAGTGTTGCAGAGAGTTGACTTGAGAGAAGAACAGTTACGTGCAGCAGCCAACATTTCACATTTTGGGGTTTAGATCGATGTCATAGACTGACAACAATTAGCACCAAGAAATGATTCTGGCAACCACATACTTGAAAGATTGTTTTCAAATATAGCACTTTTCACATCCTCTGGATAATCCAAAATGCCTCACAACCATTGACTTGGTTGGCAAATGTGACAGCCAATTTGCATTTGGTAAATTTCCACTCATCTGTTTTGATGTTGGTTAAAGAATATTGGCTATGATGTTTGAGAAAATTCCCTAGTCTTCTCACAATACTATGGGATCTTTTATGTCCACATTTTGCAAGATCTTGAATTAAAGAGCACTACTTTGGGTGGAGGAAGGCAATATTAATTGAGAGGGTGTGTAGGTGGAAATGACAGAATGAACTGTGTTGAATGAACAGGTTGAATTGAAGGGGATGAATGGTACCAGCTTGAGCAGAGAGGGGAAGAAAAGTGCTGCTTTAAATTGAGGTTGAAGAATGCTCGTTTCTACTGAGTTTTTGCAGGAATGTTTCTGTGAAAATGTCCAGAGTTGGTTGAGTAGGAGCACTCTGAGTTGTATCATAACTTGCTCCGTATATTGAAATAATACAGTCCTGAGTTATTGTATTGTTAAATATTGAGCACTAAGGACACCCCTGAATGTAAAACACTGACTGCTTGCAGAAGGTGGCACAGTGGTTAGCACTGCTGCTTCACAGCGCCAGGAACCCGGGTTCGATTCCTAGCTTGGGTCACTATCTGTGTGGAATTTGCATGTTCTCCCTGTGTCTGTGTGGGTTTCCTCCAGGTGCTCCAGTTTCCTCCCACATTCTGAAAGACGTGCTGGTTAGGTGCATTGACCCGAAAAGACGCCAGTCTGTGGCAACTAGGGGAATTTCACAGTAACTTCATTGCAGTGTTAATGTAAGCCTTGTGACTAATAAATAAACTTTAAGTCACTTGCAATTCTGTGTTTGAGAGAAAATCTGAGGCATAGTCCTAAACTTGTAACACCCAATTTCATTTATTTTTACAGGCCAACCAGTATCTTTCCTTCTGGAACCAGGAATGATTCGCAGAAAATGTCTTGCTGCTTCTTCTGATCTATCAACCAAGTTGTAGCCTGTAGAAGGTTAATCAGTTTTTCTATCTGTAAAATATGGATCTGTGCATTCTCTTGACCTGAAGCTTACTACATGCCACTGGAATTGCGCACCTTTCAATAAATTTTGTTTTCTTCCCCCTCTTCCTTTGCCACAGATGTGAACTTCTGCTGGGGCATGCCGGCACTTGAAGCTCTCCAATACTTTGCCTGGTCTTTTTTTTATCAAGTCCGTGTCTCAGACGTCAGTGATGGTAGTACATTTGGCTGATGCTGTCCTCATGTACACTTATGAGCAGAATTGCTGGATAGTGATAATTGGGAACCCCAGTTGATTTTTTTATTTTGTTCCTTCTCTCTGGATCACTTGGGTTAACTACAGCACCCTTGCAGCTGCACTGTTGAGATCAGCCAACTGAGTACAGATCGAGTCTGCAATACTTTCCAAAACAAGCTACTCCATTTATGCATTGAGTCATTAGAATCAAATATGTTCCATTCATGTATTTATTTCATTCAGATGAATGTGAATATCTTAAAATGTGTAAAAACCAATATAAAATGGTTCAAATAAAATAGTAACAAATTATGGCTATTAAGGTGAAAGTGACTTTTTATTTGTTCAGAAAACCTATTGGAAATAAAGTGCAAGACATCACCAAGGCCGCAAAGAATATGAGAAGGGGTAAGTCAAGAAGTGGTTATGAACTGATGCTGAGTACATTTAGATTGTAGCAGGAAGTAATCTGAGGGAGATATTCAGTTTAAAGCTCCTGGGGAAGAACAAATTGCACTAAAATGTATACACGGCAAAACTATGCCATAAGCATCAGAGTTCTTTCAGTGGTCAACCTTGTAGAAACTTTTGCCATGTCTGGTACCTCTGATGTTTGAGTCATTATATATAGAATTGGAAAGAAATTGTTTGAGCCACTCTTAGTGAAGAATGGCTCACTGGGCAGCATGGTGGCACAGTGGTTAGCTCTGGTGCCTCACAGCGCCAGGGACCCGGGTTCAATTCCAGCCTCGGGTGACTGTGTGGAGTTTGCACATTCTTCCTGTGTCTGCGTGGGCTTCCTCTGGGTGCTGTGGTTTCCTCCCACAATCCAAAGATGTGCAGGTTAGGTTGATTGGCCATGCTAAATTGTCCCAGTGTCCCAAGATGTGTAGTTTAGGGGGGATTAGCAGGGTAAATATGTGGGGATAGGGGCTGGGTAGGATTGTTGTCGGTACAGGCTCAATGGGCCAAATGGCCTATTTCTGCACTGTTGGGATTCTAAGATTATATATAGAATTTGAAGTAAGTTTTGGAACCATCCATTGAAACACATAAGAAAAAGCTGCAAATACTCAGCAGAGTCTGTGGGGAGGAAACAGCATTAATATTTCAGGTTGATGACCTTTCATCAGAACTGAAGAAAGATGAATGTAAGTTTTTAAGCCAGTAGAAGGGGGAAATTTGGACAGGAAGAACAAAATGGAAGGTCTGTGATAGGGTAGAGGGGAGGAGAGATTCACTAACAAAAGATTTCATTATGCAAAAGCCCAATGTACAAATAGGTAAAGTGATAGAGGTTGTGTCCAGATTAGCTAACTCATGACTATATAGCAGTCATCCAAAAGCAACATTAAGAAATAAAAAGGGATAGAAAAAAGCCAGCAAAAGAAAACATAGAGCTAGAGGCAGAGGTTCTGATCTAAAGTTGTTGAACCCAACACTGACTCCAGAAGGCTGTAGAGTGCCGAGATGAGGTGCTGTTAATTGAGGCTATGCTGAGATTTATTGGAACAGTGTCGCAGATCATGGATAGCAAGGTCAAAGTGGGAGCAAGGTGGAGAATTAAAATGATGTGATGGGAAGCTCTGGATCATGTTTGTGAACTGAATAGAAGCATTCCACAAATCAGTCACCCAGTCTATGTTTGGTCTCTCCAGTATAGAGGAAACCATGTTAGTGAAAATAGTGTATTAAATTGAAAGAAGTGCAAGTAAAATGCTGTTGGAAGGAGTGTTTGAGGCCCTGGATGGTGGGAAGAGAGGTGCAATAGCCAACCATCCTGGAATGTGTGGGAGTCTCCTAGATTTGCCATCTGTCAGTGGCTATTAAAGGTATTCCGGGAGAATTTAGAATAATGTTTCAAGAAAATGTTTGTTTTGTGCAGAGGCTCTGCTCACTCATCTTTGATGGAAAAGAGTGACCCGATTGCATTCACAGTGCAATGAAAAGTTGTAAACCAATACACTCACTAACGTCATTGCATTGCATGTTTTCCCATTGGCACTCGGTCTCGATCCTGAGGAGCCAGCACTGCTGCAAGATCAACTGAACTTTCAACCGCCCGAGCCAGCCTAGATTTGTACATGCCAGGAGTCCTGAGACTGGAGTTAAGGAAACGCTGCTGAGCTCGAAAAATTAGCCAGCAAAAGAAAACATATAGAGGCAGAGGTTCTGATCTAAAGTTGTTGAACCCAACACTGACTCCAGAAGCCTGTAGAGTGCAGCCTAAAAACTTAGCTTTTTTGAGCTGAGGTAATTTAGTAAAAGGAATGGTGCTGCTTACATTACAGCTGGAAGAAAGCCTGTCTAATAATAGTGATGTCTGATTGATTTCTTTATTGTGTCCTGGTTTCAACAATGTAAGAAAATACCCCAAAACGTTGAACTGGATTTATAGCTGAGGGACAAAAACAGAAAATGCTGGAAAATCTCAGCAGGCCTGACAGCATCTGTGGAGAGAGAATAGGGTAAGAAGTCTAACAACAGGTTAAAGTCCAACAGGTTTATTTGGTAGTAAAAGTTACTAGCTTTCGGAACAGGCTGTCCCTTCGTCAGGGGGGTGGGGGAGTTCTGATCACAAACAGGGCACAAACTGAGTTTGTGTCTTTGTGGTCTGTTTGTGATCAGAACTTCCCCCCACCTGATGAAGGGACAGCCTGTTCCGAAAGCTAGTGGCTTTTGCTACCAAATAAACCTGTTGGACTTCAACCTGATGTTGTTAGACTTCTTACTGTGTTCACCCCAGTCCAACGCTGGCATCTCCACATCGAGAGAATAGGGCCAATGTTTCAAGTCAGTGATGGAAGGGTCATCCAGACTTGAAACGGTAGCCCTATTCTGTCTCTACAGATGTTTTAAGACCTGCATTTCTTGTTTCAGATTCCAGCATCCGCAGTATTTTATCATGGATGAGAGAGGTAACTGTAATACATTGATATGTTTTTAATTCTGTGTCTATGTGGGGCTTCTCAGGCTCAGCCCCCTGCGATCGTCACAGCCCGCACCGAGATGCTAAGTCACAGAGTTGTAGAGCGAAGCTAAGGCCCACCAAGTATAGGCTTCAAACTGAAGACAAGGGAACCCAGTCATTACTCTGGGAGCGGGACGGGAAACGGATCTGAGGTAAGGGACGTACTGCGTCAGTTCCGACGCATCACGGCGGTTCCTTGGCTGCCATTGGTTCGGGGAGCAACCGCCGCTGAATTTAAAAGTTTAAACGGGTGAGAGCGCGCGGCGGCAGCTCGGAGCTCCGGATCCCCGTCCCGGTGAGCGGCACTCGGTCCCGGATCCCCGTCCCGGTGAGCGGCACTCGGTCCCGGATCCCCGTCCCGGTGAGCGGCACTCGGTCCCGGATCCCCGTCCCGGTGAGCGGCACTCGGTCCCGGATCCCCGTCCCGGTGAGCGGCACTCGGTCCCGGATCCCCGTCCCGGTGAGCGGCACTCGGTCCCGGATCCCCGTCCCGGTGAGCGGCACTCGGTCCCGGATCCCCGTCCCGGTGAGTGGCACTCGGTCCCAGATCCTCCTCCCGGTGAGCGGCGCTCGGTCCCAGATCCTCCTCCCGGTGAGCGGCGCTCGGTCCCAGATCCTCCTCCCGGTGAGCGGCGCTCGGTTCCGGATCCCCGTCCCGGTGAGCGGCACTCGGTCCCGGATCCCCGTCCCGGTGAGCGGCGCTCGGTCCCGGATCTCCGTCCCGGTGAGCGGCACTCGATCCCGGATCCTTCTCCCGGTGAGCGGCACTCGGTCCCGGATCCACGTACCGGTGAGCGGCACTCGGTCCCGGATCCTTCTCCCGGTGAGCGGCACTCGATCGCGGATCCTCCCCCCGGTGAGCGGCACTCGATCGCGGATCCTCCTCCCGGTGAGCGGCACTCCGTCGCGGATCGTCCCCCCGGTGAGCGGCACTCGGTCCCGGATCCTCCTCCCGGTGAGCGGCACTCGGTCCCGGATCCTCCTCCCGGTGAGCGGCACTCGGTCCCGGATCCTCCTCCCGGTGAGCGGCAGTCCGTCGCGGATCTGCCCTCCGTTAACGGCGCTCGGTCCCGGATCCTCCCCTCCCCGCGGTGAGCGGCTGCTCTGTGGCTGACGAGACGGGGCTGATGGCGAGCTGGGCAGGGAGGGTGTCAGTCCCGCCTGTGGCTGGCCCACTCTCTCTCCCCCAGCCCTCAGCAAACTTTCCCGTGAGCGGGAGGCCCGGCCGGGGCGGCGCTGGGCTGTGTGAACCGCTGGAAAGCTGCTGTCGGGAGAAACAACACGGCCGCCCGGGGTTTAACCGGTATTGTTATAGGGTTGACTTTAAATACCCGGTGTGGGGGCTGGGGTGACGGTGAGTGCCTCTCTGAAGCCCCTGGTTTGAGAGTATTCGATTTGTGCCTTTGTGCGTTAAGCTGCAGCATGGCAGTGACTTCAGGAACGTTAGCTTCACATTGTACATTTTCAACATCTTTTTCTTCACTCACACATCTGACTTTTCGAATCCTCTTCACTATTTTGTTTGTTATTTGCGTATCATGGAGATGCAGCTCCTGCATTTTTGATGTTTAAAAAGTTATTGTGTTCCTCACCACATTAGCTGAGCACACAGGCTTAACAATTGATATCACTCACAATCAGAAGCAAGGCTTTGTCACAGGCTGCTTAAGGTATGGATTGACACCCGCACAGTGTTCAATTCCGTACAGTTTGAATACGAGCCTGCTGTTCAGCCTTTGCTTCATGTAGGCACATCCAGACTTGGGCTGATAAGTAACATTGACGCCGTACAAGTGGCAGGCAAGGACCACTTTAATCAACTTCCCTTGGGTTGGTTATTAGAAATATCAATGTGAGAAGATTATTTTTAGTTTGTCAATTGTATTTTTAAAATGCAGGATATATGAAAGAAATCTTGGCATTGGATGGCTAATCAGACAGACTTGGGAGTTTCAGATCAAAAGGAAAGTCCTACTTGGTGAAAATGAGAGATATTGACAAGTAGAATTATGGTGGCCTTTCTGAAATATTTCTTGAGGAAACAGGCTGTCTGGATATTTTGGGAGGCGGTTTGATATTTATGAAGTAAACTGGGAGGTCATCTAGTTTACCCAGATCAAAAAGCTTGAAAGCAACTTTTAAGCAATGGTTTTAAAGTATCCATATACATTTCAGATCAAAGAAAATGTTTAAAGATGATTGATTTGCATTTCCATCTGGGGACAGAGTATATTGGCTCAACAAAATCTGGATTAAAATCAGTCTGGCCAGAGTTAAGAAGCAAGAAGGGGCAGAAGGCATTAGTGGGAGTTATCTCTTGGTCTCCAAATGATAGTGGTAAGGTATTAAACAATAAATTTGAGATGCATGTAACAAGGGTACTACAGTAATCTTGTGTGATTTTAATCTACATATAGATTGGGCAAATCAAAACAGCAACACTACTGTGGCAGATTACTTTTTGGAGTATGTACAAGATGTTTTTTTAGACCAGTGTGTTGAGGAACCAACTAGGGAGCATGCTATCCGAGATTTGGTATTATGCATTGTGAAGGCATTAATTAATAATCTCTCCATGCTGCCCCACCCCTCTCCCAATATAAAATTAATCTCACACGTCAATCCCTTTTCAGCCCTGCAGATAGGGCATTTGGAATTAACATTAACTATGTTTCCCTCTTCACAGATGCTGCCAGACCTGCTGAGTTTACCCAGGAGTTTTTTTATTTTGGACATCCAGCATCTGTGAAATTTTGCTTTTAATTGATAATCATGTTGGGCGGGGTCCTTTAGGGAATATTAGAAAAGAAGTCTGATCTGAAATTATGGTTCTAAATCTAAACAAAGATATGAGATGCGAGTTGGCTAAGATTGATTAGAGAACTTGATTAAAAGGCATGACAATGGATAGGCAATGGTTAATATTTAAGGAATAAATATATGCACTGCAACAATTATACATTCCTTCCTGGTGCAAAAGCACAAGAAAAGTAACCTGACCATGCCTACAAAAGACATTAAGAATAGCATTAAATTCAAAGAGGAATCTTATACAGTTGCTAGAGAAAGCAGCAAACCTGAAGATTGGGGGTAAGTTCAGTATTTAGCAAAGATGGACAAAGTGATGATTAAAGAAGGGAAAAATAGTGTCTGAGAGTAAACTTGCAATCAACATAAAAGTGGACTGTAAAAGCTTCTGTAAGTATATAACAGAACCGCTTTTTTAATGGCTATTATGCTCATTTACTTTTATTTGTACTATCAATTCATCTATCTTGTCATGAGGGCTGCAAGTATTCCGATAAAAAGCCTTTAAAATTCTGACCTTTTACTATTTTTCCCTACTGTAACCTCATTTGTTAATGCAGATGTTTATGTTTGACCCTTCACGTCGCATTTTGGTTATCATTATCCTAAACTCTTGGCTCTAACTTTCCAAATTTTTGCTCACATGAACCCTCCTTCCCCACTAATTTAAAATATGATTTACCAGCACACTGGCCCCAGCAAGTGAAGGCCGTCCCAACTGTACAGCTTCTTTCCTCAGTATTGGTGCCAGCGCCCCTTGAATCGGATTCTATTTCTCCCACACTAGTCTTTGAGCCATGCAATAAGTCTAATCTTATTTACCCAATGCCAATTTGCTTGTGGTTCAGGTAGTAATCCAGAGATTTAATTTAGCTCTTGGCTGCTCAGCAGAACTTGTTTTTTTAGTCCTACCTGCGTTGTTGGTACCTATGTTGACCATGACAACTGGATCTTTCCCCTTCTATCCCAAGTTCCTCTCCAGTCCTGAGGAAATGTCCTTGACCCTGGCACCAGACAGGCAACATTCTTTGGGATTTTTGCCCTTGCTTGCATAGCAGCTTGCCTATAAACCTAACTAATACGGTCCACTACTACAACTGCATTCCTTTTAACTGCCCCAACTTTAATGGCTCCCTGCACCACAAAGCTGTAACCAGTCTGTTCATCCTCCCTGCAGTCCTCGCTCTTGTCCACACTCACTGCAATACAAGTTGTGGGAGGAGGAGAAGAACAGGTCAGGGTTAGATCTTTTGCACCAATTGACTCCCAAAAACTTTTTTTCACCTATACAAAGCACAAATTGGAGGTGTGGTGGAATACTCTCCACTTGTCAGGATGAGTGATGCTCCAACACTTAAATTCAATCTCAGCTCGGACAAAGCAGCTCATTCGATTGGCACTCTCTCCATTGCTGTGTGTAATGAATGCACTGCAGCATCTGATCTAGACGACTTTGACAATACCTTTGAGCCCTGAGCTGTATCATCTAGAAGATATTGGGCAGCAGGTGCATGGAACACCATCTGCAAATTGTGCACCTTCCTGACTTACAAATATATGGTGGCTAGGTCTGGAACTCCTTACACACCAGCTCAATAGGAGTATCTGCCCCCTAAAATTCCCTAGATCACGAGGGGTCACGGGCTCAAGGTGAGAGGGGCGAAGTATAACTCAGATATCAGAGGGACGTTTTTTACACAGAGGGTGGTGGGGGCCTGGAATGCGCTGCCAAGTAGGGTGGTGGAGGCAGGCACGCTGACATCGTTTAAGACTTACCTGGATAGTCACATGAGCAGCCTGGGAATGGAGGGATACAAACGATTGGTCTAGTTGGACCATGGAGCGGCACAGGCTTGGAGGGCCGAAGGGCCTGTTTCCTGTGCTCTACTGTTCTTTTGTTCTTAAAACTGCAGCTGTTCAAGAAGATGACTCTGTCAACCTCTTAAAGGCATTTCAGAATGGGTAGTAAAGGCCACCAGTGTTCACATCCCGCGAATAAAATTTTTAAAGCACACCATAGCACTTCTTTACTTAATGTGCAAAGCAAAATTATAAAAAAGCAAAAACTTGAATTGTGCATTCCCATGCAACAACTTGAGACATTGCAAATATTTCACAATTTTGGGGGTACTGTCACTGTTGTAATTAGGGAGAAGTGTCAGTCAATGAGTGTGCATAAAGGTTCTTTACAGCAATAGGATATTTTCCAGAATCATTATTTTGGGAGTGTTGTCTTTTTTTTTGAATCGTGACTTTGGATCCGTTATGTCACCCGAGAGGATGGTGGTCAGTTTAATGTATAATTTGAAAGACATATCTCTGTTTATGCAGCACACACACTATGCTGACATGTCAGCTGAGGCGATGCTAGAGTCTCATAGACCTTGAGTTCATGATATACTGACTCAGGCAAGAACTTTACTGAACCGAGGTTGACGCTCTATATTGTGCTTTAACTGTTCCCCGATTGTGATTGGCTAGCTAAGCGCTGATGATCAATTGTTCGTGATTAATAGTTATTGGATGCTGTGATGTTTATCTTTTCCTCAAGAAGTCGATCATGCTGGGCACATTTTCCAACTGGAAATTTAACTGAATTTAAATCATTTAATTTTGTTTGCTCTGCTAAACTTTAACCTATTTTTGCCATTTAGTGACATCATGGCTTCTAGAACAGCACTCATAATGTTGGACACTGATAACATGATGCAGTATTTAGGTGAAAAGCTCAATAATGTTATTGAAGATTTTAAAGAAAATACAGTATGGCTAGAAGAAATCCAGGAGGAAGCAAAAAAGATGTTTATCAGGTAAAAATTGTCTTGGGATATGGCAAATTCCATATTACTTGTTACCATGTTACCTCTTGTTTAGATATGCTGTCAGTTTAGTCACTCCAGAACTGATTCTTGAACATGCACTTTGGAAGTTTAGATTTTGTATAACTTCACAACTTGCTTTTGACCACTGACCTATCTAGTAGGCTATTCAAAATATTTTGCTAAGATTGGTGAAAGGGTGACTAATCACTTCACATCACTAAGAAGAAAGCTTGAGTTTTCAATTGAAATTTGGTTGAATACATCATTAAGTGATTTGTTTATTAAAGTCAACTCCTGATTAAGGCATCACTTTAATTAAGGTGCAAAAAACAATAAGAAAAGCAGAAAAATGCCAGGCAAAATTTCACCGGCAGCATTGCACTCAACAACACCATCATCGATTCGCCAAACAGCCGTAACTTCCTTGAGATTTGTCTATTTCTTGAACCACTGCCCTCAGTTTGATGCAAGAATCCATCTGAGCACCCCTCTGTCCAAATGTGGCTATATTCCTCTGTACCACACGAGTCAAAAATCAACTTTGGTATTTCTGTCTGTAGCTGTAACTTCATTTAGTCTTGCAGTAGATTGGGCTAGTTTGATTCCAAGAAGTGCACCTTTTATTTTCAAGGTTAAGTGTATGTTGAGACAGGTTTGGAAGGAGTGCCATTATTGTTGGAGCTTACTATGAAGAATAGCAATGTTTATATTTCAATACAAGTCTGCTGTTTTGCAGTAAACAACCCTTTGAGTTTGGCCTCCTTCTATTTCTCAGCTGTGTGCCATACCTCAGCAATAGAAAAAAAAATTAGATTCCATGTGGCTGCAGAGAACGCTCAGCTCTACTGTAGTAAATGCAATGAACTGTCGTACCATCTGAATGAATTTGGGGGGGCAGCCGAACTTTGACATGATCCTCCACAGGCCTTGTCGGCCGACAGTGTGGAAGGCTTTCGCGAGGTCAACAAAGATTGTGTAGAGCTTGCGATTCTGCTCCTGACACTTCTCCTGAAGTTGGCTTGACCTTTGCGGAAGCCACCCTGTGACTCTGGAAGCAGGCCCAGCTCCAGATGAGTGACTAGACGATTTAGCAGGACTCTTGCAAGGGTTTTTCCTGCGATGGAGAGCAGCGAGATTCCTCGATGGTTGTCGCATACTTGCCGATTGCCCTTCCTCTTGTAGAGGTGTACGATGGAAGCATCTTTAAGTTCCTGAGGAATGGATCCTTGCTTCCAGAAGGACTGGAACAACTCGGTGAGCTTCTCGATAAGTACAGGACAAGCAGCTTTGTAGATCTCTGCGGGTATGGCGTCTGCCCCTGGGGCTTTGCCACTAGATAGCTGGCTAACAGCTTTCGTGACTTTGGCTACTACCGGTGGGTCATCCATGGCGCTGTTGATATCGACCTGGGAAATCCTGTCTATCGCCTCATCGTCGGTTGAGGACGGCCGGTTGAGGACGGCTTCAAAGTGTTCAGCCCATCTCTGCAGGATCTGAGCCCTCTCTATAATGAGAGTTGTACCATCTGTACTCAGGAGGGGGTAACTCCCGAGAGATTGAGGTCCGTAGAGAGTGTTGAGGGCTTCATAGAAGTGTTTCAAGTCGTTTATGTCAGCGTATCCCTGTATTTCATCTGCCTTGGTGTTCAGCCAGGCATCCTACATTTTGTGCAGTTTATTCTGGACTGTCCTGCGAGCACTGGTAAAGGCGTTTTTCTTGGCAGCTGATGATGGGTCGTTCTGACGGGCACGATGAAGACGGTGCTTTTCAACAAGTAGAGCCTGTATCTCCCCATCGTTCTCATCGAACCAGTCATGCTGCTTGCGGGTAGAGGGCCCGAGCATCTTCAGTGCAGATGAATGGACAGCATCCCTGAAGCGTTCCCAGTCGTCCTCAGCGCTGCCTGCGAGGTGTAGGTCAGCAACCTTGGTTTCTAAGTCTTCAACCAGTGCTGAAGCTATGCTGGAGTTCTTTAGCTTGGCCACATTGATTCTTTTCATAAGCAAATTCATTCAGATGGTACGACAGTTCCATGATGACCAGAGTACTGGACGGCGGAGAATCCTCTGAGGCATTCCCAGTCACCAATGATGTCAAACAGGGCTGTGTGCTCGCACCCACACTGTTCAGCATGATGTTTACTGCCATGCTGAATGATGCCTTCCAGGACAATGTTGCTGTAATCAGCCTTAAGTACAGAGTGGATGGGAAGCTCTTCAACCTGAGGAGACTTCAAGCTATTACCAAAGTGAAGGAGAATGTTCTGAGAGACTTCCTCTTTGCCGATGACTGCGCCCTGTATACTGGCTCAGAGCCAGAGATGCAAGTCGGTATGGACAAATTTTCCACGGCTTGTGACAACTTTGGACTCACCATCAACATTAAAAAGACCGAAGTCATGCACCAGCCTGCTCCTTATGCACCGCACACAGAACCCATAATCACAATCAAAGGGCAGAAACTACAGGCAGTGGACCAGTTCACTTATCTTGGCAGTACCCTCTCCTGAGCAGTGACTATTGATACAGAAGTTTACTGCAGAATAGAAAAGGCAAGTTCTGCTTTCGGTAGACTGTGTTCCACTGTATGGGAACGTCGAGGAATCAGCCCAGCAACAAAACTGAAGGTCTACAGCGCCGTGATACTCACTACCCTCCTGTATGCCTGTGAAACATGGACTGTGTATCGAAAGCATGCAAGACAGCTCAATCACTTCCACATGACTTGTCTTCGCAGAATATTACGCATCAGATGGCAAGACAAAGTACCAGACACTGAAGTTCTCTCTCGAGCAAGTCTACCATCAGTCCACACACAGCTGATGAGAGCACAGAACTGGTGGGCAGGTCATGTAATCCGTATGCCGGACGAGCGCATACCCAAGCAGCTCCTTTTTGGGGAACTCTCTGCTGGAAGACGCTCGCATGGAGGGCAGAAGAAATGTTACAAAGACACACTCAAGGCCTCCCTGAAGTCGCTTGACATTGACACGACCACCTGGAAAACGCTGGCACAGAACCGCCCTACCTGGCGCTGCCTCATCCACAAGGGCTGTCAAGCTTATGAAGCAATGTGCAATGCTGAAGCACAACTTGAGCGCGAGCTGCGCAAGTCCAGAGCCACCAGCGCAACAACTACAGCGCCTACACAAGTTTACCCAATATGTGCCAGGACATTCCGTGCCCGAATTGGCCTGATCAGTCATCTTCGGACACACCGCATCCAGTCTCATAATGACTAATGGTGTCGAGGTCCTCATCGACGACGATGGACGAACATCAGTAAATGCAATAATTGGCAACCACCAGTTAGCTAACAAACAACAATGGATTTGCTACTATTTACAACTGTATACAGAGTGCTACAATCCATGTGTTCATCCTTGGCTTTGGGATCAATCTGGTTGCAGAAGCTTGCACTCTGCCCTGGGATCCCTTTGCTCATTCCCCATTGGGTGATCAGATCACGTGGCCCTTCCAATACACGCCGCTAGGGGCTAGCTACTACATCAATATTACGAGCACCTCTCTTGCACCCCTCAGTTGCTATGATTTATCTCACTGTTTGTCCTACATCCAATATTAGCTGAGGAGAAATGTCCTCCAAGTAAATATTGAGAGATCTGAAGCAACTGTCTTTGGGTCCTGCCACAATCCTTTTCAGGCTGTTTGCCATATACTTCTCGGAGCCATGTTCCTATATGCCCTCTTAATGCAGGAGTGCATATTCAAATTTGGATACTTGGCAACCTCTTCAACTTATAAAGGCTTAAGACCTGCATAAAGATTATTGGACAGTTATTGAGTGAATTCTTGTTTGCAGATGACTTTGCTCTTGTAGTATATACTCTGGGTGGCATTCAGCTGCTTGTTGGTTGCTTTGTCCTCGCCTTGGTCTGGCAAGACTGAAGGGGGAAAAAGAGATCTATATCACCTGTCCCTGGCCACATAGTCCAATACCTCACAGTCGCTATCAACAATCTATCTTTCCATTTTGTCCAGATGTTTTGCTATCTTGGAGTATCCACTCCAATATCGATGCTAGATGACTAAATCAACCATCACTTGGCAAAAGCAAGCTTGGCGTTTGGCAGTTCACTCACATATACTGAATAAAGGTCGGCAATGTTTCTTCCACCACTTTTACTGGGACAACCTCATGGTATCATACAGAAACTGGAAGCATGCCATCTTCGTTGTTTGAGATTCTGTTTGCAGTATCAGGTGGCAGGACAAAATCCCAACACTGAGGTTCTTGCAAAATGCTACATACCTACATCGAGGGTATGCTCATTAAAGCATGTGGTTTGTGAGGAGCATTTCCAGATACTGGAGACAGCAACCTATAGCCAACTGACCACAGGAATACCTGCACCACGGGTCATCCCAAATCATCTCAAACTTACTTTTCACATTTGAGAGTAAGAGTTAAGTGCTTTCAGGACAAATGATTGCAGCACAAGAGCCAATGCTTCCATCCATTCCTTAAATTCTGACTTTTGTAATCGAGACTAGGCCTGATGTCCCACATGAGACTACATTAAGCTAGGTGATAAAGTTTTTTTTTCTGAACACTCTTGCATGAAAGTGATGGGAGAATCCATGATGCCGTTCTTTTTGTATAGCTGCTACAGCCCTATAAACCTTTAAATCTCTGATTCTCCAATTCTAGTCTCTTGTACATTCTTGATTTTAATTGCTCTGTGATTGGCAGCTGTCCTTTCAGCTGCCTTGGCCCAAGCTCAGAAATTCCCTTCCAAAGCACTCTGCTAGTTGACTTATTTCTCTTCTTTTAAAATGTTCCATAAAACCTGCATCCTTGATTGAGCTTTCATTTGCTATACTAATTTAACTCTTGTTTAAGTGCCTTTGGGATGTATTACAATGTCAAATGTGCTATTGTTACAGATGGCATTCATCTACTTGTTCTTGAGACTGAACCAACAGGGAGCTTGTGAGTTTCGAGCAAAGTATATACAATCTTCCTGCTGATAAGATTCATATAGTCCATTTCAATAAGTCCAATTGCAGTCATTACAGTCCTCTATTTGTCCTTGATATAGTATTGAATGGGATGGTGAACTCCGCTATTGTCGGGTCAGATTCACTTGCAGAAGTGGATGGTAAACTCGAGTGGAATATCTATCTTAAAACCCAAAAGTATAATAGAGTCATTGGATATAGATATGAGTTTTACTATAATACAAATTGAAAATGTTTTTCAGTGATTTTAATGCAGAGCCTGAGCTGATGCCCAAAACACCTTCCGAGAGAAAGCGGCGTAGGAGACGTCCATCTGTAGCCCAAGATTCCAATAAGAGGTAAGGGTATCGGTGGTATTCAGTGAAATGTGGCACAGTTTGGAGGCATTAATCATCTGAACAAGTTCAGTTCTAGATTGATATGATCTCAGCTTTTTTATTGCAAAGGTAAACTCTTAGTGGACACACTAGTTTTAATTTTCCAAAATTTGCTAAATTCTAGAACAGTCCCAACAAATTTGGAAAATGTAACACCACTGTTCAAAAAGGAGGGAGCGAGAAAACCAGGAAATACAGGCCAGGTAGCCTGACATCAGTCATTGGGGAAATGCTAGAATCTACTACTGAGAAAATCTTCACCACCGTGTGATCAGACACAGAGTCAGTACGGTTTTACGGAGGGGAAATTGTGTTTGACAAATTAGGGTTTTTGAGGACATTATTAGAGGGGCTGATGAAGACAAAGCAGTAGTATGCTTAGATTTCCAAAAGTCATTTGATAAGGTGCCATCCAATGGCAGTCCTTCAGAGCAAGGAGAATGCTTGGCTGAGAGCAAGGAGAATACTTGGCTGAGAGCAAGGAGAATGCTTGGCTGAGAGCGAGGAGGAGGATGCTTGGCACAGAGTCATACAGTGGAGAGGGAATGAGAGAGAAAGAGAATGGAGTGGGGGTTGCAAGAAATTCAAGGGAAAGTAAAAGGCTAAATGAGAAACAAGATTTAAAAAGAAATCCATATTCAACGTCAGCAGCCAGTTAGTCAGTCTGTGATTTATGAGGGGTTGCAAACTGCCTCCTTGTTTTTGCATCTTGGGACTACATCTTGGTGAAGCAGGGCTTGCCATTGTGGGCAGTCCAGTGCACGCACTACCCAACTGTTGAAGTCAAAGCCAATCTTTTAAGTAGGCTTTCAGGATATCTGTGAAATATTTCTGCTGGCTGCCCTGTGTTTGACCAGTTGCAAGCCAAAGGTAATACGTAAGTAAGTGTTCATGGAGTTGTGGTAATATATTAACAAATGGACAGGAAGCAAAGAATTTTTTCCCCTTTCTCCCATGGAATTTGGACATTGGTAAGACCAGCATATGTTGCCCATCCCAAATTGACTTTGAAAGTGGCATGCTAGGCCAATTCGGAGGACAGTTAAGACTTAATCACATTGCAAAATTTGGCAGACTGTAACTAGTGTTGTACTGCTGGGATCAGTGCTGAGTTTTTGTCTGTTGACAATCTAGATTAATGATTTGGAGAATAATGTATCCAGGTTTGCTGATGATAAAAGCCAGGTATGAATATAATCTGTGAGGGGGACATAAAGCTGTAAAGAGACATGGATAGGTTAAGTGAGTGGACAACATAATGGCAGGAGGGGAGTTATTCACTTCAGTAAGAATATAAAACAGAATTCTCTTTTTTTAAAGATGTGAAACTTGTAAATGTTGATGTTCAGAAGGATGTTGGTATATTCCACATTCAATTTTGGTCTCCACGCCCAGTTTTGGTCTCCATATCTATGGAAGAATATTCATGTTTTAGAGGCAAACGTTTACTCGATTACTCAGGGTAAGAGGGTTGACCTGTGATAGACTGGGCCTATACTCCATGGTGTTTGGAAGAATTGAAGTATACAAGATTCTGAAGATGCTTTTCAAAATAGGCACTGAGGGGTTGAGAATCTAGGATGTGGGGAAACAATCCTAGGATAAAGAGTTGGTGTGGGACTGCGATGAGAAATTTCTTCACTCGGAGGGTTGTGGATGCTCCATTGTTGACTGTATTTAAAGCTGAGATAGAGATTTGGTCTTGGAATTGAGGGCCTTTAGGAAACTGACATTGAAGCAGAAGATCAGCCTTAGTTGTATTGAATGAATGCCTCAGAAAGCCAATATAGTCTACTTGTGTTCCTATTTTTTTTCAGACTGTAAACCACTTGCAAGTAATTTGATGCTGGCTCTGAGCAGTCTGCTGGATATAGTTTGGAATTGCTTTGATTAAAATTTCATAAACCCTAAGTCTGCAGTGAAGTATAAAGTATGTACAGAAGTTGCCGATCCAACTGGTCGTGGTTTGTAGATATGAATGAGTTGCTGCATTTCCCTTATTCTATTTAGCCTACAGGTGTTTATGTAAAATTTAATGACGTCTTGGAGACAGAAACCTGCTGCTGGAAAAAGAGGTTCCATCTAGCCTAACTTTGAAAGGTCAAGTGGCAAATATTAGTACAAGATTGAGGTTGGGGAGGGGTGAGGGGGTATGGTGGTGGTGGAGGCCCTGTTTCTTTGTATACTAAATTGTGATACACACGAGAGATGAGATCTTAGTTCAGCAAAGTGCTCCTCTTGGTTAAGAGTCATTAGACAGGTTTTTGACCAACCTTTGTATTGCATTTGATGGATCAATTGGCAAATAACACGGTAGATATTTTTACTCTGGGTGCAATTGGCCATCGGTACAAACTTGCACTACCTTTCTAAAGCTTTTTTTTCTTTTGAGTTCTACTCAACTAATTTGCATATATTAAAAGTCTGTCAGCCAGTTTTTAGAAGAGAGATTGAGGATGTTTTGGTGAGAACAAGACATGGCTTGGATGTGCTCCCCTCCATGGTAAAATTGTTGCTGACGCCATTTTTGTGCTGTCATGCTGGCCAAGTACTGAGCAATTACACCTCATGGAACTGAGCCAATGTCTTTAGAAGTCTAGGAATGAAGGGAGGAAGGTCCCTAACACTGTAAAGAAAACTTAAAAGAAAATACAAAATGGAATTTTGCTACTCATTTGAGAGCTGTACCTCAAAGTGAATCAATGATTTGTACAAAGATATTTTATTTCTCCAGAATTTCTAGAAACAGAAGGAATTTAAGACGTTCTTCAATTCAACGGACAAAACGCCGGAGTAGGATGGTTGAGGAAAATAGTGGCTGCAGTAAAATAAGTGAGCAGGCACCTCCTGTACGTGTAACACGAGCAGCTGCACGTGCAATAGCGACTGTTAATCTTGAAACTGAAAAAATCCAAGAGTCGCCTATTATCCCAGTGAATGGTCGAGTGCCATTGGTTGTCCTGTCACTGGATGACAGTAAGACTGTGGAGTTGTACCAAAACGGTCAGGCAGCTAACTTGACCAAAACTCTGCTTACTACTTCTGGAGATATGAAATTGGCTCAAAAGGAATTTGAGACAAAACCAGCTCCCATAAATGGACATGTTTTGGAAACATTGACATCTGCTACTGCAGTAACCACCAAGAGTCCAAATCGTGCAGCAACCAAGGTAAAAATAGCAGAGGCTGAAGCCACTAAAGAAAATAGAGTGGACAGTGAGTATTGTTTAGCTGGCCAGAGGTTAAATAATATTCTGGGATCATCAGCTGCTAGCGAGAACCACACCTCTGAAGATGAAAGCCAGACAAGATCAGGGCAGAGAAGCACTGTCAATCGCCGGTCCAGCCGCACTAGGTTGGCAGATAAATATTCATTGAATGTTCAACGGACCGCCATGGTACAGGAATCCGTGAGGAAATCATTGCGTAAATCCGTTGCTAAGAGGAAGAATGTGCGGGAGCCCTCTGCCTCCAGCTGTGAGTATAATTTGTCTAAAACATTAAAACAAATTAATTACAATTTACCCCTTGTATTTTCGCTGCTGTATGATTAAACTCTACCTCTGAGCTATAATATAGTCCAATAACACTGAATTTCAGATGTAGAAATATGTATTTCAGTCATGCACGTAAATGAATTTGCATTGTGCCAAGGAAAAGAAGCCTCTTTGTACTGCTTGTACTAATTTGGCTGTTTATTGTGCAAGCCTTTCTCTGCTTCTTAACCCTAAGTGCAAGAATGACCTGGATCATCTGGGATAAAGAGGCTAGTCATATTCTTCATGATCTTCGAGAATGGCTTGCTTGAAAGTGAGAGCATAGTCAGTTTAGGAGGACAGTGCCCTTCTGTCTCCTGCATGTCTAGCAATGTGATGGAATTTTTATCCTGCAGAGAGGCATGCTAAAGACACACTCCTATCCTACATCTTGATCTCTCTCATTGCTGATTCAATACATCCAAGAACATAAGAAATTGAGCCAGAGTGTGCTTTGTGCTCTTCCAGCCTCCCCTGCCTTTTGAATAACATCATGGTTAAGCCTCAACATCAACTCCACTTTCCCACCCTTTTGCCTGATTCCCAAAATCTACTGATTCCGTCAAATATACTCCTGGAAAATAGATAGTAGGAAAGAGAATTTTAGAGATTCACAAAGTCCTCTGTCCCTTTATCCTGAGACTATGATCCCTAGACTTTCCAGCCAGAAAAACAGCTTCTCAACATTTTATATTTTGAGGATTTCAAAGAATTTCATATATTTTAATGAGATTGTCCCTCATTCTTCTAAACTCCATGAAATATAAACTGATTTCACTCAATCTCTCTCTCAAGTCAGTCCTGCCATCTGTAATCAGTCCAGTGAACTTTTGTCGTACCTCTAAAGCGAGTATATCCTTTATTTGGTAAGGAGACTAAAACTGTGTACAGTATTGCCCAAAGTCCTGTAACTGCACAGCAAATCTTCCTTATTCCTTGTGCTCCAACCTGCTTGCAATAAGTAGGTCATTTAGCCCCTTGAGTCTGTTTCACCATTCTGAGATCATGGCTGATCTGCAACCTAATTCCATGTATTAAGAATGTAGGTGAAAGTTGCTACCTTTTGGATAACAAAATTATATTAAGGGGAGGCATTGGTGTAGTGGTGTGGCTGGATTAACAATCCAGACACCCAGAGTAATACCCTGGGGACCTGGATTCAGATCCCACCATGAGTAAAAAGAATATCTGATTTTAAAATTCAAATTTGACCTTGCATCAATTGTTGTCTGCGGAAGAGAGTTCATAACTTCTACCACCCTTTATATGTAGAAATGTTTCCTGATGCTCTTTTGGAGAGCTGGTGAGATACTAGGCCAAATGGGCCATCTGCACCATAATGATTCTGTGATTCGAATTTCACTCCTTGGATGTATGACTCTAATGTTTAGAGGCTGCCTCCAACTAGTCCTACACTCCCCAACCAGCAGAAATAGTTCTAACCACCTAAACTATTTTAATATCAAACTGCAAGCAAATCACCTGTCACCATACTTTTATAATCTTGTAATTTAACCTGTGACACTTTATATTAAATGCATTTTGAAAATCCAAATATACACTTCCACTGGTTTCCTTTTATTTGCTATTCTAATTGAATCCACAAAAAAAACACATGCTAAACATGGTTACTCTACCAAGAATAGAGTTGAACCTGTATCCATTGGGGGTTTAGAAGAATGATACCAGAATGACCCTTATTCGTAGCCACTGCCTCATGACCGCTTAATTACCATGAGTTTCTGACCTCTCCAAGTTTCCATCAGAAAGACTGTCTCTGTAATCTGACCTTTCTCTACCTTATCGTCGGCGCATCTGCCCCTGAAACCTTCATTCATGCCATTGTCATCTCCAGACCTCATTATCATAATGCTCTGTTGGTTGATCCTCAATCCTCTGTAAATTTCTTATCTTGCACCATTCCACTTGTCCTTGCTGACCTACATTGGCAACTGTATTTAAGGAATTGCTAGTAGTTGTTAGTCCTGTATCACAGTATGTTATTTGTCATTGCATCAGGCACAAATATTTATGAGGAAGTTTTTTTGTTGTTATCCAGAGAATTTGAAAGTAAATGGTTATGATCTCTGTTCCCAGATGTTTTGTGTCTGCGTGGCATAATTCTCGGGGACTGTTAAGGGTCTGAAGAAGGTATATTTGGTCAAGTTGGAGAAGGAGTACTTTGTGTGTTGGATGGTTTAGTTTGGGGCGTGTCCATTTTTCTTTTCAATTGGCCATTAATTGCTATTATGTGTCCTTTACTGTTTTTATCATGTCCCAATACGGTATATTATGCGAGGAATCTATCTACCCAAATGTTGCCACTGATTTTGAATCCTGATTTGAGAGAATATCATTTGTTCAAATTACTTTTTATTGCATTTTTGTTAAAAAATCATAATTTATTTGGTAATGTGCCTGGCTTTTCTTTATAGATCAGAATTCTGCTGACAAGGTGGAAGAAATTGATGAGAGAGAATGGTAAGAGAATTTTTACTGGGATGTAAATCTATCTACGTTCAGTGTGGACTAATCTTTAAAGTTGGTTTTTAAATGGGTCACATCTAAGTGCAGCCTTCCTATCTTGTTAATCCTACCTAAAGGGGTCTGTTGCAGGAATGCATTTGAATCCTTCCTCATTTTTGGATATAATGTCTTGAGTTGGACATAATTTCATGTGATATTGCCCTTAACCAAGTATCTAATTTTCATGCAGATCCTCCACAAGTGCTTGTTGGTGGTCAGTATCTAGTCAAATCATGTCTCGTCTGTGAGCAAAGTGGGTGTTACGGGCAGTTGGAGCATTTATGGTATATGATTGTTCTTAATAAGCAATGTGGCGAGCTACTTCCCCACTCCCCAACCCTGTCCTGCTGCTTTATTAATACTTTCATCAACCTTTCTGTTACCTCTTCCAAAGTTAGTTAAGATGTGGGGATGCAGGTGTTGGACTGGGGTAGGCACAGTGAGAAGTCTCTCAATACCGGGTTAAAGTCCAACAGGTTTATTTGGAATCACAAGCTTTATCCTCCAGCTGCCAGGACACGTATGTTAATGATGTCGAGATGCCGGTGTTAGACTAATGAAGGAGCAGTGCTCTGAATGCTCGTGATCCCAAATATACCTGTTGGACTTTAACCTGGTGTTGTGAGACTTCTTAAAGTTAGTTAAATGTGACTTTCCCCTGAGGAATCCATGCTTGCTGACCTTAATTAACCCATATTTGCCTATGTGCCATTTAGTTTCGTCCCAAATTATTTCTTAAGCTTCCCCACCACCAAAGTTAAACTGATTGAGTTGTCATTGCTGGGCTTATCTTTTACACGCTTTATTTTTGAACAATGATGGAGCGTTTGCAATTTTCCAGTCCTCTGGCACCATCCCTGAGTCTAAGGCTGAAAAATTATGGTAATTTATCCTTTCCGTTCCGCCACATCCTTGGATGCAACTCGCCTGAGGCTGGTGCCCTTTCAGCTTGTAAGTACAGACAGCCTATCCAATATCTCACCCGTATCAATTTTAAACTCTTCTGGTATCTGAATTGCCTCCTTGGAAAACAAACAATCTGACATGAGCCTGTCTAATCTGGCAGCATTTAAAATGTTTGAAACTTGCTTTAAGAACAGTAACTTGGTCAGTTTGATTAATACAGCTGTAGCCAAGGTCAAGTCTAGAAACAACTTGATTGCCAAAACTAGTCGGCTCAACGTGGGGTGCTGCTATCACCACCCTCCGAACCCCACACCCAGCTGAATGCTACCATGCGTATCATTACTGGAACGCTACGCCCCACACCGCTCCCTGTCCTGGCATACATCACTCCTCCACATAACTTCATCCTGATCTATTCAGCCCACCCAAGGTACAACTCCCGTCAAAAAGGCTGATCTGGAAAAACCCTCCCACGTAGGACTTCAATGCAAATTCCACCTGGACAAATGAATGGGAAGCATTGGATACGACAACACAGTATCTGGCCTCAAATCCAACCCAATGGCTGCCTGGTTGCAACCTTTCAAGGAAAGAGTGGTCCACCTTCAACAGGTTCCGAGCCACAGCCCTTGCTTGGCCAACCTCTACAGATGGGGCATTAACGTCTACCCACTGTGCCAGTGGGAGAGAGCAAACTAGACACCACATCATAGAGGAGTGTCCAATCCACAGATTCAGTAGAGGCCTATCCACATTTGCACGCAGGACCGGAAGAAACCGCTTGGCTTTGGGACTTTACATTTGCTAAATAAATACAGCTGAAATTTGGTTTATCACAAAAATGCATTTTTATTCATTGTGTTTGTGCACCACCTGTGAGCAACCCAGTTCTACATAACTCAAAATGACTTTTTGAAAATGTACATAACTTTCTAAGCTATGATGGGGGCATTAGTCAGTTTCTTTAAAAATATATATGTTATCATCCTTGCACGCAAAGATGCAGCTTCATTTTTTACTCTCCTTAGAGGGCTGCTAGCAATGAGCACAATTAGTGGAAACTACCAATGGTGGTCAATTTATCTTGGATGTGATCAGTTTTTTTGTGGGCAGGCCAGTACCAAAAAATCATAAACTCTTTAGTTGTCTCATGCGGTCTGCTGCCACCATATATCTTGAGGGTCTTGATGTGGACCTCAAGGGATCTGTCTCTATGCTAAGCAAGATATTGAGAATGATGGCTATTCTGGTTGAACATACTTACATGAAGTTTATTGCTAACAAGAACTACACACAGCTCTACGCAGGCCTGGGTCCTAACAATTCCATAGTTTGATGACTTGATTATGTGCCTGATTCCAGATATACATGGAGTCTTACTGACAGAATCACAGACAGTAGTGAACATCAGGTGGGATCATGAGCAATAGTGAGCATCTAACGTGGAGGCTGTACCTTTTACCCTCCAACCTTACGTGCTGTGATGTCATTGTTTGCATCGGCATGCATACAGTATCATAATAGTTTGTGCTTAAAATACCACCATTATTTGTTCTAGTTACACTGGGTTTTTTGTGTGCAGTGTGCCCTGTTTATATTTTTCTGCTTATGGAAAAGTTGATATTGTTTTTTCATAGCTAAGCTCGAGACACTGAAGATAAGGAACAGATCCCTTGACTCATGTAGTGCTAAAGTGTTTTGCGTTGAAAACCCAAACAGTAATTTCTTATCATTTTACAGTGTTGAAGTTTTGAGCACTCTGCTTAAATCTGAGCAGCAAAAGGAAGAGAAGCAACCAGTCACATTGGTAAATGTAGTATAATTGGCATTTTAAACAAAAAAGTTGACTTTTGAATTTCAAACTTGTTCATTAAATAAAATGTGTATAAACTAAGTGTTTTATTTGTATACAGGTTCCTGAAAAACAAGAACGTAGATGCACACGAAGTGCCATGAAAATTGCCACTGGCAATCTGGAGAAGGAGACAGCAGATGATGTGCAGGCTTGTAGAAGTTCAAGAACTCTGCGAAAAGGTGTGCAATGAGTAAACTTTAACAGGCCCTACTTCAATATTTTAGTTGCATGATTCTCTTGAGATATTGTGGTTGCTGATTTCTAATTATAAAATGCATTAAAGCTTGGAAAAGGATAATGAAAAATGGAACATGTTTTCCTAAAATACTTTTTATCCTCCGGCAATGACTTGGCAACATTTCTAAAGGCTAAGTCCTTATTGCTGAATCGGAGGTGCAAGGACCAAAACAGAAGTGTCACGTATCTGTGTCCTGGTGGATGTCATTGTTGTCAAAGTGGTGGTCAATGACAGCCATTATTTTTAACAAGGAGGCAGGTTTCAAGCATTGGAAGAAAATATTCGTGGAAAGGGAACTGTTAATATTGCCTGACAGAACCAAAAAGGGAACTTGAGATGCTTAACAGCTTTGGGGAAACAGCATCCACAACATTCATCTGATCTACGTGTCTCTGTTTGGCCAACTCAGCTAACTGGCCCCCACTCATAGAATACTACAACATAAGGAAGATCTATGTAATAGCTGTTATCAATTGGTGTTTAAATACTTGTATGTTTTTTATAATTTCACAGACAGCAGTGATTCTGATAAACCAACCTCTCCTGATGACCAATGTGCTGGGTAAGTTTCTGTTGAGACTCGCACCTGCTGTTGGCATTGCTCGATGGCCTGAGGTTAAATGCAGCATTTTATGGTGCTCTACTACTAATGTTGTTAGTTCCAAATACACAACAGTGAAGTGTTTGCTTTTTGGCAATGAGTGTGACAGTGAAAGCAGGGGAATGTTTAGAAAAATTGATGGTATCCAGAACTTCCAATAGACGGGGAAAACGGGGAGAGCTACAAACTAGAATTTTGTTTTGAAGCACTGTGCAGAAATCTAAATAACTAGTGGACAACATACTCTCAATTTTTTTTGGCGATTTAAGCAAATGATCATTCAAACTATTTTGCACAATTACGTACTTAATAGGCCATCTCTTATGCAGGGACATTTGGTTTATGATCGCACAGCTTAAAAAAGAACATTCCTAGTGGGTGAATTTGTTAATTAGGGCATTTTTCCAGTTCTATTAACTATTGCACTAATAAGAAAGAGAAGTATAACTTCAGTCTTTTTTTGTTAGCAGCACATTTATGAATAGATTCTGAGCAAGCTTGCATATATGTCCTGGTTCCTGTTCAATTTAAGTTACTTGAATGGGTTTAAGCATGGTGCATCTGATGAATATTCAGGAAAAGAATCCGGTTCTATAAATGTAAATGTGAATACATTAAATAGTTTGAACATTTTGAGTAAAAGCTTTTTCAGACCTCTTGGGCAGTAAAATGGCACAAAGGATACTATTTTAGCTATCTTATTTGCAACAGTACAAAAGATATTATTTTGGCTATTGCCTTTGCAGCTTCATTAACTTCCTATGTTGCTATTCCTTAGACGGAAGCGCAGTTACAAGCGTGCAATAGCAAATGACTGTCATTACGCTGAAGTATTAGAAAAGGATGACTCACCACCAAAAAAGAAGAGCCCTTCACCACCACCTGTTACAGCTAGCAAAGTAAGTTGCGAACAGAATCTTCTGGAAATAGGAAGTGCAAGGATCGTAGATTTTTTTATCGTTAAGATTGCGATCATCTGTTCTGCTGCCTCTGTCATCGACCTCCTTATTTTAGCTCATCAGGTCAAACTTCTCTCATGGCTCTCTCATTCCTAGCCCCGACTTGCAAATTTTCTTTAATTTCTCATCTATCTCACGTTTTTTCTGAACTAATCTTGCCCATAAGACCTATCACGATTTTCTTCTTGGTTCAATTAGGCAATGTGAACAGTTCTTTTTCCTCTGCTATTTCTTCCAATGCTTGACGTCTGTCACCATAAAACACCTCCCTTTTTAAAAATAATCCCCACCTTTAAGTAGTCCTTGTGAATTACTGGTCCACCTAAAACCTACCACTGAAATGCTTGAGCCATTTACCTCCCAAAGCCATGGCCAACTTTCCTGCACTGCCATGTTTGAAATGTTCCAATTGTTTTAACCTCTACTGCGACATTGACTTTGAGAGCTGCCATTCATGATATCCTACATGATATCCTATGTGACCTCAATGTGTCTCTAAAGCCTTTGACACAGTTAACCCACCATCCTCTTCAAGCGCTTTTCCTTTAATTTTCTAGCTGGCTGGGACTGCCAATCAGTCCCAGGGGAGGCGATGGCCGAGTGGCTTTATCACTAGACTATTAATCCAGCTAATGTTCTGGGAACCCGGGTTCGAATCCTGCTACGGCAGATGGTGGAATTTGAATTCAGTAAAAATAACTGGAATTAAGAATATACCGATGACCATGAAACCATTATTGACTATCGGAAAAACCCATCTGGTTCACTAATGTCCTTTAGGGAAGGAAATTGCTGTCTTTACTGGTCTGGCCTACATGTGACTCCAGAGCCACGGCAACTACGGATGGGCAATAAATGCTGGCCAGCTAATGACGCACATGTCCAAAGAATGAATATAATGCTTTATTTGGTCCTATTCCTGTCTATATAAATGTAGTCAGAGTTACCTGCAATATGTTTCTCAGAATTATCTCTGGAGTCCCTAAGAATTTATCCTTGGTCCTTATCGTTTTCATTTATGTACTGTCAATTGATGCTAGCATACAAAAAGTGTCAGGATCCACACCTGCACATCCAGCCTCCTCCACTCCTCTCGGCCAGACCTGTTGTATTTATCCAACATTTTCTGTTATTCCATGCCAAGGTCGTGTTGGTTGTCTGCCTTACAGCAATGGAACAGCAAAAATTTCCTCCATCCAAAATGGGTAAATGGCATTGTCTTTTGTACTCTTTGCTACCCTATTGTGGTTAGAGAACTCGGTGGTTAAGATACTGGGCTGGAAAATCAGAGGCCGGGTCTAATGATCCAAAGAGACTAGTTCAAATTCCACCATGGTGGCTTGGTACTGAATTCAGTTAATTAAATAAATGTGGAATTAAAAACTAGTATAATAATGCTAGAGATGAAAATAGCAGATTGCTATAAAAACCCACCTCGTTCATTAATGTATTTTATGGAAGGAAATCTGGTTTCCTTACCTGGTCTAGCCACATGTAACTCTAGGCTCAGCAATGTGGTTGGCTGTTAACTGACAGTCACTCAGGTAGCTGCTGGGTTTCACTGCTTCTTGAGTTCAGTGAAAGACAACCCTCTGGCCTGATCCACCTAGGTGCAGGATTGTGTCTACAGTTCCCAGTGGATCTCTCACCTGCTGCTTCGTCGCTCACCCATCGCCACTGAACCTTTTTTGGATTATCGATGTATGAATTAGATTTGAGGGAGATGTGCGCACCATCAACCTCAGTCTCTACTCCCATGTCCAGCTGTATCCAGATGCAGGACAGAATCCTGATGGCTGGAGGTAGAACAGGGTGCAGTTGATGACCAGGACATCTTGTCCTGCCTGTCGTGCTCCATAACACATTGCTGATTCTGCCTTCCAGCCCCTTTTAACCTGTTAGTGGTTTGCTCTGCGCAGTCCGCCAGAAACAGACTTCACGTACTCAGGTAGGCGAGACCTCTCTCACCAAGGGCTTAGGCTATCAGCTACCTTCATCTGGTTTAGCCCGTCCCACTCAAGGCAGCTTTCTGGGATGTGGCCACTTTTGCTTGAAACAGCTACTTGGAGCCACAAGTGAGAGCTGAATGTCAAGTGGGGTCCAATGCTGGTGAACTATTGAGAAGAATGTGACGTGTATGCACTATACACCCCTAAATATTCATTTGAACCATGACCAGATGCAGTGAATTAATTAATAAAAGTACCAGGTGGTTTGCAAACTTGGCTAGGCATTTTGTTTAACATGAGTGTGCTTCTAGTGTCAAATAATATCTGCTCCATCACCTCCTGCTTCCACCTGTCATCGCCCACCTTTGTTCCTCGCTCAGCACATGTGCTACTAAATGCTCTCATGCTAGGGATCACAGTCTAAGAATAAGGGTTAAGCCATTCAGGACTGAGATGAGGAAAAACTTCTTCGCTCAGAGTTGTGAACCTGTGGAATTCTTTACCATAGAAAGCTGTTGGAGCCAGTTCGTTAGATATGTTCAAGAGAGTGCTAGACATGGCCCTTGTTGCTAAAGGGATCAAAGGAGACGGAGAGAAAGTGGGAGTGGGATACTGGAAGTGCATGATCAGCCATGATCATATTGAATGGTGGTGTAGGCTTGAAGGGCTGAATGGCCTACTCCTGCACCTATTCTCTTATGTTTCTATGCTCTCCTGGCTGGCCTCCCACCTTGCATCGTCTAAACCTGAGCTCATTCAAACCTGCTGTTTGTACTCTAACTTGCATTAAGTCCATTCACCCTTCATCCCTGTGCTCACTTGACATACATTGGCTTCCCATTCTGGCAATGTGTCTTTTTAAAAAATTCTCATCCTGATTTTAAAATGCCTCTGTGACCTCACTCCTCAACCTCTGAAATCTCCTCCAGTTCTATAGCACTTGGTACTTTGCATTCCAACAAAACTGGTCTTTTGCACATCCCTGATTTTCATAGACAGTTGAAGGAAAGGCTGTCAAAACCCTAGTTCTGGAATTCCCTCCCAAAGTTTCTCTATTTTTAAGATGCTACTTTTTAAAATCTATTTTTTTTGAATATTTCTTTGTGACTCAGTATCAAATTTTGTTAACGCTCTTACAAAATGCCTTGGAATATTTTAACTACATGTAAAACACTATATATAAGTTGTTGAATTAGCTATTAATTTATATAAAATTGCCTCCAACATCCAATACATCATTTGTTGAAGCTTTTCATCCTTTTAAACCTTGTGGCATGACTTCTGTATTCTCTGCAAGGTCTTGCCACTTTCCTAAACTAAGCTGATGCAAACTGGGCATAGAATTCTAACTGCAGCCCAACAAATTTGCAAATGATTGGTGTGTCCTCCTTTTGCTCTGCACCCCTATTTATAAAGCCCAGAAAATCATATGTTGTTGTCCTACTTGTAAGGATTTTTGTATCTGAACCTCAAGTTATCTCTGCTTTTTAAAAATTAAACTTAAAGTTATCATTCAGTGCATGTTACCTTTCTTCTTCCTCCTCCTAAGATGCATTGCCTTGAATTTCACCCATGTTTTATCCTTCCAATATACTTGACTTTCCTGAAATTGCACATGGTCCTTTCGGTTTTCCAGGCTCCTATTTTTTCATCATCAGATTGGTATTCGGGATGGTGCATGACTTGGGCAACTTACAGGTGGTGGTGGTTCTATTTGGTTGCTGTCCTTGTAAATAAAAATTGTTTCCCAATTGACTCACCTGGCTAAATAAAAGCCTGTTCTTATGGGTGGTCAGGTCTCAGGTTTGAAAGAAGCCTTTGGTGATTTGCCACCCTCAGTTTTTCACTTTCAAATGGATGACAGTGTTGTAGCTGTGCTGGAATTGCTTGGGTAGAAGTGACTAGATCTGAAGCACAAGTCTTTAGTGCAGCCAGGATGTTGTCAGGGCCCATAGTCTTTCCTGTATCGAGCATGCTCATAAGCTCTTATATTTTGTGGAGCAAATCAAATTGACTAGTTCTGTCATCTGCGATGGTGGGGACCTCGGGAACAGGCTGAGGTGATCATCCACTTGACCCCTGACTGAAGGTGGTTGCAAACACTTCAACCTCTGGAGGAATCGTTCTGCGGAACTGAAATAAAACAAGTTAACATATTGAAGGTGGGGAGGAGAAAAAACAAAAAAAAAAGTTATTGGATGATGTAACACTGAGTTAAGTAATGAAAATTTTAAAAGTAAATAGCTAAGACAGTGGGGAACTTTAGGAAATGGTGGACACATAGGATTGAAATGTAGCAACCATGGAAAGCAGGTTTGAATTTTAAAATGGAATGTCTGTTTAATGAGCAGATCCATTGGCTTCAGGTCAAATGGAGCATTTAGATTTAACTTCTGCTAGCACTATTCTGATTCATCTGATGGAAGAGAATGAAGTTGTGGAGTCACTCAGTGTGAGAAGAGTTTGATTTGGGTAATCAAATGAAGATAATCAGGCATAGAGGGGAGGGGCAGGCTGATCCAATGAAGAATTAAGGTGCCAAAGGAATATGATGTTGGGGCTAAACAATTGATATTGAAAAGGCATTGGAGATGCAGGTAAACTGAACATTGGGAGGAAAAAAAAGTGTAAATATGGCATTAAATTAGTTAATTGCTTCAGCTTGCTCCTGTCCTAATCCGTCTACATGGACAGACAGACCTTTTTGTATTTTTGATGTAGGAAATAAGAAATTTAGAACTGACATTATCTAGCATCAGTATTACTTAAAACCAAAGAGTCGAGTGCAGCAAGCTCTGAGGGAGGAGAAACTGAGACTCTTTATATCCAAGAAGCAGTTTTCCGTCTTAAAACAATTTGAGAAGTTAAGAATTCAATTTCAGAATTAAAATTAAGGCTGGAGAAAGTCACATTGAATGAGGAGGTGGGAATTGGACGCTTCTTGCTAAGGACGGTGATGGTAGCAGAAAAACAGCCATATTGAACTTTATTTTGTTGACTGGGGGTTTAGTGCCCCTCTTTGGACAGTTCTCTACAGACAATTACTTGATAACTTTGCCATCCATTTCTTTTGTTTTGTTTCTAATTGGTCTTTTCATGATTGTTTACTTTTTGTTATTTCTGCATGTTATGTTAGTCTTTATTAATTCAGCCTTTTCTAATTTTTTTTTTACTTGATCTCTTAAATTTTCTATTCTCAATTTGGAGGGGTGCAACTTGACTCATAACCAGTTTGGTATGCTGTGTGGCAAGAATAACTTGGTAAAGTTGGAGAAGACAGAATGTACAATGGCACTGCCAATCACTTCCCTTTGGTAATTAGTCTAATTCTAATGCAGATACAGGGTACTTTTCATTTAAAAGTAATTGGCAACTTCATTTTGCCACTTATTGTGTAGTATGTTAATATATAGAAGTTTTATTCGACAATCCAATTTTGAATTACATTTATACAGATTAACTGTATTAGAAAGTTTAAATCCTGCAAGACTTAATATTTGAAGTTAAAATGCAATCCTCAGAAGATTTTGAAATGTACAGAACCAAGGTGCTGAATAAATTAAACATGGTAAAGTGAGCCTAATGTTTTTTCTATCATCATTTGTTGGGAAGAATTTTGGAAATAATCACTGACTCCCTAAGTCCAGCATACAACAGTGAGACCAAATTTATTTTTGTAGGTGGTTCGACCAAAGCACAAAAGTTTCCTCCACGCAGTTCAGAAGAATCAATTACTGATGACTCCAGTGTCGGTTGGCCGCACAGTGGTGAAATCTTTCATTAAACGCAACACCCCGTTAAAAGTTGATCCCAAGGTATGTGCGTTCTATCTCCTCTTTAGGATATCACAATCACAGAATATTGTGCAGAAGAGGCCCCATGGCCCATCGAGTCTGCACTGACGCATGAAATGCCCTGACCTGCCCACCTAATCCCACTTGCCAGCACTTGGCCCATAGCCTTGAATGTTATGGTGTGCCAAGTACTCAAGTGAAAAGGTACCTTTTAAAGGATGCGAGGCATTCCGCCTCCACCACCCTCCCAGGCAGTGCATTTCAGACCGTCATCGCCCTTTGAGTAAAAAAATCCCCCCCAAACCTCCCACCCCTCACTTTTAACTTGTGTCCCGTCTCTCCCCCCCCCCCCCTTGTAATTGACTCTTCAACTAAGGGGAACAGCTGCTCCCTATCCACCCTGCCCATGTCCCTCATAATCTTGTACACCTCAATCAGGTCATCCCTCAGTACAAAAACAACCCAAGCCTATCCAACCTTTCTTCATAACTTAAATGTTCCATCCCAGGCAGCGTCCTGGTAAATCTCCTCTGCACCCCCTCCAGTGCATTCTCATCTTTCCTATAATGTGGTGACCACAACTGCACACAGTACTCCAGCTGTGGCCTCACCAAAGTTCTATACAACTCCATCATGACCTCTCTGCCTTTGTAATCTATACCCTGATTGATAAAGGCGAATGTGCCATATGCCTTTTTCACCACCCTATTGACCTGCCTTTCTGCTTTCAGAGATCTATGGACAAACAAGCCAACTTCCTAGTGTCAAAGCTTTCGTAGTATACTTCCTTGTCAAATTACTCCTTCCAAAGTGCATCACCTCACACTTTTCAGGGTTAAATTCCATTTGCCACTTATCCGCCCATTTGACCATCTCTCCCATATCTTCCTGTAACCCAAGACACTCGACCTCACTGTTAACCACACTGTTAATCTTGTTTGAATACAAGAAGACCTGAGGTTACCTCAAAATAATCAGTCCTTGGCTGAATGCCTCATAGACTGCCAGTAAAAGATTTTGTGGTGTTAAATGTAACCTAATTCATTATATACTTAATGGCTTTTATTTTTAATTTCCTTGTACCTCTACTTTTTCAGCAAATTTAAGTAAAATGCACCGAGTCTATGTATATGATTTATTCATTTGCCTACCTCCTCTGTATGTTTTAGGAACAAGAGAAGGCTCGTTTGGCAAATCTGAAGAAGAAGCGAGAACAGGAGGAAGAAAGAATACAGAAAGTGGAAGAAGAGAAGAAACGTAAATTGGAAGAGTTTAAAAAGTAAGCAAATGTGACGTAACCTGATATGGTTTGATACAATATTCCAGATGGCTTTGTAACACCATCAGATAAAACATTTCTGTGTCAATTTTGGATGGAGCTTTCTCTTTAAACTTTCCTCTCCTGAAGTCACTTACTCCTTATGCTACTGCAAGGTTGTTATGTTATCCTCCAGTAGAGTTATTTTTCTTTAGTGAACTTTGTGTTAGGCTATTCAATTGTGGTGGGTGTTGCAGGTGAATTTATGTCTTCCAAATAATAGTCATGCGCTTTCAGTATCGATTACTGTCTTGTGAACTATACATGCTTATTCTTGACGTCTTTCCTTCCTAACTTTCACAAGAAGGTGTTGATTCATGTTTGGGAGATCTGCTTGTTTCTGTATATTCTGGAACATTACCTCTAAATCTTTTTGTATATTCCCTTCTCCTTCATCCTCCAATGCTGTGTTGCATCCAAAGATAACTAAGCCTTTTCCTATGCAACTGAGATTCTGCAAAATTTTCAAAATGTGTCTGCTAATCAACAGTGGATTAAATGATTTAGCTAATCTTTCACTTCGTCACCTCAATCCCTCTAATGGACTGCATTGAATATGTTTGCTTCCAGCTCAATGCAAGATAAGATATGCTGTGGGTTACTTAGTGCCCAAGATTTTTTAAATAAGGTAACTGTTACCTGCAGCATGAATTGGGATATGTCATCTAAAATCATGGCTTTGATTTGCTACAGGTAGAAAATAAAAAGCGTTAGATCCATATAAGAATGGTAGGTCGCATGGATCTTCGCATGCTCTTTGTATGGCTATCTATCATAGAATGTACATCACCGTACAGACTCTTCATCCCAACTAGCCTATGCTGATGTTTATGCTGCACTCAAGCCTCCCTCCCCTATCGAACCCTGTTAGCATAACTACTTGGTCTAGTATTCCCAAAAATGAATCCTGTGTTCGCCTCGACTATTTCTTGCAGTAGTGAGTTCCACTCTGAACAAAGAATGTTCTCCTAAATTTCCTCTTACATTTATTAGGAACTAACCTTGATATCTGGTTTTGGAACCCCCTCTCCCACCCCCACCCCTCTTTCTTTTCCTACTATCCCTCTCACAACAGAAACATCTTTTAAAAATATATTCTATGGAGCCCTTTCATAATTTGAGTTCTACTGTGTCAACTTTTAGCTTTCTCTTTTCTGGGGAGTAGAAAAAATACTTCTCCAGCTGTTCAATCTTTCCTGATGGGCAAAAGGCCTCCTGCTCTGCACTTTCTCCAGTGCCCATTCCTTTTTATAGCATGGCGGCTGGAACTGTTCACAGTACTCGGAGCATGGCGTTATCAAGGGTATATGCAAATTTAACAGTTTATCTGCTTTTATGTTTTTTATTAATAATTGCCTGATTAACTTTTGCTGCTGAAGTGTTTCCTCTACACCATGCGGCAATTTGTAATCTATAGTGCAACAAGCAGATTGCACACAACCGAAGTACGAGTAACAACAAACAATTAGAAGAAACACTGGTTACTTTCAGTGATTTGTGTATCTGCACCCCTCGATCCCTTTACTCATCATCTCCATTTAGATAATCTAAACATTATGCAAATTCTTTATGTGCCACCTCCTAATTGCATCTTGTACAAAAGGTGCAACCAATTCAGTAGCTGTCTAATTGCAACTAAAGCCTACTTCTTTCATTTTGATGCAAGCTCAACTGCAATATTTAAGAAATTGGTCTGATTTTAAAGCTTGCAATTGGTCTTGTAGGAATTTTGAATTTTTACAAAATATTCTATTTGAAGCACGCAGTTGAAACGAAGGTGCAAGACAGTTTTTGATGTAAACAAATGATGACTCATGGTGGAAGGTGGCATCTGGGTTGAAAACAAAAACTACATTTAAGACTGCAAAGTACTTTGATGTCCAAAAGTTGTGAAAACAGCTGAAAATACAAGTTTTTTTTCTCAACAGGGAAATTGTTTAAAATGGTGTGATAATGGAACAGTTGCTTGTTTGATAGTAACTGAGGAGGGCAGGAAGCAGACCGAAGGTACTAGGAAGGACAAGAGGCTGAAGGAGACTAGCATAAATGCAATTATTGTGATAGTGTAAAGGGAGCAGATTACTGGATTAGAAATGGCTGAAAATTTTTCAATCAGAATAGCCAAAAGAAGGCAAGTGTTTGAAAAAGGAGTACAAATAGATAGAATGAAGGTTTTCACAGTAACTTCATTGCAGTGTTAATGTAAGCCTACTTGTGACTAATAAATAAACTACTTTTTTTAAAAACAAACATTCCTTTGCAAAGAAGACAGTGGTGAATAGCATTAGGTCAGACTTGTTAAATTAAATTGTTGTCTACGGAAGCATTGTCATTTGATATAGAAATGGGCAATGTTTTTACCAATGCCTAGAAAAATCATGGAAATGGGAAGTTACGCTTATCGAAAAAGAATATGTGCAAGCTATTTTTAATTTCCCTTGCAAGCAATTGAGCATTGGTACTTGTGATTTTCTTCCATCCATGCTTTTTGCTAAACTGGTAATGGAGGCTAACTGAAACCTTCTCATTGCACCTTCCAGTGATTCCAAAAGGTCTTGGTTGATCCATTGAATTAATTAACCTGACTCCTGTTTTCATTTACCAATGTCCCCGTGTGCTGTTAACGGGGGAGAGGGTGGGTGTGAGTGAGAACCTTAAATACAACTGATATTTTTAAAATTACAAAATATTCTTCCTAGGAAACGGGAAATGCAAGTGAAACGTGTTTTGGAAACTCGTTCCCGAGTTCAACAGCAAGAGGAGGAGAAGAAAAAGAAAATTGAGAAGAAGTTTGCTCAAATTGATGAGAAGAATGCAAAGGTATGACCATTCTGCAGATCACCAAAGCATGAAATGTAGGGGAAGGTCTTCCATTTTAAAAAAAATGAATGTGTATGTTAGAATCAGAGGTTTACAGCATGGCTCTTGGCCCAACTTGTCCGTGTCACCCAGCTTTTACCACTAAGCTAGTCCCAATTGCCTGCATTTGGCCCATATCCCTCTATACCCATCGTACCCATGTAACTATCTAAATGCTTTTTAAAAGACAAAATTGTACCTGCCTCTACTACTGCCTCTGGCAGCTCGCTCCAGACACTCACCACCCTCAGTGTGAAAAAATTGCACCTCTGGACCCTTTTATATCTCTCCCCTCTCACTTTAAACCTATGCCCTCTAGTTTTAAACTCCCCTACCTTTGGGAGAAGATGTTGACTCTCTACCTTATCTATGCCCCTCATTATTTTATAGACCTCTATAAGATCACCCCTAATCTTCCTATGCTCCAGGGAAAAGATCCCAGTCTATCCAACATCTCCTTTATAACTCAACCCTTCAAGTCCCGGTAACTTCCTAGTAAATCTTTTCTGCACACTTTCTAGTTTAATAACATCCTTTCTGTAAAAGGGTGACCATGTTATGTCGATGGATTAATGTAGCATTCTATATTGCTTGATAGATGCGTGAAGAAAGATTTGCTGAAGAAAAAGCCAAAAAGCAAGTAATTGTCAAGAGGATGGAGGAGGCTGAAGCTCGAAGGCGCCAAGAGGAGGAAGCCCGAAATAAGAGATTGCAGCAGCTGGTACGTCTGTTGTACTTTAAGTTTCCAGTTACTTCTCTCTTTATTATGCTAATTTGCATTGATTACAGTTCTATGAAAGCTTATTGTCCCTTAATACTTTAATCAAGTGACCTTTTTGTGAGCCTGTCTCACTGGCCGACTAATGTCCAACCTCAAACAGCAAGTGAGAATTTGTTTTTTTTAAAATATGTTAGTAGCTTCATTCTGTATGGCTTATAATTAGTATTTCCTAAATGCTCTGACAGTGTTCTGGTGTTTTCTATTCCACCCTCATTGTTAAGGCCCAGGTCAGAAACTCCGTGTTTTGTGAAGTTAGAATAGACCTTATGTTTTACTTTTGATTTTGGCATTGGTGAGCAAAAGTTGTTTCACTCCAGGTAAGATTTAAGTGACCTACCAGGAAGCTTTTATTTAAGAACGGGGCGGCACGGTAGCACAGTGGTTAGCACTGCTGCTTCACAGTTCCAGGGACCTGTGTTCGATTCCCGGTTTGGGTCACTGTTTGTGTGGAGTTTGCACATTCTCCTTGTGTCTGCGTGGGTTTCCTCCGGGTGCTCCGGTTTCCTCCCACAGTCCAAAGATGTGCGGGTTAGGTTGATTGGCCATGCTAAAATCGCCTCTTAGCGTCCTGAGATGCGTAGGTTAGAGGGATTAGTGGGTAAAATATGTAGGGATATGGGGGTAGGGCCTGGGTGGGATTGTGGTCGGTGCAGACTCGATGGGCCGAATGGCCTCTTTCTGTACTGTAGGGTTTCTATGATTTCTATCAACACAGTTAGAATATAACAAAAAGAATTAGCATAACTTTTACCATTTACAAGACTTAACCATAACACAGTATAATTCTTAACAGCTAACTATCTCTGTTGTTTCAATTTAAAAGCAATACTCTATAGGCATACAACCGTCTTCAGGATTAGTTAGCACTAAAGCAAGTATGCTCACGTGACACTAAATTTCCAGCTTTTAGCACTTATAGACAGAAATCCAAACAGCAGTTTTCAGAGAAGAATGTATCCTCAGGGCTGCAAAACAGAGAAGTAAACCTGGTCTCTAGCAGCTTCCAGACTTTAGAAACAGGAAAGGATAAGTCTCTCTCTTCCAAACTTCCAAAACAGCATCTGAAACATTAAGCTATAATTCTCTGTGAAAGTATAGTTGTCCCCAGTCATATTACCTGACCTGTCAATTATTCCAATCAAGCTCTCCTCTGCCAACCCAGAGCAATCCCAAAACAATAGAATCCTGCATTCGTTCAGATTAAAACAAATATGATGTCAATTATACTGCTTCAGTAACAATAGAGGATACTGGCCAAAACAAAACGGCTCAGACAAAATGTCAGGGACTGCTCAAAATGTCCTGCAGAGAAACATGATTAAAATACATTTCTGAAAGACACCGTATTGTCACATTGTCTAAAACCCCCTCTCTGGGTTGAATGGTAAGTAATTCACTAGAAGACTGAAAATTCTGGATTTTTATCTGCCTCTCAGATTTTGTTTGCTGTAACCCACTCTGCTATTTCAATAGCTCTGAATCAGGCTTCACAGACTTTTGTGGCATATGTTTTTCCCCCTTACTGAACAAATCTTAACTGCCTCATTCAAATTCTGAGAAATCCAGTACAATTTTCTGAGGATACATTGAATCAGTGTTTACTCCTACAGGAGGAAGAACGCCGAGAACTACAACAGCGTAAGAAAGAGGAAGAGTTGGAGCGGCAACGTAAAATGGCAGAAGCCAGAAAGTTTCAAGAGCAGCGGCAAGCTGAGCTGGAGAGAGAGCGATTGCGTGAGCTGCAACTGGCCGCAGATAGGGAGCGGGAAAGAAAGCGGGACCAAGAGATCATCCAGGCAGAGAAGTATGGAACAATAAAACGCTACAATAACTGTATCGTAGAGAAAATAATTCTTGAACCCTAATGTTCCAATGTGTTACCATCTTAGTATGGTAAATCCTGAAAGCCTCAATCATTTACCAAGTATTATACACCTCAAAAAGTTTAGATACAGGTTTGGAAGGAGTAAACTTACAATTGGTACTACTGAGAATTTACAGAGATCAAGTGGATATAAAATGAAATTCATATCTATTCCACTTTACTGAAATTCCAATGATGGAACAGAACATAAAAGACAATGCTGATAAGATAATCACAAGGTGTTTTCTACTTGCAACTTGAATTGGCAAAAGTGCTCCAGCTTTTGGAACATTTTATAGGGCTGCTAAAGAGAATAGATAGAAAAGTTTTACATTTTTTTCTCTCTGGGCAAGTTTTTAATCCCGTTCAGCTCTCCCCATATTTCCAATCCTGGTGTAAAATAAATTTTATGTGGATAAATATTACTTTATTGTGCAGTGGCTGGTGTAACAGGAGTCAATTGTAACAAGAATAGCTGTCTTAAATTGGTAATGGTCGTTGCAAATGGTCGATTAATTGAGGTATTTATACTGCCTTGGCAGTCAGCAAGTTGAAATTTAAAGTATGCTACACTTTATCTGACTCTGCATTCTCATCAGCCTCCACTTTTAGCCATAATTCCTAGGTATGCTTTTGCAAGAGTTGGTCTCTAAACTGTTGCTTCCTTTTGCTTATTAATAGGAATCCAACCCAACCTGGGTCTTTTTCCCACTCTTCAGACAGGCTCTATCTCATCAACTCAACACTGAGAACAGTCTTCCATTTAAAAAATAATACATATGTGGATAAATGGGCTTTATTTATGGGTCAATTGTTATAACAGTGAGTTGTTAGCTTAATAACTTTCTGCAATGTTTTTTTTATTGCTAGAGTTTAAATTAGTGGACCTGTGTTAAATATATTGCTCTAAAAAGATTTGTGCAAGAACCAATGAAAGAAATGAATAATAAATTTAAAATTTTAACAGAGAACGTGAACGTTTGGAGAAAGAAAAGGCCCTCCAGCTACAGCGTGAGCTGGAGCGAACAGCACGGGAGGATGCTGCCCGACAAGAAAAGGAAAAGCTTCGCAAGGAAGCACAAGAGAAAGAGAGAAAACAAGTAATGGGTCTCACCTTTGGAATTCTGGTGCACTTGCTACTACTCGTGTTTCCCACAGCCCCGCCCCTCAGTACCAGAATTTTAAAAAATTTGTTAGTGACCATGAAGCTGGAAAATTGTAGTTTAAAAATCCCACTGTTGAACTGAGGGAAGGAAAGCTGCCATCCATTTCATAGTCATGTGATTGACTTTTCACTGAATTATGTTGTGCCATAACAAGCCATTTGGTTGCATCAAGTTAAGACAATTAAAGGTGTGTAATATATGCCAACCTTGCCAGTGACATCTGTATCAAGGGAATTTTGTTTAGCATCATTTGTGCTCATTAATGCATAGCAAATGGTCTGTATATAATGTATGGGCTGGATGTTTTACAGTAGGTGAGATGTAAAAGGGGATTGAGTGAAGAAATCTAATTCTTGAAATACCTGAGTTGTACTTTTCAAGATTTGAAGGTAAATGGTAATGATGTGATTGCACCAGTTGCAATACAAGAATCTGACAGTTTCTTCTCCTAACCATTATCCAGCAATTTCTATGGCTGCTGAGGACAAAATCTAGTTTTAAAAATGTGTGGCCTTTTTAAATTTAGGTATACAGTGTGCTGCCCCCCCCCCCCCCCCCCCCCCCCCAAAATAATGTAGTTAAATCACTTGCAGATTTTGCTAAAACTTAGACAACCTTCATTCCGATGATTGACCCTTAATGGAGTTAGTTAGTATAATGTTTCAGATGTGGGGTAAGGGGGTATTGTTGGTATTTACTTCTCCATATCACTGATCTAATCAAATAGTTAGCTTATCTGCTAGTATGAAGCAAATAAAGCCAACCTGGTGGGCTGAATCAAAGCACCCTCGGGTCTTTGGGAATTTGTACTGTACCATTGTGACCTTATTAACATGGTAACTCTCTGAGCTAGAGGTTAATACTTGCATGTACTTGTTTGTAGGAGGAACAACGCTTGGCAGAGTTGGAAAAGCAGCGTTTAGAAAAAGAGAAAGCTAGAAAAGAGCAGGAAAGACTGGAGGATGAGCGACAAGAAAGTAAGAGAATTCGTGAAGCTGAGGAAAGAAAATGGAAGGAAGAGCAAGACAGGAAAGCAGAGAAGGAGACCACCAACAAAAATGTACTGAATGTGACAGTGGAAGTGCATGTGAGTGTTTCAGTGGGGGTGGGAGAGGGAATGGAGGATAGGAAACATTTGCTGCTCCCGTTCTGTATTGTACAATTTTTCACATTTTTAAATTTGTGAAAATGGAATCCTATGGTGGTCAATATCACCTTTTATTTTTAATGTATCCTTCCTAAAACACACACAGCTTGCACTTTAGTGCTGTTGATGACCTCGTAGGTGTCCCGGGGGGCTTCACAGCCAGCCAAGTGTTTTGAAAAGTAATTATTGTTACAATATACGGAAAGGCGAGAGCCAATATTTGCATAGCGAAGTCTCACAAACAGCAATGAGATAAATGACTAACTTTTTCGGTGCTGTTTGGTGAAGTAGAAATGTTAGCCAAAAGAGTTACCCTGCTCTTTGAATAGTGATGTGGGATATTTGATCCCATCTTTTAAGTCAATTGAAACCTCACTTTAACGTCACATTTGAAATATAGTACAGTGCGTCTTCAGTTATGCATTGAAATATTAGCTCAGATAAGGAATAGGAGAGTGGTTGGACTTCTATGTCACTTTTTGGCCCCACCCTCATGTCCTTTGATGCATGTGAGTTAGAAGCAGACATACTTGAGCATACGCCGCCATTCCATAAGATCATGGCTGATCAGGTTGCAATCCCCTGCCTACCCCTAATAATTTTTCACCCCCTTGTTTAACAAGAATCTATCTACCTCTGCATTAAAAATATTCAGAGAGTCTGTTTCCCCTGCCTTTTGAGGAGGAAGTTCCAAAGACTCTACCCACAGAAAATAATTCTCCTCATCTGTCTTAAATGGGTGGACCCCCTTTTTGTTCAAACAGTGATGCCCAGTTCTAGATTCTCCCACAAAAGGAAATATCCTCTCCACATCAGCCTTATGAAGACCGCCTCAGGATCTTAAGTTTCATTCAAGTTAAGTTACCTCTTACTCTGATAAACTCCAGTGGATGCTCGTAAGATACCCCCCATTCCTGGTATGAGTCTAGTAAACCTTCTCTGAACTTTTCTTAAATAAGGAGACCAATTCTGTACACAATACTCCAGCTGTGATTTCACCAGTGCCCTGTACCTGAAGCATAACCCCTCTACTTGAATAATACCATTCTATTTTCTAATTACTTGTTTTGCCAGCATACTAGCTTTGTGATTTATGCACCAGGACACCAGATCCCTCTGAAACTCAACTCTGCAAACTCTCTCCATTTAAATACTATTTTTTTGTATTCTTCCTGCCAAAATGGACAATTTCATATTTGCCGATGTTATACTCCATTTGAAAGATCTTTGCCCACTCACTTAACCTGTTTATGTCCCTTTAACGCCTCCTTTTGTCCCCTTCACAACTTGTTTTTCTAACTATCAGATCATCGGAAAATTTGGCAATCATACCTTTGGATCCTTCATCGAAGTTATTTATATGAACTAAAAAAGGTGAAGCCCCAGATTCCTGTGGTGCCCCACTTATTACATCCTGCCAACCAGAAAGTTGACCCAATCTGTTACCTCCTACACCATCAAGTTTCATTATTCTGCAGAAATGGGTGGCATGGTGGCACAGTGGTTAGCTCTGCTGACTCTCAGCGTCAGGGACCCGGGTTTGATTCTGGCTCAAGTGACTGTCTGTATGGAGTTTGCACATTCTCCCTGTGTCTGTGGGTTTCCTCCAGATGCTCCAGTTTCTCCCACAGTCCAAAGATGTGTAGATTAGGTGGATTAGTTGTGATAAATGTGCGAGGTTACAGGGATAGGGCAAAGGAGTGGCTTGGGTGGAATGTTCTTTCTGAGAGTCGGTGCAGACTCCATAGGCTGAATGGCCGCCTCCTGCACAAAGCCAATTCCCACAGGATGAAAAAGTTGGGAAAAGCAACAAGTACCTCCTCCTTGATAGGGCCTGGGTGGGATTGTGGTTGGTGCAGACTCGATGGGCCGAATGGCCTCTTTCTGCACTGTAGGATTCTATGATCCCCTCCTTGCCTAATTCACCAAAATGCAACACTCTGTTCAAGATCACGCTCCAGTTCTAGGTCACACTGAGATGTTTGAATTTTTATGTTCTGAAACTAAAGGGAGCAGTTGAGAGCACTAGTTCAAGCTACTTTCCTTAATTAACTATCTACAGCTTCTCCCCCGTGGATAACTTCTACCTTCCTGCTTGAGGCCCCTGGGTAAGGTTAGATTTTAAACTACTTGCAATTAAATGGTAAATACAAACAATTAGACTTTTGGGGAGAGATTTAAAATTCCCTCAACTTTTCAAACTCCAGCACTCTGCTCAAGGTCGCACTTGGTGCAAGATTGCACAGTGATGCCCGAATGTATATGTTCTTTAGTGTCCAGAAATATATTGAACTCCGTGTTGAATATGCTCATCAAATTCGAGGCTAAAGTACCAAGTGATCCACTAATTTCCTGATTTTTAAATCCTGTCCAGCACTGTGATTAACATGTTTAACACAATTAATTAGTTACATGTCAGATTTTGCTCTGAAAAGAGTAGTTCTCCTTTTGAAGAGTTGATGCGCCTCAATGTTTCAGGTCATGTAATCTGCCTGTCGGCGGGGAAAATGTTGAGACCTATCACTTCTTCCAAGGAACAATTTTTAAGAAACAAATTTGACGTGGTGCAACAGTAATTTGTTTTCCTCAATGTTATTGCTCTCACCATAATCTTCAAACAGCTTTACTCTGATAGGGGCCTAGAAACTACTCCCATAATTGTTTTCTGCTCTTAACTTCATCCATATCCTTGTCTCCTGATTCTTCCAGGCAAAAATATTTTCTCATCCTTTTCTCGTTAGGGCATCTCGGCACCTTTTGATGTTTTGCCTATCTTTCTAAAGTCATGTACCTTTTATTTAGCTCCCATCTTGGTCAGTTTACAATTGTGTCACAATTTAGCCATGTTGTTATTGATGCTCTGTGTACTCGGATATTTTAGTTTTCATTTTGCTATTGGTGGCCTTGGTCCCTAATGCCCTATTATCATCATTAAACTCTCCGTGCCTAACTGATACAATCTGCTTAATTTTACCCAAATTACTGCTCTGCTCTACAGCTTTGACTTTTCAGATTCCTAAATTTACCCTTATCTGAACCATCTCTTCCACTTGTTAATTTGAAGCTATATGACTCATCAGAACATTAGTCTCAACTCAATTAAACAGAATTCATCCCAATGGAGTACTTTTCTTGTCTGTTGAATCTTGAATGGAACTTGAACTCTCAACCTTCAGATATTGTTGTCAGTTTTATCATCAACTTTTACTACTTTGGACAGGATGGTACAGAACCTGGATGTTCCCTGTTGCTGAGACAGTTGAACTCTTCACTAGATTTTGCTTACATGTCTTTTGGCGCTGGCCCAAAATGCCATTAGTTCCACTTGGGATAAGAACTGGGAGAGATAAGGGGGAGCATTTATGACTGAGCAAAAGATAATATTTTCAAAATAGATTTAGCCAGATTCTTGCTGATATGGGGTTTAACAGGTTAGCTTTTTTCCAGAATTCTCCTGCCTCCGAGTCTTACGCCATGACTCCCAAGGGCTATTCCAAAGTCAAGTTGCCTAAAGTAAATCTGGACAACTACGGAATGGACTTGAACAGTGATGATTCTACAGATGATGAAGGAGCACCACGTAAACAGATTCCTGCTTGGGCTGATGGTAAGTGATTCACTTCGAATTTCTTTCTAATTTGATTCAGTTTTGTATTTCTGCCATGGAATAGAAAATTTGAATTTGGGCTTCAATTGACCAGTCACCACAAGTACAAGTCATTAATGTGTGATCACTGATACCTAAGCACTTCAAATCCTGGGACAATGTGACACAGAGCTCTGTCCTCTGCTAATCACCTGCTGCACCTCATCTGGCATGCTGCATGCCACACGCAATTGGCATAAACTTGCATTGCTGACCAGGCTAAACTTTTGACAGGGATTATTTCCAATGAAAGACTTCAAAACCAGTATTAAAAATTACAAAAGCCTATGCATAAATGGTTATGGTCATAACTGGATTTAAGTTTCACAATCTTTTTTCCAGGGTCGAAGGAGAGTCAATTACTCGGGCATAGGTTGAGAGTGAGAGGGGGCAAGTTTAAAAGAGATGTAAGGGGCAAGTTTTACGCACACAGGGTGGTGAATGCCTGGAATGCGCTGCTGGAGGAGGTGGTAAAAGCAGATTCTAAAACAATGTTCAAGAGGTATTTGGATAGATACATGAATAGGCAGGGAATAGAGGGATATGGACCACACAGAGGCAAGAAAATATTAGGTTAGAGAGGCATCTGTGTCAGCACAGACTTGGTGGGCCGAAGGGCCTGTTCCTGTGCTGTTGTGTTGTTCAGTCGATCCTTCCCAGATTGCACTGATTTCTTGGTAAGGAACATGAGGAAACTCGAGGCTGTCGTGTCCTTTACCCACTTCAGACATAGTTATTAATAAAGTGGATTCACTTTGCTGAGACCATTAATTATTGAGGTTGCTGTGCAGTTTTAAACATTTTACTGAAGGTTTATTTAATGGCTCAATCAGGTTATGAAATTATCCACAAGATTTCAGTTTGATTCCTGTCATTTGCTGAGTTAGCTAATTTCAATTGAAGATTTATTATTCTAAATACTTGCCGGGATTCATATTTGCTTTCTAAATGGACAGGGCAGGCATAATTGCTCTTTGCCTCCTTCCCTAATCGTTCATTACTCAATTCCCCTCCCACGTTTAAGTGTATCCTTGAATAAGTCTGTGATTGCTCTTATGTGTCTCTTTTGGCATTCTAATAAAGGTTTATTGAGGTACACATTGTTGCTTCCTTGCAAACAGCAGCCTCAACTGCGCTATTGATGCCTAACATACTCTCTGGGAATTAACGTCATCAGGCATCTTTCAAGTCCTACTTCTTTCAACTCTAGTGGATTAGAATTACTTTATTTTTATCTAGAAATTGCTCATTCCAGACACAACTTCATTGTGGGTAATTCTGACTTGTTGCCTTGACTGAAACTTGAGCAAGGGTGCTGCTACTGCTAAGCCTTTATTAAAATCTTCTGCCATAATTTACACCAACTGTTCTTTCAAAACATCGCTAATTTATACCTTGGAGACACGCTTTCCCTTTTTGACCACCTCTAACACCCCACCCTCAAGCTTACCATCTCCAATGACCTTGAGCCCAATCACTATCCACTTTCAATCCCACTTAAAGGGACCTGTATCCACTTTTCAAAGTGCAATTTCAAAGCTGCTTAGCCTTTGGCTATCCATTCACTATGACGCATGCAACGGTCTATTCGATCAACCACTCCGGCTCCTCCACTTTAGATGCCCCTGACACAAAAATAAACTTCATTCTTTCCAATCTTTGTCATTCCCTTTGATATGGGCCCTATGTTTCTTCCATTAAGCCTAAGAGATGGAGACTTGAGTATCAGGCTGCTTTACTCTCTTCTAAGACTGCCCACGATTCCAATCAAGACCCTGGCTTCATTTCTCCACCTTCAAGTGCAAGAAAACAAGTACTTTCATCGTGTTCGTATAAACTTTATCATACTCTAATAGCTAAATCTAAAACATTTTTCCACTCTACCTTACATTGCCCCTTTCTGGCCTCTGTCATTGAACAAAATTTCAAACAGAAAATAGAAAATGCTGGAAACATTCATTAGGTCTGGTGCAAGGTATACAGGAAATAGCTTGGACCATATCCAGACCATTACATTCATTAGGGCCAAATGTGAATAATCTCTTTCCTCACCCTGTCAGCAATGCAACTGAAGTCAAATCAGAAATTAGTTTGCATTTTCAATCTGAGTTGTGGTGGCAATACTTTCCAGTTTCTGTGCATGTTGTTTAAGTGCCATAATTGTAATGGAATTTTTTTTTTCCTGTCACCAGGTAAACAACTGCAGCAAGCACTTATAAATCAGTATTACCACCCACTTGATGTGGACCACTTCTTCGGTGTCATTCAACCTCCTGACCTTAAGACCATCTTTGGCAAAATCAAGCCACGTTACCTGAAGCGTACCAGTTCTGCAGTGTGGCATTCGCCCCCAGTATCAAACAGTATTCGGAATGTACCCTATAGTTTCATGAAATACTGAACTGTCCCTGTAAGAATAACATTTCAAGTACTGTAAAATGTGAACCTGTCTTCTACTCTGTCCCTTACTCACTTGACCACTTTGATATCATGGCTTTGCTTTCTCACTTCTTTCTTTTTTAAATATGTATATGTATATATGTAGCAGATAAAGACTTTAAATGGAAAATTGGTCAGCTGCTCCTCAGGAACCTTTATTAAGTATGGGTTTGCTTTGAGGTTTTTAACATCGTAGTATTAGGAATATTTTATTCGGGTAATTTTAATTGGAGTTCAGTTTTGCATGTCTTTCACTTTTTGGGTTTAGATTCAAATCCTGTGCTGCCTGATGGAATAAAGGTTGTCTGTCTACCTGTTCTTGGGGATCCATGTGTAATGAGTTTGACATGTCTCTTAGTTCTTATTTGGTGCAGGAAAGGGGAGAAATGGTCAAAAACACCAAAAGGTGACCTAATTGACAAGCTCACAGGATATCTGATGTGGGAAGTAGGGTAAGAGGGCATGGGGAGGTTCTTGGGTTTAGTTAGAGGGTACTTTCCCTGGAACTGGTATCCAGCTATGATGCAATAAGCTATTGGGAGCTTTACTCTGTATCAGACTGTATACCTGACTCAAATGCCTGAAATTAGTTAAGTTCTGGTCCCTACCTTGCATACATGGAATTTGAAATGGAACTCCAGCATTTCCACTGGAACAAATACTTTTATAACTTTGTATTTGATTTCTTGTACTAGTGTAGGCACTTTCTATTATGTTTATAAGCAGCAGCATCAATTCATAATTTACTGATTTGTTTTTGGAAGCATCCAATTGCACATTTTGACAAACAGACTGGAAAACAGCCTGAAATACAAAAAAATATGTTCAGTTCCTTGTCTCTGCTGAGTTAACTGATTTCAGTGACGCTTGGTGTCAAAATCAACGTCACTGTCTCTTGCCTACAGGCTTGAATTTGAAGTTGTTTCCCCTATGGATTGTGCACATGGGGAAGTTTGAGGATGGGATTGGGCTTCTTTGTAACTTTTCTTTATCCCTCCCTACGTACTGCCTAGACTTCTGTGCAGGATCATCACTTGGATGAGATACCTGGAAAATGCCCATGGAATTGTATCCCAGCAAGACTTAGCTTGAAGAGAATATTGGCAGCAAAAATCCCCTTGTGTGTCGCTAAGTTTTAATGCTGTACTTAATTTTGTTGAGAGGTTCGAATTTTTGGTTCACTCTTGATGACTTCTGGGATGAAAATTAGCGTTAGTACTTCATGCGTAGTGAGTCTATCTGTCTGATGAGTATAGTTGAATGATTTAATCTGACATGTGATTTTCTCTGTTTAAAAAAAAATCTTGTCTTGTAAACTAGGGCTATGTTACACAAAAATATGTACTTTTTAAGAAAAAAAATTACTAAATGTTAATTTTGAAGTGGTGCTTTAAACTTTGTTTTTTTTTATCAACTTCAACAAAAACACAAACTTGTGTCACCTTAGTTACCATGCAATAATGCGCAAAAATTATGAATTGAAATAGTTTCTGAAATATGTCCTTTTGCCTTGCTGAGAATGTGACGTTGGAACATGATGAGAGGGATTAAAGAGCATGTTCATTCAGGTCGAGACACTCCTCAAAGCCTACCTCTTCGACCAAACTTTTGATCATCTGCCCCAGCATCTCCTTATGTGGCTCTGTGCCCTTTTGTTTTATAATAGTCTGTGGAGCACTGAGTTATGTTTGTTTTATTACATGAAAGATGCAGTCGTGGTAGCAGTGCCATTCTGCCAACAGATGCACATTGTGTTGCATACTCAATACATTGTTCACGATTCTCCATGGGTGATACCTAACCACTGGCACAGTGGTCAGTACTGCTACCTCACAGCATCAGGGACCTGTGTTCAATTCTGGCCTTGGATTACTATCTGTATAGAGTTTGCATGTTCTTCCCATGTCTGCGTACAAAAATGTGCAGGTCAGGTAGATTGGCCATGCAAAATTACTCCTTCGTGTCAGGGGGATTCGCAGGGTAAATATGCAGGCCTGGGTGGGATTGTTGATGCAGACTCGATGGGCTAAATGGCCTCCTCCTCTGTAGGGACTCTGATTCCCTGAAACTTTTATTAGCTCATTCATTATGCTGCCGCATTTTCCTGCCAGTTACAAGTGAGGTGCTGATGGAAGATTTCACAAAAGCAAAAAGCATTACTGTTCTTGATTTACGCATGACACCATGGGAGATTTGACTTTTTTTTCCATATAACAATGAAACAAGTTGAAGATTGTAATCCTGCTGTATGGAATGTGCTTCACAAAACCAGGCTAATGATTGCAGAAAGATACACTTCTGCATTCAATTTGGTAATTCTACTAAGTACATGTGCTGAGTGCTCTCTTCCACCTATTGTAATGTTAAGCACACACTCGAGATTCAAGACCAGTCATATTCTTAAGTTAGCTGATCTCTATTGCAGCAACAATTGGCTTCTGTGCCCTCAATGGTAAGGAGAACATAATTGCAGCTGATTTGTCTTGTCGCATGCTGTGACAGAAAAGGCTGCTAATGCAGTTTTAATTGTAATAAAGGTCACAACTGTGATCCATATACCAACAAAAATCTCCAGTCACTTCACCTTGTAATCACCTCTAATTTCACACTTGTGGTATAATGTGACCAGTGATGCACGTTAATTTTTTCATCACAAAAGAGTAGGCAGAAAAGATGCACAAATAATCAGATTCAGTAGAAAGCAAACTGCCTTATAAATTTTTATTTCAAATGCTTGTTGCTAATGTTGGAATTTGAGGAAAACATGCTCTCTTGTGCTGTTTGAGAGCAGCCCGTGTAAGCCAACAAATTTTTCAACAGTTTCTCAATAGAAGAAATTGAGGTCATTCAAACTCAACAGCATCATCTGGAAGAATTCCTTTCTAATACTGTAGCTTGTGCATGGGTAGGCTCCCTCCATGTTTTGTTTTCAGTAACTGACCCTATGGTACTCAAAAATTACATCAATGGTTCTTTAACAAATTTTCAAAGTATAAACTGAGACAATAGATGGTGATAGGTGCCATATTCTCTACAACCCAATTGTCTTATGTCTAATCTTATGCACTGTTTAGTGCATTACATCAATAGCAAAAAAATCAAATTGCTTTATTTTTCTTTCCAATCCAGCAATCCTACTGTCACAATTCCTGTGACCTAATTCAGCAAAGATCAGGAATCAAATATAATTACTTAAGGTATGCCATAAATTATATTTTTCCAATACAAATGTTGTGCTTAAAGGAATGTTTCATAGCACCATACCCTGAAATTTCAGATAACACCTGCACAGTCTACGCATGTAACTTTCCTGTGTTTTTTTGTACCACCTGACTGTCAGATTAGTTCACTTCATAAATACTGCAATTGTAGATAGAACCTGAGCTTTGACTTGTTTAGTAGGGCCATTTCCTCCCACAGGAAGGACAAAGATGCGTAGGTTAGGGGGATTAGTGGGATAAATGTGTGGGGATAGGGTATGGGGTGGGCCTGGGTGTGATGCTGTCATCAAATTGGCACAGACATGATGGGCCGAATAACCTCTGCACTGTAGTGATTCTGTGGATTATTTCAGTTTTGCTGATTGTAAGGCTGTACTGGAGAATGAGTCCATGCTACACTGAATGTCCAGCTCTGAACTGATCATCTCAAAACAGAAAATCATGAAAAATTACTTTGGAGACCTTGGTCTTTGTCTGGAGTCCACTCAGATTGAGCAGCTTCCCATCCATGCCCTTTTTGATTTCAATGCCAGGATTATTATTATGGATGGTGTCCAAGAAAACTATGCTGAAGAGGGTTGACTGGCACACAATCACAATCTTGTTTAATTCCATTAGTGACCTTGGAATGGGTCAGAATACTCTCCATCATTCAGGACACGTGCAAGTATGCCATCAGAACTCTTGAACCATAGTGATGAACTTCTCAGGGAAGCCAAATTTCTCCATTAGCTTCAAAGGGCTCTCATGACTGACTGTCAAAGGCCTTGGTCTGGTCAACGACATTTCTCCTGACGCTGTCTAACTGCAAACACTATCAGTGGTTTCTTGACCTTTCTGAAACTCAACTGAGTCTCTGGCAGCAGATGTTGCAGTAAGTGGTTCAGAAGGATTCTGCAAAGATTTTGCTGGTAATATAGAAGAGTGAGAACGTAAGTCTGAGTAGGCCATCTGGCCCCTTGAGCCTGCTCCACCATTCAATAAGATCATGGCTGATCTTTTCTTGAACTCACCTACACTTACCCACCTGCTCACCATAACCCTTAATTCCTTTACTGTTCAAAAATCTTCCTATCTTTGCCTTAAAAACGTTCAACGAAGTAGCCTCAACTGCTTCACTGGGCAGGGAATTCCACAGATTTGCAACCCTTTGGGTGAAGAGACTGCTCTATGATTGTCGCAAGATTGACAACTTTTTGCTTGTACAATGGAGGCATCTTTGGATTCTTGTGGGATGGTTTCTGGCTTCCACATAGCCTGAGCTTCTTTATTAGGTGCTGGCCTCTGATCTTGTAAACTGAAATAGCATCTGCTCCTGGAGCTTTGCCGCTAGACTGGTCTTTGATTGCTTTCATCACAGTAGGTGGGTCATCAAGCGAGCAGCTAATAGCAACCTGATTTCTTCTTCAGTGATGGATGAAGGCTGATTGAGAATGTATTTAAAGTGCTCTGCCCATCTTTCTAGAATTTGAACGTTTTCTGTGAGCAGTGCTGACCCATCAGTACTGAGGATTGGTGATGAGTTAGTAGACTTGGGTCCCTAAACAGATTTAAGAGCATTGTGGAAGCTATTTCAATCTCTGAAGCCTGCATATGACTAAAATGCATACATGTTCTAATTCAACTAAGTGTCTTGTGATGGTTAGTCCAGCAGTCAACACCACACATGGTTTCATTACATATATGTCTCATCTGTTCTTCTGTCTGGTGATAAAAGTCAACCAGATACCAATTCATAAAATGTGGAGCATTAATGATGGCTGGTTGCGATTAGGGAAGTGGAAAACTCTGATTAAGAGCTCATATTCCGTTCACATCACAGCTAATAGAATGTTATCATTTATTGTGAGGGGAATTGAATATGAAGGTGGGGAGATTATACTTCAAATGTGGACTCGTCAATTACCTATATAATTGAAGTACTGTGTGCGGTATTGGTTTCTTTATTTAAGAAGGATGTAAATACTTTGGAAGCAGTCCAGAGAAAGTTGACTCGACTTAATACTTAGACTAGATGGGCTTTCTTATGAGGAAAGATGTGACAGGCTAGGCTAGCATCCATAGGAGTTTGGAAGAGTAAGAGGTGACTTTATAGAAACATATAACTTCCTCAGGGGTCTTGACAGGGTGGATGTTTCCCCTTGTGGGAGAATCTAAAACTAGGGATCACTACTTAAAAATAAGGGGCCGCTAACTTAAGAGATGAGAGTCTTTGGAACTCTCTTTCTCAAAGACTGCTTCCACTGCCTTCTAAGTATTTTACTTAAATTTTAAATAAATTTTGATAAGCAAGGGGGTGAAAGGTTATTGGAGAAGGCAGGAATGTGAAGTCCAGGTGACAATCAAATCAGAGCACAGCAGGCTTGAGGGACCTACTACTACTTCTAGTTCGGATGCTTGTATGCATTTTCAGTAAGAGGAGACGCATTGCTTTAAATCTACCAACCTTGTTTTTTTTTGATGACCCCTCCCACACTTGCTGATCTGCACCAACTCTTGCATTGAAAGCACCAAGAATGATTTGCTTATCTGGCTTTGCCACAGTAGCAATCAGGAGTGGAGATCATTACAGAATGTATTTTTGATTTCAAAGTTAGTCATGGTAGGGGTGTACACACTTATGATGGTTGCTCTTCTGTTGCCATGTAGGGGTAATTTAAGCACCATCCGATGGTCGTTGTACTCTTGGAAAGGCAAGTCAACTTTCTGATGAGGTGGCTCATGACAGCAATGCGTAAACCAGTTTTGTGTCATTCTTTTTCCCAGTCACTCTAAAGAATGTAACCTGCGCTCATTTCCTTGAGCTGGCTCTTCTCAAGTAGATGTGTTATGCTGAGTCAGGGATCCTAATGTTTGTACGTAGGCAGCTCTCTATTGACCTCTCTCAGGTCTGTTAGCTGTGGTGTTGCCCATGAGGGTGCACATGTTCCACATGTCAACTTTACGTCATCACATTGATGGAATCCCTGCCAGCTGCAGCCTGCTGGCCAGGAAGATGAAGCAGATAATGTTACGGGCTCCTTTTCTAGTCCCTCCCACGACCTAGAGAGGTGGGCACTGTAGTCCTGAGAAAGGTGCTCAGTTGCTCAGGGGCTGCTGAGTTCCATTTCGGCTTCACTCCAGTGAAGCCCTATTACCTGAGCTGCCTGTATGCAGGTTTGCAGCTAAAATTCCCAGTGAATATATGCCTGCTGCTATATTGCTCGGCCACAGGATGTGTGTCAGATGGATAAAAGGAAAGATGATGAACATGACTTGCATGTGAATTGGATTATAGTGAGCGAGAGCTGTGCAGCACCAGCCTCATTTTCGCGTTCTCACCTATCTTGATCCAGTAGCAAGATATGGGAGCTAAAAAGAGAGAAAAAGGAATTATAGTAGATGGGGAAATACTAGAGTCCATTATAAAGATTTAGTAGCAGAGCCACTTGGAAAACTGGCAGGATCAAACAGAGTCGGCATGGGTTTACAAAAGGGAAATCATGCTTGACAAATTTACTGGAATTCTTCAAAGATATACCGAGTAGAGTTGATGAGGGGGAGCCGCGGATGTGGTTTATTTGGACCTTCAGATCGCTTTCAACAAGGCCCAAATAAGAGATTAGCCTGTAAAATTAAAGCGCATGGAGGTAGTGTATTGAGATGGATAAAGAACTGGTTGGCAAACAGGAATCAAAGAGTAGGAATAAATGGTAAGAAAGACAAAATACTCTGGATGCTGGAATCTAAAAGAAAAACAGAAAATGCTGGAAAACCTCAGCAGGTCTGGGGAGAGAAAATAGAGCCAAGTCTGGATGACCCTCTTTTTCCAAGCAGCAGGCCATGAGTAGTGGGGTACTTGTAAGGATCAGTGCTAAGATCCCAACTATTCACAATATATATTAATGATTTAAATGAGGGAACTAAATGCAATACCTCCAAATTTGCAGATGCCAGAAAGCTGGGTGGGAGGATGAGCTGTGAGGATGTGAAGATTCAGTGTGATTTAAACAAGTTGAGTGAGTGGGCAAATAAATGGCAGTTGCAATATAATGTGAATAAATGTAAGGTTATCCACTTTGGGAGCAAACACAGGAAGGCAGATTATTACCTGAATAGCTATAGATTGAGAGAGGGGAATGTGCAACGAGACCTGGGTTTCCTTGTACATCAGTCACTGAAAGTAAGCATGAAGGTGCAGCAGGCGGTAAAGAAGGCAATTTTTATGTTGGCCTTCATAGTGAATGGATTTGAGTACAGGAGCAGGGAATTCTTGCTGCAGTTCCACAGGGCCTTGGTGAGACCACACCTGGAACGTTGTATACAGTTTTGGTCTCTTTATCTGAGTATGCAGCGAAGGTTTACCAGACTGATTCCTGGGATGGTCTGAGGAGAAATTGAGTTGATTAGGATTATAGAATTATGGATTATAAAACCCTATAAAATTCTAAAGGACTAAACAGAGATGCAGGGAGTAAGTTCCCAATTGCAAGGGACTCCAGAACTAAGGATTACAGTCTGAGGATATAGGGTAAACCATTTAGGACTGAGATGAGGGGGCATTCCTTTACCCAGAGTGGTGAGCCTGTGGAATTCGGTACCACAGAAAGCAGTTGAAGCCAAAATATTGTAGATTTTTAAGAAGGAGTTAGATATAGCTCTCTGGGTAAAGGGATCAAAGGATATGGAGGGGGAAAGTGGGAGTTACTGAGTTGGATGATTAGCCATGATCATAATGAATGGTGGAGCAGGCCTCAAAGGGTCAAAATATCTTACTTTTGCTCCTAATTTTCTATGTTTATAAGCGTTAGACAGCTGGAGATAGATCTGGATGCAGAGGCTGACCAGGATGTGTTCTGTGTCTTGTTGAGAATTACATGTTCCACAACATGATGCGGACCCACCTTCAAGACCGATGGATCTTTAAGATTGGTCTCATCTGCCAAGTCTGCCAGAATCAGTCATTGCATGCCAGGGTGGGCAAATTCCTAAGTTGCTGAGGGTACGAGCCTAGATGGCTGCCCTCGCTAAAGTTTGACCAGCTGGTCCAAGCAGTTTACCAAGGTGTTGGCTGTCAAATGCCAACAACTACTTGGAGGCACAGGTGAGAGCTGGCAGAAGCTCAGAGGGCTGGCAAGAAGCTCAGACTACAGAAGCTCAGAGGGCTGAACAATACAGGATGAGGCACTTCCAAGCCTGCCCACCAGAGGCGCTGCCCTTCCTTCACACCCCAAGCTGCAAATGCAACACACTCTGATATCGCGAGAACTTCAGCTGCTGCCGCGATCCCGCCTCGGATGCGGGGGGGGGGGAAACGTCTGCGTCAGTTCCGGCGTCTGGGCGGTTCATTGGCTCGGGGAGGAACCGTCACTGAATTTAAAAGTTTAAGCGGGTGAGTGCGCGCGGCGGCGGCTGCTCGGAGCTCCGGCCCGGATCCTCCGGTAGGCGGGTGTCAGTGCTGCCTCTGGTGGATGAGGGATTGGAGAGGGAAGGATGGTTATGTTGCGGGGAGGTTGTTGGTGTAGGCGGATATCATTGAATAGGAGAACCCTTTAACTAGCCCTGCCCTCACTCCAAGGTCCCAAAGACCCTTCCAAAAGAAGCAACCATATACTTAGTTTAATATACTAAACTCGCAAGATGGTCCCCTCTAGGGTGGTGGCACAGTGGTTAGCACTGCTGCCTCACAGTGCCAGGGACCCAGCTTAGATTCCTGTCTTGGGTCAGTATCTGTGTGGAGTCTGCACGTTCTCCCCGTGTCTGTCCTCTGGGTGTTCTGGTTTCCTCCCACAGTCCGAAAGTCGTGCTGGTTAGGTGCATTGGCTATGCTAAATTCTTCCTCCGCTTACCTGAACAGGCACTGGAGTGTGGCAACTTGGGGATTTTCACAGTAACTTCACTGCAGTGTTAATGTAAGCCTACTTGTGACTAATAAATAAACTTTAACTTTTTATATGGGGGAACTAAGTGAGGTCTGGGTGACTGCTCTGTGGGACACCACCACTTGCATGACTCTGAGCTCTGTTGCTTGCCATTTTACTTCACCACCTTGTTCCCACTCACATTTCTGTCCTCGGCCTGCTGCAATGGTCCAGCGAATTCCAAAAGCAATCTGGAGGAACAGCACCTCAACATCAATCAGACATTTGAAAACTTCTGGACTCATTAAGTTCAGCAACTTCTGAGCCTGAAATTTGTCCTATTTATTTTTCTGCTGGCTGCCAGTCTGCATCTCATTTTCATGTTTTGCTTTCAGATAGAGCTGTCTTTTGATCCAACAATAACGTTTATTCTAGGTCAATTCTTTGTTTCTTTACTACAACCATTACCACTCCCTTAGCATTCTGTTTAATCCGTGTTATTTAATTTATCCTGCCCAAAGAAAAAGCTGATCACATTTTCATTTGATGTCTTTAAGTTTCCTTTGTACTTTGATTTTTGTTCGGGCTGTTCCCCCTCCTTTTGGGGAGCTGCCCCTTTTACTTTGTCCTGATTTAATTTGAGTTTGTTTATTTGGTTTGACCTAAAAAGAGGCCAAATCTATCCCCTATATTCTACCTGACCCATTTCCACCTCTTTCTCTTCGGTTCTGAACAGGAGTCAGATTGGGCTTGTGTTTACTGTGTCTCTTCCCACAGATGATGCTTGACCTGCTAAGTTCCTTCAGCATTTTCTGTTTCAGATTTCTAGCACACACAGTATTTTGCTTTTATGATGTGGGGCAGAGACCTGGCAAAAAGAGTGGGTGGCCATAGTTGGGGTTCCTTTGACCAGTGGACTGATGTTGAGCCTACAACATATAAACTAGCCTATGCCAGAATGTGCTAATTATCTTGTACATTTCTAATTGTTCACTAACTTCATTTTGAATTATGTATTTGAAAAGTTTGTGCACAACCTGTATATTATGATTGAATAGAGCTGTAACATTGACTACTCTCCAATCCTCAACAATTTTTGTATATCCACTGGTTTGAAATCATAGAAATCATAGAAACCCTACAGTGCAGAAGGAGGCCATTCAGCCCATCGTGTCTGCACCGACCACAATCCCACCCAGACCCAACCCCCACATATTTACCCACTAATCTACGCATCCCAGGATTCTAAGGGGCAATTTTTTTTTTAACCTGGCCAATCAACCTAACCTGCACATCTTTGGATGTGGGAGGAAACCGGAGCACCCGGAGGAAACCCACGCAGACACGAGGAGAATGTGCAAACTCCACACAGACAGTGACCCGAGCTGGGAATCGAACCCGGGACCCTGGAGCTGTGAAGCAACAGTGCTAACCACTGTGCTACCGTGCTATTTTTTCTAATGTTCACAAGTTGTGGAAAATATTTATAAGACACTTGTGGCCAATTTTTGGAATTGCACTTTAGGAAGGATATCAAGTCCCTCGCAGAGAAAAATTACTGGAATCCATCGGATCCATGCAGTGCAGAAGGATGCTATTCGGGCCATCGAATCTGAAAGAGCTTCCCACTCAGTCCCATACCTCCGCCCTATCCCCATAACCCCACGCAATTACCATGGTCACTCCACCTAACCTACGCACGTTGGACAATAAAGGGTAATTTAGCAGAGCCAATCCACTTAACCTGCAAATCTTTAGAATATGGGAGGAAACTGGAGCACCTGGAGAAACCCATGCAGACATGGGGAGAACATGCAAACTCCACACAGTCACCCAAGGCTGGAATTGAACCCGGGTCCTTGGAGCTGTGAGGCAGCAGTGTTAATCACTGTGCTGTCCCAACCCAAAATGGAATGGTACCAAGGATGAAAGATTTGAATTCAAGTTGAGGTACCAGAGAAACAGGGGCTGCTCTGGACAAGAAGGTTAAGCACTGGAAATGTGCAGCAAATCTGGCAGCATCTATCCGTGGAGAGTTATCATTTCGGATCAATGAGCTTTCATGAGAACTAATTTTCTGTTTTTAATCTCCAGCATCAACACTCCTGACTTGTGCCTTGTAGACGGTGGACAGGCTTTGGGGAGTCAGGAGGTGAGTTACTGGCCACAGGATTCCTAGCCTCTGACCAGATTTTGTAGCCATAGTGTTTAAATGGCTGTACCATTTCAGTTTCTGGTCAATGGTAACCCCAGGATATTGATAGTGGGGGCTTCAGCAATGGCAATGCGATGGTTAAATTCTCTCTGGTTGGAGTCATTGTGTGGCGCAAATATTATTTGTCGCTTGTCAGCCCCAGCCTGGGTATTGTCCAGGTCTTGTTGCATTTGAACATCGACTGCTTCAGTATCTGAGGAGTTGTGAATAGTGTGAAACATTCTGCAATCATCAACGAACATTCCTACTTCTGACCCTATGATGGAAGGAAGGTCATTCATGACGCAGCTGAAGATGGTTGGGCCTAGGACATTACCCTGAGGAACTCCTGCAGTGAAAACCTGGAACTGAGTTGGTTGACAAACAACCACGAACATCTTCCTTTGTGCCAGATATTCCAACCAGCAGAAAGTTTCCCCCTAATTCCCATTAACTCCAGTTTTGCCAGGGCCTCTTCATGGAATCCCTACAGTGCAAAAAGAGGCCCATCAAGCCTGCAGCAACAACAAACCCACCCAGGCTCTATGCGTGTAACCCCACATATTTGCCCTGCTAGTCCCCCTGACACTAAGGGTCAATTTAGCATGGTCAATCACCCTAACCTGTACATCTTTGCCATCCCTGATGCCACACTTGGTCAAATGTGGCCTTGCTGTCACTCTCGCCTCACCTCTGGAATTCAGCTGTTTTGTCCATATTTGAAGTAAAGCTTTAGTGAGGTCACTCACAGAACCTAAACCGTGTCAGTGAGCAGGTTATTGATAAGCAAATGCCACTTGATAGCACTGATACCCCTTCCATCACTTTATTGATGATCGAAAAGACTAATGGGGTGGTAATTGTCTGGGTTGGATTTGTCCTGCTTTTTGGGTAGAGGACATATCTGAGTAATTTTTCACAAGATGCAAACGGACAAGGCAAACTCTGGAGCATAAGTCTTCAATACTATCGCTGGAATATTGTCAAGGCCCATAGCCTTTGTAGTATCCAGTACCTTCAGCCTTTTCTTGATATCATGTGGAGTGAAATGGATTGACTGAAGACCGCCATCTGTGATGCTGCGGAGTTCTGTAGGAGACAGATGGAACACCCACTTGGCACTTCTGGTTGAAGATTGTAGGAGATATTTCACTCTTATCCTTTGCACTGATGTGCTGTTATAACAGGAATATTTGTGGAGCCACCTCCTCCAGTGAATTGTTCACGACTGGATGTGGTAGAACTGGTGAGCTTAAAACTGACCTGCTGGCTGTGGAATTAATTAGCGCTGTTCACCACTTGGTGCTTAGCATGCAAGTAGTTCTGTATTGTAACTTCACCGCTTGATGCCTTATTTTTAGGTATGGCTGGTGCTGCCCTTAGCGTGCCCTCCTGCACTTCTCGTTGCACCAAGGTTGATCCCCTGGCTTGGTGTTAATTGTAGAGTGGAATTACGCTGGGCTATTAGGCTGCAGATTGTGATCGAGTACAATTCTGCTGCTGCTGATGGCCTGCAGTGCTGCCTCGTTGTTGCCCGGTCTTGAGTCTGCATGGTGGTCACTTCTACCAATACTGTCTTGAACAGATGCATCTGAGACGGGCAGGTTGGTGCAGATAAGTTAAAGTATGTTTTACCCCTGCTGCAAACCCAACCTGGCAGTTATATCCTTTATTGCCCAGAGTACATTTTGTGCCCTTGCCACCTTAATGCTTCCTCCAAGTGGTTTTCAGCATAGAGGAGTATTGATTCATCAGCTGAGAGAATGGGAGGGTTGCAATACATGGTAATCAGCAGGAGATTTCTTTGCCCATATTTGAGACTTCATGGGGCCTAGAGTCAATGTTGAAGACGCCTGGGGCAACTCCCTCCTGTCTGCCTTCATATGATGTGGAGATGCCGGCGTTGTACTGGGGTAAGCACAGTAAGAAGTCTCACAACACCAGGTTAAAGTCCAACAGGTTTATTTGGTAGCAAATACATAAGCTTTCGGAGCTTGCTGCTCCTTCGTCAGATGGAGTGGTCTCTGTTCTCCAACAGTGCACAGACACAGAAATCAAGTTACAGAATACTATTCTGTAACTTGATTTCTGTGTCTGTGCACTGTTGGAGAACAGAGACCACTCCATCTGACGAAGGAGCAGCAAGCTCCGAAAGCTTATGGTATTTGCTACCAAATAAACCTGTTGGACTTTAACCTGGTGTTGTGAGACTTCTTACTGTCTTTATATCCCTGTGAAGTTGGGTCTGGCCTGCCAGTGGACTGGAGTTAATGGGAATTAGGGGGAAAACTTTCTGCTGGTTGGAATCGTATCTGGCACAAAGGAAGATGTTCATGATTGTTCGTCAACCAACTCAGTTCCAGGATTTCACTGCAGGAATTCCTCAGGGTAATGTCCTAGGCCCAATCATCTTCAACTGCATCATGAATGACCTTCCTTCCATCATAGGGTCAGAAGTGGGGATGCTTGCTGATGATTGCAGAATGTTTCGCGCCATTCACAACTCCTCAGATACTGAAGCAATCGATGTTCAAATGCAACAAGACCTGGACAATTGGGCCCCAGTCCAACGCCGGCATCTCCAATCATGGCTGCCAGTGGGACAGGGCATACCCAGGTATCTGGGACATTCTGTAAGGTATGAATCTATGAATAGAACTGACAGGCTGTGAGACAAGTCTCCCAATTTTGGCACAAGCCCTAAGCTATTAGTAAGGATTATTTTGCAGGGTTGATGGGGGCTGTGTTTACTATTGTTGTTACCAAAGTTGATAGGTGGTCGACTTCCTTATCGACTTTCCAGCAGTCTGATGCAACTAAGTGGCATGCCAGGCCATTTCTGAGGCGCTTGAGAGTTACCAACATTGTTGGGGGTCTGGAGTCAGGCCAGATCGAGTAAAGACAGCATATTTCCTTCCCAAAAAACATGATTGAATCAGATGGGTTTTTATGACCATTTTTTTCATGGGTATCATTAGATTTATTCCAGATTATTATTATTGACTGAATTCAAATTTCACTACCTGCCATGGTGGGATTCAAACACATGCCCAGAACATTACCCCGGGTCTCTGGATTACTAGTCCAGTGACAATGCCACTGCTTTCCAGGCTTTAAAAAGGAAAGGAGATGACTACATGGAGAAAAATTTGCAGGGTTATGTTGAAAGAGCAGACTAATTAGATAAATCTTTCAAAGAATCAAAGGGCACAGAGAGCCTAATAGCCGCCTCCTGTACCATTCTCTAATTCTATCAGCAGCCTAGACCTGGTGACCTGTCCATTAATTTGCCAGAGTGAATAATTTTCGACAATCTTACACAATTCTTCAATATCCTCTTGTACACTATATTTTTACTACCATTGTTTCTGTCATCCTTGGATGCTAAGACCAATTATGATTCAAATACTACTTTGGATGTGATCTGCAAATAGCACTGATAGCAATCTGTTGATCTTTATGGGTTGGGTGATGCACAGATGTAAATTCTTGGACAATGCGACTATTTCAATCTGGAGTACTGTTACACCTTTTATGGGTAAGCTTTAAGATTTTTATTTGCAGTGAAACTTGAGTTTATTTGGATAATTTAAACAGCTTGCTTTTGGTTACACTGACTCTTTAACCTGCTTTTTTTTTACTATTTAAGGACACCATGGTTTCAAGAATAGCAATCACATTAGTGGACACTGATAACATGCTGAAGTTTTTTGGTGAGAAACTCAATACGCTTATCGAAGGTTTTAAATCAAATGAAGTATGGCTGAAAGAAATCCAGGAGGAGGCCAAAAAGATGTTTATCAAGTAAGAATAATGTTCTAGTCTTAAAAGATAAGAATGTTGAGTAAGAGATATATTGTCTGATATTACAAAAATGTCGTTTAGCAATAATACTGACTTGCACACATATAACATAGTAAAACATTCCAACATGCTTCACAAAAGCATTTTCAAACTAAGTTTGACCTATTGAGTCAAATAGACCATAGAAGGAGCCCATTCTGCATGTTGTTTGTGGTCTCTAAAGAGCTATTGAGTTGCATAGAATTAAGTTTAACATACAGACTGGCGAATTGGATCCATGCTGGTGTTTATTCTCTGTTTGGGCCTCCACCCGTTCTTCCTTATCTAACCCCCATTAGCATAACCCTTTTCACTTCTCCACATGCTTACCTAGCCTCCCCTTTAAATGCATCACATTCTCATAACTGGGTAAATTAGAGAGAATGGTGGGGAGTTAAGTGCCAGAGACCTACAAGCATAAGGTGTTGGAGAATAATGTCAAAGTAGATCAATAAAAATATAAATCAAGGAATGAAAACAGTAAGATGCAGGTAGGTGTTTGTTCAGAGAACCCTAAGATGAGGAGTGAGCATCTGAAGGAGTTTAGGCATAGAGCAGCCGTGTGAATATTAGCATCAGATATTCTCAACAACTCAGCCCAAAGGAAGATGATTTAATATTTTTTAACAAATCTCTCAAGTCTTTAGTTTCTGGTAACTTCCAATCATTTTGTCATTCAGTAAGATTACAGCTGGTATGGCTTTGCCTCCACTTTGCTCCCTACCCTCCTTGACTCCATTGTAGATGAAAAATCTGTAACTCGTCCTTGAAAATGTTCAATGACCCAGACTCCATTGCTTCCTAGGGCAGACAATTCCAAAGAGTAATGACCCACTGTGGGGAAAAAATCTTATCTCCACATTAAATAGATGAGCTTAATACCCCCCTGAGGGAGGTGTTTGATCAGGACCTCCCACCCTGGGTGGCAGGTTCCTGCCCAGGGCAATTTAAACCCTTGAGAAGCTAATTGAGGATCTTGGCAATGGGGAGGGAAGCCTACTGAAAACCACCCCCCTTCCCCTCTTGCTTTCAACCTCTCTTCTTGCTACGACCCTAATGCCACCCACTCTGATCTGGGGATCTGATGGCAATCTTGAAAGTAAGCTGAATGATATACCAGCAATAGCCACCATTCCCTGTGGTGCTGCTAGTCCTGGAGCGCTGTCAGTCTCTTTTTGGCAGCTAACCCTCAGGACTGAATCTTTGCTCTACTGGTGGTTTGTTTACGTGGGAGACCCAACGCTATCCAGGATGGTGTCTGATTGTGTTGTGGTCCCTGAGAGAAGCATTGTCATATTCCCACCAGTTCTCCCACTGATGGGCAATACCCCCAATTCTGTCCCTTATTCTGAAACTCTGCCTGCATTCTATCTTAGGATCTTCTGTCAAGATCCCTCAAGGTCTCATGTTTCAATACGATCATCTCTCATTCTTCTTCAACCCCTAGGTGCATAGGCTCAATGTTTCCTCATCAGACAATCCCAACGTTTGCTTATCAGACCACCCCTTCTAGTGAACCTATTCTGAACTACCTCCAATGCAAGTATATCCTGTATGAAATAAGGAGACCAAAACTGTATACCGTACTCTAGATGTGCTGTCAGTGCCCTGTAGAGTTTTAGCAAGACTTCTCTACTTTTATATTCCACCTACTTTGCAATAAAGGCAAACATTCCATTTGCCTTCCTAATTACTTACTGTACCAGCATGTCAACTTTGATTCATGTACAAGGGCACCCAGATCTCCTGCTTTTACTTTTGCCAAAGTGGAAAACCTCTCATTTTCCCATATTAAGTGCCATCTGCTACTTTGTCAGCCACTCGCTTAACCTGTCTAGATCCCTTTACATATTCTTTCTATCCTCATAACTTGATTTCCTGCTTATTCCAGCATTAGTGTTCTCCTTAATCCACCCCGTCACCTCTCCTTTTTTTAAGGAAGGATGAGAAGGCATTAGAGATGTAGAAAGGATTTACATGAATGATATCAGGGATGAGGGGCTTCAGTTAGAGGTTAGATTGGAAGAAGCTAGGACTGTTCTTCTTTGAGCGGAGATTTAATGGAGGTATTTAAAATCATGAAAGGCATGGACATTTTGGAATGGAAGCAGAGAATGCCAAAGAGTTGTGGAGGCTGTTGTTAAGTATGTTCAAGGCTTGAGATAGACAGATTTTTAAATTGGTAAGAGTTATAGGGGTAAGGCAGAAAAGTGGAGCTGAGGATTTTCAGATCAGCCATGATCTTGATAAATGGCAGAGCAGATTTGGTGGGCTGAATGGTCTACATCTGCTCCTACATCTTATGGTCTAATTGAAAATAAGAGTGGAGAATTAATTCTAATGTGAATCAAACTTCAGTTCCACTTGGGAGTACTACTACTGTGTCCAGTTCCAGTCTGCATGTCACAAACAGGATATAGAAGCACAGGAAAAATAAGATTTACCTGGATTAAAAGATTTACCAGAATAGGCTGGATAGAGTGGATACAGCGAGTGTTTCTGCTTTTGTTCTTGCCACAAAGACCATCAATTTAAGAATCACCAAGAAATCAAATGGAGAATTCAGATATTTCATAGAATTCTAGAATGGGTACAGTCATTCAGCCCATGTCCCTAGCTAGTTCCACTTCACCTTTTCCCTAAAGCCCAGCAAATCTTCTCTCTCTGGATAATTACCCAATATCATTTGGATGCCATGACTGAATCTGCCTCCAAAGATCTTTTAAATTGTTTGCATAAAAGTATTCTCATTTCCATTTTTGTTTCTTTGCCATTTGTTTAAATTGGCATCCTCCTTGCACTTCAGCCCCCGTTGCTGATCTTTGATCACCAAGTGCAGAGGGAGGAAAACCACCTCATAAGCCTGGACTGGGCAACGGTGGTGATCAGGTACAGGCAGCAGGAGATCAAGGAGGCCTTCTGACCCAACAGCCTCTCCACTATGGCTGTTTTGTGAGCAGGTGGCCCTGGCGAGGGGGACCGTAAGATGTAGGAGCAGATATAGGTCTTTCAGCCCATCAAGCCTGCTTTGCCATTCAACGAGATTGTGACTGATCTGATATACTGATCCTCAACGAAGCTTTCCACCATATCCCTATAACCCTTGATTCCCTTTGTGGATTTAAAAATCTGTCTGTCTCTGCCTTGAACATACTTAATGATCCAGCCTCTATAGCCCTCTGCGGTAAAGAATTCCACATATTCGCTAACCTCAGAGGAAATTCCTTTTCATCTGTCTTAAATATATGCGGAAAAGGTACGCAAAGTAGTGATATTGTGCTAAATTTTCTTGTTTCTTGCTAGTTCCCGAACTAAGTCACTTAAGTATTACTTTATGTCAAACAACCACCTGTAGCTCCCAGATTAAAGTGAAGCATAGTTTCCACTACTTTAAATGTCAAATTTAAAATAATCCTTTTTTAATTTCACAATTAATTACAATGTTGCCATTTAAATGTGTTAAGTGCTCTGCATTTCAAACAAATGGCCGTTTACTCCAGTTTACTATGTCTAATGTTCAGTTTCTCACCACATCGTCTCTCTTTTTTCCTTATCCTGGTTTTGAGTCCCCATCAACTGATTCATTTATTCTGATTCTCCTTGAACAACTGTGATTTCCTTCTCTCCTGAGAAAGATCTGTATCTTCAGGTGCCCATATATTTTGTTTTTGTTGCCAGTTCTTCATCTTCAATCCAAATCCCTGTCCTTTCAGTCTTGTAACAGAAAGGATATTGGATGCCGAGACAATTGTACTCCTACAAATTACAGGTGTTTAATGAACACTGGAATATTCCCTTCTGTGCGAACCTATTCTCTGGTGGCCATGGGCCTTTAAACCGTCCCAGCACTTGTATTTTTAAAAAAATCACATTGGTATCAATGCATTGCAGAGACCGTAATAACTTGAATCTATCCTTAGCTCAATTGTGAAGGGACATTGTAGTGAAGAATTACTGTATTTAAGTAGTTATTTCTACACGAATTAAAAATATTTTTCAGTGACTTTAATGCAGAGCCTGAGTTGATGCCAAAAACGCCTTCAGAGAGAAAAAGGCTTAGAAGGCGCCCATCTGTAGTCCAGGATCCAAATAAAAGGTAAGGGTATCAATGCTGCAAGACAATGGCATAAACTCATCTGAACATTTTCATTAGCTGAATTTATGAGGTCTAACTTTGTAGCAGTTTTTTTAATGTGAGTTTCCATCCTTTGATCATTAACCCGTGCTGGTCTCCACCGATGTTATGCTGAACAGTCATCTAGGAGATGTCAATCAGAAAATGCTGGGTAAACTCAGCAGGTCTGGCAGCATCTGTGGAGAGAGCAGGATTAATGTTGCGTGCCTAAATGACCTTGATCCTGTGGCAATAAATCTGTGATAGGAATGGGAAGGGTGGAAGGAATGGAATTTTCATATAGTTTCCTTTTAAAATGTTTGTGCTTTGGAAGAATTAAGAGCCTTTCCAGTTCAGCTGAGTGCTTTTATCAGCTGATAGCATTTTCCATTCTTGTTCACTCGTGTGGTATAAGTAGTTAGCAATAGAGTTTGAAGGTATGACTTAATTGCTAGTCTTGGGTCACTTACTTGACCAACCACGGTGGCATTGCATGTGCTGTGGCTAGCTTTAGTGCCTCAGGACTTATTGGCCGAAAAAAAAATTAAAGATCAATCTTCCTGATGGAAAAATGCTTTCTGCTGAAAGCAGAATTTGGCTCCAATATTTCTCTTTCCATCCCATGATAAAAGTAACCAGCACTCGATGTGCTTTTGTGGGAACTATTTGCAAGCTTCTGTACCTTTAGAACAATGGTTGTTAAAGTCACTTTCGTGTATAGCCTTGGCCACAGCATTATAAAAGAAGAGACCAGAATCCTCAACTATACCACGTGCCTGATGTTTCACAACCTGGCCAATTCTTGCATGTATAGTTTGAGCTATCAAGCACAAGACCACATGTAGTTTTATAAGCAGAATTTAATTTAATGTTGATTTAATATAGATGTGAGATAGGTATTAGTTTCTCAGATTCTTATAATTTAATAACATTGGAATGTTTCAAATGTCTTGATGTTTATAATATCAAAATGCCTTTCTGGAATGAATTCATTCGAGTTTTTGTCATGGCAAGCAAAAGTAGGTGGTCAGCTTTTCTGTGGTTCACAGACAATAAGTTTTAGATCCACTGCTTGAGAAAAAGATTGGAGAACGCTGGGCAGCAGAAAATCTTTAATTCTGATAAAACATGGTGTAATGGCGTAGATAAATCCAGTTAAAAGGCTGTGTTTGGTTGTAATTGGTATGAATTTTACTGCACTCATTTGAGTAGGGAGACTCGTAAATTGCCAGTTGTTGGACCATATTTCAGTTTTTGAACTTTATTTCCAGGCTCTCTAGAAGCAGAAAAAGTTTAAGGCGTTCATCAATTCAGCGGCCAAAACAGACAAGCCGAATCTTTGTGGAAGATAACAGTGACTGCAATAAAATAGTTGAGCAGGCCCATCCTGTTCGTCTGACACGATCGGCATCACGTGCAGCAGCAGCGACTGCCAGTCTAGAAACTGAAAAAATAAGTGTTTGTCCTCTTGTCCCAGTTAATGGTAGAGTTCCATTGGTTGAACTGTCACTGAATGATCGCAAGTGTGCCGAGTTACAAAAGAGTCATGTGGCCAACTTAACCCAAACTCTGACTTTTGAAGATGTGAACTTGCTTCAAAAAACAGTTGGAGGAAAACTACCTCCTCCAAGTGGACCTGTTTTGGGAACATTGACTCCAACTGCCTCTGCAGTGAACACCAATAATCCAAACCATGAAGAAGCAAAGCTGGAAACGGATGTTACTAAAGAAAGTGCAGTTTGTGAAGAGGCTGGCTCAGCTAACTGGGAGCTGAGCAATGCACTGTCTGCAGGTGGGGGTTCCATCCCTAGGGAAAATGAAAATAAGCCTGTTCATAACGGCACAAACCGTAGGTCAGTACGGAAAAGTACTGCTGGTCGCAGATCCAGTTGCGTCAGGTTGATGGATAAATATTCATTGAGTGTTCAAAGGGCTACTATGGTGCAGGAATCCACCAGAAAGTCATTGCGTAAATCTATTGCCAGGAGAAAAAATATGCTGGAGTCCTCTGCTTCCAGTTGTAAGTATACCTGTTTAAGGAAAATTAACAGCTTTATGTTGCATTCTGTATGCAGAATGGTAACTGCAATACCCACTTTGTAGATGATGGACGTATAATGCAGTAAAATCTGTTATTGGAGGGGTTACAAAGCATACATAGTTAATCCCAGAATTTGAAGGAAGATTGGATTTTTTCCTGTCCAAAAGGGAAGGTTTATGATCAAGAGACCAAAGTTTTAGGACAAGGGGGTAGCAGATTTTAAAAAAGAGATGAGGAGAAATTACTTCTGTCAATGGGTCATGTGTCTGGAATTCAATATCTTAAAGCATGGTGGATGCTGGGAGTAAATTTAAGAAAAGGTGGAAAGATTTTTAATTGTGTTTGAAGGGCTAATGTGAACAAGCAGTAGTTGAGGCCACGTTGAGATCAGCCATGATTGTATTAAATGGCGGAGCAGGCTCAAGGGGCTGAATTGACTACTCCCACTCCTAGTTCTTGGGAAATGTTTAAAATTGTGAAAGATTTGGAACAAGACCTATCCTTGAGAGGCTCTTGCCTTCTCTTCCCTAAACAGTTTTGCGGCTGTGAGTTTCTATAATTCAGTGGAAGCTATGTATGGAGATGACCAGCAAGAAAGAGACAAGATAATGAAATTATACAAGACTAGGAATAATTGTAAGTGAGAAAACAAAAGTCCAGATAGTAAGAGGAAATGGCTCTTGTCTTGTTGCAGTGGTGACTTAAATGGGCAATCCTAATTTTCCCATTGCCCACCACTTCCTCCCTCCTGCACAATGCACCTTAACTTCAGCATATTTGAATCCAGGACGCTATCATGAAAAGATGAAAGGCAAGACAACGTTCCCCATCCCCTTGATGAGGGTATCTCATGTATGAAATACTTTTTACTAATTTTGCTGTATTGTGGCAGACTAACTGCATGCAGACTCTTTAAATTTGCTGCTTTTCCCCTGACATGAATTTTGATTGAATTGATTGAGCTTTGTTCCGTGCCAGTATTCTTTTCTTTGATGTTGCAAAATGCCAGTATTATTTTAGTTTTGCATTGAAATGGTTTGCTTCATTCATGTCCATCTATTTTCTCCATAGACTGTAGCTCCATTGAGCAAGTGGCAGAAAATGCAGAAAAAGAATGGTGAGATTTGGAGTTTTTGCTTAAGTGCAAGTATCACTGGGCACAGGAAAATAATGCTTCCTATTTAGGGGAGCAGCGAGTGTGGGGACAGAACCTGAAGAGCTACTCCTCCAATCTTAAATTCAATCTCCCATGGCTGCTGCTTCAGCTCCTCCATTCACAGGTTACATCCTTCCTGTTCTTGCTGCTCCTCCAGAGACATCAATTTATGATTTAAGGAGCAGCAATGGCAAGAAACTGTGATCTGGAGAAGCTGGTGTAGTTATAATGGCCAGTTCCACTTCCACCACACAAGGGACTTTCAGCTGCAACATTAGAAATTGCATTGAGGTCTCTGAGGAGAAGAAGCCAAAAATAGTAAAAGAAGGGAGGTGGCAACTGGGAAACCCAGTAACAATGCTGGGAACCAAGACCCTGGGGATGTCGTCACTTAACCTCTTGCCGATCCGGACCTGGCATCCAGCCATGCTGGTGGGGAGGAGGGTGGTCTCACCTTTTCACAGTGACTGAGCCCAGGTAAGTTTGTTGTTTTGTAGAAAAAATGAGAAATTAAGATAATTTGCTGAATCACCAGTTAATTGGATGGTTCTGGGTCTGGTGCCACTCATTATCGCTTGGTGCTGCAGCATTCATTTGTGTGTATTTCCCTTTGAGTAGTTGGACTCTTTAGTAACCTGATGTGTTCTTCGGCACTCACTATAAACAGAAGTGTTGAGGAGAAAGAAATATGAACTGGACAGCTACATTTTAAAAGGGGCTGCAGATGTGAGACGAATTCCTAATAATTTATACCAAGTAGTTAGAATTTTCATTTTAAAAAATTGAACATAGGAAATGTATTTATTGTAAATTAACAAAAACATATTCATAAATTTATAGGAAACTGAATACCAAATCCTGGCTCTTGCCTTCCAACCTAAGATGTTTGATGAAATATTTGTTCTCTGGTATTTGTGCTATCTTCCCTATTTAAAGAAAATCACCTTGTGGGTCTGCTTTTTTTGGGTTGTTACCTTGTAGCTAATGTATACTTGCCAAAAGGCTAATGATGTATCCATTGCTTAACATCTTTTAGTTTCAAAATGTTGCATGATGTAGGACACTTGGAAATGCCAATATTTTGTAATTGCAGTGTTGATGTGATTGAACTTGAGCAACCAAAGCAGAATCAGCTGGCCCCTTTGGTAGGTATAGTGCAAATTGTATTTTTATAAACATTTTTAGCATTTAATTCTGTTTTTGTTTTTAATTGTAAAAGTGTGAGTAACTCATCTATGCATGTAAAGCAAGATTCTGAGTTGTTTTGTCCACAGGTTCCTGAAAATCAAGGTGATAGATGCACTAAAACACCCATAAAGATGGCAATGAGCAATCTTGAGAATGTGTCTACGGCACAAGCATCCAGGAATTCACCAGGAATCCAGAGCAAAGGTCTAATTGGTAAATTTTAAAACTTCAATAGGCTGTATTTCAATTTTACTTTGGAGAAGCTCAACATAGTTGCATGACTTGTTTTCTGAGATGTTGTATTTGTTAATCTCTGTTCATTTCTTTATAAAGACTGGACTCTGTAAAGTTTCCTGTTTCCACCACACACGCACACACGTTAGTTCCCATGTGGCATGACCGAGTTATGCCAAACCTTAGGTTTGTTTATTTGACTCTTCCCAATACCACCCTCGTGTGACATGTCCAGAATGTACACACGATCCCTACATGAGGTTGACTGAACCTGCACGAATTGCCGAGTTCAACCCCCTCTGTGATTTGACTGCAATTTACAAAATTACCTCCGTACACATCTATGATTTGGCAGGAACTTGGAATTACTCGCTCAATTGGTCATTATTGGTGTTGATCGTAGGACTGAATCTGGAGATGACCAATCTCCTTTCACCTTCCTGACTGCTGTAACCACATTCTGGTGTTGTCCTTCTCTTATGACGATCACATCACAAATCATAAACATATCTCCTGTTGAATCATCCAGTATCTTTTCATTACATGCTCTGGTCTGGACAGGACAGGACTGAATGGAGATAATTGGTTCTCATGTTTCATTAAAGAAACGAGACAATCTCCCTCCCAGTTAGGGATACCTGACTCCAGAGTTCACAGATGTGTAAATGCCCCCTCCCTCCCTGTCAGGGGCTAATTGTACAATGTAGTAGCTGTTGTCCAGGGCCATTTGTTTATGATAATTGCATTCTTAATTGAGTTATAAGACGACAATCGTCCTGTCCTATTGTTTGTGTTCAATCTCCTCTTCAAGTTTCTCAATGAGCCAGGGTGACCTTTCTGAGCTGTTACAATGAACCCTGTCCTACCTGTATAGCTCACCTATGAGGTTTTACTCTTTTTATAATTTACAGTTTAAGATTGTTTGTTTGATTTTGGGGTTTAACATCCTATGATCTTGCAGTTCAAGGAGGTCATGTCCTTTTGCTCCCTATATAAAATGCATTAAAGCTTTTAGAAAGTGAAATTGGGAAGAACAGTGAAGTTTTGAACAGGGCCTTTAGGTCAAACAGGGAAGAACTCAACTTTTGGGGGCAACAAGGTTGTCCTCTCCCAAGAAGTTGTAAGAAAAATACTGAGCAATATGAAGAAGTGACTTTGGGTTTTAACAAAAATAACCATTGCTGTACTGCAGCAGCTATTGGATGTCCTCCAAAATATCATTTGGTGATCAAAATTGTAACCTCAACTGAGCTTGAAGGCAGCAATGCTGCTTTAACAAAGCATACAATTTGTATCACTGTGTACTTCATATCTAGCACAAATTTATATTTAAAGAGCCTGCGTAATTTGGATAAATATCTCATGCAGAAGGTGGTGCGCATATGGAGTGAGCTGCCAGAGAAAGTGGTTGAGGGTAGGTACAGTAGCAACATTCCAAAACCATTTGGATAAGCACCTGGATGGGAAAGGATTAGAGGGATATGGGCTAAAAACTGGCAATTGGGGCTAGCTGGGAGGACACTATGATTGGCATGGACAACTTGGGCCGAAGAGCCTGCTTCTGTGCTGTTTTGCTCTGACTCTAAGATAGCAATTTAATATTTTTGTGAGATAAAGAAAGCTGGTGTTCTGGTACAAGTGGCACATTGGTAACTTGGTAAATTTTATAAACTTTGAGTTGAAACTTGAAAGTGGGTGGATTCTTTGACATCTTGTGATCTGTTACTGAATCTACTGTTCCAAAAGGTCCTTGTTCCAACCCTTGCTTACCTTGGAATGAAGGGGACTGCAGTTGGCCTCTGTCCTTGAAATAGATATAGGAAAATAGTTCTGAAAAACAGACTTTTACTAAATTGCATGTGTGTATATGTCATAGGGCAGGATCAGGGTTGTTGTCTCCCACTTATTTTCCCCCTTCACTACACAAAAATATTGTAAACTTGCATTCACCTGTATTCCAAAAGAATGTCATTTGAGCAAGGTGCCCCTGAAATTCTAGCCTTGTATTAAGTTACTGCTTACAGCAGCTGGCAGCACTACTGTATATCTGATTGAGAGCTACATGGATAGCGCACTTTATAGATGCGGTCATCCCAGAGTGAGAAGGAATGGGTGATCACCAGTTAATTAAAAAAGAAACTAGCAGGTAGTGCAGGAGTCCTTTTAATACATTCAGCTATCCAACTGGTGTTCTGTTTTGAATACTAATGAGAGTAATCGATGACCTGGGGTGTACAACCAGAGCCAAGACTACGGGTGGTTCAGCTGTACAGAGGAGTACAAGGAAAACTGGGAGAGCAAGGTTTTTTAGTTAAGGGAATGGGGCGGGGGGGGGTCTCTGCAGCAATGGATATGAATCTAGGATGGTGTTTTGCCTTCCTGGTGTCAGTCAAGGATATGACTGAGCAGCTATAGAGCACAGAGGAGGGAGTGTAAACAGCCAGCAGTTGTGGTCCACATCAGTGCCAACAACATGGGTAGAGACAGGGATGTGGCCCCACAATCAGAATTTAGAGTGGGGGAACTAGGCAGGGAGTAAGAATGAAAAGATGATGATCCTAAATTAGGGTTACTGTGCATGTATGTAAATGCATGAGGTGTGATAAATAAGGTTGATGAATTGGAGGTGCAGATTGCCATGTGAAAATATGAAATGGCTATAGTGAAGTCCTGGCTCAAAGAGCAGGACTGAGTGAGTGTCAAATATTTGTGGATGTAATGATGGGGAAGAAAAAGAGGCGGCGGGGGGACAGGAAGTACTGCTGTGCTGGAGCAAGTGTATATTCCAGAAGGGTCAAGGGTTGAATTCATTTGACTAGAACCAAGGAATAAAAAGGTGTAATTACTTTAGTTGGTGACCTATAGACGACACCAAGCAGTGGGAAGGATGTAGAGGAACAATTTGTAAAGAAATTACGAAGTACAAAAATTGAGCATTTAGAATGGGAGACTTTAAATTTTCTGACTACACTGGGGTAGTTGTAGTGTAAAGGGCAGAGGGAGACAAGAATTTCTAGAGTGTTTAAGAAATTATTTTACACCAGTATATTTTTTTTGTCCAGTGAGAAATTAGTTCTTGGGAATGAGGTGGGCCAAATGGCTCAAGTGTCAGTAGGTGAACATTTAGGGGACAGTGATCCCTGTATCGTAAGATTTAGGCTGACTATGGAAAAAGGCAGAGAGCAATCCAGATTTATAATCAGCTGGGGAAAAGACAACGTCAATGGAAGAAGAACAGATCTGGGCTGAATAAATTGGAACCCAAGCTTGGCAGGAAATGCGTAACTGAACAACGGGCTATCTTCAAAGAAGAGTTTGCACACAGTCGAAGTATATTCATTTGAAAGGACAAAGTAAGGCAAACCAATCCGGAGCGCCCAATGTCAATAGAGATAGAGAAATTAAGACAATTAAAAAGGTTTGCGGGTGACAATTGAGAAATGGGCTGAATATAGATGGTTCAGAATGTTTAAAAAAAGAGAAGCAAAGAGGGAGTATGAAAATAGATTGGCAGCTAACAAAAGGGAATCCCCAAAGTCTTCCATCGGCACCTAAATTGTAAGAATGGTAAGTGGCAGAGAGGGATCGATTAGGGACCAAAAAGAGTATTATATATGAAGGCAGGGGTCATAGTTGAGGTATCGATAAAGATTTTCTGTCTGTCTTCACATGGGAGTATGGTGCTAGCTTGGTCCTGTGAAAGAAGAGTTTAAAATTGATCAAGAGGAGGTATTGGTTAGGCTCTTTGTATTTCAAGTTGATAAGGCACCAGGACTGGATCAGATGCATCCAAAGATCCTGAGAGACTGGAAATTAGAGAGGCATTGGCTATACTTTTTTTTCAGTCTTTCTGAGAGAGGACTGGAGAGTTGCAAACTAAATGATGTAAAGATTAGCCTCGCAAATACAAACCAATCAGTTTAACTTTGGCAGGAAAGTTTCAAGAATCAGTAATTCTAAATAAAATTAATTGTCAAATGGATAAATGTGGCTTAGGTAAGGGAAGCCAGCATGGATTACTTAAGGGAAAATAATGCTTAACTAACTTGCTGAGAGATTTTTTTAAAGGTTAATGAGGGCAATTTTATTGACATGGAGTACATGGACTTCCAAAAGGGATTTGATGCAGTGCTACGCAACATACTTGAGCAAAGTTATTGCTCATGGTATAAAAAGGCCAGTAGCCTCACAGTTTACAGTGCTGAGATTTGTATTCTTTTTACATTTTTGAAACTGTCCTGTGAACCAAGGTAAAAGTCATCCATATTATCAAGAGGTATCTTCCTAAAGTGTGAAGAAAGCTAGAAATAGGCCCAGCTTCCTAGGCCCTAGATGCTGGAACTTTCTCTGTAAACCACTCTGGCTCTCTACTCTGTTCCTGTCTTTTTAAGGAACTCCAAAACCACCTTTGACAACCATTTGGTCTCCTGTATGGCTTGGTATCAAATTCCATGAAGTTGTTTTTACTAAAGTATGCTATACATCGCAAGTTGCTGTAACCAGTGATTGTAAACGTTTGACGTGACTGATTTTTGTACTGAATGTCCCAAATTACATGGGAGACTTTTTGTAGTCTCTGAGCTATCTTATTAACTTGTCCTGTCTCCTAAAAGGTTTGTGAATGTACTTCTCCAGATCCTTTTGTCTCAAACATGATACTGCCTCCCAAATGTATCACTTGTTGAGATCTCCATAGTGACCAATAGCTTTTAAAAAATAAATTTGAACTTCTAATAGTTGAAAGAAAGACATGTTCAAGTTTTAAGATGTTTACTGCAACAAAAACTAAATTCCTAATAACTAAACACCGAACTGAAATTTAAAAAGTTGGTGTGTGCGATTGGATCAGAATGATGCAATTTAACGGCATCTGGACTGTACCTGATGTTTCACGTTCAAAGAAGGGTGATGAGACCAAAACAATAATGGATAGAGAGATAGCGATTCAGTTCTCCAATGTACACCTATTATGGAATGGATCTGAAGGGAAACTGGTTGGTTGGAGCTGAACAGGAACTGGGAGAGCACCAGAATGAAAGCTACTGAATTAATTAAGAGATTGAAGCTGGCGAGTAACCATTGCAGAGTTGGATTTACTTGTGTGCTTCTTGCTGTTTTAACTCCACAGATAGCAATACTGATGAACTGAATTCCAACAACGAGAGGCTTGGGTGAGTCTGTGGACTATTGTGTGCTGGATTTTAACTGCATGAAAATATTAATGAACTGAAATTAAACGTAGCACTGGTCGTATGACCAATATTCTATTACCAACTTATTTCTAGTTCCAAATACCAAAATACAAAATTCCTCAACTGTTTTACATATTTAATTTTACTGTGAAGAGGGAGTAGACCTAGAAAAATTCTGCTATTATAGTATAAAGAGTTCATAAATGGTCTGGGAATCTGCATTCCCTAAATGTGACATTATTGTTGTAATTTTTTATTCCTACAACTTTAGAAAACAGTCTGATTCTTAGCCTGGGACAGATGGAAGCATAGTTTTGTTAAACTCAGCAGAAGCATGTGGCATGAGATGACAATCCCATGCAGGTCTCTAAATGATGGGTGCTGGGACCACAACTTTTCACAATATACGTTAACGATTTGGAAGAAGGAACTGAAGGCACCGTTGCTAAGTTTGCAGATGATACAAAGATATGTAGAGGGACAGGTAGTATTGAGGAAGCAGGGGGGCTGCAGAAGGACTTGGACAGGTTAGGAGAGTAGGCAAAGAAGTGGCAGATGGAATACAATATGAAAAAGTGTGAGGTTATGCACTTTGGAAGGAGAAATGGAGGCATATTTTCTACACGGGGAAATGCTTAGGAAATCAGAAACACAAAGGGACTTGGGAGTCATTGTTCAAGATTCTGATAAGGTTAACGTACAGGTTCAGTCAGCAGTTAGGAAGGCAAATGCAATGTTAGCATTCATGTCAAGAGGGCTAGAATACAAGAGTAGGGATGTACTTCTGAGGCTGTATAAGGCTCTGGTCAGACCCCATTTGGAGTATTGTGAGCAGTTTTGGGTCCCGTATCTAAGGAAGGATGTGCTGGCCTTGGAAAGGGTCCAGAGGAGGTTCACAAGAATGATCCCTGGAATGATCCCTGGCGGCATGGTAGCACAGTGGTTAGCACTGCTGCTTCACAGCTCCAGGGTCCCGGGTTCGATTCCCGGCTCGGGTCACTGTCTGTGTAGAGTTTGCACATTCTCCTCGTGTCTGTGTGGGTTTCCTCCGGGTGCTCCGGTTTCCTCCCACAGTCCAAAGATGTGCGGGTTAGGTTGATTGGCCAGGTTAAAAATTGCCCCTTAGAGTCCTGGGATGCGTAGGTTAGAGGGATTAGCGGGTAAATATGTGGGGGTAGGGCCTGGGTGGGATTGTGGTCGGTGCAGACTCGATGGGCCGAATGGCCTCCTTCTGCACTGTAGGGTTTCTATGATTTCTATGAAGAGCTTGTTGTATGAGGAACGGTTGAGGACTCTGGGTCTGTACTCGGAGTTTAGAAGGATGAGGGGGGTGATCTTATTGAAACTTACTGCGAAGCCTGGATAGAGTGGATGTGGAGAGAATGTTTTCACTAGCAGGAAAAGCAAACTCCAGAGGGTACAACCTCCGGCTAAAGGGACGATCCTTTAAAAGAGAAATGAAGAGAAATTTCTTCAGCCAGAGTGGTGAATTTGTGGAACTCTTTGCCGCAGAAGGCTGTGGAGGCCAGGTCATTGAATATCTTTAAGACAGAGATAGATAGGTTCTTGATTAATAAGGGGATCAGGGGTTATGGGGAATGGGGATGAGAAAAATATCAGCCATGATTGAATGGCAGAACAGATTCGATGGGCTGAATGGCCTAATTCTGCTCCGATGTCTTATGGCCTTGGATGATGGTGAACGAGCTTGATCAATGGATCTTTTTCCTCCTTGCTTCTGCTTCGAAGTGCAATAGTTAATGGAAGAGTGAAGATCATTGCCAAAGCATTTGCCATAGGACTCTGGTTTCTATTTGTGCATGATCAGGTACAACCTGTGTTAAATATCTTGAAGCAAAAGGGGGTCCAAGTTCTGTAATGAAATAAAATGAAGTATAGGATTGCATTGGCTCAGATCATGCTGTTTTGGTCATCTGGTTTGGTGCATAATTAGCATTATCTTTTGCTCTTAGGTGCAAAGATAGTTGCAAGTGGGGAGTGGAAGATGTGCTTAATCATACTGTGGTATTGAACTGTGATGATTCTCCACCAAGAAAGAAGACCCCTTCGCCACCTTGTCCTGCTAGCAAGGTAAGTCTCGCAAGCAAAACTTTCTATAATCTTGGCATTGCCTCATATTTTAAAAAATAAACCTAATTTTTAAAATATATACTTGTTAAACCTCCCTGTCGCCCAGGTGGATGAGAGGGATGCTATTTTTGATGTTCTTCACACCTTTGTCGCCGAGGGGAAACTAGATTTTGAGACCAGAAAAGATGATCTAATTTTATTGGAGAACTAGCATAGGAGCAATTCTTTAATTTCCAGTCTGTTTACCATGCCCACTTTAATTTTTAAAAAATTATTTGCAAATTCCCTTTGTAAAAGCTTCCACTACATTTTTGTGGAATTAGAAACAAACAGCGATTATCTTACTGAGTGGCAGAGCAGGGCACATGGCCTACTTCTACTCCTTTTTCATATGTTCATGAGTTCAATGTCCACCAAAACATAAGCAGGTAGTTCAGGTAATCAATGGAAGTGATTTTTTTCTATTTGTCCCTTCAAAAACTTTTATACTTTTAATCACCTCTTGACCTTCTCTGGCAACAAAAATAAGTATTTATATTTCTGGTAATTATATTGGTAACTTTCCTCTGAACATATCTATGATTTTGCCATCCTCAAGTAAATTTCCCAAATGGATAATCTTTTCTAAGTTTGAAAGGGTAAGTGGGCCCAATACTATCCAACAGTATCGGCCTGATTGTTACAATCCAGGACAGAAACTCCAAAATATTTTGAAGTCCACCTAGACCCATAAATCTTTTGCTATTTGGATTTGGCTCGGGTAAAGGTAAGCATGAGATGTTTCACTTGAGGTATGATTCAATGGCCCACGAGGGAGCTTTTATCAACCAAAATTTATTTAAGAATACAGTTAATACATGTAAAAGTTATTGGTAATTTTCTCAATTGCAAACAAGAAAAAAAACCAATGATATTGCATAAGCCTTAACATCTAAATGCACTGTTTCAATACAACAAACCTCCTTATAAACATACACTTGTCCCAGGTTTAGCACAGAAAATAAGAATGCTAACGTGGTTTTGCAGCTCAGCGATATCTGCTGTGAATTAGTCCTTTTGGATATAATTGAAACTCTGACTTTCCAGCCTAGTAACTTCCAGTTGACCTCAAGGTAGAGCTAAAGCCAGTGCTGGCCTCTACATTTGTGCCAGCAAATCACTCTCAGCAAGGTTTTCACTGCAGGAAGACACAAAAAACTGCTTCCAACATAGCAGAGTTTCTAATAACCGGGAGAGAGACACTGCCTTCAGCCAGGAGTCCACACGCCTTCTAACTTAAAAAAAACAGTTATCAGCCAAAAACTGAAGACAAAAGAACTCTTGTCACCTGACCTGTCAATCATTCTTCCCCCAACAATTCAAAGGGATCGTAAACTCATAAAACTCCAGGATGTTGTATTAAGCCCGGATTAAAAATAAACAAAACCCCATTTAAGCAGCAATAAAAGGACATCTATGTAGACAGGTCGGCGACAATGAGGAGAAAAAAGCACAGCTGCTTACAAACTACAGAGAACCTGACTTAAACAATGCATTTCTTAAAGCGCAGTAGCTTCACATTGACAAAACTTCCATGTCCAAGAATATTTGAAAATTTGATGTTGGAGCTTCTGCTATTTCCTCTGGTTTGTTCAGTATTTTGAGATCATGCTCTCAAGACCCTAATGATTTTTGGGCTTTTGAGTTTTGTATATTTTTCAGTACTGTCCACAGTCATGGTATCCAATTGCTCCTTCCCATCAACCTTTTCACTCCCATTGCTATACGTTTGAGGCACATGACAAAGTCCTCAATTTAATAGCATCACCTCTTTAATTGGCCTTAGTTTTTTTTAAATTGAAACTATAAAACCCCTCACTGCTTTCTTATAACTATAAGTTTTTGTATGTGGTCCTTTCCTAATTTTTTTTCTTTGCTTGCCCTCTGGTTTGAATCACTATTTGTGAGATTTGAGGAACACCATACAAAATTATTGGTTCGTATGGTCTGGCACAGTGTAGAGTTTTTCACTGTCTACAATCTGATGCATGATGAATACATATTTCAGCTTACTGAAGGCAAAAAGCAAGGCGTATGAATTTCTGGTCCCATTTATCACTTGGTGCAGAAATAAGATTGCAATCCTTATATATCAAAAATCTTTTATTTGCCATCTATTTTGTTTCTCCAAATTTTTAAGTTGCTTCTTAAATGTGATTGCAAATATTTCTACTCCCACTCCCTCAATCCCAGCATACACTGAGTTTGCTTGAACAATTTTGCTTTTGTAGGTACTTCGACCGAAACACAAAAGTTTCCTCCACACAATTCAGAAAAATCAATTGCTGATGACTCCCATTTCTGTTGGCCGCTCAATGGTGAAGTCCTTCATTAAACGCAACACACCTTTGAAAATTGATCCCAAGGTAACTACTCCTGCCTTGTCTTCAGGATGTTTATATATCTTTATATACAAAAAATTGTGGATGCCTTACTCACTGCTAGTGGGAAAATTGCTTTTATTTTAGCCATGAATGTATTAATTTATTCTATCAATTAAATGCTTAATGACTTTTAATTTCCTCAGTTTGACAGTGTTCATATTAAACAAATCTTTACAGATTGGATTTTGGGATTTGACATGTATGGGTTTGAAGCCTCCCTGAAATAACCCATACCATATCTTGTATTCTCAGTGGAATTTTATTTTGCTTTCCCGGTCTTGGAGACTGTCCTCTAAGGGTGCCCTACCCTGTTGATTTCTGGTTATTCAAATAGCTTGGGAGAGGGAGATTAATGGAAAAGATGTTTATAAGGACATTTGATTTTAAATGTAAATCAGAGGGCAATGGACTTCTGATCTGAGCCTGACTATCACTATTTTTTTTGAAGGGTATTTTTTCACACTTGAGTAAAAATCACCTTGTGTATGAGCGGCTGCCTTGTAATTGCCTTTTATATATCTTAGGAAAAGGAAAAGATGCGTTTGGAAAATCTAAAGAAGAAGCAAGAACAGGAGGAAGAAAGGATGCAAAGAGCAGAGGAAGAGAAGAAACATAAATTGGAAGAACTTAAAAAGTAGGAAAATCTGTTGTCTCAATGCCGTATTGCAGGCTGAGGGATAGAATATATCTGATAAAACACTGAGCACAAATATTTGTGAGAACTCTTTCTTTCTGCTGGATTGCTTTTTTTTCCCACTAAATATCTGATTCTTGCCCTGCTGACTCCAGATATGGCCACATCTTTCACTCTTCAAAAATTAGATTTCAAAGCTTGGATCCCATTGCACAATTTGAAAAGAAGGGAATTTTCAATCCTGGCCAGTGTGTTCCACCCAGCGAAAGCTTCTCATTCTTTACTGGGGCCATTTCAAACTAATTGTATATTAAGTATGCTGGAGTGTGATGAACTGCTATATCAATGCAAGTTCTTTAACAAATATTGATTGCAAACTAGGAAATGAACCTTTGTATCTCAAATAACCCCAGTAATTTTAGTGCCTGTAAATCTCTGCAAATCCTATGTTGCTTTTTGTCAGGTTTGGCAGTTTGCTAGAAATATCATACTGACTTGAAATGTCCAGACATTCTTTTGTCATGGATTTATTTGTCTCTTTTTTTGCTACATTTTCAAATGCTACTCCTCACTTGGCCAAACTCTTCCTCCTTGTGCTGGTGTATAGTTCCGTGGAAATTGGTAGCTTTCTAATATTTTGTCCTAGTGGCTATTTGTGAGCCTCCTTGATGGTCAATGTTATCAGACTGTTAGAACATGGATGGGGCTTTGTCTATATTTCAAGCCTTGTATAGAGGATGCATGTTGTCCCACGCATTATATTCCTTCTATCTCGATGTTTGGTCTGGTGGGTCAACTGTCACAATGTAGCTACAGATTCTAACCACTAGATGACTCTGCAAAGTCACTGAAAGTTCTGCCTTATTTATTTCCATCACGTATGTAATAAATATTAACTGATCAGCACAACAGGAAATTCATGTTTATATACAGTGTCTCATCGCATCATTTTGTGTGCCAGTATACAAACCAGCAAAAGGTGTCAGGAAAGAGTTGACACTAGATTTTCAATGGAGCTGAAGCAAAATATAGAAAATGAATTAAAATGAGGAGTGTGACTCTGTTCTGCGCCTCATCATAAATATTTCTCTGAACAAAAGTTATTTTCAAAGATTAAAGCATTATACACGAATGGTTTTTGCTGCATAAACAAATTGCTGGGTCCTAGATTAGTTTTGTGAATCAGTGAAGGGTGGAGGTAATTTCGGGTAAGGCAATGGCTTGGACAACCTGGAGAAATTCTAAACAGTGAAAATTTTCAAAGAATAAGAAAATAAGCAGGATAACTGAAGCAACATGTTAATGGAGTTGGGACAGTGTTTGAAGACTCGAGAAAAGCAAGCTGCACAGGGTTTTGTTAAAATGGGGAACAGTATGGTAAAGGTAAAATTGTCATAGTCACAGATGATCATAGGCTGCTCTTTCCTTTGAGGAGGAGAGCTCACTGGTGGTGATTTAACCTGAGGTTCACCACTCCTCGGGTAAGGTGC